>NC_134712.1:16302790-16951540 GCF_049634645.1 Pelodiscus sinensis
CTCTTATTCCTACTTTGAAGTAAGAATAAGAGCCTCCGGAAAAGGGTGCTTTTTCCGGAGGATCGGGGCCAGTGTAGACGCTCTTTTCCGGCTTTTTTAAAAGCCGGAAAAAAGCGGCGGACATTTTTATTTAAATGCCGCGGGGGATATTTAAATCCCCCGCGGATTTCCCTACTACGATAGGTGAAATTAACATGCCCCTTCCGGAAAAGGGGCCAGTGTAGACGTAGCCATAGTGTAGACATAGCCTAAGTTTGCTAGTAGAAAGAATAATGATAAGAATTACACAGGTGTCTACACTACAAATGAAGATATGATTGCAATATGGGTATGCATACCCAGACTAGCTTTAAGTAAGTAACAGTAGTAGTGAGGATGCGGCTGCACAGGCTAGCTGTTCAATTACAAGACTGCCAGAAACCTTGGGATTAAACTCAGGTTGCTGGCCTATTTTAAGATCTGTGTCACTGCATCTTCACTGCTGTTATTTCCTGTGCTCTTTGGATTAAAGCTATCACAGATATTGCCATGTCTTCATTTGGGGTGGACCCTGGTCTAAATTGAACTCAGAGGCTGCCCCCGTCAGTGGTCTGCACTCCTGCTCCTGGGAGAAGGAAGGGAAATCATTTGCTCCCATCAGCTTTCTGCTGTGGGGACAATACAGAAACTCATATTAAGGTACATAGACCCTAGCTATGAAATTAATGTAGCTGGAGTTGCATATCTTAATTCGACCTTCCCCTTTAGTGTAGACCTGGCCTATATTTACCCAGGTTGCAATTAGTCCTTCACTTGGGATAGCAAACATACCCCAAATGAGATCATTTAAGCCTGGTCTCTGTGCCCGGAGAGCTCACAATCCAAGTTTAGTCTTTAGAACATGGGAACTGGATGATACCAGCAGGAGGATTGCAGGCTTGTCATTTCCTTTGGCTGAGTCCAATCCCTGTTGTGTTCAGATTGTCCTGCCTTCTTTCAGGCAATAACAACAAAAGATCATATCCTGCAAAGCCACTCCCTCTGCCCATGGGACGGCAGAGAGAGGAGAACTCTTGGGCTATGTCTACACTGGTGGGTTCTTGTGCAAGAATGGCCATTCTTGTGCAAGAACGGGTGGGCAGCATGGATACTCTGCAGGTTCTTGCGCAAGAAGATTTATAGTATGGCGTCGGAAGACAGGGCTTCTTGCACAAGAGTTACGCTCTTTTCTAACAAGTGCAAGCCCTCTTGCACAAGAGTTCTTGCGCAAGAAGACAGTGTAGATGCACGGCAGGGGCTTCTTGCGCAAGAAAGCCCTATGGCTAAAATGGCCATCAGAGCTTTCTTGCACAAGAGAGCATCCACACTGCCATGGATGCTCTTGTGCAAAAGCACATGGCAGTGTGGATGCGTTCTTGTGCAAGAGTTCTTGCACAAGAACCCTTGTGCAAGATGTTCTTGCGCAAGAACCCACTGGTGTAGACATAGCCCTACTGTGATTTAATGAGGCCTCAGATGATGATGCAGTGATAGGTGCCTTAGAAATACTTATGACAGTCATACGTGTATTACACTGGACTCAGCAAAAGAATGCAAATAATTGCCATGCAGAGCAAAAATCTCCCAAGTTTGGTCTCTATTTTGTAGGCTGTTTGGTCATAGTCATGATAAGTATTTGGTCTAAGATGTATCCTTTTAAAAAAGATAGTTCTATCGGGGCACAGTAACACATCAGCTGCTGTGTTGAAGATGAAATACTGATCTATTTGGGAGGGTTACCTCATATTTATATCACAGACCAGACCCTGTTAGCTTTCAGACAATAGTACATATCCCCTTAAACAGTTGTTCTTATAGCTGTTTTTCTTTAGAAAACTGAAGTGAGTGTTTTTCTTCTAAGAGATATGATATATGGCAAAAAAAAAGCAACTCTTGTTGCACTTGAACAGTGGGAATTATGGGGCTTGTAGACTCTAGGCTTCTCTGATAACTTAATCCTTATTGTGTTAAAAAACTGGGCACCAGAGAATTTATAGTATCAGCAAAAGAATCAAATATTCATTTTAACATGTGTGTGAATTTTGCAGCTTTCTCACTTGACTTGACATCAAGGTTCAATGAACTGGTTTGGAAAAAATTAGAACTGACCTGAATCTTCACTGAAACCAAACTAAATGTGCCAGCAGAAAGGACAAGAGAACTTCTTACCCTTCACTTTGCAGACTTCTGGAATCAAGATTGGGAAGAACTAGCTTCAGCTGGTTGGAAACTAGATGTGACTTATTTTGATTTTTTCAAATTAAGCCCTTTTTATCTTTGTGAATGATTCATAACCTGATCCCTGATTTCAGGGAATGCATCCATTATTCACAAAATAGAGAAATTATTTATGCAAACAAATGTCAGCCTGTGGATTGCTGGTGAAAAACATCCACTAACTTCTAAAGGCTTCTAAAGGACTCTTAGGGCATGTCTACACCACAGAGAAGATCAACCCTTCTAGCATTCGATTTAGCGCAGTTAAACTTTGTTAAACTTTTTAAGACTGAGGAACAACAAACAATATTTTTTTAATGAGGAACACCAAGGATTTTTTGTTGAGAAGAAAAAAAAAGAAAAAGGGTCGGGGGGAAAGTTATTGAGAAAAAAAGGATCAGAGCAAAGTCATTGAAAAAAACCCAACAACGTTGCCTGTCCCTTTAAGGTTGGCCATTTTGAATTCTGTTGTTCTCTGTGGCACACCTCCGACTGCCTTACGGCACACCGGTGTGCCGTGGAACACAGTTTAAGATTTAGCAGGTCTTATGTAAACCCCTACATTGAATGCTGAGGGCAGCCCCCGCTGACATTTGGTACTCCTTGTTCTGCAAGGAGTAAGGGAAGCTTGCAGAAGCACATGCTCAAGTCGGCCTCCCACAGTGTGGGTGCTGAGGTGACTCTGCTTAGGTAAAGTCGACTCCAGCTACACATTTTGTGTAGCTGGATGGGGTACCTTAAACCGACCTGCCTGGTCTAGTATAGACCAGGCCTTAGGGTATTCACAGTTTGCTCTTAATTATTCAAGGTTGGTTGACACCATAAAGTCTTGTTTCAGTTACATGATAGACCAACAGAGTTCTTAAACCAGATACTAATGGATACTAATGGATTTCTAACAAGAAATCACATTGTTGTTAGGTGCAAACTCTTTGGGGCTGGGACTATCTTTTAGTTTGGGGGTTTTACAGCACCTAACACAATGGGGCTCCTATATGTTATCACAATACAAGTAAACAATAATAATAATTAGTAGTAGTATTTGAGATACACTTGTTAACAGTAAGGTCACCTGCTGTATCTCTCTGTCCCACACTCTGTATTCTGGCTGCCTCCAGGCTATACTAGTCTAGCCTAAAATGCTGGGAAGGTTTCCCATACTCCTTTCAATTACACTGTCATCACTACCACTGCTTATGCTCCATGGAGATGGGTTTTTTTCTCTCCATCCCTTCATTGCAATTCTTTCAGGGGTGTCATTAACCCCGCTAACACAGTTGCCACCCACCACAACTTCCAGAGATGCAAAGAAGGGGAGGGAGAAGAGAGATGAACTCTGACCCACACAACTGCTGCTGCTTTTATCCTCTGAGGGGGTGGACCTTCCATTTATTCTATTTCTTAGCTCTCTGTCAGGAATGGGTGACTCCCACTGCCTTATTGTGAGTGAGTTCAGAAGGAAGGAAGGAGAGAAACAACCCTCAAGACTCCCCTCTAGAGAGGGAGACAAGGGTGGAAACAGGCCAGCCATTTCTCCTCTTCTCAGCTTCCCAGCAGAAATGGAAAACAATTGTCTCCTCCAGTAGTGTTAACAGTGAGTTCATTTGTGTGAGAGAGTGAGAGAAATATACAGACCAGTGATGAAGCTAATGGACTTCTTGCTCGCCCCTTCAACAATGCTGATGTTGTGTCTTGGGGCTGGGGGTGGGGGACAGTGCCCTCAATCCACTCATCTTCTCTGCTCCAATCCTCTCTGTCCTATTCTCAACTGTCCCCTGCTATTCAGGGATGTCCCATGTCTTGAATTAGTATGTAGGATATCACTGCAGGTTTGCTGGTAACTGAGGAAGTGGGAATTCGCGGAATCTGTTTCCTCACTCCAGCATGGCAGTCATGTGTCAATATCACAACACATCAAAGAGGGACAATTTAACCTAAGATGCATATTTCCAACTTACCTTTATTCCACTGAAGTTCCATATAGGAAATAAAACTTTTGAAGGGGGCATTATTCTTGTTCAAAGACCACGTGTTTGTTGCAATCACAGACACTTGCCATCTGAGGATGGGGTGGGGGGGGGGGGGGGAGAAACAGGAATCCACAAATTCTAATCCCAGCGATGCTGCTAACTTGAAGTTTGGGCTTGAGGCAAGTCACTACGTCTATTTCTTCATCAGGATATTGAAGATAATAGTACAATACATATTTACCTCCTTCACAGGGATGAGGTTTAATTAATTACTCTTGTACATCACTATGAAGAGGTAAGAGCCAAGCGGTAGTGTCTGGGCGTCACATTCTGGCTACAAATAAACTGCTACGCAGTAAGAGAGCCCAGAAACAGACATAAAGACTGGGATTAGAGAGACACACTCGGCACACAGATGTGAGATCACTCTGGGAATCAGAATGATTTCTCCACCACTGCATCACTGTCTACTTGCTCACCAGCCATTCCTCTTATTGAAAAGCAAACATTTGGCTCCTTCATCTGCACAGCAAATTGAAAGAAAATATATTAGGAATCTTTAACCCCAGCCTTCTTTAAGTTAGTCTCGGCATACTCTAGTTGATACATGAACCCTATAAACTCCTGTGAGCACATTTTCCCTTGTACTCTGAATAGACCACCATAATCAAACATGCTAAGTTTCAAAGTTGGATTCCTATGGGGAAATTGGCTAGGAGTCCTGTGGCACCTTATAGACTAACTGAAGTGTTGGAGCATAAGCTTTCGTGGGCAAAGACCCACTTCATCAGATGCAGGAAAATATGGGGAAAATGTTGCTGATATCAGGGACAAATGTTTTATAGAGCATGGGACAGACCCTCTGCTGATGTAAATCTATGTAATGCTATAGAAGTGAATGGACTTCACTGATGTTTAAGCTTATGCTGATTTACACCCACTGAGGATCTGAACCCATGTGCTAGAAGTTCTGTGTGAATGTTTAGTGTTTCCAAGACATTAAACAGCACTCTAGGTGGGAATACTCCATGGAGACATTTGTAGCACATATCTATAAATTGTTTTCGCAATTTACTTGTAAGTACCTCACACAAGAATAGCAGTGATCAGTGGGGGTACGTCTACACAGCAACATTATTTCAAAATAACTAGCATTATTCTGAAATAATTTAATATGCATCTATGCAGCAGGCAGTTATTTCAAAATAATGTCAAAATACTGTTAAGCTGGAAGACTTCTTACTCCGACTCCTGTAATTCTCATTCTATGAGGAGTAAGAGAAATCAGAGGAAGAGTGCTCTATTTTGAAATAAGTGTTGTGTAGATGCTTCCAATTTTGAAATAAGCTATTTCAAAATAAGCTACGCAATTGACGTATCTCAATTTTTGTAGTTTATTTTGAGTTAAACCCTGCTGCGCAGACATACCCTGAATTCTTAGTTTTCCAATGATACATTACATGCCACCCCTTGGGTAGATATCATTGCAGTGCATTGTGTAGTGAGTATTTCAGGCCTGACAAAAGTTGCTGACACAGAGTTGTGAACCACCAGTGACCCTACCATGATAAGCTTTATGCCTGTTCACAAAGTGGTCCATGGAAAGGACAGATGTCATGAACCTCTAATACAGCAAATGGCCAAGGCTGGATCTAAGCAATTCAGGGTCTTTGACACACTCTTCATAGAATCATAGGATACTAGGACTGGAAGGGACCCCGAGAGGTCATCAGGTCCAGTCCCCTGCCCTCATGGCAGGATCCAGTATTGTCTAGACCGTCCCTGATAAACATTTATCTAACCTACTCTTAACTATCTCCACAGATGAAGATTCCACAACCTTCCTAGGCAATTTATTCTAGCGTTTAACCACCCTGACAGTTAGGAACTTTTTCCTAATGTCTAGTCTAAACCTCCCTTGCTGCATTGCTTCTTGCCTCAGAGGCCAGGAAGAACAAGTTTTGTCCTTCCTCCTTGTGACACCCTTTTTTGGAAGCATCTTTATGTTTTGTCTAGATTTGAGATGGTATCGGCATGAGCAGGGCTTGACAAACGGCGGTGAAACCTACTCGCCGGCCCTGCACTGCTCATGTGCAAGACCCGCATTGAGCATGCGTGTGCCGCTGGTGAACGGGGCGACCGGCTGAAATCTACTCACCACGGGCGAGTAGATTCAGTAGATTCAGTTGAGCCCTGGGCATCTGCCATCCATACAAAGACATCTACTGTGATGGGAGTGGAAGCAGCAAAGACTCTCTTGTAGCATGTCCTCTGTTAGGCTCGTGTTGGTAGGGTCCCTTCCACCAGCAATGAGTTTCAGAATTAACACCTCACACATCGCAGGCTCTTACGAACATTTGCTGGTTATTGATGTTAAACCACACTTAACATGAAACAAAGGCTTACGCAGGTTTCACAAGGCTTAAAGGATCTGCCAACGAAGGGTTCTGGGGTTGGCAGAACCCCATCTAGACTGCCGTGCTGTGCTGACAAACAGCTGATCAGCATAGCGCGGTGACCATTTTTATTTAAATGGCGATTATTTAAATAGCGGCTTCATTTCCCTTTGCCGAGTAAACTAATCTACATGGCTCCATTGATGGAGCCATGTAGTTTAGACGTACCCTCAGTGGCTCAGCTTTCAGACCCTTGACTCTCACCGTGTCATAATTTCACTATAAACTCAAAAAACAACAAATGGTCCGGTAGCACTTTATAGACTAACAAAACATGTAGATGGTATCATGAGCTTTCGTGGGCACAGCCCACTTCTTCAGATGACCAGAGTTTCATTAGTCCTTCCTGATACCAGAGTCTTCCAGTGTAGACAAGACCTGAACATCTAATATAAAAATGCTCTCTCTCTCTGTCACACACACACACACTTTAAGTCACTGCAAGTCACCTTTAATAAGAATTCAGTAATTTATTGCCATGAAATAAAATGTATCTCCTTTAGGAGATAATAATGGATTACAAATCTTTCTGATATCTGTGACAGTAAGATTAACTCAGTAATCCTGTTTGTTATGTGTCTCCTACCTCTCCTTGTACATAGGATAAGTCAATAGAGTTTAACTTCTCTAATTGAAATCAACCTACTGACTGAGTCTGCCCATGGATACAGAAGCTGGACTGTAATAATCTGTGTGGTGGAGAATTAATCTCCTGGGAGTGAGGCAGACCTAATTACTGACCCCGGTAGAGTCTGCTATCACTGCTCACGTGTCCAGCTGGAGAAAAAGGGCCAACGTACTCTTTAACTAATCTCTTCCTGAAATTTTTTAAACCTGCCCAAAATTGAATCTTATGCCAACTGCTAAAGCAAATCACACAACAGAACAAAGGCTTCCCCCTGCTCACCTATGGATAGAAGGTAACTGGGCCATTCATTTGGTTTGACTATTACAGTATCATAATTTCACTAGTCCTCCTTGTCACCAGAGTCTTCCAAGGTAGACAAGACCTGAATTTCTAATGTAAAATCTCTCTCCCAACAGCCTGCAAGTTCTAAAATCATTAAGCAAATTACATCAAAATTATGAAATGTATTTGGAAAATACATTTAAATCACAAATATATAAATCTGTCTCCTGAGAGCAACCATCTTTCCAAAAAAGACTGTGATGGTTTGTAAATGGCGATAAGAGATCTTTCACAGGCTGGCATTGGCTCTTTAAGAGAAAAGAGGCCAACGTACTCTGGTTAGTTAGCTGCCTCCTTGTTGGATTTAAGCAAGTGCTCTTCGGCCATATACATTGGGGGATGCCTGAGGACTGGCAAGGAATGTGGCAAATGAGAGCAGCCTGAAAGTGATATATTGGCACATGAAAACTGCTAGAGACCAGGAGACAGGTGGTCCCTGAATGATGTGGTAAGTGGTCCCTGCTGGACGCCTAAAGGCAGATGAACAGCAAAGGGAGTTGTCTGTTGATTTCTAAGATGGAGAACTGAGGCGGAGGACCAAAGAGACCAAAGGCAGTGGAGCAATGGAGAGTTAGACCCAGAGGGCTGGAAAGGCAAGAGGGTCAAGGTGAAGGAGGAATGATCTCCCAGAAGAGAGGCTATTGGAGTTCCCCCAGGGACAAGCAGCATGACACTCCAGTGCAAAGTAGCTGGCTTGGAAAAAGGACAGGGGAGGGCCAAAGAGTGCTGGTGCAGCAAAAGAAGCTGGAATAGTGCATGTACTATATCAATGGCTGGAGGATATGGAGGACTATATAGAATGGTGGTGATCGATGGAGTGTATTTTGGCACTTCTGTTATAGATTATGTGGTCTATGCTTTGGTGAGAGAGCTCAGGAGGGGTAGTATGGAGGCAAGACCTAGGAGGGGTAATGTTGAGGCATTATTGGGGATTCCAAAGAGAGGAAGTCAAGGCACCTGTCATACTGCACACTGTCACAGAATGGTGCTCCAAATGGGGCTTTCTTCAGGTTAAAGGATTGCAAACTGTTTTCCAGCAAATGTCATATATTTGTATATTTCCACAGCTATGGTCAAGGTATGTGCCCCTCTCTAGAGACAAAAGTTAGCAGCTACTGTCCTGGACTAAACTGGAATTGCTGTAACATGTTTCCATTCACCAATAGTCCAAAATGGCCAAGATTTAAAAAAATAGATGCTTAAAGTTAGACTGCTAAATCTAAGCTAAGAGGTTTGGTTTTTAAGACTGATGAATATCCAGTAAGTCATACTGACGTCACTGGGAACTGTTGGAAATTTTAGGCGAAAAAAACCCGCAAGTTATTTTCAAAGGAGCTTAATTTTAGGCATGCATGTTTGAAAGGGCTAATGGCATGGGTGTGGTGGTGGTGTTGTTGGAGGTGTGTTTTGCTGCTTTCAATCACTGGTAATTAAATAGGTTTATTCTGGGTTTTGTTATGCTGCTTGATGGTAATTGGTAGTCCCTTTATGGATCGTTATTAACTAAACTATATTGACCTTTGATCATAGGGATCTCTTCTGCCTTTGAATGAAAATAAAAAATAAAATCAATCAACTTCAATATTTTAAAATAAATAAATAAATATAAATATAAATATAAATATAAATATATATATATATATATATATATATATATATATATATATGCTCACAGTAAAACTCCAATAGTCCGGCATCCAATAGTCTGGCACTCCTGATAGTCCAGCATCAAAACGGCAAGAGCCTAGTGAGTGAGCTTCGGCAAAAAATGAGTCACAAGGTAACAGTGGCAGCAGCTGAACTGAGCAAAAAGAGTAAAGAAGACTTAAAAAAACTAAAACATTACAGTATACAGTACAATAAAAAGGGTTAAGAACACTTTATATACAGTATATAATGTATACAGTATATATATAACCAGTTTATAGTACCTCCTGATAGTCCGGCATATTTGATAATCCGGCACCACCTAGGTCCCATAGATTCCGGATTATTGGAAGTCTACTGTATATACCTAGTTCTTAAGCCTGAAGGGACCATTGTGATCTAGTCTGACCTGCATGACCAAGGCCATTGAATTTCACCAAGTGATTCCGGCATCAACCAATAACTTCTAGCTGAGTTAGCGCCTTTCTTTTAGAAAGCTATCCAGTCTTGATTTAAAAACTGTAAGGGCACGTCTACATAGCAGGGCTAAAGCCAAAATTAGCTACGCAGCTTGAGCTACGTCAATTGTGTAGCTTAACTCAAAATAACTTATTTCAGCTTTTGGTGCTGTCTACACAGCAGGAAGTACGAGGAAGAGCCCTCTTCTTCCAACTTTTCTCACTCCTCGTACAATGAGGGTTACTGGAGTCGGAATAAGAAGTCCTCCAGTTTGACATTATTTTGACATTATGTCAAAATAACTGCCCGTAGTGCCAATGTGGACTATGTTATTTCAGAATAGCTTCAGTTATTCCTAAATAACACTGCTGTGTAGATGTGCCCCGAGTGTCAGAGAAGCCACTAACCACATCTCTAGGTAAGTTGATTAACCTCATCTTATATATATATATAGTATTCAGTACATTGGGCTCTGGCACAGCACCATTTTTTCTTCAGATTATTAGAATGGTATCACTGGCGGCTTTTCCTGAGTTGAAACCCAAGAATTTTGTTATTTATTTTCAAATCTCAACCACAAACCACCATAAAACCTCCTCTGATTGTATCAGATTTTGGCTTTGATTTCCGAATAAGAACAATTCAGAACAGGATGGGTAAGTGCTTTTTACATAAACGCATATCTAATTAAATATGCACACTCATAATCAGGGTACTGAGTAATAGAATTAGCGTCCATTTTCTCATTGAGCCACAATCTTGAAAGCTGGGCCATTAGAAAAAGAGAAAGGGATGAGGGGATCCCAAATTTGACCTTTACATTAAAGATCACCTTAACATTAGTTCATTTTATTTCAATTCAACTGTTCAATACCAGTTAAAGCTGAAGTCATGAAATTTGTTCACCCATTCCATATGCCATCATTTTACTGCTCCACCCCTGCTCCAAACCCTCCTGCCATGGTACTAGGAAACCATTATGCTCTTCTTTATACAGGAGATAAGGAATCACCCCCTACAATGGAAGAGGAGAAGCCTCATACCCCCAAGGCTGGGAGGTCTGCTGTCACCACTGCGGATAGAAAATGTAGGGTAGTGGTGGTCGGAGACTCTCTTGTGAGGGGGACGGAGACACCCATCTGTCACTCTGACATTTCATCTCGGGAGGTATGCTGTCTGCCGGGGGCCGGTATCCGAGATGTTACGGAGGCATTGTCGAGGATTATCTATCCCTCTGACTATTACCTCATGCTACTCGTCCATGTGGGCACAAATGATATTGCGAGGTGTGACATTGAGTGGATCAAGAGTGACTACAGGGCTCTGGGAGTATGGGTAAAGGAGTTTGGAGCACAGATGGTATTCTCTTTGATCCTTCCTGTCCAAGGTAGGGGCCCGGGCAGAGACAGGTGCATCCTGGAGGTGAATGCCTGGGTGCGAGGATGGTGTCGCCAGGAGGGCTTTGGCTTCCTCGACCATGGGATGCTATTCCAGGAAGGACTTCTAGGCAGAGAGGGCGTTCACCTTTTGAGGTGGGGGAAGACCCTATTTGGACACAGACTGGCTAACCTAGTGAGGAGGGCTTTACACTAGGTTCGACGGGGACAGGTAAGCAAAGCCCACAGGTAAGTGGATAACATGGAGACCTGTGAGATGGATCAGAAATGGGAGCGTGGGCTATAATGGCAGAGAGAAAGGAGGGTCAGAGCAAAACTGGGAGGCAAAGTCAAATCAGTATCTTAGATGCCTATATACAAATGCGAGAAGTATGGATAATAAGCAGGAAGAACTGGAAATGCTAATAAATAAGTACAATTATGACATTGTTGGCATCACAGAAACTTGGTGGGATAATACGCACGAATGTTTGTATGGAAGGGTACCGCTTGCTCAGGAAAGACAGACAGGGAGAAAAGGGAGGAGGTGTTGCCTTATATATTAAAAATTAACACACTTGGAGTGAATTGGAGATGGACATAGGAGATGGAAGTGTTGAGAGTCTCTGGGCTAGGCTAAAAGGGGTTAAAAACAAGGGTGATGTCATACTAGGAGTCTACTACAGGCTACCTACCCAGGTGGAGGAAGTAGATGATGCTTTTTTTAAACAACTAACTATATCATCCAAAGCCCAAGATTTGGTGGTGATGGGGGACTTCAACTATCCAGATATATGTTGGGAAAATAACACAGAGGGGCACAGACTATCCAATAAGTTCTTGGACTGCATTGGAGACAACTTTTTATTTCAGAAGGTTCAAAAAGCTACGGGGGGGGGGGGGGGGGAGCTGTTCTAGATTTGATCCTAACAAATAAGGAGGAACTATTGAACTGGTTGAGAATTTGAAAGTGGAAGGAAGCTAGGGTGAAAGTGATCATGAAATCATAGAATTCACAATTCTAAGGAAGGGTAGAAGAGAGAACAGCAAAATAGAGACAATGGATTTTGGGAAGGAGGATTTTGGTAAGCTCAGAGAGCTAATAGGTAAGGTCCCATGGGAATCAAGATTGAGGGGAAAAACAACTGAGGAGAGTTGGCAGTTTTTCAAAGGGACATTATTAAGGGCCCAAAAGCAAGCTATTCCACTGCGTCAGAAAGATAGAAAATATGGCAAAAGACCACCTTGGCTTTAACCATGAGATCTTGCATGATCTAAAAATAAAAAGGAGGCATATAAAAATGGAAAGTAGGACAAATTACAAAGGATGAATATAGGCAAAGAACACAGAAATACAGGGGCAAGATTAGAAAGGAAAAGGCACAAAATTAGCTCAAACTAGCTATGGGAATAAAGGGAAATAAGAAGACTTTTTATAAATACATTAGAAGCAAGAGGAAGACCAAGGACAGGGTAGGCCCACTGGTCAGTGAGGAGGGAGAAACAGTAACAGGAAACTTAGAAATGGCAGAGATGCTTAATGACTTCATTTCGGTCTTTACCGAGAAGTCTGAAGGAATGACTAACACAATGAATGCTAGTGGGAACGGGGTAGGTTTAGAAGATAAAATAAAAAAGAACAAGTTAAAAATCACCTAGAAAAGTTAGATGCCTGCAAGTCACTAGGGCCTGATGAAATTCATCCTAGAATAATCAAGGAGCTGATAGAGGAGGTATCTGAGCCTCTAGCTATCATCTTTGGAAAATCATGGAAGACAGGAGAGATTCCAGAAGACTGGAAAAGGGCAAATATAGTGCCCATTTATAAAAAGGGAAATAAGAACAACCCAGGAAACTACAGACCAGTTAGTTTAACTTCTGTGCCAGGGAAGATAATGGAGCAAGTAATTAAGGAAATCATCTGTAAACACTTGGAAGGTGGCAAGGTGATAGGGAACAGCCAGCATGGATTTGTAAAGAATAAATCATGTCCAACCAATCTGATAGCTTTCTTTGATAGGATAACGAGTCTTGTGGATAAGGAAGAAGCGGTGGATGTGGTATACCTAGACTTTAGTAAGGCATTTGATACGGTCTCGCATGATATTCTTATCAATAAACTAGGCAAATACAACTTAGATGGGGCTACTATAAGGTGGGTGCATAATTGGCTGGATAACCTACTCAGAGAGTAGTTATTAATGGTTCACAATCCTGCTGGAAAGGTATAACAAGTGGGGTTTCGCAAGGGTCTGTTTTGGGACTGGCTCTGTTAAATATCTTCATCAACGATTTAGATATTGGCATAAAAAGTACGCTTATTAAGTTTGCAGATGATACCAATCTGGGAGGGGTTGCGACTGCTCTGGAGGATAGGGTCATAATTCAAAATAATCTGGACAAATTGGAGAAATGGTCTGAAGTAGACAGGATGAAGTTTAATGAAGACAAATGCAAAGTGCTCCGCTTAGGAAGGAACAATCAGTTTCACACATACAAAATGGGAAGCGACTGTCTAGGAAGGAGTACGGCAGAAAGTGATCTAGGGGTTATAGTGGACCACAAGCTGAATATGAGTTAGCAGTGTGATGCTGTTGCAAAAAAAGCAAACATGATTCTGGGATTCATTAACAGGTGTGTTGTGAGCAAGACAAGAGAAGTCATTCTTCTGCTCTACTCTGCGCTGGTTAGGCCTCAGTTGGAATATTGTGTCCAGTTCTGGGCACCGCATTTCAAGAAAGATGTGGAGAAATTGGAGAGGGTCTAGAGAAGAGCAACAAGAATGATTAAAGGTCTAGAGAACATGACCTATGAGAGAAGGCTGAAAGAATTGGGTTTGTTTAGTTTAGAAAAGAGAAGACTGAGGGGAGACATGATAGCAGTTTTCAGGTATCTAAAAGGGTGTCATAAGGAGGAGGGAGAAAACTTGTTCATCTTGGCCTCTGAGGATAGAACAAGAAGCAATGGGCTTAAACTGCAGCAAGGGAGGTTTAGGTTGGACATTAGGAAAAAGTTCCTAACTGTCAGGGTAGTTAAACACTGGAATTAATTGCCCAGGGAAGTTGTGGAATCCCCATCTCTGGAAATATTTAAGAGTAGGTTAGATAAATGTCAATCAGGAATGGTCTAGACAGTATTTGGTCCTGCCATGAGGGCAGGGGACTGGACTCGATGACCTCTCGAGATCCCTTCCATTCCTTGTATTCCATGATTCTATGATTCTATTAAACAATAATCACTGTGAAAATGGATTATCTCATTGATGACCTTTGGATGACCTCACAAAACGTGATAGGAAGTTTCTTCTAAGACACTGCCATATTATAGCTGAAGCCATCGGTATGCAAAAACCTGTCTCCTGAGATCACTGTTTTTATCGGATTTTGGGCAATTGTTGAAAGGCAAGTGAGCTTATGAGTAGAATTCACAGCCACCCAACGAATGGGTTGATATACATGGTGTATCGGTACATACATTTTATAAATGTGTATGCCTGTGTATATTGATATATCCATTCACTGAAGTACATATGAATTGGTGACATCCTAGGATACATGCATTTGAGTAACCTTGCCAGTGTCATGTGAATTCTCTCCATAAACCTCTCTTACGTGTGGCCACTTCTGACATTCTAAGTCTCCGAGTGGCTTCAAAAAGAGTTTAAAAAATAAAATCAACCAGCCAGACAAACTACTTCTTGCTCTTTCTATGCATGAAGGTACCTCCATCCCTTCTTTCCCAAAGGCCTCATACTTTGTAACCCATCTGCTACAAATAGGAACCTTTATGTACCATGTGAATAGAGTTTCACCCTGCTTATCTACTGTTGAAGGACTTCTCTTAACAACATGAAAGGATAATCCCTAGTGTACGGGGGCTGTTGGCCCTTTACTAAAACTTAGAGAGGTTTTTGGCTGGATAGCTCCCAGTCCCTAAAGAAAGGGGAAGCATCAACTGGAAATCAAGACCCTGTGGCAGATTGTCTCCCAACCAGTGGGGGGAGGCCAGTGCTCCAAGTTAGCTGGCTTGACAGAGACTTAAGCCTCCATCCTGTGGGTGAGCTGGAATTGCCTGGACGAGAGTGGGAGCAAGCTATGAGGAAAGCATCAGTCAGAGCTAAGCTGTGGAGCAGGGCAATGCCAGCAAGAGAGAACCAGAGAAGAACCCAGGGAGCAGATCTATGTGTGGAGCAGAGAGAGATGCAGCCCAGAGAGCAGACTTGGGCGGGAGGACAGCTGCAGAAACTAGACCCAGAGAGACTAGAAAAACAGCTCAGGGACCAGAAAGAAGAGCAAAGAAGCACTGGAATGGGTTACCTAGGGAGGTGGTAAAATCTCCATCCTTAGAGGTTTTTAAGTTCCAACCCTATGATTCTAGAACTCAGATCCTTTTTCTAGTACAATTCACGGGGGTTAATTTATAAGCTGGGAAAATTCTTTGTAATAGAGTCTTGCTAAGCAAGGGAAAGATGGGGGAAGGGGGAGATGTTCAAGTAATTGGTTTAACTGATTACGGATCCATTCACCTGAAGCACTGATGAGACTAAAAGACAGAAACTCCATAAGACTGCTGTGCACATCTACGCATGCTATTAATTTCTTTTATGTTTGGTTACAATTACTGAGGTATTCAAGTACTGTAATGCTAGTGCTTAGCTGGGACATTGGATCAGGGAGGGAACATGGTTAATGGATTAATGAGACTGGTATGTTCTTTTTAAGGATCTCATAGTGTCAGACAGCTGTCGGATAATGTAACAGGCTTGATCACTGACACATTTAAACCAGCCAATGTCTTTGAGAAACATGCTGCATCCAGCATGCTAATGATACTATTGCATCAATATTTTACTTTTGCTTGGATTTCACAGCTGTATGGAAATCTCAGGCTATTTCAGATGACAACTTCCATTTTACATGCTGCTGTCCTGTGTACATTTGTTCCAATAAATCATCATCTGAAAGAGAATATCTAGCATTTTATTTTATAAATAGGAAGATATGGCTCCTTGTCATATGACAACATCATAACTTATTTCTACGGGAACAAAATTCATTCTGGTTTGCATTACTACAGAATCCATATTTAGGTGCTGAAATAGGTATATTTGTGCCCAATTGTGAATTCACAGAGGATGAGCTTTAAGACTTCAAACTTGAAAATTGGAGTGCAAGTCTGTAACAAGCCTACCTAACAGAACTACTGTCATGAGGATTGAGATGGAGAATTCTTTTGCCAGGTTTTACTTAGGATTAGATGCAGAATTTACATCAACACAGACTCAAAGTCTTCTCTCCTTTGCAATGGTGCAATCCTATTGACTTCAGTGGGATTTTTTTATTGTAACAGAAACCAGAATTAGACCCTGGTTTCCTTCTAAGCAGTTGTTTTGTCTTTACAGTATTATGATAACATACTTAAATCAGCTACAGACTGTGCATGGAGATGTATGAAATGCAAAAGACGCAGCCCTGCAATTTCTCTCTGTCCACCTCCACTAGGGAATTATTTACTGAACATCATTTTAACAATTGCACAAAATAATTCAGTTAACATTAATAGCATGATCTTTTAAATAAAAAATGGATAGTTACTTGCTCCTTATAAGAATATCATCTCTTAATACACTAGTTCTAAACATGCTGTTCAGGAACAGACCAGAATGCGGTGACCTAATCGTTTATTCAACTTGCTTGTGTGCTTTGAAAAATAAAGTCTTCAGTGTACTGAAGCATGAGAGAACTGCATCAGAGAGAAGACTAAAAGAGAGCACACTGTACTTTTATTTAGATTTTCCTCTTACTAAAGCTTTTTGACAGGCAAGTGAAATGATAGTGTGTCACTGAGCATGGAGAAATGGAATAAAAAAAAGGAAAAGAATTATGTCAAAAAAAAAAGTGAACTGGCAGACCTGTTTTTTGCAAGGCAAGATGTGTTGCATGAAACAAGAATTTCAGTCTATGTTTTCAATCAAGAAGCACGAAGGTATCACAATGGTTAGTAATAGTAAAACAAACAAACAAAAAACCCCTAGAAAACTGAAAATATCTGAAGCTTTCAGTTACAAATTTAAAAAAAATCTGGAGACTCCTTCAGATTTCTACACAGACTGGCATATACACTAAGGAAGATAGTATTTTCCTTATCTGTCTAAACCAGTGGTCCCCAATGTGGTGCCCGCGGGCGCCTTTGCGCCTGCTGGGGCATTTATGTGCACTCGCTGAATGATCTGGGCTGGCCCCGCCCCTGGGGCACGGCGCATGTGCGGTGCTGGCCCCTGGTGTGTGGTGCATGGGCGGCCCTTGCCCCGGGTGTGCAGCGCATGGGTGGCCCCGCCCCTAGACAC
This sequence comes from Pelodiscus sinensis, assembly GCF_049634645.1. NCBI lineage: Eukaryota > Metazoa > Chordata > Testudines > Trionychidae > Pelodiscus > Pelodiscus sinensis. The sequence continues at coordinate 16,320,250 of NC_134712.1, forward strand.
GCAGCACGTGAGCGGCCCCGCCCCTGGGGGTGCAGCGTGTGAGCGGCCCCGGATGCCCAGAGCGTGAATGGCCCCGCCCCCGGGCGCCCAGCAGCCCCAAAAGGTTGAGGACCACTGGTCTAAACTAAGAAGATATAGGCTAAGTCTCAATTGACAACACTGCTCAGATATTGAAGATTATTGCTACAGTCTACTGATATAAGAGCTGTTCAGAAAATGGAGTTTCTGTCCCATGAACATTTTGTAAAAACAAATATTTCAAACCGGGAAATAAAAAGCCAACATTTCAAAATATTTAATGAAAGGAAATTAAAAAAGGCATGTTTCTGTCTAACTGAACTGGTTTTCAGAATTCTGACCAATTTAATATACTGCTACATATAAAACACATTTTGAAATGAGAAGTAGTTTCAAAATGAAAAATCCAAATTCCCATTCAGAAAATGTTTAAATGGGGGTTAAATGGGACATTTTGAAGTGTTTAAAACAAATTTTTCCATTTTGAAAGTAAAATTTGTTTAAAATTTGATATGATGTCACAGAAAAGATGGCGAGCATACTGGATCTCTTCATGAATGACTGCAATGAAACAATGAGTTTTAACATGGTTAACTTGGAATAAATAATGTAGGTCATAGTTAAAGAATATGAATCTGAAAAACAGATCTGGGTGTCATGGTGGATAATCAGCTGCACATGAGCTCTAGGATGGCCATGTGGGTAAGAACATTAATGCAGCCCTTCCATGCATAAACAAGCGAATCTCAAATGGGAGCAGAGAACATATTTTACCTTTTATTTGGCATGGGCATGACCACTGCTGGAATACTGTGCCCGGTTCTGGTATCAACAACTGAAAAAGGCAGTTGATAAATTGGACAAGATTCAAAGAGGAGCCACAAGAATGATGAAGGATCAGACAACATGCCCTTTACTGGTAGACACAAGAAGTTCAATCTATTTAGTTTAAGAAAGAGAAGGTTAATGGGTAACTTGATTATAGTCTCTGTATCTGTGTAGGGAACAAATATTTAACAGCGGGCTCTTCAATCAAGTTCAGAATTGAAATAAGGTATAAATTTTAACAACAAGAGTAATTAACCATTGGAACTTACCAAGGGTCAGAGGGTAGTCTCTCCATCACTGACGATGTTTAAATCAAGATTGGGATTTTTTTCTAAAAGATCTGTTTATTTTTGGGGAAGTTCTATCACCTGTGTTATTTTGGAGATTGGACTGGATCAAGGGTGGGCAATAAGTAGCCCATGGGCAAGTTGTGGTACACCAGGGTTGGCCACTGGTGGGCTGCTGGCACTTTATTTACCTGCGCATCTGCTGGCCCAACTCTCCTACAAATAAAGTCAATTGCATTGAATTGGTCTAAGACTGGTTTAAGAAAGAGGAGAATAAGAATATTGGTCTTACCTGGGTTTAATTACATTGACTTCAGTGGGACCATTTGTGCTAGTAAGACTTTCAGCTACTACCTTGAGCTGAATTACTTCTGACTTATATAGGTTAAAGTGAAAGAAGTTGCAAGTCCAGTGAGTTTAATTTGCCTTTCCATCCCCACAATAACAGAGTATCTGTGCCTTGCCTCATTACTTTTTCTCACTAATTGATTGAGAGACATGGTTGTAACATTCAATTTTCACAGATTAGCAATGGCTTACCAACATGTAAGCACTAGTTTTAAAAAAACTAAATGGGATAGCCATAGCCATTAGCGAACAAAAACAATCTGTTATCCAGGCACAATAGTGAGTAAGAAGAGAAAGTGGGAAATCCACAGCCTCTGTTCCTTTTACTTCTTGGGGAGTGGATGGGGCTGCTTTTGTATTTGTTTTAAAACAATTTAGCTACAGCTGTGAAACTTATGATAGAAATGCTACCCAAGTGCTCTGAAAACACTTCCAATTCATACAAAGTTTCCCTGAGGAGGGGAAAAATCCATGGTAATCCACATTATAGAAAATGCTTGAATGTATGTAATGCTGATTATTGCCACCTGCTCAGCCTTTTCTATGTTACAACCCTCCTGGGAAGACCATACTTAAAGGTCTTGTCAAAAAATGTCAACTTTACTTTTTTCACCAGATGTAATAACTTCCCTTGAAGACTGGCTGCTTTGGATCCCATGTGAAAATACCATTAAGCCTTCAGAGATGGGTTTGCAGATGCCAATTGATAAGAGACTACTTTAGGACTGCTAAATGGCTTTGAAGAGCCCACTGCTATCTGCTTCCTCCCTGTTTCTAAAAAGACTAAGAGGGAAAATTATTATTCATATCTTTCCTTTTTTTATTAAATAAAGCAAATAGGAAACACTTGATTTCACTGTGTATGTTTTCTGTTAATGAGAGCCCTGCAGACACTCTCTTCCCAGAGGCTAATGCTGATAGACAATCTTTAATAATGTGTGCATTACAGAACCAGCAATTCAACTATTTTTCAACTATGGTTAGTTTATCACAAATGAGTTGGCAGCAGACATTAAGAAGTGCCTCCAGTAAGCCAGAACCAAGGATATTAGACATCTAGGAGAAAAAAAAATTAAGCAAGTTTTTTGCCTGCATACCTATCTAAAGAAGTGTATGTTACTACAATTTCCAACAGCTAAAAACAATCCTTTCACCTTTGTGTTTTAAAAAAATGCCTTCAGCAAGAGTCACAGTGAAATCCACTCCTTTCAAGTGTGGGGTTTTTTGGAGGGTTTTTTTTGGCCTTTTCTTCAGGCAAAGATAAAGGCAAAGAAATAGGTTGTGTCCGTTCAAAAAATTTCAAGTGGAAGTATAATGCTGTAATACATCAGACAAGAGCAGCATCTTGGTATTTTCATATTTGTCCATTGTTGCTTTGATTCTCACTTATCTCTAGCTGCTTTTAAGGTTTTAGTTCTTTGGCTGGTTAATGTTTAATGTTACATACATTTGAAAGGAGGGTCAAGGGGAGGTCACTGCTGGTAACTAACTGAGGGCTTTCTCCAGTCGAAAGTAACTTCAGTAGCTATTGGCCTTGAAAAATGTCATCCTGTAAGTCTCAGAAAGAAGTGACAAGCAGGTGTGCCAAGACCTGTTAGGTGGGAAGAGAGGCAAAAAGAAAACTGATTCCCTTGTGGCTTTGGGAAAATCAGACTCTTTCCCTGCCATATTTCTCCATTTGTGAAATGTGGATATTTATAATTCACTTGTATTTTGTCTAATCTATTTAGATAGTAAGCTCTTTGCATCTAAGATTTTTAGTGTGTGTATATACTACACACAAAGAGGTCTTGATCTCATTTGAGGCCTTTACCTGATACAATAATAAAATATGAATTCTATTATTCTTGTTATTAGGAAGAATGGGGAGTTGCAGCACACAAGGAATGAGAAATTCGGTTACATGAGTTCCTCCATCTCTAAGCAGCATGCAGGTTTGCCATTTAGCTTTTTCCTTGCTTTTGGACAAGCTGCCACCTTGTCTCCTGGAAACTGAAGCCAAAAAAGGCACAACATACCTGGAATGCCTTGGGGTCTCACAAAATGGTTTCAGTTAACAGTGTGTAGAAAGGAGATTGAATTCATTTCTGAGGATGAATTGATGCTAGCACTCTCTGTTGTGGCATCTTTTCAGAACGGTAGTGTTTCATGGTAGAATTTAAAACCTAAAATGGCTTATGGTCACTGACCTAGCACAAATAAGGACTTTATTGTCTGTTACATTCATTTAATTCCTGACAGCATTGTTGGTAAGATAAAGTGAATGTACTTAAACAATGGCTGTTATGTTACTCTTTTGCTCTGGTGTCATCTTGCAAAAGCTTTAGCAATTTGAAAAAAAATAATCAGGAAATAATTCAAGCCATCTTTGGAGACATGGGGGAACTTTCCTAAACAGTTTCCAATGTTTGGAAGGAATTTCAGTGCATCTATTTGTTACTTGTAGCGACACTGATGCAATACCTGGCTGCCCTGTGCTACTGGGTGGGCGTTGAAAAGCTACCAGAGGAAGCAATCGGAAATTGGTTTGTCAAACTGATAGTTTCCTCTCATCAAACATGCAGATGGTTCCACATCCCAGGCTTTCATAGAGGAGTGCAGTAATAGCTATTTCCACATTGGCAAAGGATCCATTAAATGAAGCCAACTTGCTTGTCTGTCTGTGAAAATGAAATCATACTATCCATGAAATGCCATCCTGGTACTCACAGAATCATAGAAGATTAGGATTGGAAGGGGCCTCGGGGGGGGGGGGGGGGGGTCATCTAGTCCAACCCCCTGCTCAAAGCAGAACCAATCCCAACTCAATCATTCTAGCTAGGGCTTTGTCAAGCCTCACATTAAAGAACTCTAAAGATGGAGATTTCAACACCTCCATAGGCAATGTGGTCCAGTGTTTCACGCTCCACCCCTGTGAAATAGTTTATTCTAATATCCAATCTAGACTTCCCACACTGCAGCTTGAGACCATTGCTTCTTGTTCTGTCATCAGCCATAGCTACGAATAGCTTGACTCCATCCTCTTTGAAAACCCCCCTTCAGGTAGTTGATGTCTTATCAAATCCCCCTTTATTCTTCTATTCTGTAGACTAAATAAGCCCAAATCCCTTAGCCTTTCCTCATCAGTCATATGCTTCAGCCACCTGATCATTTTTGTTGTCCTCCACTGGACTCTCTCCAATTTGTCCACATCCTTCTGTAGTGGGTGGCCCAAAACAGTATGCAATACTCCAAATGTGGCCTCATGAAAGCCAAAGAGAGGGGAATAATCCCTTCCCTCGATCTGCAGCCAGTGCTCTTACTAATGCAGCCCAATATGCCATTAGCGCACTGTTGACTCATATCCAGCTTCTCATCTACTGTAATACCCAGGTCTTTTTCTGCAGGTATTTATATGTTTCGCATAACCATAATATCTGAGGGTATGTCTACACTACCCCGCTAGTTCGAACTAGCGGGGTAATGTAGGCATACCGCACTTGCAAATGAAGCCCGGGATTTGAATTTCCCGGGCTTCATTTGCATAAGCAGGGAGCCGCCATTTTTAAATCCCCGCTGGTTCGAACCCCGTGCAGCACGGCTACACGGGGCTCGAACTAGGTAGTTCGGACTAGGGTGCCTATTCCGAACTACCGGTACACCTCGTTTCACGAGGAGTAACGGTAGTTCGGAATAGGAACCTAGTCCGAACTACCTAGTTCGAGCCCCGTGTAGCCGCGCTGCACGGGGTTCGAACCAGCGGGGATTTAAAAATGGCGGCTCCCCGCTTATGCAAATGAAGCCCGGGAAATTCAAATCCCGGGCTTCATTTGCAAGTGCGGTATGCCTACATTACCCTCCTAGTTCGAACTAGGAGGGTAGTGTAGACATACCCTGGGTGTTATTCAAGATACAGGTTGGACCTCCGTGGCCTGGCATCCTCGGGACCTGATTGATCCCAGATGAGGGATTTTTCTGGACTGGGGAAGACATTTCAGACTTCTCCGCATTTCCCCCCCCTCCCCAATTTCCTGGCTCCCACCCAGCCCATCTGAACCACTTACTAGCTCCCTGCCCCCCCTCGCAGCCCAGAGGAGCCACGTGCTGGCTCCCATTTTCTTCTCTCAAAGACCAACCGAGCCATGTGCTGGCTCCTGGCTTCCCCCTAGCAGCTCAACTGAGCCACTGGATGGCTCCCGGTCCCTACTCCCCTGCAGAGCACCAGTGTTCTCTGACCCTGGAACATCCGTGGTCATGCTGGACCCTGGATGTTAATGGACCAGAGAATCCTGGATTTTAGAGGTGTGACCAGTACTCAGATACTATGGATTATTTCATATAGGCTGCATATAGACTTAAAGTGCCTAAATACAATGTACAGACAGTATCTAGTTCAGGTGGGCACAGCAATTCAATTGTGAGTTGAATGTCAGGGTGAAATCAGTATTCCTATAAAGTGGGTGGAACTCCTCATGTGGTTCAGTCACTTGAAAAAAGGTTGGGTATTTCTGTCATTTCAGAGCTCATTTCTGTGCTCATCCCTCTTCTGGTAGCTACATTGCTGTCAGAATAATTTGATTTCTCTTTGTGCCCTTTGCCCAAGTTAAAACATATCCTCTTCCCTCTAAAGATCATGGAGGGTTGAAAGCCAGTATTTCACTGAGAATGAGAAACCATCAAATGGGCTTCTGTAGCTTGAAGACAAATGACAGAAAAACAGATACTATTAGAAAGAAATGAGCAGAAATTTCACTGTCTGGACATTTTCAGCTTATTGGAGCACAGCGAAATCTTAGATGATCAAGCCCAAAGCTATTTCACTTCAAATACATCTTTCAATAACTGCTGCAACCACAGACCATTATGTACAGGAAAGTTAACTGGGCAAAAAACTATCCTGTGAATATGGTACTGGAGGAAATAAGCATTCCTATCAAATGGAACTATTTGTTGGTGATCCAGGATCCATTCCCTGTCAGTCTGCAGATACCCAAATATCACCTTCAAATCTCTATCTAGTAGTGGAGGGATGGAAGGACGGATGGGTGAATGGGAGTCAGGAGATCTGGAGGTATCATTCAGACTGCCTCTGAGACCTACAGAAAGTCACTTGGGATAGTCACGCTGGAAACCTACAAATGAAGACACCCCAAATTAGACCCTGTTTTTGAAAATTTGTCACAATTTCTCCATATCTCCGTTCCCCCCCCCCCCCAGTTTTAATAGGGATGAAGATAACAACTTAGAATGGGGTTTACCTATCTTTCCTGAGACGTTGCTCATCTATAAAATAGGAGTTCTGATACTTACCTTCTTGAGATGAAGGGTCCATCTATATTATACGGCTAATACTATTTACCTATTTTAGTAACTTAATCCATGAATGTCTCTGAGGCTGGTCTGCCCTTACCCATATACAGAATATGCAGTTGCACAGGGCACCTGAAAACCTGGGGCACCACTAGGTGCGTATCCATCCATCTGCCTATTCCTATCCCTGTTCTTTGGCTCTGCTTCCTCCAGAGAGGATCGGTTCACTTAAAGGTGAAAAAGCGTGACAGACCTATTAGCAGACGTTGAATCTGTGAAAGGGCCATTCAAGTGTAATGAAGCCATTTAACAGGCATTTGCCAGCCACAGGTATATCCTGTCAGTTTCTGAATTAACTGTGTTAGTTCTACAGGGTCTGTATTTAAAATTTGCTTTAAAAATATTTCATTCATGTGTTGCTGAATATTATAAAAATCACATCTCTAAAAAATTGCCAAACTGCCTCAGCTGCTGTTGGGGGCATATTGCGCCAGTTTAATAGTACTGTGTAGAGCCCCATGAATCCTAAGGATGGCCCTGGTCTGAGGCATGCTGATATCCTGAGAAGGAAAGTGTTGTCCAAGAACAAAGTACTTTTACAACAGACAGTATTACAAAAAATGTTTTTTTCAAATATTCAGAATTGTTTACACTATGTTTTATCCCACGAAATTCAGAATTTTGAACGTTACTTTTAACCACTAAGTCCAAGAATATTTGGTGTCAAATTTCAGCCTGTCAAGATACCAGAGCCTCATGGCAATAAAACTTCAGCTTCAACCATGTTAAATTCTAAACAGAATTGATGGGAGGTATTCTTCCTAATTGCCACTTGTGAAAAGATAATTATATTTTGTGTCACAGATAATGTGCTGTGGCATTTGTGACTAGCAAAGCATGACCTACATGACCTTTGCTGTTGTCAATTCTGGGGTGAGTGGTGCAGAAAAACAAAGAATAATTGAGCCTAGGACAAGAGAATGAGTCTTACCATAATTCATTTGGGGAAGGGGCAGGCGGGAAGGAATTAAAGCTAACTTGATCCAAAAAAAAAAAAAAAAAAAAAAAGACTCTGTACAGTACAGTACCTTTAGTCAGTAACTGATACTATTTTATTTGTGGCCTGCTTTTAACTTCTTTCTGCAATAGGAATGCAGGGATTCTTTTATGCTGTTGGGTCACAACGTACAGTAGTAAATCTGCCAAAAATTATTTAGGGAGGTTTTTGCAAAGCAAAAATATGCATAGAAATTAAATTTTCTAAGCTTCTGCTGTTTAAAAGTTTGTAACCTTTTGTCATTGGAAGGCTGGATCAGTAGCTTCGGTACTCAAAGGCATTCAGGAAGCCTGCATTCAGTTCTCTGCTCTCCAGCAGACATCTGTGAACAGTTTAAGTAATTTAATCTCCCTGTATTTCAGTTCCTCCATCGATAAATTGAGGATAGTGCTACCTCCTCTTTCCTACCCTTGTCTCGCCTGTCTGTTTGGATTGTCACACCTATTGGGGAAAAGATTTTCTCTTATTCTGTGTTTGTACATTACCCATTCCAATGAGATCCTGGTCTCATTTGACACCCCTTCGTGCTACTGTGATACAAACAATTAACAACAGGTGGCATTCATTTTTATTAGATAATCATAGAGCAAAAAGTGGCTTCATTAAATGATGAGATATTTATAATCCTATTTTTGTGTAGTTTTTTTATATAAAATAGGAAGAAAAGAGATACAGAGGATCCCCAGGTTGGAGTTAGGATCTTTGTCAAAGGCCTTATCTCTCTATTTAGCACTTTTGCCAGATAAAGGGTGTGTCTACACTGCACCCTTTAGCTCCAGATAAGATATGCAATTTGTGCTATGCAAATTGCATATCTTATTTCGATTCTATTTAAAAATAGGCTATTTTGAAATTTGGCGTGTCTACACAGCACCAAATTTCAAAATAACACACTATTTTGAGACATCTCTTATCCCTTGTGGAAGGAGGTTTGCAGGGATGCTGAAATAGCGGGTCTGCTATATTTTGCAATAGCGGACACGTTCAAAAGACGCGGGGTAGCTATTTCGGGATACCTCTGATATCCCAAAATAGCCTTGCAAGTATAGATGTACCCTAAGTCACAATTTGTCTTGGCAAATGACTGCATTGTTCAGATGGTTTCATTGTTATTTTAGTTAGAAATTGGGCAAAGCTATACAAACTTCCTTTCTCTTCAGCCCATTATGTTTTCATTTCTCTTTTCTTTAAACATCCTAAAATACAGCTCCCTTGCATTTCCTTCGCTCGCTCTGTAGTATTCATAGACACTTACCACATCCTCTCTCCATATTTTCTCTAAACTGTGCCTAGTAAAATTAAACAAGAGTCTGAACTATGGAAATCAAGGGAAATTAATGTCATGCATGTCAGATAAAAATATTCAGGGATTTTTTAGTAGATAATCAGGATGCTGACATCTTACCCTATATAATTAAGCAGTTCTAGATTTCATCTTTTCATAAACCAGTGAATTCCTGAAAACCAAACTAGCCAAACGCATGAGCCAGCAATTTCTTTGTGTGCTCTGTTGCTGCTCTTTCTAGAGCAATGACTGTTTCCAGCCGAGCATTGCATACCTCTGAGTTAACTGTGGGTGGCAGCTTATACCATCACTGCCTGGTTTGTGAGCCCCTGCCACAATGGAAAAGAACCACTTCAAGCAATGGTATCACAACAACTAAATAAAGTCAGATGGACACTGAACCAAGTTTGGTCTGTTTCAAAAGAATTCCAAAAAATGCAATCCCCAATGTATGTTATTTTGTACAGTTAAATTGTGTAATTACAAGGGTCTTGTGTCTGCACAGTCATATTGCAGCAAAACCCTTCTCACTCCTTTTTGAGAGAGGAACATAACTTAGTTTCCATGCAAGGCCCTGTTTCTGAGTGATCCAAAGCTCCTTCATCTTTCTATTAGAAGTTATAGGGTCAGACTTTTCAGCTACCTAGTACATGGACATGACTATCTTTTTATACTTTGTATGGAGTCAAGCACATGGTACATCCTCAACAATAATAAAAAAAGAGTGGGCCAGATCCTGAATTCTTGACTTGGACAAAACCACCCAGGTTAAAGACTGCACAAATGTGATGACCATCCTCTTGCCCAACACAACATGTGATCAACTCAGGCACTGCCACACATTTTGAGCTTACAAAACCAAGGCTCTGTAGCAGGGGGCTGTATTAAGTCATATCCCTCAGTGGTTTGGCACAGATCATGTCCTATAATACACACTTACCAGTGAGTCGCATGAGAACTTCAGGATTTGCCCCAACAATAAACCTCCTCTTTGCTTTGGCCTAGAAAAACACCCAACACCTTCAGCTGCCAATTAACATGTTTCTGCAATGCAGCAAGTGCAAATAAACCATGGGTCCTGTTTCAATCTCTCACAGTGTTCCAGTTACACAGACTAATTGTTTCAAAAAGCACTCGTACAAAGGATTAGAACTTCTCCACGCTGTAGTGCTTGCTCATACAGTGAGCTGCAAGTGCGACTTCTTCCAATACTTTATCAGGGCACTGTTTATTTATTTCCTCTCATGCAAGAGGAGAGGTCTGAGCATGACTTTAGGGAAGAGAGTGGTGAGCGAGAAGAATGAAAGAACAGAAGAGATGAACTAAGAAAGAGATCATAAAATAAAAGGAGAAGGTTGCGGCAGAGTCATGTCTGGAAAATGTACTATATTTTTTAGAGTGTGTGTGTGTGTGTGTATGTCTGTGACTCAGTTTGTTCAAGAACTCTTCCTAAACTATAAGAGCTAGAACCACCAAATTCGGTAGGCAGCTTCCTCTTATCATAACTTAAAGCAAGGTCAGGGTTTGGTTATGCCAGGACAATGGGATGTGCCTGGAATTCGATTATTTCTAATCAAACAGAAAGGGAGGGGTCTGCTAGCAGTGACAGTCATGCTGTTGAATGACCACAGGGAGGCAGCCACACTGGGAACAGAGTGGCTGGCTGGGGATGGGGTTCTGTCTGCTGCCAGCCACTATACCCACCACCTTGGCCAGCTCCGGGATCTGCTGTCTGGCCAGCATAGCCCTCACTGTGCTTGCCAGCCCCAGGGAGTGAGGGTATGTCTACACTACAAAGTTAGTTCGAACTAACAGACGTTAGTTCGAACTAACTTTCATAGGCGCTACACTAGCGCTCCGTTAGTTCGAATTTAATTCGAACTAATGGAGGACTTAGTTCGAACTAGGTAATCCTCATTCCACGAGGATTAAGCCTAGTTCGAACTTACTAGTTTGAATTAAGGGCTGTGTAGACCCTTAATTCGAACTACTGGCAGGCTAGCCCTCCCCAGGTTTCCCTGGTGGCCACTCTGGCCAACACCAGGGAAACTCGTCTGCCCCCCTCCCAGCCCCGGACTCCTTAAAGGGGCACGGGCTGGCTATGGTGCCCGTGCCAGGTGCAAGCCTGCCAGCACCCAGCCAGCAGACCCTGCACCTGGCACGGATCGAGCCAGCCACCCGATGCCCCCCAGCCCACCCCCTCTTCCCGGGACCAGGCTGGCGGCTCCTGGGAGCTTGCCCGGGACCGCAAGAGGTGGGCACCCGCCTGGGCTAGTGCAGACATCGTGGACCTCGTCCACGACCTCCGCACTAGGCACAGGAAGGTGGCCGGCTAGGGCAGGAGAGCTGCCAGCCTGGCCACCCAGGAGCAGGTGTGCATGAAAATCAAGGGGGTCCACTGAGACCCCCAGCCCTGAGCCCTGAGCTTACAATGGCCGTCCTGGGGTCAGACCAAAGGTCCATCTAGCCCAGTAGCCTGTCTGCCAACAGCGGCCAACCCTAGGGACCCTGGAGGGGATGGACCGAAGACAGTGACCAAGCCATTTGTCTCATGCCATCCCTCTCCAGCCTTCCACAAACCTTGGGCAGGAACACCATTCCTACCCCCTGGCTAATAGCACTCCATGGACCCAACCTCCATGACTTGATCTCACTTCCCTTTAAACTCTGTTCTAGTTCTAGCCTTCACAGCCTCCTGCAGCAAGGAGTTCCACAGGTTGACTCTTTGCTTTGTGAAGAAGAACTTTCTGTTACTAGTTTGAAGCCTGCTACCCATTCCTTTCCTTTGGTGTCCTCTAGTCCTTCTATTATGGGAACTAATGAAGAACTTTTCTGTATGCACCCTCTCCACCCAACTCCTGCTTTTATAGACCTCTATCCTCTCCACCCTCCGTCTCCTCTTTTCTAAGCTGAGAAGTCCCAGTCTCTTTAGCCTCTCTTCATATGGGACCTGTTTCCAACCCCTGATCATTGTAGTTGCCCTCCCCTCTCCCAGCCTCTCTCTTCCCCTCTCCCACCTCCTTTTCCCAGTCTCCCCCAGTTTTGTTCAATAAAGACAGATTCAATTTTTGAACACAATTGTCCTTGATTTTGTACATCAAGAAGAGGGGCTAGGGAAGGGTAAGTGGAAGGAGGTGAGGGAGGAATGGGGTACGAGCCCCCGATGGGGAGGACTGGGCTGGCTCTGCGGGCTTCTGGGGGTGGAACCTCTCCTGCAGCCCACCAATTGCCCCCTCTCCCCAGATGGCAGCCTGCGGCAAGAGCAGCCGGTCTGATGGCCGAGTGCTGTGATGTGCCCAGTGTGGGTACTCCGGGCACTCCAAGCCAGGACTGCTTTGCAAGCGGGGCACCCCTGAGAACTATCTGTCCGGGGTGGGGGTCGGGACCCTTTAAGCACAGCCTTCGGCTAGCCTGACACAGCAGCTCCATGCTCTAAGTCCTCCTCTGATGCCCTGCCGGCACTGCTTCCGGCCATCCTTAAGCCTGGTTCAGGGTCCACTTAATGTGGACATGCTAGTTCGAATTAGCAAAACGCTAATTCGAACTAGTTTTTTAGTCTGGATCTGTTAGTTCGAATTAGCTTAGTTCGAATTAACTAATTCGAACTAAGTTAGTTCGAATTAATGTTGTAGTGTAGACGTACCCTGACTGTCAGGACAGTTTCATGGTGACCACCACAACCTAATTGCCTGCTGTGAGCCCCTCACACACTCAATCTTCTGCCCTGACTCCTCCACCCCCTACATTTCTGCCCTGAGCCCCACACACCTTCCAAGCCCCTAACCTGACTCCTGCACCACCCACACCCTGTCCTGAGCCCCCTCCTTCCATACATCTCCCAAACCTATTTCTTGATTCCTGCACCTCTCACCCCTGCCTTGAGTTCCCACAAGTACTCGAGCAATGCCAGGTAAATCCTCCAGTTATATATGTGTCAAAACAGGAGCTGCTGAGAGCTGAGCACTCTGGTGCCTAAATGAGAGCTATTTTAATAACCTGGCCCCAATTATGAATGTTTATTCATGCGGTGCTGAGTCTTTTAAAAGTTGAGTCCCACCCTGCCTAAGCTTAAATACCTAATTATTAAATACAATAGAGTACAGCTGGACACAAAACAGTGCCTTGGTAGAGTTATGAAATTAGCTTAGTCCAGGTACATGCCCCTTCTGCATTTTCTTCCCATGATCATTAGAGCAATCAACTTTAGTGGCTAAAAATGCCTCCAGGAAGCAAATTTCAAAATCCCTTGTGCAGGTATTTGTAGGCTTTTAGATAGTGTAGATAAGCATGCTTTCACAGGGTTGCTTCAATTTTATTTGGAAGCTGATGATAGCTTATATCAACTTCAATAAAATACTATACGTGTATGAGGAGTAGGCAAATCACCCACAGCAGTGTTGCAGCCCTCTGTGTCCACTAAATCTGTGATTTATAACCTTCCCCTGTATGTATCTCCTCACAGTAATCTTAGCACTGCCATCTTGGAAAGTGAAATATGTGAATCAATTACTGGCTGAAGTTAACAGGATAAGCAAACTTGTGAAAACGCATTGTCTGAGGCAAGGAGGGGAGCTCCCACAAGCCTGACCAGACCACAATTTTTTTTTAAAGTGGAAAATGAAAGGAAAATACTGAGCTGTAACTAGCAAGGAATGAGGCAGTTTAATAGTCTGGCATAGGCTAGTCTCTAGTTTTCCTCGAGAATTGACACAGTTAACCAATAACTAACTCACACCCCAATTGAACCTAACTGTAGTAATACTTTGGAAACATACCTGCATAACAGTGGGCTATATTGGGTCCTTAATTCAGCAGTGCATCCCCTATTCAGCAAAGCAGTCAAGCTACTGCTTTGGGCCTATTGATTTTAAGTTCATGATTAAAGCTGAATATGTAGTTAGTAAGTTTTGTGAACAGGGATGGCCTTAACCAAATACTGAACCACACACTTAAATGGTTAGGCTAAGCCTAGCCTGGTGTGAACTATCAAATAGTATGGCCCAGTGTCTGCTAGTGTAAGGCCTAACTTCAAGAGAAAACAAATCTGCATTGTTGACCCATCGTGCTCTTTCTTACATTATTTTTTAATAAGGGAAATTGGTAATTTCTGTGCCAAAGCACTGAAGGCTGGGTCTGATTATGCTGTTGCATCAAAGGCCTAACTTTGGTTCCATTTATCCACAGTAATTATGGACTAGCTCCACATTTAAACCAGTGTAAATGAAATCAGAACCAGACCCATAGTCTGGCCAACATTATGCAGCGTTCATGTCATGAGATACAAGACAACTCCCGTTCTTTAGGACTGAAGGATGTTGCAGACACCCAGGAAAATGAGGTCTACTCCATACACATCAGGAGCAGTAAAGAAACTGTTTAGAACTGGAACAAATCAACATTTTCCATGAAAAATATTTTTATGAAAATTTGGCTTTTTTTTTTAATAATGGAAGTGTTCCCCAGAAACCTCAGACTTTTTAAAAGATTTTCAAAAAAAATCTCATGAAATTCTGGTTTGAGGGTTGTTGTGTTGTTTTTTTTTAACTCTGTCAATATTATCATGAAGTGGAATTACTGAAATTCAATGAAAATATAAAAGACTTCCTGGAAAAAAATTAATTTTCCTACTATATATTTTAGAAATGTGTGTCTGTCTGTCCATCTGTCTGTGAGTCTGTGTGTTCAAGAACTCCTAAACAATAAAAGGTAGCACCACCAAATTTGGTGTGCTCCTAACCTGACCCCTACTTACTGAGAGAGAGGGATGGAGTAGTCCTCACTCCTTGGGGCATCCTGCATACAGAAGCCCTCATCCAGAATCCCACCCCAGAACAATGATTTAAATGAAGAAAAAAAAACCCTTTCTTGAGTTAAGGACCTGAGCAACTAGCAAACAGTAAGAGAAAGCTACGCTCAACATATGGGAACTTTAGTTTTGATTTTTCCAAGTGTAGAGAGAAAATCCTATTACTATAAAGTTAAATTTATTAGTTTGTGTCTTTATAAACTGACACAAATGGAGTTAACCCCCAATAGATTGATTTTGGTTGAAGCACATCTTTTGGGAAGGCATCTAAGACATTAAAGGTATGTCTATGTTACAGAGAAGATCAAAGCTGCCGCTGTAAATCTTCCAGGGTTCAAATTAGTGGGTCTAGTGAAGACATGCTAATTCGAACTGAGAGGGGCACTCCAGTCGATGCTGGTGGTCCTGCTTCCATGAGGAGTAAGGGAAGTCAAATAGGACTCCCTTCGACTCCCTGCAGTGTGTACTGAGCAAAAAATCAAGTTCTGGTACTTTGATTGCAGCTATGCAATTAATGCAGCTGAAGTTGCGTATCTGAATTCGACCTTGTCTCATAGTGTAGACCCTAAGGCTACGTCTAGACTGGCATGATTTTCCACAAATGCTTTTAACGGAAAAGTTTTCCGTTAAAAGCATTTGCGGAAAAGAGCGTCTAGATTGGCATGGACGCTTTTCCGCAAAAGCACTTTTTGTGGAAAAGTGTCCGTGCAAATCTAGACATGCGTTTGCACAAAAAAGCCCCAATTGCCATGTTAGCCATCGGGGCTTTTTTGCGCAAAACAGGACTGTGCTGTCTACACTGGCCCTCTTGCACAAATGATTTGCGCAAGAGGGCTTTTGCCTGAATGGGAGCAGCATAGTATTTCCAGAAGAAGCACTGATTTCTTACAGTAGGAAGTCAGTGTTCTTGCAGAAATTCAAGTGGAGACAGCTGCCAAGTTTTTCCGCAAAAGCAGCTGATTTTGCGGAAAAACTTGCCAGTCTAGACACAGCCTAAGAGATGGAGAATCAACTGCTTTCCTTGGTACCCTGCTCCAATGGTTAATCATCCTCACTGTTAAAAAATTGTGTATAATTTTTAATATGAATTTGTCTGACATCATCTTCCTACTGTTGCTTTCTGTTCTGTCTTTCTCTATTAGATTAAAGAGCCCCTTAGAAGCGGGCATTTGCTGTTCAGTAAGGCACTTATACAGTATAAACAAGTCAACTCTCAATCTTCATTTTTGGTAAATGGATTGGGCTCATTAAGTCTTCCTCTGTAAGACATTTTTTCTGGGCCTTGAATAATTTTTGTGGATTTTCTCTGTAGCTGCTCCAATTTTTCAACATCCTTTTTAAAATGTCAAGTGTGGAACTTCACTCAGTAATCTAGTATTGGTCTTAACAATGATATATACAGAGTAAAAATCATCTTTCTATTTCTACACACTATTTCTCTATTTATAAAGTTCTCATTAGCCCCTTTTGTCACAGCATCACATTGAAAGTTCATGTTCATTTTCTTATATAATGACCCCTAAGTTATTTTCAGTTTCACTGCTTTCCTGATTACAGTGCCATTCAATAAGTATATCCTGCACTCCTTTTTCCTAGATATGTTTTTAATATAACCAAATGCAAAGTTATATACTTTGTTAAAATGGCCAAATTCATCAAGTGATCCAGATGGCTTTGTATGACTACCCTGCCCTCATCGTCATTCTTCTTTCTGACAATTTATGTATCATCTGCAGATTATATCAGGGGTGATTTTATATTTGATTCTGTGTCATTGATAAAAGCTCTGAACAACAGCATTGATACCAGCAGAACTCCACTACAAACACTGCCATTCAAAGCCATTTCCCCATTGGCAACTACTTTTTGAGATTTGTCATGTATTCCGTTCTTAATCCATTTAATATGTGCTCTGTTGATATTGTGTAATACCGGGTTTTTCATCAGAATGCCATGTGGCACTCAGTCACACCCCTTACAAAATGTCTATTCTAGTGATGCAGTTATCTGTATCAACCCAACCTATATTCTCATCACATAGAATAACAGAATGAGATCATGTATAGAAGAGCACAGTCAATTCTTTTGTTTTATAAATTGTCTACATTAACGGGAGATCGGTGCTGTGGGGATCAAGGGTCGATTAAACAGGTTTAGTAAAGGCACACTAAATCAATCACTGATAACACTCTCATCAACTCTGGGACTCCACTGGATTGAGAAGCGTAAGGGGAGTTGGCAGGAGAGTTTCTCCCATTGACACCCAGAGATGTAGTGGGGGTGCTGTTACATTCAGTCTTTGCTGTATTGGGCTATGTGTGTGTACCTTTACCTCAGTCCCCCACCCCCCTTGCAGCACTCTCTGCATGGTAGGGGGATGGGGAGAGGCTGAGCATGACTCACCCCAGATGTGTATTGGGCCAGACACAGGAGATAGCCAGGAAGAGACAAAGGATAGACGGGGCTGCACCAGGCTGAGGGGTAGGGCCTGGGCGAAGAATCAGTCTGGTCTGGGCTAGCAGGAAAGAGGAGGCTGGGAGCAGGGAAAAGGAGGTGAGGAGCCTAGGATCCCTTCCCCCCAGGAGGAATAAGGCTGCCTGCCCTCGGTGCCTGTGCTAACATCACTCCTATGCTACGCTGTGTCCCTGAGAACCAATACAACCTTCTACTCTACTGGATGGATGAGTGTCACATCTGGATGCAGATGGGGGTTCAGGGTTGGGGACCCCCCGATGTGTCATCACCCCCCCTCCCCCAGTAGAGATGCTGCAGTAACTCGAGCTAATGTATGTTGACTCCATCTATGCTAGTCATGTAACTGGAGTTGCGTGCCTTAGTTTGACATTGCCCCCTAGTGTAGACCTAGCCGTAGGGACCTACCTACTACTTTACATGCCTATATCTAAAATGTAGATCCTTGTAATTCCTGCTTACCTGTCGTTGAGCCCCATAGTACCTAAATTGCAGCAGGTGGTTATGTGCAAAGCCACTCAAGTCTCAATGGTGCTGAGGGGCTCTACACTCACATACAAGCCCCACCAGATTCACAAACTAGGTGTTTCCCTGCCTGACCGACCTGTGGGGCCCAGTGTGATAGCTCATCGAACACGTAACCCACATGAACGACATATGAAAACGAGGGGATGGTGCCCAGTTATGCCTGATGGCTCAGCATGTTGGCGACCTAGGTGTTCAGATCTCCACTTAGTACAATTAAGAGCATGGACTTGACTGCAGGTGACCCACTTGCTAGGTGAGTGCTATGAACATTGGTCTATAGGGTAGTCTAGGCTCGGTCTCCATTGCTCCCCTTGGAGCTGTTCCACTTTTTATAATAAATTTAAATAGTCATTGGAACAGGAAGAGGAACCAGATGCTCTAACCACTTGGCTATGGAGTAATTCTTACTTTCTCTCTACTCCAGTGAAAATGTAAGTATTTCATACACAGTGGAACAGTTTCAACAGGGAAACAGGCACATGCACCCTTAAGTCTGGTTAAAGTTTCCTGTAAGTGTAACAATGGCTGCATTGAATGAGAGGTTTCCAACTTGACGACTCAAACCATGTGGTTTCCTTGGTAATTTTAACTTTCCCTCCTTTAGTCAGAAGTATGTGGAGCGTTCCTAGAACAACAGATGAAATGATAAGAGTTCACATGTGGGTTAACTCTCCTGTGGCCAGGTTCCCTCTTCTTTCCTGCAAAGTGTCTCCACAGGAGTGGTTTAGGTTACCCCTAAAATTCTATGTATACTTTGCACCTGTGCTCTGGAGAGGGCATATCCTCCAAGGCTGTGAGAAATAACCATGAGAACATTTCTCTGTGCATCCTTCTAGTTATTATCTTGACACAAACTGCTGTGTTCTGGGTACTTAACCCTGGAGATTAAATCTTTATGCGCCAGTGCAAAAAGATCGTATCACTGTAATTTTTAATATATATAATTTCTCAGCTGCCTTAGTTTAAAGCTGTCATTTATGGCACAACAGTAATTTAGGGCAACACTTTAAAATACCATCCTCAAAGGACATTTCTCTTGATCTGTTGCAACAAATGCCTTGCTGAAAAGGGTATTGCACTGTGATGGAACTGATCATTGTAGTCAGTTACATTTCTCAGCCAGTGACTTCTTAATATTCCCTAAGAGAAAAAGCATTAGTGAGCCTCCACCAATAAATCATAGTCTGGTGTAACTGGAGGAAGAAAAAATATAAAGACTTCATACTTTTCCATAGTTCCTGCAGAAGTAAAGTAGACAGCTGTAATTCACCTCAGACACGTGGAGAAATAGATCTGGAGCAGATATACATGATAATGTAGAGTAGGTTGTTTTAGCAGCAACTCATCTATATTTGGTATGTCTGAATCTTCTTATAGTTACACACAACGGTCCCACTTCCCCACTAGATCAGATTTAATATTCTTGTTTTCTAGACCCTGTGCAACTCTGCTCTGGCCCACCTCTCCCAGACACCTCCATTCTGCTGGTAATGTGTGATTCCTCTCTATGGCTCTTACCTGCCACAGTGACATCTTCTACAGTGCTCTTCTATGTACAATTCTACCACCCCATACCTTTTGTACAGCCTGCTTTGGTGGGTCTCCTGGCTCCTCCCTGACCATATCTTTGCTGCTTGTCACTCCTGGCTGACCACTCTGCAGTACTGAACAGCTACATAGGAGGAGTTGCAGGTCCATTCAAAAACCAGAAGCTTACAATATATCATGCATCTTGATAGCTTTCAAGGGTAATATGCTATGGTGGAGTAACTGGCCTTTGGCTTTTCCCCTTGCCCTAGTCCTCTTGGCCTCATGGATCAAAAGCTGTATCATATTGGTCATGCAGGGGAAACAAGTGGCAATGAGTCAGGGGAAATATCACATTAGCTCTTTTCTCCTCTCTATAAGATTTAGCAGCTCTTATCTCCCAGAACACAGCACAGCAGGGGAAGTTGGCGGGCTATAGGATAAGCAATACTAGCCATGCTTAATTATGGCAGGTGGTAATTGGATGCATACTCTCAACAAGGGTAAGTCTAAACTACATGGCTCCGTCAACGGAGCCATGTAGATTTGTTTGTTCGGCAAAGGGAAATGAAGCCGCGATTTAAATAATCGCGGCTTCATTTAAATTTAAATGGCTGCCCCGCTCTGCCGATTAGCTGTTTGTCGGCAGATCGGGGAAGTCTGGACGCTCCCCTGCCGACATGAAAGCCCTTTATCGACCTCCCCAGTAAACCTCATCCTACGAGGCATAATGGGGAGGTCGATAAAGGGTTTTCAGGTCGGCGCGGGAGCGTCCAGACTAGTGCGCTGAGCCGACAAACAGCTTATCAGCTGTTTGTCGGCTCAGCGTGGCAGCCATTTAAATTTAAATGAAGCCGTGATTATTTAAATCGTGTCTTCATTTCCCTTTGCCGATCAGCCTAATCTACATAGCTCCATCGATGGGGCCATGTAGTTTAGACACACCCTAAGTGTCTGTTGGACTGGGGCTTCACATTCAAATGTGACTATAGCTGCTCCAAAGAGAAAAAATCCTCCAAGATGCTTAGAAAACTAATAGCAGGCTAGTTCCTAAATGGACTAGAATGTGGATCAAATTGGAACCCAAGCCTGAATATGAAATCTGTCCTGCTAGCTTCAGTGAGCTGGTCTTGTTTCCCCTGCCCACGCTGCTCTGCCTCGATGTTTCTTTCATCTGTTTCTCTTATGCCTTTTCCTGTTACCCCCTATACACAGATGTTCTTCAGGGCTCACAGTTAAATGTGTGAGCAAGAGCTTTATTGTGCAGGGATGAATTGCTAATGGAACTAAAGGCAGATGACTTTGAGCACAAGTCTAATTCTTACTGAAGTCCAATGGGTTTAAACACGTGCTTAAGTGCTTTGCTGACCTGAGGCATTAGTAACCCCACTAGTGTTCAGCTGTGCATTGCATTTGCTCATTTCTGTTCTAGTCAACAGTCTTTCGATACCGCAGTGTTGGGTAAGCCACATGACTACACATCTCCGGGTACATTGACAAATACAACCTCAAAAGGCAACTGCTTTTAGCCACTTAAGCAATGCAGGGAGCTTGTCGGCAGTAAATGTCTGTCATGAGGTATGCAACTGGATTATATCATGGTTTTGGTTATACAGTTATAACAATTTTTAAAAGCAGTGGAATTTCCAGCACTACACAGAGGCTAGAGAGCGTAGTCGCTTTGCAATCAGCAGAGAGAGTGTGCTACATCATACAAACCATCTCCACAATTGGCATTCCTGCTGTTAGCCTTGGAAGGCAGCCCAAGAACTGAATGGGTGGGAGTCTGAACTCCTCCCTCTTACACCAAAGCAGGGTTGAGGTGAACATGGAGAGCTGAGTGGGGAAGATGTTCACGCTGCTGCTGCCCAAAACATCCTCATTCTGTGGATAAAGGGCATAGCTGCAGCTCCAGGATGGTTAAATTGGCATTTCTAGTCACATTATGCACACACACATAACGGTGTGCAGAAAAAGATAACTGCAATGAAAATATATTCTAGTTAGTACTAATTTCCAGTGCTGGCAGGTGATTTATGTATGTATGTATTTACTGCACAGGAGAGGCCAACATTGAGACATCTAAAAAATTCTAGTATACCTCCGCTTCCCTGCAGTCCTGGCAGGGATGTCGGCTCCACCCTGCCAGGACCCCGCTGCTGTTAGTTCCTTGCACTTTCAGGGATCAGGTGTCACTGGCCTTGCAGCCATGCAGGGAGCTCTCTGCACAGTTTCAGCCTTCACTAGCCAGCCTTTCCAAGGTAGGAGCCGTTCAGCAGCAAGTGGCCCCCTCCCCAAACTGGTGGCTCTTGCTACTCCTTTCAGTGCTTTGCCAGGCCAGGATGGCTGATGCTTCCTTTGCACCTTGTGCCCTTGTGCCCTGAGCATCTCAGATATGCCAAGAGCCCCTTCTAGCGCCTTTGTCAATGCTGGGAAGGAGCCCCTTGCAGTGCCACTGTCGGAGCTGGACTTAATTGTGGCAGTCATGCTGCCACAATCACTATGGGGTGGTTAACCTGGCAATGCCCTCAAAGTGGCTTTCGAGTGTGGTAATTTGCCATGGTTACAGGGTAGCTTCCTGAGGCACTATTACCGATGCCATGATATGAGCCTCACGCTCAGTACCACATTTTCTGGCATTGAGTTTCACTATGGAGACACAGTGTGAACAACGTGACAGATTAAATCACATCACAAGGGCTTCTTGTGGACTTTCAGTAATTATTTAGCGCTTTAACTGTCCTTACAAATGTGTACACAGACAAAAATATAGAGTTTAGAGCTTTTGAAGTATATGACTGAGCTGGGCCCCGTTTGCATGGGTAGACAAGTTGCCACTGCTCATTTCTCTATAGGGGAACAGCATACAAATATTCTCATCAGCATATATTTAGGGCCAGATTTCTCCCTCACTTAACATTCCATGGAATGGCAGAAGTGTAAGGAGCAAATGGAGATGCATGAGTATAGCTGAGTAGCGACTTATTTATGGGCATAAATTCACTCTAGCTGGTATTACTGAAACCTGGTAGGATGATTCACACGACTGGAATGCTAATATCAATGGTTAGGAAAGATGGAATGGGCAAAAAGGGGCAAGGGAAAGGCACTCTGTGACAAAAATGGTATTACCAGTTTCCAAGTCAATGATAATGTGCAAGAAAATGAACTTGGATGCTTATGAATCAATGTCCTAACAGGTAAAGCACAAGCTGGGGTATTGGTGTCTGCTACAAGCCACAGAATTATAAAAGGAAACAGGATGATTGCTTCCTTACATACCTGTCTATATTTAAGAAAAAAATGGCATGATTGTAGGGTATTTTAATTTCAGTGACATATATTGGGAGGCTGATGCTGCCAGCTCTAAAACATACTTGGAATTTCTAAATATTATAGATGACAATTTCCTAACTCAAAACCTGCTG
The DNA here is from genome assembly GCF_049634645.1 of Pelodiscus sinensis. NCBI lineage: Eukaryota > Metazoa > Chordata > Testudines > Trionychidae > Pelodiscus > Pelodiscus sinensis. Next base: position 16,343,123 of record NC_134712.1, read on the forward strand.
CAGCCAATGGAGGAGAATTCTTTATGAAATCTTTTCCCAACAGATAAAGAGAGTAATAGAAAAATAAAAACAAATGAACAAAGCAAAGCAAAACCATACCAAAAAAAGCCAGTAACTTAGGTATAACTGATAATGACTTGATCACAATTATAATGTGGAACAGACTAAACTCGAGTTCAATAATATATACACTTGGTGCCATATATACGGCCAGTTTCACAAAGCTGAAAATAATTATGAGCCAAATCACCAGGGAGAAAGAATTTAAACAGAAAAAATGTGAACGATAATTGGGAATCATTTAAGAACACCTTACCAGATGCCCAAAAAACCACAATCCCACAACTGAGGGAAAAGGCTGTGCTGATTTAAAAAATGGAGTGGTTTAGAGGTAAAATGAAGGCAGATATAAACTGTATACATGTTATACACAACTGGAAAAATGAGGAAGTTGATAGAATGAATATAAATCTGAAGATAAGAATTATAAAAAAAACGATGTGGGAAACAAAGGCCACAAGGAGAAATCTATGTCCAACAGGTTTAAAGAACAATAAGATTTTAAAAAAATATAAATTAGGAACAAAAAGAATCCTGACAGTGGTATTAGTGAATTACTGGCTGGAAATGTTAGAATGATACATAATAATTCAGAAAAGGCAGAAGTGTTCAATATTTATGTTCCATATTTTAGGGGAAAACAGATGATATAGTCTCATCATATGATAATATTCTTTCCATTCTACTAATATCTCTGGAGTATGTTAAACAGCAACTACTAAAGTTAGACATTTTAAAATACACAGGTCCAGATCATTTGCTTTCAAGAGTTTAGAAGAGCTGGATGAGATCACTGGACAATTAATGTTGATTTTCTATTAATCTTGCAGTCCAAGGAAGACCAGAAGAGTGGATGAAACATTGTTCCATTTATTAAAAAGGTGAACAGCATGACCCAGGTAATTTTAGGCCTGTCCGCCTAACACTGATCCTAGGCAAGATAGTACAGTAGTTGATACTCAATTAATAAAGAAATAAAGGAGGGTATTGTAATTATCCACTAACTATTAGTGAAAACTAACATGGGTTTATATAAAAGTAGATCTTGTAAAATTAACTTGATATCTTTTTTTATGATAAGATTACAAATTTGATTGATAAAGTAATCGTGTTGGCATAATCATACTTAGGCTTCTGTACAATGTATGACATGGTACCACATGATATTTTGATTAAAATCTAGAACTATAAAAAATAACAGAACAAATTAAATGGATTTAAAACTGCCTGTCTGAAAAGTTTTGAAATTATAAAAGGAGACCTGTCAACAAGTGTGTGTGTTTCCAGTGAGATCTCTCATGGATTGGTTCTTAACTCATTGCTAATTAACATTTTTCATCAATGATCTGAAAAAAAACCCCACCCATAAAATCATCACTGATAAAGTTTGCAGATGACACACAATCTGGTGGAGCGGCAATTAATGCAGGGGATAGGTCACTGATACAGACAGATCAGGATCGCTTGGTAAACTGAGTGCAAGCAAACAATATGTGCTTGAATACCGTTAAATGTAAACGTATACATGTAGAAACTAAGAATGGTGCCCGGGTGGCAGTAACTGAAAACATTTGGGGGTCATGAGGAAATTAGGCTGAACACAGGCTCTAAGAGAAGGTACAGTAAAATGCAATAGTCTGGGCACATAGTGATGCTCACTATCAATCAATGGACTGCAACTTTTGCCGAGCAGTACTCACGGGAACTGACATGACCACTCAGTCAACCTCTGAAGACAGGGGAAGGCATGGCTGCAACAAGGAAAAGGAAGGCTTTAACTCATTAGATATTTGTCCAGAAATAAACTTCAAGATTGTCTTATCTATGTATTTTTGGAAACCTACTACAAAATTTTCAAAAGGATTATTTGTTGTTGACAGTCCCCTAACATAATCATTGGGAACAACATTGCTGGTCTGAGAACCTAATTTTACATACACGACAACTTCTAGGATAAATGTTATTTACTGAAATGAAGGGATACAGCATCCTCTGAAAACATATTTGAAATTGGGAATAGAAAATGTACTGTACATAGAGCCCAGATCTGCATCTGTAAAATGGGACAGCAGTACTTCTTACCTCACAGGCCTGGGTACGTCTACACTGCACACTTATTTTGAAATAAGCTATTCCGGAATAGTTATTCCAAAATAGCTTATTTTGAAATAGCACATCTACACTGCAGGGAAGTCTCAAAATTAGTCTGAGGCAGGCTTCCCTAATGTAGATGTGCTATCTTGATTTAGAACCCCAGGAGGCACTGGGGAGGAATAATTTAACCCCTCACCAGAGCCATTCTATTTTGAAACAGCAGCAGTGGAGCCTCTATACAAGCCTTATTTCTAAATAGCTATTTCAGCATAGGCATTATTCTTCGTAGAATGAGGTTTATAGATTTCGGAATACGCCATCTGTTATTTCAAAATTATTTCAAAATAAAGGCATGTCTGTGTAGATGCTCACATTATTTCGAAATAATGCTAGTTATCTCGAAATAATGTTGCCGTGTAGATGCACCCAGAGATGTTATGAGCAGGGCACGCCAAACCGCAGCGAGCCACGCTCGCCAGCTGCGCTGTCCAGCTGCATGTTCAGATTGCCTGAACCCGGCTCTTCTGGGTTACAATCTACTCGCCACGAGTAGATTGTATTATTTGTTGAGTCCTGGTTATGAGGATAAATATTTTTAAAATTTGTGAGGTAGTCAGAATGCTAATCAGTGCCTAAGACAGATAGAAACCATTCCTATTACATTTACTTCTAGTTAAAGAAAGAATTTAATTTGTACACAAGTGCCTCTGAGAAAGAAGCTAACCTATGTGGCTTCATCCATGTTCCAAATGAGGTCAGAGTAAAGACTCCTACTAACTCCAGTGGACTTTCACCAAGTAAAGTCAGACACACCATTGTAACTCCTTTGCATTTGACTCATTTACAAAGAATAAGAATTGTGTCATGTGTATTTTTCCCCCCTTAATTCAGACTCAGCCTGCTTTCTCTTTACAGCTGAGAGAATGCTCTAACATTGTAGGGCAGCTCAGGTGGAACCAAACTATGAATTAGGCCCAGGTTGTTTTCCCACATTAACAATTAATTTGACATTTTAAATAGACCATGCAAAGGCAACAGATTAATCAAGCCAGATATTGTAGGTATGCTTGGAGCACAAAGGAAAACAGCCCCACTGAGCTGAATGCCGTGTTGCCTGACCTGTAAACAGGATTTCATTAAGCATGTATGACTCTGTTCAAATAGGACTGCCGTGTTTGGGCAAGAAAAAAAAAATCTGTAATGATTTCATTACATCAAATACTAAAATAAAGATTTAAAATGGTAGAACCGTCTCAGGATGATGCCTCCGTGTAAGCACAGCCTCAGCTTTCTCTCTCCTCTTTGGCATTTTTTGCTTTTCATTTCTCTTCTTTTGTCAAAGGCCCCTGCTAGGTTACTGTTTTTAGACCCAAATTATGATTGCCGAGGCAGCAAGTGTGGTATATAGTCACTGAAGTCCCAGCATGACCAGTGCTTCCTTTTTTAAAGGGTATCCCTCTGTTTTGGGCACTGCAAAGAGGTAGTTTCCTGAAACTTGCTGAAACAGCATAAATTGTTATGACAAGGTGTTTGCTGCCTCCCCTCTCCTCTGTTCATACCAAAGAAACGTGTTAATAAAGTTAGAAGTAATCATGTATCATTAGAGACATAATACTTAAGACGACGACTAGGAATAAAGAAATGTGAGAGAATTTCACCAGAAGTTCATCTGTTTAATCATAATAAAAAGTCTGGTGTACAAGCTTGTTCACGTGGAGCGGTACCTGCTGATGCTAGTGATTCCGTTAGAAATTAACAGGGTAGCTCATTTGAATAAATACTAAACAATGTGAGTAAGATGGAAGAATCAGGCCCAACATGATGAAGTGATTCTATAGTTACCACAACAGAATCTCTTTTTCCATTTTAATTCAGTGGGCTTATGGTTGGTGGTTTGAGTGACTGGACACTTAAGTGGAGAGACAGCTAGTTGTTCACTTGAAATTTCTTCAAGCTCCAGCGAGTGAGCCCACTGATGCTCAAGAGCTCATTGCAGAATTGACCCATCAGGATAGACTCCAATTGCTGTGCCATTTATCATCACTGACTATGCTTGGATAGTTCTGTCCTAAAGAAATCTGTTGCAGTCAGCAAAAGGGAGCTAAAGGTATCTGGCAATGGGCCATGAGAAGGACAGAAGAGGGACACCATATTTTAGAAGTAGATTGAGCCACCAAATTCAGATACTGATGCAAACTTCCCCAAACTCCAGAGGTCTTCCGATGCAGAGTTTTTCCTTAGAGATATCTTGACTAATTTTTAAAGTCACTGAGTCTGCTAATCACACTGCAAGTCTGCATCCTGGATGGTATTGGGAGGGAGAAGAGAACAAATAGCATGATGTTTTGTAAACCTATTGGGCCTGCCTGCTTTGAAGGTGGTTGGGGAACATGAATCTTGGTACAGTTACTTTTTTTTTTTCTCTAAAAGTTACCAGAAAAAAAAATCAACTGACAGGAAGAGTTCTTCAAGCATATTGGAAAAGTAATTGCAGGATTGCTTTCCTCAACTGGGCGCCAGAACTAGAAGACACACTGAGCAAGTAACACTGCTCAAAGACATATCTAGAGCTGCAAAGAGCAGCCTGGAATATTTCAATCGCGTATATATTGTGAAGGCATATTACAGAAGCTATCTTGGAACTAGATGAATGCTCCTTTTCCATTACATCCATTGCTTTACTGGTCAAGACAGAGATAAATGATAAACAAAAATCATTGTCAGGCTGTGACCCAACTGGAACGTATTGCCGAAATTGAGTCAGGGACAATTCCAGGAAGCCCAAGGTAGGCAAATGTATATGAACAGTATATTTGATGATGAATTTATTTGTCACTGACTGTGACCCATGTCTAGCTTTTCATAAAGAGAAGATCTTTTATTGTTTGCGAGTCAGAAATGCTATGCTGTAACTCATGGTAGAGAACTCACAGGTGTGCTGCGGCTGTTTGAAGAAAAAAATGGCCGTGAGAGCTGCTGAGATGCAGTGGGTGGTGCAAAGAGGTGAGCAAGTGATGACGTGGCAGAAATGAGGAGGGGCTACCCGCGTTCCTCACGTGCTTCTGCGCCCGGCTTGCAACCGCCTGGGAAAGCTCCGCACTTCGGTTGCACCCCTTGCCAGAGGGAGGAGCATTGCAGGGCCAGCAGCAGGGCTCTGATTGGCTGTCTCTGCTGCTGCTCTGGGGATCCTACCTGCCAGGGCAAGAAAACTGCCCAAAAGCTGCCACCCTAATCAGGTCTTTGAACCGCTGTCTTTAGCGCTCACTTGTTACCCAGGACAACTGAGGGGGGCCAGCACCTTCCACCCTCTTACACAGACAAGGCCCTTCCCTTCAGTATTTTGTGTCAAAAATAACACAGACAGGGGCTAGAACTATTGCAGGACAAAATATTAAGCAGTAAGGGACCCACTGTGAATTGAGGGGCAGGATAAGGCCCTGAGGGTCCCTCATGCTGGCACGGCTGCTGTCAATCAGTTGCTTGACATTAGCCCATGATTGATAAGGTATTTAATTTATAATTTCCACCAATATGAGTAAACAGAGTAAATTACATTTCCCTATCAAAAAGACAGAAGTCTAGAAGGCTTCATAGGGCAGTGAGCGAATATTATTGTTGTCAGTAAAAGTGTAAAAGTGTCATCTGTTGTTCAAGGGGCATTAAAAAATATATTGTTTGGTGTATCTCGGTCTTAAAAAGTTTAAGAAACACTGTTCTAGAGGTCTGCAAATTAATTGCTTGATTATTTGCTCTGAAGTTAAGATGACTGGTTTATAATTCCCCAGATTGTTCTTATCCTCTCCTCCATTTTTTAAAAACAGATCAGCATTATATTTGCCCTTTTCTAGGCCCCTGGAATCTCTCCCATCTTCCACGACTTTTTGAAGATAACCGCAAATGGCTCAGATATCACTTCAGTCAGCTCATTGAGTATTCCAGAATGTATTTCATCAGGCCTTGGTGACTTGAAGACATCTAACTTGTCTAAGTAGTTTATAACTTGTAATTTCCCTATGTTAACCTTGGATCCTACCTCATTTTTCACTGGCATTCCCTATGTTAGAAGTTCTATTCCTACTATCCTTTCTGGTGAAAACTTTTAAAAAAAAAATCTTTTATCATTTCCACATTTTCTGTTTTAGCCACCTACCTCATGCTCCATTGAGTAACAGCCTTATTCTATCCTTGGTCTTCCTCTTACTTCTGATGTATTTGTAGCATCTTTTTTCTGTTATCCTTGATGTCTCTAGCTAATTTAATCTCATTTTGTGCCCCATCAGACTACTGTCTAGTGGCATCAAGGGTAAAAGGGAATAAACACACTTGTGCATATAATCACAGCAGTTATTCAAGGACAAAAATGAAGGCAGTACTAGTAAAATACCAGAATAGTGGTATTTTGTGTGACTAGATATGGAGTATATCAATGTGGTTGAAAATCCAGATTTTTATTTAATCATTAAAACAGTTATTTTGTTTTAAATGAATTATAACAGACTCAGATCCAGGCCTCTTGATACCCAAGCATTTGAAAACTGCATTCAATACAAAAGACTAAGAGAAATCCAGACACACCACAAACAAGAGAATATGAACACAAATTACTGGCAAAACAGTCCAAACAGAATCAGAAAAAAAATAGAAAATTATAGCAGCAGCAACATTTAATTTCAAGGAGAGAATAAGGCGAAAACCAGACACAGCGATAGTGATGTTTTCTTGTCTAAGAATATTTGAAGTCTTCATTGCCCTCAGATTTTTCCTCCCAGCCTGCAGACGGCTAAAACTAATGACTTCTTATTCCAGGGTGTGCCTCTGACATCAGTGTCTTTATATATGGAGTCACAGGATATCTTAAATAGGAAGACTTTAATAAAGAAAACTATAGAGCAAGAACATTTTTCCACATAGATTGAGTTCCAGCTTTTTCTCCCTTGTTTACCAGAAACCACACCCCATCTGAACCACTATCCATACAAATACATCTAGTGGAAAAATAATATACTACACATAAATCATTATAAATGGGGTATTGATACTTTCATTGAAGCATGGTTTGGGGGCGGGGGGAGCAAACAAAAAGCTAGCACAGTCCAAGAAAAATGTGCCATGAAAAGGTAGGCCCATGCAAACACTTCCTAAACAATCAACCGGCCCAAATTCTAGTTGTTAATCATTTAATCTTGTGTTGGCCTGTGTTATTTTCTGTGCCACTTCACCGTCAACAACTTCATTAGATGTTAAATTCTATTGTCTACTATTAATTGCTTCACTGCCTTATGGCATAGAATGTACACTCAGCAAAGAGCACCATCACCTGAAACTAACATTCTACTCCAGATGTCCCTGATTCCCTTTGAATTTCACCATGCTGCATTAAGTAACCAGGTTAGGCTTTTCCACCCTATGAACCATGAAAGTTAAAAGCAGTGCAATCATGGGTGAACTGTTACTAAAAGCTGCAGCTTCACCGACATTGTGACAAGGGATCAGGAGGAATCTTGGAAGAAGCACAAGAGCCTGGGAGAGGAACTGTAACACTCCGGAACTTCCTACGGGTTCAGTGTTGAGTTTAATAATTTTATTTTTAGGATTGTTTCAGAACTGCTATTTTAAAATCAAACAATATTACTTGAACAACAAACCCAGAAACATAGGTAAGTTATACACAGATTTCAATAAAGAACCAACATTGAGGTGCCCATTTCAAATGCTGTGCACCTAAGCTTGGACCCAGATTCTGCAAGTGGCTGTGTGCAGAGGGATCTTTGTACACATGGAGCTACGTTTAAGCCAATGGGGGCTCCATACAGACCTAAGGCTGTACTTGCACACCACTTACTGAAGGGTGAGGGCATATGTCTTTCACCCAGACAGATCTTCTGTAGAAGTTCTCAATGATTCCTGAGAGAGGACAGAGTAGAAATTAAGCAAAGATCTATATGTTTGGTCCACTGTCTCCCGTTCCCCATTCAGTGCTCCTGACTTTAAGCAGTTGCACGGGTGTAAAATAACATATGTGGTCACATGTCCCACCTTCAAAAGTTTTTCTGTTAAAAGCATTTGTGGAAAAGAGCATCTAGATTGGCACGGACGCTTTTGCGCAAAAGCACTTTTTGTGGAAAAGCGTCTGTGCCAATCTAGATGCGGTTTTGTGCAAGAAAGCCCCGATCGCCATTTTGCCATCGGGGCTTTTTTGTGCAAAACGGTTCTCACTTGTCTACACTGGCCCTCTTGCGCAAAAGCATTTGTGCAAGAGGGCTTTTTCCCAAATGGGAGAGTCATTGTATTTGTGGAAGAACACTGACAATCTTACATGAGATCGTCAGTGTTCTTGCGCAAATTCAAAGCGGACAGTGTAGACAGCTGGCAAGTTTTTCCACAAAAGCAGCTGCTTTTGCGGAAACACTTGCCAGTCTAGACACAGCCTAAAGGTATATATACACAGCAAAGTTATTTGAAATAACTTTACTAGCATCTACACAGCCAAACCGCCATTTCAAAATTCATTTGAAATAGCGGAGCACTTATTTCGAATTTGGTAAACCTCATTCCATGAGGAATAACACCAAATTCGAAATAGCTATTTTGAAATAAGTGCTGTGTAGACAGGTACTTCGAAATAGGCGGCCTCCAGCGTTCCTAGGGTGCCCTGGTGGCCACTCCAACCTCAACCAAGAATACTCCTCTCTCTCCCTCCTCCACGGAGCCCTTAAAAGGGTTGACTCTGACCACAGTGCCTATGCCAGCTCCAAGCCTGCCAGACCAGAGCCAGCAGTCACTGCCTCTGACCCAGTGGCCCCAAAACATGAGCCAGTAAGCCACTGACAGCCAGCCCTCCACCACTCCCCAGGAGCAGCCTGCCAGCTCCCAGGAGCCTGACAGGGCCTTGAGAAGGCGGGTGCCTTCCTATATCTACTGGATCCCCCTTGTCCGCATGTTTGTTAACCCCTTCAAAGAACTCTAATAGATTAGTAAGACAGGATTTCCCTCTAGAGAAACCATGTTGACTTTTGTCCAACAAATTATGTTCTTCTACATGCTTCACGATTTTATTCTTTACTATTGTTTCGACTAATTTGCCCGGTACTGAAGTTAGACTTACCGGTCTGTAATTGCCAGGATCGCCTCTAGAGCCCTTTTTAAATATTGGTGTCACGTTAGCTACCTTCCCGTCATTAGGTACGGAAGCTGATTTAAGGGATAGGCTACAAACCACAGATAATAGCTCAGCAATTTCCCATTTGAGTTCTTTTAGAACCCTTGGATGAATGCCATCCGATCCCAGAGATTTGTTAACATTAAGTTTTTCTATTTGTCACCAGAGTTTCATTCTGCCACGCCCCCTCCCCCCCAAGTTCTGTTAAATAAAGAGCGTTTATGTTCATGAAAATATATGTATTTTATTTGACATCAGGAAGGGGGGTTAGGGAGGGATAAGTGGAAGAACGTGAGGGAGGAATGAGGCACAAGCCCCCAGTGGGGCAGACCAGGGAGGCTCTTAGTGCTCCTCAGGGTGGAAGCTCTCCCACAGGGCCTCCTGGATTCTGACAGTCCCCTGATGGACTTCCCACATGGCAGCCTGCAAAAAGTGCAGCCAGGCTCACAGCAACGCGTCCACAAGAAGCACCAGAGTGCCCAGGGGCAGCTCCGGCTCCATGTTGCAGCGTGCTGTAGTGTTCTGAGTGAGGGCAATCAGGGCACACAGACAAAATGCTTTGCTTTCCCTCATCGAGGTAGGCAAGCAAGCAGGGAAACCTGAGAACTGGCTGTCCGGGAGAGGGTGCCCTGCCGGAACTGGTTCCAGCCGGCCTTAAATGCGATTCAGAGTCCACTCAGTGTGGACGTGCTATTTCGAAATAGCAAAATGCTATTTTGAAATGCATTTTGTGTGTAGACGCATTATTTCGAAATAAGCTATTTCGAAATAACGCTGTAGTGTAGTCATACCCTAAGTGGGTGCAGGGGGATGAGTCAGCAGTAGAGCCAAAATGGAAGAATCATAGAACACTAGAACTGGAAGAGACCTTGAGAGATCATCGAGTCCGGTCCCCTGCCCTCACAGCAGGACCAAGCACCATCTAGATCATCTCTGATAGATATTTTAAGAGCACGTTGGATAGACATCTCCAGTGAGGCCAGAGTCTTTCCTCTCCTGGTACTGGCCACGCTGCTGCCTGGAACGCTGGCCAGTGCAGTGCAGTGGCTGCTCTCTCCCAGGCAGCTATTGTGCTGCACTGGAATAGTGTTTGGGAGCATGTGCAGCGAGTGCCTTCCTCCCTCCCCCCATAGGTAATGTGCCATGGGGAGAAGGCAGGAAGATCGGGGGCCCAGATTGAAGGCGGGAACAAGTCACATGGGGGGATTCATGTGTGAGGATGAGAGTTATGTTCCCCCTCTAGCTGGTGCCTCCTTTATGACTCTCCCACAATCAGCCCTGTGGTACAAACAATGTATGGAACTGGGATGATCATTTCACTTTGCTCTGATTTCGTTTTCTCCTTGTTGTGGACTCAACTTTGAAGAGCAGAAAGGTTTGATCAGCAACTCTTCCTCTGACCTACTGTCCACATACAGGCCATGGGATTTCACAAAGCGATTCCTCTGCCAAGTCTATACAATTCTGGTGAGCCAGAGCATAGCACTTAGAAAAAATTCAATAGTGATTTAAAAACTTCAAGTGATAGAGAATTTACAACATCCCTAGATAAACTCTTTCAAAGGTTCATAAACCTCATTTGTTGAATCTGCTGTCTCTCAGCTAACAGACATTAGATCTTATTATACCTTTACTAGAATAAAGAGCCCTCTCCTATCAGAAATCTTTTCTCCATACAAGATGTGGGGCAGCTGAGGAGGTGGTATTTGCTACTCAGCAACCTGGATTCCTCAGTAATCTCCCTGGAGTCATGGGGCATAACAAAGGAAAAACTTGGTCCCAAACCTCACCTCTCTTGGCCTATTATTGCCTTCAACCAGGGGCAGCTACCCAGAGCTTCACAGACATTGCATCACTCTAACTACACTGCCATAAGACCTCTGCCTGTCGCCAAGATGGTTACATAGGCGGGAAGAGCATATCAGTGTGTGCACCTCTTTTATCGACAAAAATGGATATTTATTTCCAAAACTTTGTAATGTTAATGAGGTCTAATTCACTAAGTGGATTTATAGCATCCGTATGTCAGGAAAAAAAGAGAGCCTGCAAAATACCTATTTGAATAACAGTATTAGTAAATACACATGATAAATAAACACATAGCATACATCAGTTGGATAGTTTTTGGAATCATTCCCACAAGGAATGAGGAGGTTCAGATTTTCCCCTTATGCTGTACCATGGCAAGCATGAAAATAGCTCCCTGAGGTTCTTGCGACTTTAAGTTAAGCCTCATCAGACCCTCTTCTTCATCCCTTGAAATAAGAGTGCATGTTATTCTTGTTAAAGGAGAGTAATCAGCCATGAAGTCAATGACTGAATGGACTCCGTGCATTTGGTCGCAGTCATGGTATTTTTAGACTCATTGGAGACAATGCTTGTGATTTAAAACATCTGCTAAAAGATCATATCTTCTTTGGGCACTCCAAAGAGACCATAAATCATAATGTTCAGAATTAACAGCAATATGTTACACCTCTGTAGCTATTTACATAACAGAAGAAGATTTCAGAGCTCACAACCAATGAGCTCACCTTCACAATGCCCCCTACGAGCTGGGTGTTATCTATATATTACCAATGGGGAAACTAAAGCACTGAGAAGTCAAGTAACTTGCCCAAGGTTCCACGTTAAAACAGTGGCAGGCCTATGAGTATACACCTGGTCTCCTTGTTTCTACTCCTATCTTTAATGCCATACTCTGACTTAATTGTGCTTCTTGGACCCCATCATAAGTGTAACTATCTGGGGTATGGAGCTGTTAGTGCATTCTTATAATCTATTAGAACTAAAAATATACCAGTAGCCATAGATACGGTAGATTAATTATTGTTCCAAGAAGCAATCATTTCAGGTAGCAAGAAAAAGCTTCTCTAAAACTTTTGTGACATTTGACCAGTTTATAGGCAGGTTGCTAAGGTCATCCTTTATCATCATTTTATTAGGTTTAGTTGCCTCTTTGATCTTTCAGCATTGCACATTTTATAACCCTTTCCTGATCAGGAGGCCAGAAATATAACCCAACTACAATATTTATATTTTTTATGACTTCAGATTTGTATCCATAAAGATTCAACTGTAATGGGCCTTTCCACTTGAATTTTTCTCTTATTAGATTTCATTGTAATGTTACTCCCCCAGCTGTTTGATCTAATCTAACATTAATTCCCATGTCCTCTATAGCCAGGATTTCATTGACTGTGGTCATTCAGCTATGTCTGCTAAATCCAAGTCTACTTCCATTGTCAGCTAATGTAGGTAACCTGCTTTTGCACTGCTCACATTGTTTACAGACATTTTCACTTTAAATTTTGTAATCAAAGTTCTATAGGTTTTTTTCAAGCAGGATGTTTAAACATTTGGGTGTGCCCTGCTTATCCAAACCTTTGGAGGGTCAATCAGTCGTTACTGTTAATTTAATTGCCTGAAGTGCATGCCATGGAAGAGGAAATCACTCAGAAAGTCTTAGCTGTTTTCCACAGCTTTATTACAAAGAACCCCTCCCCCGGGGGTTATGTTTTAATCTTATTAATATTGTATAAGACGTTATACAAAGAATAAGGAATGTGATGATTTTTTAACAGTAGGCTATGACTCAGAGGTTAAAATTCTTATTAGCTATTATGGGGTTTGAAACAAGGGCAGCTGATTGTAAATTTAATGAGCAATCAAGAGTCAAAGATTCAGTGTGCTGGTGTTAATTTAAGAGTTACATAAAAGCACAGAAATAAATTAAATACAGAGCAGATAATGTTGTTTCTTAAAGGCTGATCGGAACGGATTCTTTCAAAGGCTCATGGAGAACATTTTCTTTCTTCCTTGTTTTCTCAATGTGTTTTCTAGTAACATAATACCCCTTCCAACATAAAGTAACTCACACAGGCCTTTCCCACTTGACAGCTGACCCAGAGCATGTTATAAAATCATCTCAGAAGTAGGGATTTCACGAAATGATGGAGCAGCAGGCAACTGGATTTCAAACCTCCTGAACTATCACTGTAAGGGTACACCTAGACTGCCAGTATCTTATTCTGATTTTACAGTAAAACTCCAACAGTCCGGCATCCAATTGTACGGCACTCCCAATAGTCCAGCATCAGAATGGCAAGAGCCTAGTGAGTGAGCTTCAGCAAAAAAACGAGTCACAAGGCAGCAGAGGCAGCAGCTGAACCGAGTGAAACTGGATGGGACTGAGTCAGTCTGCCACTGGCATTGTGTGACACTAGACAGTGCTTGTGCTACAATAAAAAGGGTTAAAACACTTTATATACCGTATATGTATATATATATATATAACCAGTTTATAGAACCTCCTGATAATCCGGCATATCCGATAATCCTACACCACCTAGGTCCCAAAGGTTCCGGATTATCGGAAGTCCACTATTTCAAAATAGGCTATTTTGAAATTTGGTGCATCTATTTTGAGACATCCCTTATTCCTCGTGGAGATGCCGAAATAGTGCATCCGTTATTTTGAAAATTATTTCAAAATAGCGGATGTGTTCCTTGGACGTGGGGTAGCTTTCTGGTATCCCAAAATAGCCTTGCAGTCTAGACATACCCTAAAAGAAATAATGCAGAAAGTTAAAATGCCAGTTTACCTACAACAGCAACAAATGTTGAAAGTGCAGCATAAGGTCTTTGTGAAATAGTTACATAAAAAGGCATTTTTGTTTTTTCTCCAGGATATCTTAAATAAGGGTACGTCTAGATTACAGGCTTTTGTCGACAGAAGTTTTGTCGACAGATACAGTCAACAAAGCTTCTGTCGACAAAGAGCGTCTAGACTACATTCAGTACTGTCGACAAAGTAAGCTGCTTTGTCGACATGGCAGTGTAGATGCAAAGGACAGATTAGATGCAATAACGCCTTCTGTCGACAGAGTTCTGTCGACAAAAGGCATTATTCCTCGTAAAATGAGGTTTACCGGCGTCGACAAAACTGCTGAGTTCTGTCGACGTTATGTCGACAGAACTCAGCAGTAGCGTAGACGCAGGTTTAGTTTTGTCGACAAAAGTCCACTTTTGTCGACAAAACCCTGTAGTCTAGAAACACCCTAATACCATGTTTCACGTATTGTTTCCTTAGGCAGTTCATTTTGGTTTAGTCATCCTCCAAGATAAAGCACTTCCAGAAGAAAACTAGATTTCTCCTGAAGCTAAAGCAAACCATGATGAGGACCAAATATGGAAAAACTACTTTGCATGAAAATAAAGATGGGACATAACTTTTTGCCTGAAGTTAAACTGAACAGAAGTGGTAAGGATATACCACAAAACCTTCCTCCTTATTTATTTGTAAAATGTAGTGCACACTACTGAAACATGCTTTCTCTCCTTATGAAATAAGTTTTCAATGCATGCAACCTCAAGATCGTTAATAAGAACCTATCAAGTTTAGCACACAGAAGACACTAGCCAGGATTTGCAAAAGTGACTGAGGATCATGTATGCCTTGATTATGGGTGCTCAACTTAGGCTGATTTTTCAGTGGCTAGGGACATGGCACACTCTGAAAATCATGCTCCTTTATAGTGTCTCAAAATCCACTTTTGAAAATCTTGACCCCTTGATTGCAATTGGTGCACCCTTTGCAAAACGAATCTGTTCCCTGTTATGCTCTTGACATATTAGCATCTTGTTGGTTGAGGGAATGCTTCTGCTTGCCAATCCTTGATGCTGAAAGGTTAGCTCAGATCACAAGGGGTCAACTCTGTTACTTTTATGGAAGCAGAAAATGGCATAAAATGAAAATAATTTCCTGTGAAAGCTGAGGACATTCCTTCATTAGATTTGTTTCCTGTGCTAGGTCATTTGCTAGTTTCCTGTGCCCTCGGGGCTGGAATAGTCAGCTTTTATGAGACCAAGCCCACCAATGCAACTTTGTACAGTATGAATGAATAACTACATGAATAGAAAACATCACAGAACTGCTTGATAAGGGTAACAGGTTATAGGCATTTGATAGGCTGGAACAAAAATGGTTACATATTTTCCACTTCATTACAAAGAAGTGATTTAATTGCCAAGCCATCTTCTTGTCTAATAAGTAGCTACATGAGTAGAAATTTACAGCTACAAATGGGATATACACTTTTTTAGTGGTTGTTGGCCTTTATTCAGCCCTGGCTAGTTATCCTGCCTCTTCTTTCATTTTTGCATATTAAATGCTGGGCTATAACAAGACCCAGAAATATTTTTCACCCTCAAAGTTGTTTTTTTCATGCAGACCAGCAACAGTTGCTCACCTGTTTTCCTTTGCTTTGTAAGAGTAAAATTCTGCCTTTATTCCTGCCACAGCAGCAGAGCAGAATCCTAAATTAATGCTTTAGGGAATGGGCACAATGTTAAGCAGGAACATCACCGATCCAGGGAACCTAGCTACCCAACCAAATTACACCATTGAGTGGCTGACATCTCTGATATCACTCCCAGAATTACTTCCTCCCTGGCTTTCCTCATCTTGACGTTAAAACATGGCAGACCTCAATGGTTCAAATGACCCACAAGCAAATTGGGGTTATGAGATTTCTTGCAGGTCACTCATAATTAAAGGTATTTTAATAATAACTAATTCTCAGTAGGCCAAACTTAGAAGCCCCTTTGGCTGAGAATAAAGAGTTTTACCAGAGTTAAGAAGAGATGAAAGAATGGATAAGACATTACTGTGAATATTTGCCTTATGAAATATCCTGTTACGACAACGACAGAGCAATCTCAATCCCAACTCCCCAGGGCCTGATTCTGCAGAGGGCTGTGAAAGCATGAGGGCTTGCAGAAATGGAAACGGTAGACACTGGGAAATATTTGCCTTCTTCCTTTTCCTTGAGCAATCAGTACTAACAATAAGGTGTGTAACTCTGTCATTCTAAGTCAGTTCATTTTTTTCAACCACAGGATCCTTAGGTATAATCTGAAACCATGAACAAAAACTGTTTTAGAACTGGCATCACTGTTTTGCATCTTACTGTATCCTAAGTAAAATTCACATCTTTTTAGAGGATTTCAAAGTCTCTTGGTCTTTTCGCTCCTTTTGCTTTGAGTCCATCTTCTCCATCCTTTGATCAACTTAAGTGCTGCTAGAAAACTATTTTCTGTTCAACTCGATAATGTTTTTATCTACCTGGTTGCTATGAATTATTGAAGACAATAAGAGTACAGAATGGTCATGAGTAGAACAGTGGGTATTTCATTTGCAGTTAATAGAATGGTAAGTACTCCTCTTTGAGAAAAACTAGTTCATTACCCTAAGTCCATGTCTAAAACATTTTCTTCTCTTACAGGAAGATCTGTTGTCTCTATTTTGTATAGTTCGTGGCACTTCCATCTAGTGGGCAAGATGTTGTTGTCATATATTAGCAATAACTTGCTATCTCCAAAGTCTCCAGAACCACAATATCATAGAAAGGTGATACCAGTATCAAAATTGTATGGAAAGCTAAACATATGATTACAATAGCACTGAAAGATAAGACAAAAAGCAAAGTGAAGATAAATGTAAACCATCACTAAGGTCTTGTCTACACTACAGAGAAGATCCATGCTGCTGCAGTCGATCTTTAAGGTTCAAATTAGCCGGTCGAGTGAAGACCCGCTAATTCGAACTTAGAGGATGCTCCCATCAGCTCCAGTAGTCCTGCTCCTCATGAGGAGTAAGGGAAGCCACTGGGAGCATTTGCTCCCATTAACCTCCCACTGTGTGGGTGACACCAAAACGTGATAAGATAAAGATAAAGAAATATGCAACTCCAGCTACATGAATTTAGTCAACTTTCCCCTTTAGTTTAGACCAGACCTGAGGACTTATTTACACTGGGAATGATTCCAGAATTGCTAATCCTGATCAGCTATTATTCTGAATTGGCTCAATCCACTTTGAAGAGGACAATGTCTTTGGAAGTGGATTAAACTAATTTGGAATAAAGCCTTCTTATTCCAAAATAAGAGTATCCAAACAAAATGCTAATTAAGAATAGTTAATCTGCTTTACATTCATCCCATATTTTATACTTGTCTAACTTTCCGGTGTAAATGAACATAAAATAACCTCACAATGGCCTTTATTGGTAACCTTCAGAGAGGACAAAGGATTGAGTGGAGTGAGCTGAAGAAGCTCAAAGTTGTGTGAATTTAGAGCAAGAGTAAATGACTAACAGACTATCTGGTGTGAAGGATATATAATGACAAGATCTAGAAGAAATGTTTGTCAGCATGGGGGGGGAGGGGTCCGAGAAAACAGAGCCTGTCATTGTGTAAATGGGAATGCCAAGTAGGGATGTGAAGGAACTGAGTGAGGATCTGGAAGCAATATAAAAAGTGGAGACAGATATGGTGAAAATCCTCTGAGAGGGAGAGTAGGCACCTGATTGATGACTCCTCCACTATTCTGAGACCCATTGATGAGCAGTGTAGGAGAACTTTTACTTTAACTACATATGTTGTAGATGGCCTATAAATAAAGCAAGGTTTCCCTGGGTTTCCACATCTACCATTCCATTTGCCATCAGCAGTAAAGCCATTAAAATATCTTTCTGAAAATGCAAAAGAAAATAGTGTAGACACAAACATGGTATGTGGTATGCTGTACAACATGAGAGGAGATAGGAAACATTTTACCGAGGGAGGCAAGAGCACATGCAAGCTTTTGTCTAACTTGTTGACAACTGTCACCTTTGGTTCTTTGCTGCACTGGTGCCTTCCCAGTATTTGCCTTGAATTAAATATAATCTTTCAGGTTATTTTTTCAGTATCGACCTGTATGTTTGCCTGGATTAATTCAGGTATGTATTCTGAGTCCATATATATAACAACTCGAAGTCCTTCTCTGTTAGTTTGCTGCCCTCCCTGATGGTTGTAGCACCTTCTAATTTAGTAATTGTTGTGGATTTTACAAATGGGCTATATGCTCCTTTCTTTAAATCATTAATAAAAATGTTGAACACCACTGGCGTTGAGTTCCATCCCTAAGGCACTTCCCCACAGTGTGATGCATTGATGTGTGAGCTTTACCAGGATGCAATACTTCCTTGCATTATACATCCTGGTGCCAACAATGTGCCTGAGAATAAATCCATTGGTAAGAGTGAAATGGAATATCCTAGTACGCTGGGCTCAACAACATTATTTTTTCAGAATATTTCTAGTATCTTTGCTGCCTGACATGCATATCAGACAAGGGAGTAATCCTCCCAAGCTTGTTGGTGCCTTAAAAGTACAAAATGATCCAGTGTTTGACTTTCAGAGAAAGCCTGATGTTTTATTAGCTTTGCTACCATCTTTCATGAGAACTCAGTAGTCATTTGGGAGGTCTTACTAGAAATACTTTTTCAAAAGATGATGGAAGTTTCCTTGGAGGAAGATCAAAATCAGCATGTATGCCTAAAGAGAGAACCTACTATGGTCCTGAATTATAGTTCACCTGGCCTTAAAATGCAATGAGTGTACTGGCTAAACACACTGTCTTTGATATTAATGCTTCTTTGACTGCCCCCACCTTTACTTCCCACTCCACCTACACCAAATCAGTTCTCCAAAACTGTAAAACTAAACAGCTGTTCATAGCAGCTCCCTTTCCCTGTGATCCCTCAATGGGGTTTATAGTCATTAAAAAATATAATGATCTCTATTTACTTCAAGTAGAAATCAATCACAATCAGCTAATTTTAAGCATCAGTTTGGATTCCAAGTGAGAAGCATGAGTATAAATAAACCATTCCATTGTTCCTTGAAACAGACTGTCATGCAAGCAGAATTGCTGACTCAGGTGAAGCAAAGTGATTTGGAATGCTTACACGAAGGGCTAAAGTTGGAAACTTTCTTGCCTTAAGATCACAGAGAGGGAATTGGAAAGGGAAGCCCAGGATGCAGTGCATTTTATTATCTGTTTGTTCAAGAAATACTCCTGAATGGTAAGAGCTAGAACCACCAAATTTGGTATACAGCTTCCTCTTATCATAACTTAAAGCAAGTTCAAGGTTTGGTTGCACCAGGTCAATGGGATGTACGTGGAATGTGATCCTTTCTATCTGATGAAAAACAAAGAGGTGATATATCGGGAACAGTTATATTCCTGCATGACCACAGGTAGACAGCAAGAACCCAGATCTGGGGTTCAGCCACCAGCCAAGCACCTCCATCATCCTGGTCTGGTCTCAGGGCACAGTCTCTGTCTGGCTACGGTGGCCCCTGCTATCCTGGGCCAGCCCAGAGAGCAGCCAGTGGCTGCCCCCATCCTTTCACCTGACCACCCCCCACACCTTCCAATCCCCTGCACTGAATACTGCACTACCCCACTCCCTGCCCTGACCTCCTCCTCACCTCCAACCCTGATTCCTGCACCCTTCCACACATACAGCCCTCTCCCCACCCAACCCTGACTCTGCACCCCCCACAGCCAAAGCCCCCTGCCCTGAAGGATCCAAGTAATGCTGGATAAATCTTCTAGTATCATATATAGCTTATATGGAGACAGGCTGTAGCCAATGTCACTTGGCACGTGCTTTCATTTTCGATCTATGATATTTATAAGGCCCCCATTACTGTAGTACCTGAGACATTGTGGGTATGTCTAGACTACATGGCTCTGTCACCAGAGCCATGTAGATTAGTCTACTAGACATACCCAAATGAAGTGGCGATTTAAATAATCGCCACTTCATTTAAATTAAAATGGCTGCCGCGCTGAGCCCATCAGCTGTTTGTCGGCTCAGCGCCCTAGGCTGGATGCTCAACAGTTGACATTAAAGGCATTTGTCAATCGCCCCGTTATGCCTCCTGCAGCTCAGCAACATCTACATAATTCTTTAACATCTAACCCTAAATGCAGTGCCACAGAGAAATGTTATAGTAGAGCAGGGAATTGAACACTGGTCTCTTGAGTCCCTGGTACAGTGCATATAAGGTGCTTTCTTATTTTCTCCTCATGTAGTCGCTTGAGCCTTAGTTGTTTATTTGCCAGTGTCCATCACCATAATATCTGGGGCTACTATTTTCTTTTAAAGAATGAACACATGAGCATATCCCGAGGGTGTTGTAAAGATAATGGGAGAGATGAGGGGGAAAATCTCACAACGGAATTTCTGTCCCTCTGGGGCTGAATGTGGAAGTACCTGAAGATTCTCCACTCTACTTGCAAGCAGGAAACAAGGATAGCTCTTGCCAAGGTCATTTGGGGGACTGAGCAGTATCACTGTCTCTGCTATATCTCTGCTGGTGCTAAGTGTTACCAGGAACAGAAATTCATGGCCATGAAAAGCAACCATATAACTTCTAAAAGAGGCGGCTGGGGTGATAGGGCAAAGAGGCATCTTTAAATGGAATAGAACCTCCTGCTACACTTCCCCAGATTAGTGTGTAACTACTCATGATCTCCTATTCTGTAAGACTGTCCTGTTTTGTTGTTGAGACCCAGCTGGAAAAGTACAGTCTGTTTCCCCTGAAGTTGAGTGACTCAGGTTGAAGGTACACATCTTCGCTAATCCTACCTAAAATAATCCAAAACAAGGGAAAGAAGTATTGCTTTCATGACAAGCAAATGAGAATTTCTTACATGCTTTCTCACATGAGTACTCCTGGGGCTTCCAGAATCCCCAAAGACAGGGAAAATTCAAATTGGTGTGAACTCTGTTTACAGGTGTTATACCTGTTAAATATAAGGAAGATGTATTCATAATAAAGGATACTGAAAGTGTGTCCCAAGGACTAAATATATCCACAGCAGGACTTTATCTGGCTGTACACTGAGGCACTGATATGTCAAGGCATGGTAGTATATTTCAGTGAATTGATTCCTTAATATGCTTTTGTGTACAAACTAAAACCGTTCTAAAGAGCACATGGCAGCATATGTTGGAAGACTGTCACCTGCAACTCTTTACCCATGGAGTCGGGTGGCACCTTCAAGGCTAACAATTTTACTATGGCCTAAGCTTTCATGGCTTGCAACTCACTTTGTAAGGGACTGTCACAACTCATGAAAGTTTATGCCATATTAAAATTGTTAGTTTGAGATGTCACCGGCAAGTTCCCTCGAAGCTACGCAGCTATGTTCAAAACTCCCCATGCTGTCAGGGAGATCAGCTGATCAGCAAGGATGGGACCTCCATAAACAGCAGCTAAGCACTGCCTGTCGCATGCTTGAAATAGAAAACAATCAGCTGAGATAAGCAGAGAATGAATGGCTGCAAGGAGGAAGGGAGGAATTAATTGGCTTGGGGAAAAGTCCCATCCTGTGGGAGGAGACCGAGAGGGGAGAGGGAAGAGGTAAAGGCAGAAACCCAGCAGTCTCTTCAATCTTCCTGGGCTGGGAAGGGGTAGGTAAAGGGGGTGACTGCACGGGGTAGGTGGTGGAAAGAAGAAGCTAGTGAGTGCTGGCATCTGTGCAGTGATGTGGAAGCAGAGGGCGGTTTGTTTGGAATGTCTGACTCACTGCAGTCCTCTGTTAGGCTAGTTTGGAGGGAGCGGGGGAAAGTCTGGGGGGGGGGGGGTTCGCATTTGTGCTAGGACATTTGCATGATTACATTTCAAACCAAGTTTGCATACAGGTGTTAAAAGAATCTTTTCTTTCTGATCTTAAGCCATTAACAGTTTCAGAGGGGTAGCCCTGTTAGCTGAAAAAATATTTTTTTTAAAATCAGTGAATAGTCATAAGGTGGGGTGGACTATTCGTTGTTTTTTAAATTTTTAACAGAATTGTTTGGAGTGTTGCAGGTATCTAAACTCTGAACTTAATGATTTTTTTAAAAATCCGGTGTTACTAACCACAGTAGACTTCCGATAATCCGGCACCTTTTTGACCTAGGTGGTGCTGGATTATCAGATTTGCTGGAGAATCAGCTGCACAGTTTAACAGCTGGCCAGGACACTATCTCCCTCCCTCTCCTCTCCCCTTTCCTCTTCCTGGATCCTCTGTGCTGTAACCTGATCCTCCTCTCCTCCCCTCCCCCCTTCGCTGAAGCAAAACGCTCTTCTCCATAGTGTAACAGGATCCTACTCCCTTTCCCACCCTCCCACAACCTTATGCTCCCTCTGGTTACAGCCAACACCTGGGCTCTGTGGCAGGCTTTTTAATCAGCTGGTCAGGAGCACTTGGCATTTTGATGCCGGAGTATCAGGAGTGCCGAACAGTTGGATGCCGGACTATCGGCCTTTTACTGTAATACATGGTGAATTGTGTAGCATTAAGGCCAGACCTTTGCTATGTGGTAGAGTGCTGGCTCTTATAAATCAGAAGCAGCAAGTATTAGATGTGATGCTAGTTGATTTGTAGGATGAAAACTTATTTGCAATCTCTTTGAAACATGGACCTGTCTACAAACCCTGAAGGCAGGTGCTAATTTGTTCTGGGGTTTGTATTCTTCCTCCAGTGGAAGAAGGCTAATTTCCTACTTTTGTACAGCACCTTTGTAATCACTAGGGCTACATCTACACTGCAGGTTTTTTGTGCAAGAACAGCTGCTCTTGTGCAAAAACTTGCAGAGCATCTACACTGCACGCGTGTTCTTGCACAAGTAAATTTACAGTAAAGCATCAGAAAAGAGGGCTTCTTGTGTAAGAGTTATTCCTCTCCCCACAAGGAATAAGCCCTCTTGAGCAACAGCTCTTGCACAAGAAGGCAGTGTGGATAGGAAACAGGGTTTTAAAATGGCCATCAGAGCTGCACAAGAGAGAATCCACACTGCCATTGACGCTCTTGTGCAAAAGCACATGGCAGTGTGGACGCACTCTTGTGCAAGAACTTTTGCACAAGAACTCTTGCGCAAAACAGTTCTAGCTCAAGAAGCCTGCAGCGTAGACATAGCCTAAGTGTACCTCACAGCAACTAGCCGCAAGTGTCTTGGACTGCTTAAAGTAAGTGTGTGTGTGAGAGAGAGTGTGTGTGTGTATGTGTGAGAGAGTTTTTTTTGTATTGGTGGTGTACATCGGCATACTACTTCAATATTGATGGCACATATAAGAATATTCAACCTGCCCAAAAGAAAATTCAACCCACCTAAAGATAGAAAATGTTAAAGGGAATACTGGGCACCAGACTTCTTGTTGTTTTTGCTGAAACAGACTAACACAGCTACTTCTCTGAAATTTTCTCCGATAGCAGATCAAAGAGAACACCATACCATCATTAGAGAGTCCCTACATGTTCTGTCCCCCTTTCCGCAAAGGCTACGTCTACACTGGCCCCTTTTCCGGAAGGGGCTCTTATTCCTACTTCAAAGGAGGAATAAGAGCCTCCGGAAAAGGGCGCTTTTTCCGGAGGATCGGGGCCAGTGTAGACGCTCTTTTCTGGCTTTTTTAAAAGCCGGAAAAAAGCGGCGGACATTTTTATTTAAATGCCGCGGGGGATATTTAAATCCCCCGCGGATTTCCCTACTACGATAGGTGAAATTTACATGCCCCTTCCGGAAAAGGGGCCAGTGTAGACGAGCCCAAAGTGTTTAATTATTTAATCAGATAGAGTAGTGCCAGTGTAGGAGGAGTAGAGGGGAGCTGACGGACAGATGTCCATGCTGTTGAGATATTGATTAGAAAGTCAGGTAAGCCTAGATCTTTTCCCTTGGCCCATTCTACTGCCAGCAACCTGCATATGTAAATTGAGTAGATGAAATCCATGTCCATAGATTCAAATATGCAACTATTATGGAATATATCAATAACTTATATTGGGCTTGATCCCTATCTCACCTAAACCAATGGAAATCAAGGGTAGCTATTGAAGCTAATTGAATTGCAAACATTTAAAACTATTGTGAGATCAGAAGCAGGTATGAAAACCTTTTCACTGATCTCTGCTAAACTTCAATACCTTTAGCTGATGGAAGTATGAAACTGATGCAAAAGGAATGCTAGAAGACGACATTGTAGTACATTTAGTAGAGAAGAAACTTGTGCTTGCAGCATTTTGTGGGAAACCAAAACTGTAGGTCAGCACACATTCCCATAAAATGGTTATCAGATGCAAGCCTGAGGCTTCCCAGCAGTGCTCTGTGATTTTGGATTTAGCAGCTCTTACCACACAACTGATGTCATTTCCATCGGTTTACCCCAGTCCTTTAATAAAAAGTAAAGACGAAAAACAGCATTTCCATTGTTTTCTCTTTAAAAATCTAAATATTGTAATAAAGCTGAACATTGGTATTATTTGAGTGGTTATATTTTCTCAGTTCATCTATATTAGTAATAAAAAAGTTTTTAAAGGTTTAAGGTGCATCTGATTAATGCCTCACACTCAGATAATGCTTTTATATCTTCCTCCATGTGGCTTGTGAACATTATCCATTATTACTACTATCTGCAGACCTCAATAGGAAGTTATCGTATAATGTAATGGATATTGGATATATATGATAAGATATAAAGGGCTGCTTCTGCAATTTGACACACTGAGAAATTCTCCGTGACAAGTTCTAAATAATGGAAAGCATTGTTCAATTAGTAGGTGGCACTCTTCCTTCTGAGACATTACTCAGCATATTGGTGCTCTTTTGCTGGAGATAATAGACTAGATTCTCTCCTCCATTGCACATTTTGTCATTTACAGTTGTGCAAGGGAGTCAGGAAGCCCAACAAATCAGAATGGAAATGTTTTATACCTGCTTTATGTTCATTTCCAGAGGTAAATTAGGACACAAAATGCAGGGCCGTGGAGAATCATGCTCAGCACCATTCAGAAAGCCAAAATCTTGAGCACAGATGGGATATTGGATTCTCATTCTAATTAGGTTGACTGTGCTTTGATAGTATGAATCTTACAAGCAGAAATAATTTCATAAATGCAGAGACTCTAAGGCCAGAAAGCACTTTTACAATCAGCTAGCGAGACCTCCCACTGGAGGATGTTAATTATGTATATTGAAAATGCTTTCAGTTTGTGACAGTTGGCATTTTGTGGAAAATTGTTAAGCAAAATGGAATTCCAAATAAACTTATCAATGTAGTGAAGGCATTTTACACTAACTCCAAATGTTGTATTAAAATGGAGAGAGGATTAAGTAAGTCATTTGAAATTAAGGCAAAGGTGCATCCTGTCTCCATTCTTGTTCTTCCTTGCCCTTGATTATGGTCCCAAGGGAAGAAAGAATCCTCAATATGGCTTAAGATGGAATCATTTGAGATTATTCGATCTAGATTTTCACAGACAACATCGCTCTTCTACATGAAAATGCTAAAGGATTTCAAGGATACACAAATGAAGTAAAAGAAACAATGGAGAAGATATGTCTGTGACTCAGTGTAAAGACATGTAAAACCGTGATAATTGAAGATACAGATTTAAATATCAAAATAGACACACAGCTAGAGTGGGTTGATCAATTCAAATCTCTTGGAAGCACAATAAGCCGAGATGGTACATGCTCTGAGGAAATAAGAATGAGGATCGACAAAGTGAACACAGCCTTTGGTAAACTTGAGAACATTTGGAAACTTAATAACGTATCCTTACACACAAAACAAAGTGTCTACTCAGCTGTCATAACCATAGCAACCTATGGCAGTGGAACCTGGCATCTTAACACCACAAACTCAGAAGTTAGATGCATTTCATCATAAGTGCTTGTGGAGAATATTAGAACTACACTATGGAGGAAAGTAAAAGGAATAATGAGGTCAGAAAAATGGCTAAAGCAGTCTCTATTCCAAATAATGTGTAAGAGAAGACATCAATGGCTAGGGGATATGTTACAAATGGATCAGAACAAGCTATTGATTATAGCTCTTAGTTGGAAGACAGAAAATCCAACAAGGAAAAGGGGCAGACCTAGGATGACTTGGAAGTGTACAATTATCAATAACATAGAACAATTTAATTTGAAATGCAAGGACTAAGGGACATGGCAACAGATAAGCAAGCATGGAGGATGTGGGTCGTCCAATGTGCTGAATTGCACAGCATGGTCTAAGCATGAGACATTTTAATTTTATTCAAAGCACCAAAAGCAATGACTAGTTATATGGACAGACATCTAAATTTCTACATAAAACATGCCATTGAGATTGTATGTCTTAATAGGCTACCAATAGCAGCCCTGAAGACCTGGCAAAATTTTATTTCCATGCCTGAGAGGAGGAGTTTCCCAGCACTCAAGATTTCACCAAACAGTGCACAGAGCTTTGTACATGAAGCAGTGCAGCCTGACATTTGTACCAAATCAGAGATTTACAGAAAGCAAAAGGAAATTCCAAGACAAAACAACTTCATTAAGTTACAGTTAAGGTTGCGAGGAGCAATTCAAACAAATCATAGAAGATGAGGGTTGGAAGAGCTCTCAGGAGGTCATCTAGTCCAAAACTGTTAAAAAAAACCCACACAATTAAATCATCCCAGATAGGGCTTTGTCAAGCCTGGCCTTAGAAACCTCTAAGGATGGAGATTCCATCATCTCCCTAGGCTTCCCATTCCAATGCTTCCTAGAGAAATCATTTTTTTCTAATATCCAACCTAGACCTTCCCTACTGCAATCTGAGATCATTGCTTCATGTTCTGTCATCTGCCACCACTAACAACAGCCTCTCCCCATCATCTTTGGAACCCTCTTCAAGTAGTTGGAGGCTTCTATCAAATCCCCCTTTATTCTTATCTTCTGCAGACTAAAAAAGCCCAGTTCTCTCGGTCTCTCCTCATAAGTCTTGTGCCTCTGCCCCAAGTCATTTTTGTAGCCTCCACTGAACTCTCTCCAATTTGTTCACATTCTTTCTGTAGCGGTGGGCACAAAACTAGAAGCAATACTTCAGATGTGGCCTCATCAGTGCTGAATAGGGAGGAGTAATCACTTCCCTCGATTGGCAGCCCAATATGATGTTAGCCTTCTTGACAACAAGGGCATATGGTTGACTGTACCCAGCTTCTTGTGCACTATAATCCTTTTCCACAGAACCGCCACTTAGCCCCCTGCCTGTAACAGTGCATGGGATTCTTCTATCTTAAGTGCAGGACTACACTTTTCCTTATTGAACCTCATCAGATCTCTTTCGGCCCAGAGTGGCCTAAACAATCCTCTAATTTGTTTAGGACACTCTGAATCCTATCCCTTCAGCCCATCTACCTCTCCCTCCAGCTTAGTGTCATCCACAAACTTGCTGAGGGTGCCATCCATCCCGTTATCCAGCTCATTAATAAAGATGTTGAACAAAACTGGCCCCAGAAGTAAGATCTGGGGCACTCCACTTGATACCAGCTGTCAACTAGACAATGAGTCATTGATCACTACCCATTGAGCTTGATGATATAGCCAACATTCTATCCACCTTATAGTCCGTTCATCCAATCCGTGCTTCTTTAACTTGCTGGCAAGAACACTGTGGGAGACCGTATCAAAATCTTTGCTAAAGTCAAAGTAAATCTTATCCACCCCTTTCCCCATATCCACAGAGCCAGGTATCTTATCACAGAAGGCAATTAGGTTGGTCAGGCATGACTTGCCCTTGGTCATTAAAATGGAAGTTTAATTCAACCCCCGACAAACATTACAAAAATGTGAACTCGCATACTAAGGTTTCACCCACAATTCTCACATCAGTTTAATTTTCCAATTTTCACAACTCATTGAGCTTGTTGATATATTTTGACCTGATGCCCTACATTTTGAATTACAGCCACCCTAATAAACTTATCTCCACCCTTCACAAATCTAGTAACTGCACAGTTTAAATGAACTTTATCCACTCAGCTTTATTCATTCAACCCTTAGTTTTGACAAATATATATAGTCTATAATCCTTATTCATACAATTGCCTGTTGTACAGCCACATACAAGTCCCCCCTCTCCCCAGTTGAATTCAAGGTAAGCTCAGTGTCATCTTGATCTTATTCTGTATTTGCATTATGACAGTAGCTAGAGGTCAAGGGCAGTAGCTTAAAGCAAATGAAGAAGAATACAGAGAAATAAGATTCGGCACCTAAGGACCCCAAAGCAAGAGGGTCTTTAGAAGGCAGCTTTACAGTTGTCCTTCTCTGTGCCTTTGCTGGGAAATCCTTCTCAACTGGAACTTAAGTTTTTAAGACCCCTTACATCACTCCAGCCCTTTTAACAGGCACAAAGTACTAAAAATGGGGGTGAGAATTTTATTCCAAGTCTTCTGACTCCCACTCCAGTGACTTATCTATTGGACCATATTGTCTCACTTGTAAAACCATCCAAGCAGTCATCTTTGCCTACTGACCCAAACAATTCCCACCAACAGGCGGACAAACTTCATTAAAAGAGAGCTGCACTGGGAACATTGGCTAAACATTAGTCCAGTGCGGATTATAGAGAAACTATTTATGTAGTAACAAACCATCAAACATAATGCCGGAGAACAATACACATACTCAGCTATCCATATGTGCCAATGTTTCAAAAAGGGTACAAGGGGTGACCCAGGTAATTATAGGCCTGTCAGCCATTGATCCTGAACAAAACAAAACAAAAACAAACCCAGGGTGATTGATATGGGACTCCAAGAATTAAGAGAGGGAACTATAATTAATGTTAATTGACATGAGCTTATGGAGAATAGATTGTCAGGCTCATTTTAAATCCTTTTTCTGAGATTACAAGCTCAGTTGATAAAAGTAAAAGTGTTGATATAATATATTTTGACCTGGTCCCCTACATTTTGATTAAAATTAAGAATATAAATGTAACGTGCCACACATTAAATGGATTAAAAGTTGGCTTACTGATAGACCTCCAAATGTAATTGTAAATGGGTAATTATTTGAAAGGCACCTGTTTGATGATGAGGTCCAGCAGATGTTAATTCTTGGTCCCATGCTCTTATTAATGAGCTAGAAGAAAAAAAGCTCTGATAAATTTTGCAGCAGACACAAGAACTGGGGAAGTGATAAGTAGGAAAAAGAGGACAGATCACAAGTTTAGAACTATCAGGATCCCTTGGTAAACTGGGAGCAAGCAAACTATATGTATTTAGTATGGCTAAAAGTAAACATACAGAGGATCCAGGGACAAAGATAATGGATGTATTTAAAGGATGGGGGGGGCTCTTTCCTAGGAAGCAGTGACTCTGAAAAAGTTTTGGAGGTTGTTGTGGATAATCAGCTCAACATAAACACCCAGTGTGATGCTGTGGTCAAAAGAAATAGTATGATTTCCAGTAGGCATGGAGAGGTCTGTAATTTGGCACTGGTGCAACCACTGCTGGAATACTGAGTTTAGTTTGTGTGTCCTCTGCTCAAGAAGGATGTTGAAAAATTGGCATGTGTTCAGAGAAGAGCCGTGAGAATTATTAGAAGACTAGAAAACATGCCGTTAGTGCCTTAAGGAGTTCAGGCTATATCTAGACTACAGGCTTTTGTCGACAGAGGCTTTGTCAACAGATACTGTCGACAAAGCCTCTGTTGACAAAGAGCATCTAGACTACAGCCAGTTCTGTTGACAAAGCAAGCCGCTTTGTTGACAGGAAGTCTAGACGCTCTCTTTTGAAAAAGCACAGTGTAGATGCGATAGCACCTTTTGTCAACAGAACTCTGTCGACAAAACGAGTTATTCCTCATGGAATGAGGTTTATCACCGTCGACAAAAATACTCGGTGGTAGTGTAGACGCAGGTATAGTTTTGTTGACAAAAGTCCACTTTTGTCAACAAAACCCTGTAGTCTAGATACAGCCTCAGTGAACAAAGAGAAAGTAAAATGATATCTTGATTACAGTCTACTGAAGGAACTAATGGGCTCTTCGATCTAGCGGAAAAAAGGTATAACATGATCTGACGTCTGGAAGTTGAAACTAGACAAACTTAGATTGGAAATAAGGATTATTTAAAAAAACAGTGAGGGTAATTAACCACTTGAGCAATTTACCAGGGTTTTGGTTGAGTCCCTATCTCTGACTATTTTAAAAACAAGATAACATGTTTCACCAAAAGAGGCCCTAGGAACTATTTTGGGGCTGTTCTATAGCCTGTGTTACACAGATAGTCAGACTAGAGTATCATAACAGTTCCTTTTGGCTTTGGCTTCTTTCCCTTTTTATCATGGTAAATTAATAGCTGTACTGTACACGCTTATGAAGTCAGAAGGAAGAACTAACAGTAATTTCAATGGACGTATTCATCAGGCCTGAAAATAGGAATCCAGGTCCAGAATCAATATTATTGGAGTTCTTGTCATTGAAATATTGTTTGAGTTCTTGTTCATGGTGCACATGAACTAGATATAGTAACTGTTGACAGTGGGACCAACAGACTCTCCAATTCCCAAGGGGATGCTCAATGCCCTGGAAGGGGCAAGGCCTCGGGAAGAAAGAGGTAGGACTGGGGCTAGCCTCCCCCAGGCAGTTCTGAGTGCAGCCCTGAGTGTAACATGCCTAACCAGGAAACCCTGAGTCCTGCCTGGAGCACACTGCCCGGGGCTCTAGTGGCAATTTAAAGGGCCCGGAACTCCAGCTGCTGCAATAGAAATGGCAGTGGCTTTTGGCTTTGGCTTCTTGAGCCCTTTTAAAATGCTGAGCCCTAGGACTGCTGCCCCCTTTGTTCCCCCTCACCGATGAGCCTGACTGTTGTTTTAACCTCAGTTTATGATTTCCATAGGATGATGTTGAGTGTATGTGTTTTAAGAAGATGTATTTAAGGATTTATCTTGTCTTTAACTGCATTTAACTTTAACTAATGTAACAACTTTTTTTGTCGTGCAATTTTCATTAGCAAACAATTGTGCTTTATGTGTATTGCACACATCAAAACCCAAGCATCTGCAGAATGCTTTGCCTCAGCCCTCTCTCTTTCCTCTAGAACTCAGGTTGAAGGAGAGCCACTTGCAAGGCTAATCTGAGTTGACAAGCCTCCTTCATATTTTATAGTCACACCATGGCACAGCAATCGATTTCTGCTTATGTTCGAATGTAGAAGCGTGCTTCGGATCACCAGGCTAGCCAAACACAAACTCTGTAATCAAGAGAGCATTAAGAAAAAAAAACAACAGCTCAGCTGGCTTAGAAATCCTTTTATGAATTACCTCTGTGATAAGGAAGGAGTGTGTGGGCTTCCAAAGAGCCAAGTTAACATGTTTCAATACTATCAAGATCTGCTAGGTCAAGTTGTGGGATTAGTAATGGTTTAGATGGTCATCATGGACAGATCTTACAAGGGAGCAGGACAGATCTTTGTTAGATTAATATCTTTGGGGACAGACCACGTAGTGTGCATGTTATAGACTGGGGCTTTTGCATGCACTGTAACAAATATTCAGGAAAACAATGTTAATTACAAATAAGAAAGGGAAGATATTAGTGACAGAGGGTTGATGAACAATGTTTACTGGTTATGATCTTTGAAAAGGAACAGGTATGTTTAGAAAGATCATTAGTCAAAATTGGTCCACTCCTGAAACAAATGGTCATTCACTCTCAAGGCATCAGTTCACCCTGGGTTATAGGAATTACATTATCCTTAACTGTGGCATAAATCATTCAGTAGCCTTGCTTATGTGAGCTTATTTTTAGTTCTTTCTGGGCATGGCCATTCCAATTTATTTTAACCTGATAACTGCACATATGCACACATCGGTAAGTAGATATGCGGCAGCCTTTGCACAATTATTTCTGATTCAAAACTCAAGGGCAGACCAATAAAACGTGCATCAACTCAAACTGAAGCCATGCTTGAGTTTTCAGACTCCACAGATATTAGTAATTTGCTCTTACTCTTAAAGCACCAAAAATAGACCACAAAAAGAGCTGGTTTCTAAAAAGAATAGATGAGATTTTTGCTAAAAAGGTTTTAAATAAAATATCATAAGATAAAAAAAAAGTTTGGAAGTTTTGGTCTGGCCTAACCATCAATGATTTTGTCTCTTTCACAAGTTATCCATAATCCCTTCCTCATTTGTCTATGTGTATGAGCTTGGTGTATGGGTACACACACGCACACACACAGAATATTTACTTTTAAGAAACTTTTGTATCTCTTTAACCTAGAGTTCCTCAGTGAATATATATTTATACTTAAGTAAGCCATATCCTGCTGTAACCTCACAAGGTACATAAGAATTCCCAGTCTGATGCTGGACAAGGTATATTTTAATTGTTTTCCTATAGCCAAACCTCCACCACTGCACAATCTTTTCCTCTGAATTTCATCTACAGCCCCAATGCAACACAGAGATTTCAGTTAAAATAAGTGTTCTCCTTTGTCTGTCAGTACTCCCACATAGGTTCCTCTGGTCCGCATTTACTATCCTGAAGACCAGGAATATTTCACAGAGTCTAATCCAGCTACTCAAAGCAGTTCTTGCAAACTGACAGCCATTTTCCTTGCAATGATCACTTGGCAGATCTCGAGATCCCCAACAGTCTTGTGCTAACAAAGTGGTGTGTATGTCCATAGGCGCCAACGTCCCCTCTAGCTAGGGATTGCTCAACCCTCCCCCTACTCCACCTCAGATCTCCCTCCTGCTCCACCTCCACCCCATACCACCTCTTATTCCAAGCCCTGCCCCATGCATGCTTCTCCCCCTCCTTACTGGAGCTTTCTGAGTGATTCAACTCAGCTGTTCATGTCACTCTGGAAGCACTGAAAGGGAGGAGCAGAGAAGGAGTTGGTCAGCAGGACCACCAATGGATGACAAGCGTGCTTAGTACCCACTCATTTTTCCCTGTGGGTGCACCACTCCTGGAACACCCACAGAGTCAGTGCCTGTGTGTGTGTCACTGATTCCTGCTGGAGGGAAATAGGAGAGTTCTGATTAACACCCCTCTTTTCAGCTGGCCTACCCAAAGGACCAAGAATTAATATCAGAAGTACTGAACGAAGATTTTCTTTTCCTACAGGCAGCATGAATGCGGAAACCAAAAAAAATCATGACGACTCTGGTATGCATAAGTGAGCGGTTTAACCTAACTTTCTGGAGACATTTCTACAGCACATATTGCTGTATTTTCCAGGGTTTATGCATGGATTAACCACATAGCAAGCGTCACCCAGGAGTGGTATAATAAATCCACAGCCACCTAGGAATTTCATGGCTATCACTGTACTTTACACCATGCCTATTTGGAATGTCACAGGGACATGGAGATGCAGCTCCTCCAGCTCCAAAAGCACAGGCCCCTTACACTTGCCCCAGAAGAAAATCTCTGTTCTATGTCTAGGACCCTACCAAATTCATGGCCATGAAAAATGCATCACAAACCATGAAATCTGTTGTCCTCCCCTGAAATTTGATCTTTTGTGTGCTTTTACCCTATAGGACACAGATTTCACAGGGGAGACCAGTGTTTCCCAAACTGGGGCTCCTGACCCAAAATGGAGTTGAAAGGGGGTTGCAAGATTATTTTAGGGGAATTGTGATATTGCCACTCTTCTGTGCTGCCTTCAGAGCTGTGTGGCCAGAGAGAGGCAGCTGTTGGCTGGGTACCCAGCTCTGAAGTCAGCACTCTACCAACAGCAGCACAGAAGTACGGGACGTAATATCGTACCTTGCCACCTCATACTTCTGTGCTCCTGCCTGCAAAGCTGGGCCAGAGAGTGGCAGCTGTTGACTGAGGGCTGAACTCTACAGGCAGCAGCACAGAAGTAAGACTGGCAGTAACATACCATTGCATCCTTCTGTTGCCTTCAGAGCCACTGCTCTCCATCTGCCCACCTCTAAAGGAAGTGCTGACACCTGTAGCAGTGCAGAAGTAAAGGTAGCAGTAAGTACCACCTTCCCCGCTGCCCCCCCCAAACACACACTTCCTTTTTGGGTCAAGCCCCTTACAATTACATCATTGTGAAATTTCAGATTTAAATAGCTGAAATCATGACATTTGCAAATTTTTAAATTTTTCTGACTGTGAAATGGAACAAAATGGACTGTGAACTTGGTAGGGCCCTATCCATGTGGGTCACCTTACAGCCTTGCACAGTTTTGATTCTATTCAGCAGAGGGCAGTTTAGTGTACCTATTACACTCACATGGGACTTCATTGCAGTAGTGTAGGAATTAGGGATGTGAATGGTTAACCAGTAAGCATCGTCCTTCTCGGGTGATGTTTACTGCTTATGATTAGTGAGGGGAGGGGCTGGATTAGCCTCCTGCCTACTATGAGCCAGGGCTGCTCCAGCCCCGCAAGGCTCCCCATGGGCGGGAGGCGTTCCACCGGAGCTGGAACAGCCCACATCCATGGCAGAGGTGCTCTGTCTGGACTGAAGCAACTCCCTCCAGCCCACCCCCATTTAATAGGTTAACCAGTTAAAGGTAATGTAGGAAAAAAATCAATTTTTCACAAAATGAATAGAGTTAAGATTCAATAAACCTTCAATACACTAAGGCCCTTCCAGCTAAACACTTGATCTCACAAAAATTGATTCCACTGCCATCAAAGAAAAACATTCACTTCCACCCATCGGATGCATGTTGTGCCCTTCCTTCCAGGGCATAACCTATTTTCTGTGTTCAGCCCACAAATACGCCCTATAAATTGCAATAGCTACAGCAGTCTTTTAAAGGAGACACAATAGTATACCACGCAAAGGATTCTGGGTATTACTTTCATTGAAAAGTACCCACTGCACATGACTGAGCAGAAATAGGAAGTGCCCTTTGGGGGGACAGCAGCTGATCAGAAATTTTGCAACTTAATGGGTCTGGATTAACAAAGTGATTGATTTGTCTGCTTACTTTATGTCTGGGGCTACCTTGGTAGCCACAGTGAACCTCATAGGTCTGCATTTAAAAGAGATCTTTCAGTCTAGGAATGAGTCATGTTTTCTTTGTTCGAGAAGCTATGAAAACATGCAGTTTCGTTCAGTGAATGACTTTCCTAACAGACTGAAAGTATGTGAAAAAACATCTGAGCAAATCTCATGATTTTCAAGATTTTATAAAACATTTGGGGTCTTACAAGAATGTGAGCGCTTGTGAAACTAATTTAAACGTACTATGTTCTTTCAAGTATGACTCAGTTGGTTAGGGGGAAGCCCCCAAACCTCACACCTTTTAGCAATTGGTCTGAGTTTAAAAGTTGGAATGAAAGTCCTAATATAAATTTTTTCCAAGCTTAGAAGTGGCTGGATTTAGTATTGATATCTTGTTTTGGAACATGACTGGGGGGCCCAGCTACAAAGTTAGCCCTAGGATATGAACTTGCACCTAAAACAGGGGATATTCAGATCTAGCATTTTGGTTTGACCTGTCTGATTTAGAATATTTTATATTTAAACTTATAGAATTACCATATTGCCTAGAGAGGTTGTGGAATCTCCATCATTGGAGATATTTAGAAGCAGGTTAGACAGACATTTATCAGGGATGATATAGGCCTGCTTGGTCCTGCCATGAGTGCAGGGGACTGGACATGATCTCTTGAGGTCCCTTCCAGTTCTAGTACTCTATGATACTATCTTTAATAGGACCAGTTGTGTAACTTAGCCTGCTTCTAAGGCTATGTCTACACCACAGAGTTTTTCCGGGATGCCACAGCTATCCCAGAAAAACTGCCATGTCCAGGGAACGCATCTGCTCTTCCAAAAATTTTTTCAGAAGAGCAAACATGCTCTTTCGGAAGCCCTGTATTGCTCATTTTATGAGGAATAAGGGCTCTTCCAAAAGAGGAGTTTTTCCAACATTTGGCCCCGTGTAGACAGGCCAAATGTCAGAAAAGCCTCTTCCGAAAAAAGAATTGGAAAAAGGTAAGCAAATTGCGGTTCACAATTTGCATACCTTTTTCCGAACCCCCCCCAGCCTCAGAGTGGAAAATAGTGGATGTTTCAGAGGAAGATGCAAGAAATTCTGAAGGGGACAAGAAAGAATAGTCTGCTTAAAGGACAAGCTTCCTAGTGATACCCAGCCTTTAATGCTTGGTTTATGCCTTGGAACATGAAGGTTTATATCCCTTCCATTTGCTGACTATTTTAACAGAAGACACATTTGATCAATGTCAATGTCTAATCCTTTTCTGAATTGTACTAAGCTCTTGGTACCTATGACTAACCTTTTGAATGCTTTTCAAATGTGGGGACACTTGGCAATATACATTCTTTTTAAAAAGCATTTCAAATGTAAGGTCCTGAAAATTCAGCAAAAGTTCTTAAAATGCATCTGATTTCCCCAATGTTGCCCACTCCTATCTGAAAATATTTGGTATTTTTCCTTAATGTGTCAGCTCCTTGAGTGATGTTACTATGTGAGAATATCAACTTTTTCTTTCTTTCAAAATATTTTTATTAGCATCCTACTCATGGTCCAGGACCTATTCTGTTTGAGGCTCTATAAACACTGAAGAAAAGTGTTTCATTCTTAGTCATGGTTGTACTCATGTTTGTGGAGAAAATGTAAATCAAGTGCACTCTGCAGACTCTGAAACCAGAAAACAAAAGAACTCAATATTTTATATTTTCTAAAATCTCAAAAGAAAAACAAAAGAAGAACCCTACCTGATTTCTGCTGTTTCTTACAACTGAAACAATCCAATTCACACCAAATTCTTTCATCTTTTAAAAGAGGAAAATGTCCCTCTTTAGAAGTTAAGTCATCCTGTTATGTTTTAATATTTGCAAATACAATTAAGGTCCAAAACTGGTTCTTAAACTAAAAAGATCAGCTTAAAATTGGAACTGTGATATAAAGTCAGTCATGGTGCCCCCAGAGAATAGGTGAACATAAAATGATCCTTCAAATCATCTTCTCCTCTACTATTCAAATTGTCAAATCATATTTAAGTTATAGAAAATTTACAACCCTAGTCCTTAGGCTATCTAGGGGCAAGAGAAAGTTACATCTCAATTGAGGGAAAAATTAAAAAGAGTTCCCTCATCTCTGGAACCCTGTCAGGCATTGATTCTGCTAGAAGACTCAAGGAGAGACTCAAACTCTGTGGACAAAGACTCATAATAAGAGAGCAAAGTGGGCAATAAACATTCAGACTTATAGACTCAATTTATCTGGAAAAAGAAATATAGGCTTGAAAATATGGGTTGCCAGATGTTAACTTGCTGTTGCTTTCCTTTAATGGGAACAAGAGGGGCCAGGCCACACTCAGGTTTACATTTGTTTGCATGCTTAGCATCCCTCTCTTTAAAAAAAATTCAAAGCCTTGTAAATGAACAGACTCAACCTTTGAAAAGCAAGTGTTTAGGATGAAAACAACCACATTGAGTGAAATAACTTCAGAAATCCAAATCCCGGGATTCTCTTTTATAGCCAGCAGTATTCCACAAGACAGATTTGATAAAAGTTTTCCTAGAATCCTAATCAGGTCCATCTAGTCAGTTTACCTCCCTTTCTACAGCCTCCACTGAAAATTTATCATGAAAAATTGCCCTATTGTCTTTATGCTTTAGTCTAATTCTCTGGGGATTTTTATCTTCAATCCTGTGGGTGGCTTTTGGGTCTTGAGCAAGAGTCTGAGACCAGGCTGTTTGGTTTCACCTGAGCAACAGGGCATAGTCCAGCAAAATGTGATTGGGCAGTCTGGTAATTTATTTGGTTGTTAAAAGGATCAGAGATTCTTTCTGGCCCTGTATTCATAAGTTGTTTCCTTCTGACTTTTTCTACCGAATGGCTAGCTTTGTAGAGCTCTTTCACTCCAGATTTTCTTACCCACCCACCAATCTTTAAACTCCACCTGTAACACTCACATGATCGGAGTGTAAAACTGACAGACCCAGGTCCTTGGCAGGTGGAATTGAATCTGGGACCTTAGGGGCTAAAGCCATGAGTATCTACACATCAGCTAAAATCCAAGTGCCTCTTAGCTAAAGCTGTTGAGCAGACTTCACTTTCCTGGCTCAGTGGCCTCAGTGCCTCTTGGTTATACTATATAGAGAGAGATTTTTTATTTTAACCTTTAGAACATGGTTACTGGGTAAAGAATAAAACTCCAGCCATACAAATATCACTGCAATTGGGCCGGTGATAACTTTTTCCCTAGAAAAGTTTTTTAAATGAGGGCCACAGCTCAAGAAGTCTTAGAAATGCCTTACTCTTCAATCTGGGGTAGTTTCAGTTAGACTGGGTTGAGAGGAGGAAGCAATTGGAGAGCCTCATTAGGCTGCCTACTAATTGCAGAGATAGGAGAGGGAACAGCAGGCATTGTTTGAGAGATGCCATCACCTTTTGGAGATGTACCAGACTCAATACTGATGGGTCTGAATCCAATAATGGAGCCATCAGGTGGATCTGGATCAGAAAAGATGCTAAACACCCAGTTCTGATAAGCAAGGGATGCTAAAGTACTAAATCCCTCCACCCAATACACAACAGAACCTGGAAGTCAAAAAGAGTTTGATCTCTGAATATCTTTAAACGTTATAACCAGTAATTTCTGTAAGGACAGAAAACAATCTCAGTAGAGAACAAGCACTGCTAACAATTGCAGGAAAGACAGTTTTATCTCCCTCTGTAGGATATGGGGGAGCAAATATTCAGCAAGTGGATAGAAGAGGATGGCCCAGGTGCCTGTTATGAACATCAATGTGTTTCATAGAGTTTACGTACTTATAGCTTATAGTTAGGAATTTTGATATATCAACCAACGAACTCACCCCCTGGGCAGGACAAGAACCCAGTAATGAAATTGGTGAATCAAAGGTCTCTCAGGTAAGAAACATGCTCCTGAACTCCTTCGCACAAAAATAACAGGATGGTAGCTGGTGTACGGAGACTATGAAGTTTTTAATGGGAGGCATTTTCTGGGCCTCTCCTGCCACAATACAAGGAGTTATGAATTCTGTCATTTTGATTTGACTGATAGTGGAAAAAGATACATGTGCCTCCGAGTTCAGTTGAAAGACCTCCAGGAGGTACAAAGGTTGTGAGACACACCTTGCTACCCCTTGGCCTGAACCACAGGTGAGGGGGTAAGACAGCTGCTCTAGAACCCAATTAAAAAAGACCTGGAGCTCCTGAACATTGCTACTATGGCCACAGTTGTAGCTGGAGCTCCAGTCCCTTTAAATTGCTGCCAGAGCACTAGGTGGTGTGCTCCAGACAGCACTAAGGGCTAGTGGGAGGGGATGTGGCACAGCACACACTGGATGGTGCTACAGGCTGTCTGTCCCCACTCTAGCCCTTTCTTCCTGAGGCTCCACCCGTCCTGGGAGCTTGGAGCTGGGACCCTGGGCAAGGTGGATGGGGGTGGCAAGTCTATTGGCCCCTTGGCCTTAGCATGAGGAAGCTCTGTGTCTGCTGTGGGTCAGGGAGTTCCAATGCTCTGTAAGCTGCACAAGCATTTCCTTCTAGGCCTACTCAGGGCCTACTCCCTCTCTCTCTCCAGGTTAAAGAAGTCACATTCCAACCCTCAAGTCCTCTGAACATCTCCCTGCTGGGTCCAGACCCTGGTCCACTGGACACATGCAGTATTCATAGATTCATTGCTTCCAAAGAAACAGAAATCGTACCAGTTATACTTCGGATTCCCACTGTGCGTCCCACAGAGTACTTAGGGTATGTCTACACTACAGAGAAGATCAAAGCTGCCGCTGTCAATCATCCAGGGATTGAATTAGTGGGTCTAGTGAAAACACGCTAATTCAAACTGAGAGGGATATTCCGGTTGACACCGGTAGTCCTACTTGCACGAGGAGTATACAGGAAGTCAAAGGGACAGTGCTCTCCCTTTGACTTTCTGCAATGTGGACAGCACCGAAAGTTGAGTTAAGGTACTTTGACTTCAGCTACTCAATTAATGTAGCTGAAGTTGCATATCTTAATTCAACCTTATCTTGTAGTGTAGACGTACCCTTAGATATCGCTGTAGTGAAAGTAAGTAAAAAGTATCAAGATTCTGTGATAGCAAGTAGAAGTAAAGGAAACAAAATGGTTGCATAAGAAAATTGGGGCTTGCATTCCAGAATCAAGACTTACTTACCTAGATACTTTCATGTCTTCTAGAGCAGTTCCGGTTATCCGAAGAAGTGGGCTGTGCCCACGAAAGCGATGTGACTGGCTCCTTCTGCCCAATGCCCTGCCTCTTCTGGGAGTGCAGAGCAGCCCCTCACACCTTGTCTAGGGGCCCATGTAGGCTGTTGGCTCCCCTGGACCGAGGTTCCTTCTAAGCTGCGTGGAAGAATAGCCCTGCAGCTGCTTACTCAGCCCTGCCCAGCCATGGGCTCAGGGCTCCATGCATGGAGCTGCCTGGTTGGGGGAGGGACACTTCTCCCTCATCGACAGCAGCAGCCCCCTGCTGAGGACACAGCAGCAAGTCTCTTTCCGCCGTAGGGAGCAGCCTGCTTTCTCTCACTTCTAAGAAATAAAGTGGGGGTGTTGAGTGGAAACCTATCCCAGAGCATGTTTGATGTTTTTAAATACAATTTCTGATTCTGTGCCATGAACATAACAGAATTGAAGCTTAGTGTGGGGAAGTGACGGGCTCAAGCCTCAAGTGCAGCAGAACAATGAACGGAATACAGATCTTTTGAGCATGTTAACCACAAGACCATCCTCCCTAACTTCCAAATTGAGAGCATGTTAAGAGAGCTGCATTTTTGGCATGTTGAATTATAGGCAGTGGAAGGGGAGGGGAATCTTGAAACAAGAGGATTCTGATAGAAATAATTTGTGATCCTTCACAGCTCAGTAGGGATCCTGGCTCACAGGAAGTGAAGGGGGATATCACAAAGTTCTCCCAGCATTTAGGCCTCTCCTGCACTTGAATCTACTGGATTTTCCTCCTCTTTCCTCATGGAAGCAGGGAGGATCATTTGGCTTTTATCATTTAGCATCAAGGAGTTACATTTGTTTCATCAACACTAACACTTGAGTGAGTTAAATGACTTCGGGGCTAATTCCTGTCCAATGTCTATTGACCTCAGTAAGCCACCAATGCCACATATATTAGCAGGGATAGCCAATAAATCAAAGACTCCACTTCCTACTACTACACATATTGTAATGCAAAAAATAACACTAACAAAAAATGTAAGTTGGCCCAAGATTATGTTCAAGCATATTCCCACTGAACAGAACCAATTCAGAATTAAAGTACTGATGACAAGAAAATGAGAAAAAAGAAAGTACTGTAGTAAGTTAAGTCATAGCCCAAAGGTTTTAATTTCATGCTTTGAAAGTGTCTCCTCTCTCTCTGCTTGTTATTTCAGGTTCTGGTATAAGATCATAAATTAAGGCAACACTAGTCATTCAGTAACTTTATCTCTTGAATTAAAAGCAGGGTAGAAAGTCTATATACTCCAGTAGCTAAGATGCAACTATTGAGAGCATTAATGGAGACAAAACAAATCCAGTGAGTTATAACTGACAGCAATGTTTTCCAGGGTGCTCAGAATAAACCATCACCAAAAGTATAGTAAATACATAATGTGAAACCTTGATTTTTCCCCATGACATGACATTTTTGCTACGAGGATAGTCTTTAAATATAAACTAGCCAAAATAGACAGACTGGGGGAAAGGGAGTATAATCCCCATTTTGCAAATGAGAAACTGAGGCACAGATTAAGGTGATAAGGTTAACTAGGCAGAGCCAGCAACTGAACTCAGCACTCCTAAGCCCCCAGCTAGTAACTTAATCACCAGAGCATCCCTCCTCTATGGAGCATTGGTGGGTCCAAGGACTGTATTTATCTTTCACTCTGTGGGGAGTCAAAATCCAACTTGAGCTCCTAAAACTCCACTTGATTAAGCCTAATTTTGGTGCAATTGGTACCGTATTTGACTCTTATTTCTCCACCACATTAAGTGAACCACATAAAATCTTAGTGCAAGCGCCTAATTTACAAGAGAAAACTGGTAGGGGGAATCATAATGCAAACCATCTGATATAAAGAGAGAGTGCATAAGACTGTCAAAAACTAAATTGTCCCAGAGTTGAAAGGGCTCTTCATGGAGTAACCAGGTCCAGATTTTTACTGCATTTCATTTGGTTCAAACATATCATTAACACTGGCCCAAATAA
This sequence comes from Pelodiscus sinensis, assembly GCF_049634645.1. Lineage (NCBI taxonomy): Eukaryota > Metazoa > Chordata > Testudines > Trionychidae > Pelodiscus > Pelodiscus sinensis. Next base: position 16,385,264 of record NC_134712.1, read on the forward strand.
AGCTTGCAATAAAGAATCTCTTTTTGACGGGGAAATATTTTTCACTGAAAAAGCTGAGGTTTCAGTTGACTTCATCTGGGTCATGTCATTAAGGATGTGTGTCAACCAAAGAGGCGTTTTGTCAACAAAACTATACCTGCGTCTACACTACTGCTGCATTTTGTTGCCAGTAAGTCGACAGAATGTGGCAGTTTTGTCGACAGCGGTAAACCTCCTTTTATGAGGAAGAATGCCAAAGGGGGTGTGTGGACACGGGGGCTACGTCTACATTGGCCCCTTTTCCGGAAGGGGCATGGTAATTTTTGAAATCGCAATAGGGAAATGCGCGGGGGATTTCAATATCCCCCGCGGCATTTAAATAAAAATGTCCGCCGCTTTTTTCCGGCTTTTAGAAAAGCCGGAAAAGAGCGTCTACACTGGCCCCGATCCTCCGGAAAAAAAGCCCTTTTCCGGAGGATCTTATTCCTACTTCAAAGTATTCCTTATTCAAAGTAGGAATAAGATCCTCCGGAAAAGGGCTTTTTTTCCGGAGGATCGGGGCCAGTGTAGACGCTCTTTTCCGGCTTTTCTAAAAGCCGGAAAAAAGCGGCGGACATTTTTATTTAAATGCCGCGGGGGATATTGAAATCCCCCGCGCATTTCCCTATTGCGATTTCCAAAATTACCATGCCCCTTCCGGAAAAGGGGCCAATGTAGACGAGCCCAGGGAGCCAGTTCTGTCAACAAAAAAAGCCTCCAGGAAGAAGCCCTGGTGGATAGTCTAGCCTTTACATGTACCCTCTGTGGTTCCTGGCCGCAGCCTCTTAAAGTCACAGGCACCCAGACAGGCCTTGCTGTCCGGCAGCTAGCCAGAGCACCCGTGCCAGACATGTCCTAGCCTCAAGGCCCCTTTGGCCCTTCTCAGGACAGACACGAGGACCCAGCCAGGGACACCAAAAGGTGGGCACCTGCCTGGTCAGGGCCAGAAATCCAAAACCTCCTGGAGCTCCGGTCCCAGGAAGAAGCCCTGCAGGCCCTGCAGACACTCCGCAGGAATGCGGACATCTACGAGTGCCTGGCCCAGGGACTGGCCACCAATGGGCATCACCCCTGCACCATGGCACAAGTCAGAGCCAAGGTAAAGGAGCTGCGGCAGGGATATGCCAGGGCCCAGGACCAGAGCTCCCACTCTAGGGCAGCCCCCGAGACCTGCCCTTACTACCAGGAGTTGGAGCAGATCCTGGGCGGTGGGGAAGCCCAGACTCCACTGTGTGTGGTGGAGTCCGGGTTACCCCACCACATCATAAACCGACCCCTCCTGAGGGAGGAAGACCAGGCAGGAGAGCAGCAGCAGCAGCAGGAGGAAGAGGAGGCAGCAGGGACTCAGACCCCAGAGGCCTCCCAGGTGAGGGGTCACCACACACGGCCGGGTTGGCAGTGTCGGGGGCCACCTAGCCCCATTGCCACTGTGGGGCCTCTGTGAGGCTTTCAGGCCACTGCCCAACCCTCATGCGGTGTCACATGTAACACCCCTGAGTCTCCTGTCCAAAGGACAGCCACAGCATGCCTTCGGGGACAGCAGGGATGCACACAGGCATTGATTGTCTCCTCCTCTTTTCCTCCCTCTACCCAACAGGAGAGCACCCACACCTACCCCACACCACCATCCCGGACCTATGGCACCCTCAGGCACTGGTTAGTGTACACGGACCTGCTGATGGAGCACGTAGTGGCCTTTCAGGACCTCAACAGGAACTTGCTTCTTATTTTGAGGTACACAAAAATGAACCAGGTTACAAATTAAACTAGTAACTTCTGATCAGCAGGCCCTGGATGTTTGGGCCAGAGAGGCCCAGAAGCCTAATGGCAGGAGGGCCAGTGTCCAGCAGCCAGAACCCACAGCAGCGAGGCTAGGGCTGGAGAGGGTGATAACCTGCAGCAAACAGTCTGGTCAGGGCCAGGGGTATGAGGGCCAGAAGATTAGCCGGTGTAGGTGTAGTTGGGTCTGAAGGCAGTGGGGCTGGCTGGGACAGAAATGGAGCTGGCAGCACTGAGGGGATGATGGGCTCATTGCAAAGAGGGGGCTGGTACTCAAAATTCCCTCATTCAGGACCAGTCAGGTCCTGAGTGTGCCAGACCAGGGAGATACAACCTGTACTGGAACACATACTGTGTTCCCTCTCAGTCTTCTTAAAAAATAAACCCAGTTTTTTCAGTCGTCCCTCATAGGTCAAGTTTATTATGCCACTTGTTGGCTGTTCCCTTGGATTTCATTTCTCTGTACCTTTGTTAGGCTGTGAAATGAGTCTTTAATAAATAATAATAATATAAAATAGTTCATAGACATTGTGAGACTGAACTGAAATCTTCAAACTTCTATGAACTTTTAGAATTCCTTTCAACTCAGGTTTTCAAGGCGATTCATCCCAATTAACTCAAGCCTGATATTAATTTGCATCTGAATTTGGTGAGACAGAGATCTCCTGGATAGCAACCCTAAGGACCTGTTAGTCAGAAACCTGTTGGCTCACTTTCTGACCTAAACTGCGTGCTTTTTGGGTTGGGGACACTCCCTTTATTCTATGTTTGTACACTACTTGATGTTACTCTTATGACTGCCTTCTTGGGATTATTTAACTATACCAGTTAGAGGCAATTTGAGGAACTAGTAATACCAGAATGGAATAGGTGATTTAATAGATTTCAAGATGGAATCATCTAACAGTTTTTTTAAAAAGTCCTTCCTTCCGTATGTGCAATATGAGATGTGCTGAGAAGCTGAAGACATCTATTACTAGTCACTATTAAGATGGAGTGAATTTACTTTCCAGATGTTACATGAACATAGCAGCCAAAGAATGTTGTCTCAGCTGGAGGAAGCTCTTACTATTTTACTTACTGGGATGCTCCAAGTTTATGAATACTATAGTCAGCTCATAAATCCTCACCCGGTCCTAGGTAATTTACTCTCAGGGAACGTCTACACTGGACGCTTATTTCAGAATAAGCTATTTTGGAATAGAAACTGCGAAACAGCTTATTTGGAAATTGCTGTGAAGATGCGTGAATGCCCATTGAATAGCACTGAGCTATTTCGAAATAGAGCCTCCACACACATTGGATGTTTAATCGCATCTAATTCTAAGGCCACCCAGAAGCACTTCAGCCAGGGCATCAGGACAGCAGTCACTTCCTGGAGCCGCTTTCTGAGGCTCGAGCTTAAAGGGGCCCACCTGTATTGCTGTGTTTCAGGCTCCTCTCCTTTGCCTACCTCCTTGAGGGACAGCTACTGGGGTCCTCTCCTCTTCCTTCCCTTCCCAGCAGACTCCCCTTGCAGGGGATCAGTGTCCTCCACTTTTCTGTGCTTGCCAAGAAGCTGATGCTGCCCTGAGAGTGTGGGCCTGACCATGTGCCATGTGTCTCACTGCTGTGTGTGTACACACACATGTCCAGGACCCCAGCCCTGTTAGTGGTGGCTTGCAATGGGAGGGTGTCCCACCATGGGGTTGGGACTAAGGCAGGCCTGTGCAGGAACCCTGAGCAAGAGCACAAGGGTCCTCTAAGGCAGCTTCCTGGGGCTGAATGCTTCAGCCCGGCGCTCCACAGGGTGCTGTGCAATGTCCAGGCCGAGAAGGCCAGGTGAGGAGCGCGTTGCCCCTCGTCACCTTGAGTGTGTCTAGGGACAGTCAGGGAGCTCACCTGATGGGCTTTCCACTGTGTCATCCAATCCCTGGACAACATTTTGGAAGGGTAACGGCCCTAAGGATAGGATGGGATCCTGGCTGGCGGACATTCTGGATCCTTTGGCCTGCTCCTCCTCCTCCTCCTCTGCGGCAGGCCTGCCCTCTGGGAGGGTGACAATGGGCATCTCCCATCCAGAGTCCACAACCAGGGTGGGGGAAGGAACGGACCCCTGCTCCCAGAATGCGGTGGAGCTGGTCGTAATATTGGCAGCTCTGGGATGCTTCCCTTAAGTGGGAGTTGTGCTCCCTGGCTTTAGAATAGGCCTGCCTGAGCTCTTTCATCTTCATCCACACCTGCTCCCAGGTGCTGATGTCTCCCCTCTGCCCCAGGCTGTCAGCCATCTGGCCATAAAGGTCTGCAATTCCTGCATCTGGTGTGGAGATCCTGGAGGTTCACCTCCTCTCCCCAGATCTCAATGAGATCCAAGATCTCAGCACCAGACCAGGATGGTGCCCCACCTCTTCTGCCCGAGCAGGGGCTTGCGAGCTGCTTGCAGCTGTGCTGGCAGCCATGGGAAGGGGAGTTAAGGTGCAGTCCTGTGGTCTGCCATGGCAGCGGGGTTGGCAGAACTGGGTGCTGCTGTGTGGCACAGTGTGAGTTGGACATGCTGTGCACCACTCACTGTTTTCCCTGCGGCTGCAGCTTTAAAGACTTCAGGGGAAGAAGAATTAGAGTCCTGATGAGTGTGGACAGAGTGGCCAGCAGCAGCAGGGCAAAATAAGCCCTGGAGGCCACTTATTTTGAAATAGACAGCACAGCTGTGCTGTCTACACATGCCCTATTTCGAAATAGCTATTTCAGAATAGGCGTTATTCTTTGTTTAATGCGGGGTACAGATTTTGGAGTCAGACGCTCGCTATTTCAAAATTATTTTGAAACAGGCTTGCTGCGTAGACACTCACTTTGTTATTTTGAAATAACACTGCTGTGTAGATGTGCCCTCTGTTTCATTTAAGAAAAAGCAGTCTGGGTATTGGTAGTATAGAAGCAATGCTCAAAATTACCATCTTAATACCACATCTTAATAGAAATAGAGCTGGTTGGGAAAAAAAAAAAAATCAGGAGACTAACTGTGTGTCATTAAATGCTGTTTCTTCAAAATGTTTTACATAAATCTATGGATTCTGACAATTGTCCGTGGAGAAATTCAAAGCTGAAGTTTGTCATTTAGCATTCATTTTATTATACATTGTTTCCACATTACTGAAATGAAGTGTTCAGACATTGTCTCCCCCTCATTCCTCCAAAAAAAGTAAGGTTGTTTCAATGGGTCCAAATGAAAATACTTTGGCATTTCTATGCTGCAAAATATTTCAATGTTTTGACTTTGAGACACAGACACATTTTAAAGTGTTGGAATTCCCAAGGGAACAAAAATTCTATTCTTCTCACTAGCTCTAAATCTATGTAAGAAGATTGCCTCAGAGACCTCTCTTCCCTCTCAGAGTTATATAGGATAGAGACAGCAGACCTAAGTCATGGGCAGGTGGAACTGAACCTGGAACCTATGAGCTAAAGCAATGGGGTAGGCAACCCGTGGCCCATAAGGGTTCTACATGTGGCCCGTGAGCCATGTTTACTGTGGCCCACGATTCCACTGGTTTCTGCCGCATAGTTATTTTCCTACTGGTATTGCTAATGTGACATGGGCTTAAAGAAAGGACACATGAAGGGAGGTGTGTGCTGATTGCACACAACATTGACTATAAGCATCATTTGCTCCCTCTTCATTCCATACACTGCTATGGTTCATTAGGCACAGCCTGCAAATTCTGGATATGCAATTAGCAAAACTACCCTATCCTAAGAGGACATTTTGGTTACAACAATCTTGTGGCCCACTGAGGTGAAGGAAGGCTACTCATGCAGCCCACTCACTAGCCTATGTTGCCCATAAAGCCATGACCCTCTACTACATGAGCTAAAAGCCAGCTGGCCCTTAGTTGAGGCTTTAGAATAGACACCTGCAGTTACTTACATCGAGCCATAGATCTTGAGCTCAGTAACTGAGGCATGGTCTGTTTAAAAAAAATACAATTTTTGTCCCATGGATTTAACCATCTACTGTAGCCCCAGACAAAAACTTTTGAGCAGATATTATATTTTGGCTAGCCATTCACTGTTTCGAGGGAGGTGGGGAAAGATTACCCATGTCTCTTATCAGTTCATCAAACTAATAGACTCAACATTCACACCTTCCTTGAAAACCGGCTTGTTCCATGAGTTTTCCTGTTGCCTGTATTTCAAGCATTTTTGTCAAGTTCAGATTTACATCATGAAACCTGGCAGACAAAAGCAGGGCATTCCTCGCTCCCTATCAACAGGTTACACAGCTGGCACTGAAATCACTAGAACTTGTATCTATTGGCTGGGCTGCTAACATTGGAGGGTGGGAAGATATCCCGTTACACGCCTACAGAGTTTTTTCATGCTTCAGCATAGCAGGGTTGTTTGTTTTTAAATATTAAGTGGTAGATCGCGGGCTCTGGCACCTTCCTCCATCCACAAATATAGAGGTGTTTGAATCCACTTTCCCTACCTTGGGATTTCTGTCTGTGCAGATACATAGTGCACAGTGTTGCACTTGAGTAAACTATTTGTTTAGTGCATGAAGCAGAAGAGACATTGGGACTGACTCACTGTCAGGCATATGGTCTCATTTGAGAAGAGCCATGATTAATGTGCTCAAGTGGTAATAATATTTACAGTATTTCAGTGATATGTTTAAGTCCAGAATCCCTTCTCTGTTTCAGGGAAACACAATAGCAATGAGCTAATTTAAGAAAAATGGACTATATTCTGATTATAGTTTCACAAAGAGCTCAATGAGTCATTCCTAACTAATGACTTACTCAATAAGCCTTGATTCAGAAGAGCACTTCACTATGTGGCTGGAAGCCTGATCAAAGAAAATTGACTTAAAACTGGGTATGAGTAGTCAGAGAGCAATTGAAAAGAAATCACTTTGGGACTAACTGAAATGTAGGGAAAAATTATTCCAGGTCAAACAGCCTGTAGAGTCACTTTCACTCACAATCTCTCACCATTGACTGTTTAAGAATATTCTACAAAGCAGAACAAATTGACACAAATTTGCATGTTGTTTTCTACAGTTTACAGAACACACCTCAGAGGACAGAAGTCACAATGATTTCAATGCCAAGTGTGTAACCTGCTGTTAACAGGGGGACAGGAAAGCTCATTTTTGTCAGTCTGCTGCGTTTCAGGATATAAATCCTAACTTGATACTCAAGACATAATGCTTCAGATAACCTGACAAGGGTTTTTTGCCTTATTCCAAGATGACTTTAATTTTTTACATGAAAAACACTATAAAGGCAGAAGGATTCTGGATAGGAGAATTTCATTTGCCTCTGCTGACAAAGGCCATGATAGGTATTCACTCCTCTTTGTAACCTCTACTAACTGCAAGCACCCTGCCATCAGCCAGCCAGACACCCTGTTTATAATCCAACTGATTCTTTAAAATCCAAGTGGAATTGTCATCTGAACAGCCTGTTTCTAGAGGCCACCACAGCAGGCACCAGACCACTGAGTGTTTATTTGTATTACACATTTGGATAGAAGCCCCCATCTGTCCCACCTTTTGATAAAACAAAACCAGAGAGTTGGGAGGTGGGGGAATAGAGCGAAAGAAGCCACCAGCATTCAGTCTCCCACACTTTTTTTTTTAATTCCTGACCTTTAATAAATTTCCATCTTGTGTTTTTACCCCCATTACATTAGAGAAGCTGCTACTTGTAAGCCAAACTACAGCTGCTCAAGGTGTAGTACTGTAAATTAGCAAATATAACCTACATTCATGTATAACATGCACTCGTGTATTACCCACAGTTTTTCTTTCATGTGTAAAAAAAAAAACCCTTAGATTACCTACGGATGTACATAATCCTCAGGTAATGAACCACAGGTAATGAACCCGTAATGAACCACAACTGAGGCCACTGAGCAATAAGTGCTACCCTATTACTGGTATATAAGTCCTACGAACCACACCATTTTAAAACCTCTTCAGTTTATAAACAAAATATTTGTAAGGATGCCTAAGCGCACATCTGATTTTAAATGATCTGCTCTGACATATGCAAAAGAAAATGGCAATAGAGCAGTGGGGAGAAAATTTTCTGCCAACAAAAAGTCTGTTCCGGAGTGGAGAAAAGAAGAAGTGGAGATTGAGAAATTCAATCCTCAGAAAAGAGCATGCCAAGGAAAGAAAGCCAAGTGGCCAAAACTAGAAGAAAACCTGGTAAAGCGGGTTCTTGCACAGAGACATAGCCAGTGTGCAGTGTCAAGGGTAGCCATAAAGCTCAAGGCTCGACTTATGGCTGTAGAGATGAAAATCAATGATTTTAAAGGGGGCTCAGGTAACTGGGTTTACAAATTTATGAAAGAAAACAGCCTTTCCATTTGAGCACAGACATCTGTTGGGCAATGGCTTCCTGACAAATAGGAGAAGAAGATGGATGATTTTAAATATTTTGTCCATAAAGAAATTAACCAGCTGGGCTTGAAACCAAATAACGTCATTAACATGGACGAGGTGCCCATGTCCTTCGATATACCCGCAGCTCGGTCTGTTGCAGCAGCTGGAGCAAAGACAGTCGGTGTAGCAACCACAGGTCATGAATGCACCTGTTTTATGGTGGTCTTGGCATGCATGGCAGGTGGTGAGAAATTAAAACCAATGGTAATTTCTAAGAGGGTGACAATGCCTCGAGAAAAACTACCAGCCAGCGTTTTTGTGGTCTGTAACAAAAAGGGCTGGATGAACACAGAGGTGATGAAGATGTGGACAGACAGCTGCTTTTGTGCATGAAAAGGTGGGTTTTTTTAATCCAAAATCTCTGCTACTTTTAGATGCTTTGGCCGCCCATAAAGAAACTTCAGTTCAAAAATATATTAACGCCATGGGAGCGCATATCGCCATAATTCCAGATGGACTGACCTGCAAGTTGCAACCGCTTGATGTGGCCATCAACCATCCATTCAAGAGCTTCATCCGTGAGGAGTGGGACAACTGGATGACAAACGGGAAGCATACCTTCCTTCTGGCAGATCAACAGCACGGTGCAACTTATGTGGAAGTTTGAAAATGGGTATTGGTAGCTTGGGAAAAAATAAAACTGGCTACTATTCACAGTGGATTCCGTAAATGTGAAATTCTTCCGGAAGTCGACTTGTCTAGCTCAAAATGTGACTACAACAGCGATTCTGACACGGCACCACAGACCTCAACGGTCACTGAAGCACGCCTAGCCGAGCTTATGGATGTTTTTCACGACAGCGAGTATGATGAAAGTTTTGACGGTTCTGAAAACTCAGACGCTGAGGAGGATGCTGCTAGTTCTGACTCAAGTGATGCAGAATAAGCTTATGCAGCATGTACTATTTATTTTATGACAATGCGTAGATAGATTTTTTTTAAACTGCAATTTTTTAAAACTATTACAATTTATTTATTTTTAGTAGCTTCACAGTAAGTAACATTTTAACTTTTAATGTATTTTAGTACACAAAACACCACTGCCACTTATTAAATTAAATTAAATTGTTATTAAATTGAAGATGCTGATTTTATTAAGTTGGTCTTGCCTTCTTTTAATTTGAATAAAAATCAGCTTGTATAAGATGCGGACGTGTATACCCCACCGGGAATGGGGGTTGTAAAAACATTTATACTCTGTGGGTTATAATTCATGGTTAGTGTTTCTAGAAAACAACCATCTTGTTCTCTGAAGATCAGAAAATTGATGTGACCTCAAAGATAGAGATCAAAGGCAGAGTCAGGGAAAGTGATTGGCTTGCAAACAGGGGCTGTAAACAGGGAGTTTGGAGAGGGAGTTGGGAAGGGAGTCGGAAGGGGGTGAGATACACTCACCATTCTTTAAAATCCTTTCACTACACTCCTGCCCTTCAAGGAGGCATTTAATAACAACTGAGGAATCTCTCCGAAGGAAGGCAGGTATGGATGGTGATAGGTCTGCTGTTGTAACATGCACAGCATGTGCCATGTTTGTCTTCCTCCCAGAAGAAAGAAGAGATTTCATCTGCACTAAGTGCAAGCTGGTCACCATTTTGGAAGAAAAAATTAGAGGACTTGAGGCCCAAGTATTGACCCTACATTCTATCAGAGAGGATGAAGACTTCCTTGACAGAAGGCAGAGTTTAACTCTGCAGGCACAGCAGGCTGAAGAGCCAGTCAGGGCAGTACAGGACAAGGAAGCATGTAACCTCTAGAAGGAGAAGGCCAACTCAGTTATCCCCCATTCCTGTAGAGATAAGAAACCGCTTTCAGGCTCCTTCCACAGGCACTGTGGTGGAGAATGCTTTGGCAGTGACCTCTCAGGAAATAAATCAGAAGGGAACACCTTCTACCGGAAGGCATGGGATACGTAGTCCTAGGGATGGGGGTTCCATGACCCACCCCCAAAAGAAGGAGATAGGAGGGAGTCTCCGGCCACCACCACCCAAGAGAGACTGAGTCATCCATCTGCCATCCAGACCTGCAATCTCGAGAAGTGTGCTGCTTACCAAGAGCGCGCATTCAGGATGTGACCGAGAGTCTTCCAAAAGTGATTAAACCTTTGGATTGCTACCCCTTCCTGCTTCTCCATGTAGGAACTTACAATATGGCCAAGAATGACCTTGAAAGGGTCACAGCAGATTATGTAGCACTGGGAAGAAAGATCAAGGAATTTGAAGCGCAAGTGGTGTTCTCGTCCATCCTTCCAGTTGAAGGAAAAGGTCTGGGTAGGGATCGTCGAATTGAAGTAAATGCATGGTTGTGCAGGTGGTGTCGGAGAGAGGGCTTTGGTTTCCTCAATCATGGGACTCTGTTTCAGACACAAGGATTTTTAGGAAGAGATGGGATCCACCGAACCAAGAGAGGAAAGAGAATCTTTGTGGGCAGGCTTGCAAACCTAGTGAGGAGAGCTTTAAACTGGGTTAGTTGGGGGACGGTGACCAAAGCCCTGAGGTAAGTGAGGAAGTCGGACACTGGGAAGAATCACAAGGAGGAACGAGCAACAAAGGAGGACCTCTGATTCGGATGGAAAAGTAGGGCGATCAACTGGTTATCTAAGGTGTTTGTACACAAATGCGAGAAGCCTGGGAAACAAACAGGAAGAATTAGAAGCTCGGGCCTAGTCGAAGAACTATGATTTGATTGGAGTAATGGACACTTGGTGGGATGACTTGCATGACTGGAGCACTGTCATGGAAGGGTATAAACTGTTCAGGAAGAACAGGCAGGGGAGAAAAGGAGGAGGAGTTGCATTGTATGTAGGGGTATGTCTACACTACCCACCTTAGTTCGAACTAGGATGGCTAATGTAGTCATTCGAACTTGCAAATGAAGCCCGGGATGTAAACATCCCGGGCTTCATTTGCATGTTCCCGGGTGCCGCCATTTTTAAATGCCTGGTAGTTCAAATTACCTGCCCACAGCTACACATGACACGGGCTAGGTAGTTCAAATTAAAGCTCCTAATTCGAACTACCGTTACTCCTCATTGCAGGAGGAAAGTTCATCTTCAAGTTCGACACAATCAACTCAGGATTAAACAAAGACTGTGAATGGCTTGCTAACTACAAAAGCAGCTTCTCCTCTCTTGGAATTCACACCTCCAGATCAGCTACTAGAAGTGGGCCCCATCCTCCCTGATTGGATCCACCTCGTCATCTCCAGTCTGATTCTGGCCTGCATATTTATACCCTGCCTCTGGAAATTTCCACTGCATGCATCTGATGAAGTGGGTCTTTGCCAACGAAAGCTTATGCTCCAACACTTTGGTTAGTCTATAACAGTGGTCCCCAACCTTTTCAGGTTGGCGGGCGCCAGGGGGCATGGCCGTTCGCCCGCCGGGCGCCAGGGGGCGGGGACACTTGCCTGCCCGGGGGCGGGCCCGGGGGCGGGGCCCCCTCCATAGCCGTGCGCCTGGGGAAGGCGCCCCCTGGCAAGCGCCACGCGCCCTGCCCCTCCCCCCCGTAAGCGCCGCGTGCCCGGCGTCCCCCCCCGTAAGCGCCGCGCCCTCGGCGCCCCCCCCCCGTAAGCGCCGCGCGCTTGGCGCCCCCCCCCGTAAGTGCCGCGGGGCCGGGGCATGCGCCGTGCTCCCGGGGGCGGGGCCAAGGCCGGAGCCGGCAAGGGTACGCGCGGCGCCCCCGGGGCCGGGACCGGCCATGCGCCCGGGGCTGGCACCTGCCAGCCAAGATTGCTCCGCGGGCGCATGTAAAGAGCCCGGCGGGCACCATGGTGCCCGCGGGCACCGGGTTGGGGACCACGGGTCTATAAGGTGCCACAGGATTCCTCACCGCTTTTGCAGATTCAGACTAGCACGGCTACCCCTCTGATACAGAAAAGGTGTGGGGCCCTTACTGAATGAGGGAGGTAACCTAGGGAGGTAACCTAGTGACAGATTACGTGGGAAAAGCTGAAGTACTCAGTGCTTTCTTTGCCTCTTTCTTCATGGAAAAGGTCAGCTCCCAGACAAATGCACTAGGCAACACAGTATAGGAGGGAGGTGGACAGCCCTTGGTGGGGAAAACACAAATTAGGAACTATTTAGAAAAGCTAAACATACACAGATCCATGGGTCCAGATCTAATGTATCCGAGGACACTGAGGGAGTTGGCAAATGTCATTGTAGAGCCTTTGGCCGTTAACTTTGAAAACTCATGGAGATCAGGAAAGATCCCAGATGACTGGAAAAAGGCAAATGTAGCGCCCATCATTAAAAAAAGGGAAGAAGGACAATCCAGGGAACTACAGACCGGTCAGCCTTACCTCAATCCCCGGAAAAAATCATGGAGGGGATTCTCAAGGAATTCACTTTGAAGCACTTGGAAGAGGGGAAAGTGATCAGGAATAGTCAACATGGATTCACGAAGGGCAAGTCATGCCTGTCCAATCTGATTCACTTCTATGATGAGGTAACTGGCTCTGTGAATATGGGAAAGTCGGTGGATGGGATATACCTTGACTTTAGAAAAGCTTTTGATATGTTCTCCTACAATATTCTTGCCAGCAAGTTAAGGGAATATAGATTGGATAAATGGACTGTAAGATGGATAGAAAGCTGGCCAGACTGTCGGGCCCAGGTAATGATCAGTGGCTCGATGTTAGGTTGGCAGACAGTTTCTAGCAGTGCGCCCCAAGGATCTGTTCTTGGACCGGTTTTGTGCAACATCTTTATTAATTACTTGGATGAGGGGGTGGATTGCACCCTCAGGAAGTTCACAGATGACACTAAGCTAGGGGGAGAGGTAGATACGCTGGAGGTCAGGAGAGGGTCCAGAGTGATCTGGACAGATTAGAGGATTGGGCCAAAAGAAATCTGATGAGGTTCAACAGGGACAACTGTAGAGTCCTGCACTTGGAACAGAAGAATCCCAAGCATTGTTACAGGCTGGGGACTGAATGGCTAAGTAGCAGTTCAGCAGAAAAGGACCTGGGATTACAGTGGATGAGAACCTGAGTCAACAGTGTGCCCTTTTAGCCAAGAGGGCTAATGGCATATTAGGGCGCATTAGGAGGAGCATTGCCAGCAGATCCAGAGAAGTGATTATTCCCCTTTATTCTGCTGGTGAGGCCACATCTAGAATATAGTGTCCAGTTCTGCCCCCCCCCCCCACTATAGAAAGGATGTGGATGCATTGGAGAGGGTCCAGCAGAGGGTGATCAAAATGATTAGGGGGCTGTAGCACATGACTGGTGAGGAGAGACTGAGGGATCCGGGTTTGTTTAGTCTGCAGAAGAGAAGAGAGAGAGGGGATTTGATAGCAACCTTCAACTTCCTGAAGGGAGGTTCCAAAGAGGATAGAGAAAGGCTGTTCTCAGTACTGCAGGATTGCAGAACAAGGAGCAATGGTCTCTACTTAGTGGGAGAGGTCTAGGTTGAATATTAGGAAAAACTATTTCACTAGGAGGGTGGTGGGGCACTGGAATGGGTTACCTAGGGAGGTGGTGGAATCTCCATCTCTAGAGGTTTTTAAGTCTTGGCTTGACAAAGCCCTGGCTGGGTTGATTTAGTTTGGATTGGTCCTGCCTCGGGCAGGGGGCTGGACTTGATGACCTCCTGAGGTCTCTTCTAGCTCTATGATCCTATGATTTGTAACAGAAGTCTCTCCCTGTAGCTTGGTCAAATTCTACTGCAAAGAGAAAAATTTGCACGTGCCCTGGGCAGAACAGCTGGCTTGGTTAGTGGAGCCCATTAGCTCACTTACACCAACAGCTGGTGGAGCTAAGCATTCCATGACTCTCATTCCACTCCAGCTCATCTGATGAAGTGGGTTTTTCCCACCAAAGCTCGTGTTATGTAGTAAATTTTGTTATACTCTAAGGTGACCCAGGACTACTCATTGTTTTTAAAGTTACAGACTAACACTGAGAATTCATGACAGAGTTTATAATTAGGTATTTGCTATCCATCTCAAAATGCTTTATCCAGAGGGACAAGAGATTAGTTACTCCCATTTTAAATGGGAAGGAGACAACACCCTTGTTATTTTTAAGTTTTGCATTAATATTTATGTAGTATTTGAAATACTACATAAAGAAATGACACAGGTTGACCCTCTGAAAACCGGCACTCTCTGGCCACACAACATCCATGGTCCAGAAGGACCATGAACACTAATGGACCATAGAGCCCAATGCTAGGAGGGCCAGCAGCCCCACAAAAGGGTTGAGACAGGGCTGGAGAACTCCAGCAACCCACAGCAGCTCAAGGCTGGAGGAAGAAGCTTGCCCACCCACAGCAGTGTGGGGACAGAGAACCCGGACAGCCCGTGGCAGTGCAGAGCCGGGAAAATCCATCCTCCAATGGCAGCACAGGGCCAGGGAACCATGACAATGTGGAGGCAAGGTCTAGCGAATCCCAGGTGCCCGGGGCAGCATGGGGCTGGGGTCCGGAGAACCCCGGCAGTGCGTAGCCAGGGAACTGCAGCAGCATGGAGTTGGGGCTGGAGAACCCCAGACACCCATGACAGGCTGGGGCTGGGAGTCCAGTGGCAGCAGGGTGGACAGCCTGGCTGGGGCTAGGAAGGAAGTAGAGGGGACCAGAGGCAGAGGTCTGGCTGGTTCAGGGCCAGTGGCAGGGGACACCTCCCCGATCTGGAAAAGTCTCTCGTTTGGACCGGTCGGGTCCCAACGTTGACAGATCAGGAAGGTCCAACCTGTACATAGTACTCCTATGGAAGGTATATGCCCCCTATTATCCTAGTTCCTGAGAATGGGGCCCCTGGTCAAGATGGGGGGGTGGCTCTACACTCCCAGAAAGGGTGGGGCCTTGGGCAGAAGGGGTGGCATTGGGGCTAGCTTCTCCCAGACAGCTTTAGCAGTGGCGCACAGTGGGCACACCTACCATAGGCAGCCTACAGCACTGCCCAGAGTATGTGGTTCAAGCATCTAGGAGTGATTTAAAGGGCCCAGGGCACGTTTGAATCACCAGGCCCGAGGGCAGTTGCCTGCTTTATTCCTCCTGTAAGCAGACCTGCCTATTTCACTGCTGGGAAGACTGAAGTAGAGGGAAGGTAAGTGACTTGCTCAAGATTATACAAAACGCGAGTGGCAGAGCTGGTAATATAACACAGGTTTCCTTCCTCCAAGTCTGGTTGTCTCTGGGATGGCTGCATGGGATCGGACAATGCTTCCCTTTCCCTAGAACAAACAGAACCCCCACAAGGTCACCATTTCACTTTTACCCTGCCTCACTTTCTCCCCACGTTCCTTTTAGACTGGGCTCCTTGGAGCAGGGATTCTTCATTCCCTCTTGTACTTGAAAAGTACCTATTGTCTTTAGTCAAACAAATTACTGAGTTTAACACAGGCATGGCTGGGTGAAATTTAATGACCTCTGATATACAAGAGGTCAGACTAGTTAATCTCATGGTCCATCTGGGTTTGAACTTTACAAATCTATGAACTGCATGCTCCATTAGAAAAAAAATTCTGGAATTCAGTCTTTTGAAACAAATTGTGTAAAAAAATAGCCTTTTCTAGAGACTTTTTTAAAAAAAAGCAAAACAAGAAAATGGTTTACAATATAAATACATTTTGGCTAAAAATGTCTTCTTTTAAAACAATTTCTTATGAGTAACACTAAAAATTATCAAAATGGTTGTCCATTTTTTTTTCCAGTCTGTCAACATATCAGATTCACAGAAAATGAAAAAATTCAATAGCCAGCTTGGTAATATGCTCAATTAACTTTGTGTATTATATTAAAAACAGAAAAAGTGGTGGTAAAGAAGTGAAAATATATGTCTGTTTTGAATTCTTCATTAATAAACGGAACCCCTCTACCAAAACAACAACCTCCCTTCTCTCCCTCCCCCCATGAACTAAGTCTTTTCTGTTTTGAATGGCTCTCAAACACATATACACAGTGAAAGATCACAGAGGAAAGGCAGATAAGGCCACCTCACAAGTAATCTGTGTGTCAGCTTCCCTAGGAATAGTAGTTATTTCTTCACAAAGACCTTGAAAGCGCTAGCTGGTTTGTAAGAGCATTGATTTGCCACCTCCAGGAGATGCTGCAAAAGGCATACCGATCACAGGCATGTATGACAAAACAGTGTCCATGGAATGTCTGAAAATTCTAGGTGTACACTATGGTGGATCATGTAGGGTTGCCAGGTATCCAGTTTTTGACTGGAACTCCTAGTCGAAAAAGGGACCCTGTTAACACTGCTGGCTGGCTGTTAAAAGTCCGGTCAACAGTGCTAAGGCAGGCTTGTCCCTATTATGGGTATGTCTAAACTATCAAAAAAGGGTTGTAAATTAGACATATCGAAATTGCAAATGAAGCCGGGATTTGAATTTCCTGTGCTTCATTTGCATAATGGTGGGCATGGCTTTTTTTCCCCAAAAAGCCGCTTTTCAAAACAAAAAAACAAAAAAACACCACACAATGCAGTCAAGATGGGGATCTTTTGACAGAAATGCCCTGTTTCGAAAGATCCTGTAAACCTGAGGGTGCTGTAATCCCCATTTACTGATGGGGATCTAAAGTTCAGAGAGGCTTGCCAAAGGTGGAGCAACATATCAAACTGCCTCACAAATCCCAGCCTAGCAACCTAACCATTCTCCCTTAAGGCAGGATGTCTTAAGGCAAAATGCGTAGCTGGAGTCAGCTTACCTTAAGCCATGCAGCTGAGGCATCCACACTGGGGGAGGCCGATGGGAGCACATGCTCCAGTCAGCTTCCCTTACTCCTTGCAGAATGAGGAGCACCAGACGCCGACATGGCCTGCCCACTGTGTGATTTGCAGGTCTACATCAGACCCACTAAATTGAACGCGAGAAGATCGACCTCCGGAAGGTCGATTGTCACATAAGTATAGACATGCCGCAACTGAAGGCACATTAGGAATAGGCATGGGAAACAACCAAAAAGTAATAAAATTAAAATATTTGCAAGTACTTCAATGAAAAAAAAAACATACACAAAAAAAACCCCTATCCTGCCCTACTGGCGACATTTCTGAGTATTTAATTCATTCTCCAAGTATGAAAATATCAGCACAACCAAAGCAACTCCCCAGCTGTTGCCTATTCAAAGAGTATTCGAAGTTTGACTCTAAACCAATGCCACGAAATTCTGAACCTCTGACCTTTACTTTTGTTTCTAGGTATTGGAGCACCACAATATACAAGATCACTCATCAGTGCAGAGCTCTATACAGCTACGGCTCTGCGGAGGCAGCCGAGAAAGAAAAGTGTGGAAGCCTCACCAACGCATCTTCATGTATTCCAGACTAGATGCACTTTCCCGCATCCTCAAGTTTAGACTCAGGGGAAGGAAAGTGGGATCAGTTACTGGGCTGTGGGGAAAAAAAAATTAAAAACCCCCACTAAGTGTCTTAAGATGCAAGTGATACATGAAGCATTTGTTTTTAAAGCACATTTTTGAACTGATCATAATTGTTTTTGAACCTCAAAACTAAATTATGGAGCATGGGAAGCATGCTCATGCAACTGCCATATATGCTCATTCTAAGCTCTCTGATGACGTGGGGTGGGTGGGGGGGGAGATGATTGCACATGAATAGCATCGTGTTCACAACAAACACACAAAAACCATCAAATGCTCTTTCTGGAAGGCTGCAGCATAACACTACTTTAGTTCTTAGAATTCAGAACAGTAGCACGTAGTAACCAAACCAGAGACAAAACAAGCTGCTCCTGAAAGCTGAGAGGCACAACTCACTCCACCTGTCTATCAGTTTAGCCGTCTGCAAGCTGACTGCTGCTATGCTTAGTTCCCACGTTTGCCCATATAAGCAGAATCAGGAAACCCTCCTGAAATTTAAAGTGACAGTTTACAATTTTAACACAGATCTCAAATACCCTAGAAACAACAACTGCTTTTCCAAAGGACATAATCCTGAAGTCTACACGTCTTTCCATGAAACATCCATAAGTTAGTGATGGTTGAAACAAACAAATAGGGCTGGAATCTTAGGTGGGGCCCCAGAAAAGAACTGGATTCAAACTGCTGAGAGGTGGAGAGAGAGGTCATCAAACCTTTATTTGTCTCCCCTTGTAGTTTTGATACTCCAAGAGGTGGTTGCAGTAGAATCAATCCAGCACATGAGTTGCTGACCTTCATTGGCTCCTTACACCACTCATGATTCAAGACAGCACTACATGCGGGGCTAGATCCAAAGGAGCCTGATTTGAAGTTAATAGAAAGGGTTGGCCTTTGGACAGACAAGTAGGCATCCGCAATAGTTTGAATACACATAGAGGTCAATTCACACCCTGGAATAAGGGGTGAGTGTTGTTTAAGGAATAAAAGGCATCTGAAACTAAACTAGAAGTGCTCACAAAATAGTCTTCCAAAAGTCTAGAAGACAATGAAAAAGAATCCACATCTACTGAAGTTTTTCCACAGGAAAGTTTGACATTATGGGGAAGGGGTGGGGAGCATTACTCAGTCAAAAACGTTGCAGTTTTTGACTGAGTAATGCTTCTAGTTCTTCATGGGGGTTGGAATTCTTGTTCCTCTGTAGGTTTGGCTCCCTGGTTGGATTATATTTCCTATGATGCACCACTTTCTCCCCCTTTTGATGATGGAAGGGGATGCAACAAAGAAGTCAGATCCTGGAAGTGATGCTTCATGAGAGATCACTCTGGATTGGGAACCTAACCCATTGAGGAGAATGGGGACATGAGGAAAACACACTACAGCTCGAATGAACTTCAAACTACAGCTCAGCAAACAGAGAAATATTTTTGTTTTGCTGAATTTTTGGGTATGCTTTTTTGTGGGGGGAAGTTGGGGTAGAAACGGTGTTCTGCAGAAAGCAGAAACTCTGTTTTCATCAAAATTCCAGTTTTCCTTCTAATCTGAGCCAGATAAGACAGCCTACTAAATTACAGAGCAGGGTTAAGGAACCTTATAGTGACTTAAGGATGGCAGTAGGGAGGGAAGAATGAAATCAGTGACTGAGTCAAGCATAAAAGACTACTAGAGGAGGATTAATGTTAGTGGACATCTGATTTCTTCTTGTCAGTTTTTCTCTACGTACAACAGCAGCCTTTTTCCTGTTCCCTTACGTCACTCAATGTCACTGCTGCGAGCATTACCACATGAAAAAACCCTGAAACCTATAGCTTTGATGGTCTTAGTTTTGCTTTCCCCGGCATTGCACAGGAAACTACACAAATCAGTAATCTGAGCTACAAAGTTGATGAGCAATATTCTGTCCTGACGCACACCCTGAATGGAATAATGGGATTGCACTGGGTGCACGTCATGGTAGACTTAGACCCATCGTCCTTTTGGGAGAGGGTTTACACAGTCATCTCCCCTATCTGTCAATAATTACAATGCCCAAACCTTTAAGCCAACAAAAAGCTGGGGATACTAGTATTCAATCATCACCATAATTCAGTAGCTACTGAAAACATCAAACAAACCCATTTTTTTTAAGATAGTGATGGGTGTTTTCAAGACCACTTCACATTAAGATTAACAGCCCTTAGAGAATCCACAGTAGAGATTCAATTAATCTTCCTAGACATTTGATTAGCTGCCAGAACTTAACTGTCCTAAAGGACCTGTGATGTAATGCTTTTTGTAGACTAGTGAGTCATCAATAGATCTTTCCCAAGATTTTCTAGATTTGTTACCAACAGGAATTAGATGCTACACCACTGATGTATCAGTCACCTAAAAGCACTACATAGAAGCCACATCTCACACAGGTGTAATCCGATAGAGAGAAATTAGAGATTTGCCAATTGGTTCAGGTCATACAGCTCTGTTTAGTTAAGCAATCTTAAATAGCCCTTCTTGAGGATTTCCAAATGGCTGAGTGGCCTGGATCCTGAGACAAATACTAAAATTTGAGTTCCTTTACACTGGCCATATTTATAACTGGCAGTCTAGGTGACCTTGATTTCCTGTCAATAGTATTAACTGCTTCTGCTAATTGTTACATCATCTTATCATTAGATAAATTAGATTGTAAACTCTTTGGGGCAGGAATTGTTTTTCCTATATGTTTATATGGCAATTAGCATAACAAGACCCTAATTCAGATAGGATCGTTATACAGATGATAATGCTTATTTATATACAAATAGCATTCCCTTTTCAGGTTGGAAGCACAGCTGGGTCAGGAGCTCTGCCCAGAGCTGGGAGTGGAATCCAGGAGCCGAGGTTAGTGGCCAGAAGCTGGGCTGGCAGCCAGGAAGGGAGCTCAGGATCAGGAGCCAGCAGCTATCAGGGGAGCATTGACCTCTCCTGATCCAGAAAACTCCCTAGTTTGGGACCGCTCCAGTCTTGAGGGTGCCAGATCAGGGAGGTCTAACCAGTAGAATACTGCAAGTGACACAGGAGTCTCAAAGACAAGAGGAAGAATCATAGAAGGATGCAATAGCCTGAAAAAAACCCAGATATGAGACCCAAGTCTTCCATGTGGCAGTATAAAGCATGAACCATAGGTTCCCCCCTCAAATGAATCTTACAAAAAATAACTGTTCTGTTGTGGTATGATTTATGGAACCTGGCATTTAGAGTTATTTAATGCATCAGCTGCATGCTGAGTTAATAAACCACACCACAAAACCAGTACATTGCCACTTGATTCAAAAGTCTAACATTCACTTTTTATGATCAGTACCATTTTTTCCATCTCTATTAAGTTCATATTTGATTTCTCAGACCAAGATGGTAGATGTAACTAGAACCGGGTGAAATTTCTCAGACAAATAGTGGAGATGAAAAATTCTGTTTGGGGTGATATACAAAAATTGCCAAGTTGACACAAAGCATTTTGTCCGTTCCCAAAAACGGCCAGAAGAGGAAGAAGAGATGGTAGTGGTGCTGCTCTCCCTTCCCTGAGGCCTTGTCTTTAGCCCAGCAGGTAGGGTACTAAGCTGGGATGAAAATGCTGGGCAACATAGGTACAATTTTTATTAAATTAGTCTGCTACGAAGAATGCTTGGTGATGCAGAAGACTCTCTTAACAATGCCTCCTTATATCCACATGAATCTCATTTGGAAGAAAAAGACGAGGGAAAGGATGGCGGGGGGGAGGGATACAAATGCTTAGTTACATTAAATTCAAATTAGCCACACTAAATCCCCAGTTGAGGTTCTCCCCCTTTTTTCTGTATAGTTTTCTGATAATTCCCTTTATCATAGCTATTAAATTGCTCATTAGCCACCAGATGCACCATTCTAACCACTGTTTTGATAAAGAGCTATTTCATAGAAGAAAAATCTCTCGCACATTATATATAAAGTAGCTTGGTTAAACTGACCGCAAAGGTCATAATTATACAGGAAAATGGCAGATTAGTGGGATAAACACAATACATAAAAACCACCCCACTAACCCTTTGACATTGACCAAGGACAGTAGTTTTATCAAAGTACCTGGTGCTTCTGAGTCCTTTAGACAGACCTTCACAAGTCATCCCAAATCATAACCAATTAAGGAAGGTGGGGGGTGAACCACACATGCAAATATTTAAAAAGCCAGGGGAAAAATTCCAGTGGTTTAAAGCATGGATTGAGCCACCATTGCTCTTTGACCAGAAGTAGGATTAAGAGTTCAAAAGGGCAGGTCACAAAGGCATTGAGGTCAAAGCGGGTCTTGCAGGGACCTGACCTAGGAAATACTGGCTAGCCAAAGTGTGATCCCATGCACAGCATGTTACCAATTAGGCTTTAATGACCAAATGTGGAACGCATTAGTACTTCTGAGCATTCAGTATGTTTTCAAAAGGGCCCCAAGGATTGCTTTTTCACAAAGATCCCTATGTCCTTTGGTTCAAACTGAATTTGGGGAACTCTCGAAATTTTTCCCGGGCTACAGAACAGATCTGTTGCTCATTCCTGTGGACACAAGAGTGCATCAAAAACTGTTTAAGTTGGAAAGCTGTAAAACATTGGATCTCAGAGATCAAGGGTGGATTTTCAGCAGTTCAAAGCAGTGTTCACTTGATTGCTTAGAGACATAAATCTGCACAGCTCTTGATTAAAACAAAAAATATGGACTTTAATTGAGCTGTGCCAGTCTATATGGACTGAGGGTCTGCCCTATGGTTCCTATCCTACAGACTGCAATGGCTTGATCCTGTACACACATTTTACCAAGCCCATTGATCATGTGCCATTTCATGATAGCAACTATGTACAGGATAATGCCTTAAGATGTCATTTAAGAGACGACTGGGGGTGGAAGAGAAAGTTGAAGAAGGGAAAAGGTAAAAAAGGCCTCTCTCTTTTCTCCCTCCCCAACCCCTTACATATTATCCCTCACTGTTTTCTGCCCTCCCCCCACCACTTTTTAAAGTTTTCTCCTGCCTCTCTCTGATCTTTTCTATTGTCTCCTTTCTTCGAACAGGTCCCTTTTCTTATTTACTTGCCAGATGACTATGCCTGAGATGGACTCATCTCTGAAATATACTTCTGACTAAGCTTTGGACTTTCAGCCCTTTAAACTTGAGCATCAAGTGACTCACAGGTTGGGTGGGTATTTCTGGGGAGCCGTGTGGTAAAGACATGTCTGATAGTTATGTCTCAACTAGAGAGGAGCAAATCTCAAATGATATCGTCACCTGTCCATCCGTCCCTTTTCTGTGCATAAGACAGTGGAGTGAAGTGGCTCTAAAAGCCCCGTTACTGGCAAAAAGAGGGTCCCTCTGGCTCAGGCAGTGCAGAAGACAGACAGACTGCTTTCCAAGATCCCGTTCACAAGCTCCAATGTAGGGGATGGGACACAATGCAGTGGGCTGAGGTGAAAGAAGCATGCTGGGGGGCAAAGTGCTGAGAATCCAGGCTGTGCTTCAAGCACAGGGCACCATGTTAAGATGTCTGTAATCACAACAGGCATGGAATCTGACTCAAAATCTTCAGTAGCTTAATTCAGACAAATACCTTGGTATGTCTAGACTATGTTTTTCTTTTGAAAGGAGATATGTAAATTCGGCACTAATTTGCATATCTTCTTCCGATCGCTTTTTCAAAAGCTTTCTTCCCCGAAAGTGAAACCAGTTTAGATTCGGTTTGTTCGGGAAAAAAATCCACCTTTTTTCGAAAGAGCCTGTAAACCTCAATTTGAGGAAGAAGTTTCTTTCAAAATAAAGGAGTTTTTTCAAAAGAACCACATCTAAACTGCTTTCCCTTTCGAAAAAGCGATCGGAAGACGATATGCAAAGTAGCACCACATTTGCATATCTCCTTTTGAAAGAAAAACCTAGTCGAGACTTACCCAAAGCCTGGACATTTCAACCCGAGTCTTCAGAATTGGGCTGGAATTCTAGGAGCGAGTTTGAGTTTGAGGACAATAATGGCTGTCCATGAGGGGTCATGGATGTCTGAGCACCCATGATGGAATTTCTCCCAGGGTCTTTAAGGCTGTGTGTGGATTACAGCACTCTCCATGGTCTAGTAGCTGGAGTTCCGAATTTCCTCTCTGACAAGAGCTGCAGAATAGGAAGGTCGATGCCCAGCTTCACCTTTCCATGCCCTTATGGTCCCAATGAACAGCTGGGGACTGAAGCCTTCCCAGGTGCAAAACCGAGGGACCAAAGCAGAGAGAGCAAATTGAATTAAACAATGATACTGACATAAGACCTAGGAGAGAAGGGATCTCTGCCTGGGGGCAGGGTAATCGTATCTCACCTGAAGGCTCGGGAAGAGGGAGATCTTTCGTGTGCCATTTGATACTGCTCCAGGAAACTGGGCTTGGGAACATTTTGTGAATAAATCAGTGATACTAAGAAAATACCTGGCTCTGAGCCAGATGGGATGCTGACCTACAAGACTTCCAGGTTCTGCTTGGTACAGGGACTGCCCATTCCTGCTTTCAGCCAGGGAAGAAATGGGAGGCAGGCCAGAGGGTCAGGATACCTAACCCACACTGATGATTTTGGAAAATTGCTTCACCTCTCTGTACAGGTTTTTACCTTTTCATCCTTTGTCATTTTTCTTGTCAATTTCAATCATTAGCTCTTGGGGGCAGTGACTGCATGGCCTTGTTTGGGTTGTCTGTCATCAGGCATTGCCGAGCAAAAATGGATGGAGCTCATTGTGGGCTTGTTTTACAATAGGGTGGGCTTCATTTTTTGGCTTGTTTTTTTTAATCTTGTGAGAGTTGGCTACCCACCTCCACCTAGGAGCCAGACCTGCTGCTGACTGTTTTCAGGGGAAGGTATAGTCTGTGGTGCTAGGACAGGCAGGAAGCCTGCCTTAGCACCCCCACTGGTCACTTTGTCATGCTATAGCAGTGACCCAGCGCCTGACTTGCCACAACAGAGTGTTGGGTTGCAACCTGTACTTTGAAAACCACTGAGTTAGGACAGCTATATACTACAAGCATCATCAGACTGAAGAACTGTCCAGGCTTGGATTGCAACTGACGGTGACCTCTCTCATTACACTGTTCTCCTCCAGCTGTCTTAGACCATTTCTAACCTAACATGTTCTGCCCATATAGATATATATATATCTGTGGTATATCTGGCCTTCGCGGATGGGACAGTATACGCAGCCATACGAACCTATTTGCTTCCATGCATTTAAAAAAATATTTGGATTCAGAAACATATTTTTGGGTTCATTTTGATATTACTCTGTAGCTAAGCCACCAAACAGCTGTTTTAGGCGGGCTCCTCTCTAATTCTCAAGCTATGCCTCTGATATCTTTTCATGAGAAGGGGTAGCTTAAGGATATCCGACTCAGCTGGTTTGCTCTTGTGAAGATGACCCTTTCATTCAGTAGCAGCTCACTGTGGAAGTCAGGATCCTTGGACTAATTTTAAGGAGGTTTTCTTTCTGTGACGAGCTTTTGAAGAACATATGCTCAGAGTACAGCTCTTTAGGAAGACTCTACTATTCCCTAATCTGTCTAAGCCCAGACATTTCAAGTTCATCATGGATTTCTGTAGCAGTGGGCTACAAAATGGGCAGCAGGAGCTTCAAATCTGTCAGCAAAACCACCAGGCATTCATACACTGGGGCAAAAGTTACTGCTGGTATAAATTCCATAAAAGATACATTTAATCCCATGAATAAACTGTATCCCTCACTGAGCAAGGACAAGCCAGACATCAACCCATCCCTCAGCAGCCAGGAGTTCAGTTCCTCTGCTCCACCACACTGTCTGTGCAACCTTGAGTGAATCACTTGATCGCTTAGGGCTCAGTTTCCTGCTGTGTAAAATGGAGATAATAGAGCTTCTGTGTCCCATGGGGTGTTGAGAGGATTAATGCACATAAGATCTGGCAGAGGCTCAGATAATACTGTACTGGGGACCACACCACAGATTGGATCATATGCTCAACTAATAGTAAATTTTCGATGCCTCGATTCAAGTTGCTAATTCTGATCACCATCAACACAGTGAGCCACAAGTTCATGGCTGACTATCCAACCAAAAAAATCTACTTATGACACTATTGGATGTAGAGACAACAAGGAAATTTGGCATGTTCATATGTTAGAACTGTGTAACATTAACAGCTTTGTATGAGGGGCATTTCTCCAATTTAGTATTATAACTGACACCAGGAACCAAATTCTGCTGCTCTCAGCAACACCTGTGGAAAACTTAGTAAGTAGCAGTGATTAATTTGTACCAGGGCTGAGCGTGGCACTTCTGGGCTTGTCAATTCATAGCACTTACACTTCTGGTCATGCTGTATCAATAATGAATGCAAAACAATGACTTAAGCCCTGGCATCTCTTTCATTATAAATTAAGCACTGATCCCTCTAATCTTTTCCATCCATGTGCAGATTTTTTCCAGCACTGTGAGGAATAATTTGTGTATGTACCAAGGCATGTGCAAGTGTGTACCACCAGTAGAAACAAAACCTAGCAGTGGGCACTCTGCTAGTCAGTTGAGAGGCGTTTGAATCTTTCCCAATTGTCCGCACAGGCACATGACTCATAGGAAACACTGCAGGTAAGTGGTGTAGAGTCCACTTTTACACTCATGTCACTTTTAGCAGAATTTGGCCTTCAGAGGGTGATCAGCAGATGTCAGCAAAGCCAAACGCAAAGAGACGATGTGGTCTGACACAGCGAAACAGAAAGAAACAGAAGTAGTTTTGCAGGAGGTTGACATGAATAGATTCTACAGTCTATTCAAACAAAAAACAGGACTGTGTAGCACTTTAAATACTAACAAGATGGTTCATTAGGTGATGAGCTTTCGTGGGCCAAACCCACTTCTTCAGATCAAATAGTGGAAGAAAATTGTCGTAACCATATATACCAAAGGATACAATTTAAAAAAAAATGCACACACATGAAAAGGTCAAATCAAATTTCAGAACAGAAGGGGAATGCGGGGAGGGGGGGGGGGAGGGAGGAGGTAAATGTCTGTGAGCTAAAGATATTAGAGGTGATAATTGGGGAAGCTATCTTTGTAATGGGTAAGATAATTAACGTCTTTGTTTCAACTTAGGTGTAAAGTGTCAAATTTAAGCATGAATGACAGTTCAGAGGATTCTCTTTCAAGTGTGGTCTGAAAAGGTCTTTGAAGCAGGATGCAGGTGATCAAGTCGTTGAGACAATGTCCTTTCTGGTTGAAATGGCAAGAAACTGATTTTTTCTTTGTGATCCTGTCTAATATCTGTCTTGTGGGCATTGATCCTTTGGCGAAGTATCTGAGACGTTTGTCCAATGTGCATAGCAGACGGACACTTTCGGCACATGATAGCATAAATTATATTTCTGGATGAGCAGGAATGTGTGTTCTTGATCTTATAACTCACTTGTTGGTCAGGTTTAAGTTGGGGGCTGTAGGTGATGACAAGTGGTGTTCTATTGTTGGTTTTCTTGGGTCTGTCTTGAAGTAGATGGTTTCTAGGTGTTATAACACCACTTGTCATCACCTACAGCCCCCAACTTAAACCTGTCCAACACATTATCAGTAAACTACAGCCTATACTGGAACAGGATACTAAACTCCAAGAGGCTCTGGGAGACAGACCCATAGTCTCCTATAGACAACCACCTAACCTCAAGATGATTCTTAACAACCACCACAGGACATACCATACTAATACCAACCCTGGTTCCTTCCCTTGCAACAAACCCCGTTGCCAGCTTTGTCCACATAGTCACTCTGCTGATACCATTATTGGACCTAACCAAGTGAGTTATAAGATCGAGAACATATATTCCTGCTCATCCAGAAATATAATTTATGCTATCATGTGCCGAAAGTGTCCATCTGCTTTGTACATTGGACAAACGTCTCAGACACTTCACCAAGGGATCAATGCCCACAAAACAGATATTAGACAGGATCACAAAGAAAAAATCAGTTTCTTGCCATTTCAACCAGAAAGGACATGGTCTCAATGACTTAATTACCTGCATCCTGCTTCAAAGACCTTTTCAGACCACACTTGAAAGAGAATCCTCTGAACTGTCATTCATGCTTAAATTTGACACTTTACGCCTAAGTTGAAACAAAGACGTTAATTACCTCACCCATTACAAAGATAGCTTCCCCAATTATCACCTCTAATATCATTAGCTCACAGACATTTACTTCCTTCCTCTCTTTCTCCTCCCCCCCCCCCCCCCACATCCTCCTCCTGTTCTGAAATTTGATTTGTCCTTTTCATGTGTGTTCATTTTTTTTAAATTATATCCTTTGGTATATATGGTTGTGACAATTTTCTTCCACTATTTGATCTGAGAAAGTGGGTCTGGCCCACGAAAGCTCATCACCTAATAAACTATCTTGTTAGTCTTTAAAGTGCTACATAGTTCTGTTTTTTGTTTCAGCTACACCAGACTAACACGGCTACATTTCTATCACTATTCTACAGTCTATTCAGTTATTGGAAAGGGAACTTGGTATCTTTAAAAAAAGGTATCATCACTTTCTAATATGTACCAGAACATATAAAGGTTGTTTCCAAGACAACCAGAGAGCAACTTCTTTACAACATCGCTGTTGCGTTACATTGTGAATGAAAGTTCTCATGTGGTGATTGCAGGGGAAAGTTCACTTCATCCCAGGCAGCCAGCCAAGAGTTCAGTTCATGTTAACGCTTTTCCACCAGGGCTTAAGAAGCACACACCACCAACACAGAGATTTATATCAGCAGACGGTGGGAACAGATCCAAAATACTGGATGTCAGCAGGTTGTGCACCAAAGAAAAGAAAACTTCTGCACTTAGAATGTTATGACATGGTTTTGCTGTTTGTTTTCATTTCAGAATCCTTAAGGAAGGTAAAGTGTGTGGGGGAAGGAGGGAGTATGTTGGATGATTTATGACAGTGGTTATGAATAGAGATGGGTGGCAAACAAAAATTCCATTTTGTGAAAAACAGTTGTGATTTGGAGATTTGTCGTCATTATGCAGCAGAATGAAATGAAGAACTTAAAAAAAAAATCACAAATAAAACCCCTGACACTCCCAGCCACCCACATGAGGACCACACTCAGCTTGGAGAAACAGGTTCAAGTTCCTGCTATGAATCAGGCAAAGCAGGGATTTGGACCTGGTTTTCCCACAGTCTGTTTGAGGGCCCTTATCAATTGACTATTCTTGGGTGGGCATTTGGCTACCCTTCTGGGATCAAGAATGGAATTTCTGGTCAAAACAGAAATCTTCCCAGCTCAATTTTTATCCAAACTGACTTTCTGCTCCCTGAAGAGTCTTGGATTTGATAAAGCCCAGTGTTTTCCAACAAAAAAAATATTTCACCCAAACATTCTCAGCTACCTCTACTTCTAAAGCTGTCTCATACTCCTCTCTGCCAGAGGGTCTCCCTCCCATTTAGCAATACGGAAAGGATGCAGTTGTTTCAGGGAATCATTAACACAAAGAACATTTTTTAAAAAGTGTCATGATTAGTGCCTAGTCTAGCAGCCCCAAATGACAGTAAGGTCCCATTGTGTTTGGCACTGTACAAACACCTTCTAAAAGATAGTATTCTGTACAGTGACGGTCTCAATGGACCAGAAAGAAAGAGGTGGAGGAAAAGAGGCACAAGGAGAAGAAGCGAGATTACTGCCTGTCATAGTTTATAAGCATTAAGCTCTTTGAGGCAGGGAGTCTATTTGTCCTCTGCTTGTACAGTATATAGCCCAAAAGAGTTCCAGTCACAGATCAGAGCCCCCCAATGTATTACAGCAAAACAAACAATAAAGAAGAGGAAGTGACTTGCCTCTTTGGTGCTCCTTACTCAGGGCCAATTCACATCCCACAGAGTCCCATGGAAATCCCTGTTTTAGAGGGCGTTTTGCCTGAGTAAAGAGTGCTGAGGAAGATAGCTGATCAGTCCAGTTAAAGGAACTGCACACAGATAACACAGAATAAATCACTAACCAACAGCTGTGGATACATGAACTGGATTTGTACTTTCCTTGTGTTATTGTATCACCATTGTTTTCCAGATGGATGTCACCTTTTCTTTCACTTTTGCCAGGGCTTCTCACTACTTGGTGATATCACAACACAACCTTTTGCATAGGGGTCATTAGAACATCTGGATGGAAAAATGTGAGCCTTGCAGATTCAGACATCTGGTTCAAAATACTCTCCAAGGTCCTGTACAGGAGCAAGGAAATACCAAGCATTCCATTTTAGAATGGTGATCACATATGTATGTATGATTATGCGCTTCTGTAATGGGACAGCGTCAAAAAATGCCAAACCAGGAAGATTTGGGGTGGAGGAAGAGGAGCTAGGGAGAGTAAAGATGGGTATTAAGATATCCCAAAGAATAGCGGATCCACCTATTTTATGTTGGGAGTCTCATGGGAATTAGAAGGTCAAGCGCAAATAAATTAGGTGATTATCCAGAGAGGTGCAAAAGTGTTCTTGAAGCACAGGGATTTCAAGAGGTGCTAAAGACACGTAGGCCCTTGCAGGATCAAGCTGCAGTATGCTACATTTTCAAAAATGCTTAGTGCCCTTTACTCAACCGATCCTCATGCTTCAGGTTATAACCCTCATTTTACAATACTTGAAACAAAAGCTCGGAGTAGAGCTTCTGCTACACTGTGAAGTCACAGGGTTATATTATGCATAGCCTTGCATGAGTTCAGAATGAAGAGAAGGGATGCAAGAGGCTATCTTTGCCCTCCTCCTCTGTCTATCCCAGTGTGGTATTTCTAAATTTCAGACTTTACGCTCAGTCCCAACCATCAAATCATTCTCACTACTGGCAATATCCTCCTTCTGGGTCTTTAATAATAACCTCATGTTTTTCCAGCTGGTCTAAAATTCCACTTCTGTAATCTCCATCTTTAGCCTACTTCTTTATGGATATGTTGTCTGTACGTGTGTTTTTCTCAGAAAAAAACCAGTTTTTTGAAAAAAAAACGTGAAAACCTCTTTTTTTAGGAAAAGCTTTTTTTTGAAAAGGGAGGGGTGTTTTTTTTTAAATGCATCCAGACTACTTTCATTTTCGAAAGATCATCTTTCGAAAATGTGATCGGATTTTCCTTTCAAAAAATCTTTGTAGTTTAGACGTGCCCATGATGTGGACGCACTACCTCAACTTAGAGCCCCAGGAGGCACTAGGGAGTAATTATTTTGAATGAGTCAGGGGAGTAGTTATTTTGAAATAGCAGCAGTGGAGTGACCACAATAACAGTATTTTGAAATAAGTGTTATTCCTCATGGAAAGCAGGAGTTATTATTTCAAAATAATGGGCGTACTAGTGTAGACACTCCACTTGTTATTTTGAAATAAGGGCAGTTAAATCATGGAATGAGGTGTAACAGTTAACTCGAACTAAGGACTTAGTTCGTGTTAATGTTTGAGTGCCACATGTAGCCATGGGCAGTTAGTTCAGACTAAGGGGATTTAAAAATGGCGCCCGGACGGGAAGATGCAAATAAAGCCCAGGATATTTAAATCCCAGGCTTCATTTGCAACTTTGAATGCCTATGTTAGCCTCCCTAGTTTGAACTAAGGGGCTAGTGTATACATACCCTTATAGTCCTAGGCTTCACAACCTCCTCAGGCAAGGAGTTCCACAGATTGACTATGCGCTGTGTGACGAAGAACTTCCTTTTATTTGTTTTAAACCTGCTGCCTATTAGTTTCATTTGGTGGCCCCTAGTTCTTATATTATGGGAACAAGTAAATAACTTTTCCTTATTCACTTTCTCTACACCACTCATGATTTTATATACCTCTATCATATCCCCCCTTAGTCTCCTCTTTTCCAAGCTGAAAAGTCCCAGTCTCTAATCTCTCCTCATATGGGACCCGTTCCAAACCCCTAATCATTTTAGTTGCCCTTCTCTGAACCTTTTCTAATGCCAGTATATCTTTTTTGAGATGAGACCAAAATTCTCTTATCATAAGAGAATTTGGCATGGTCAAAATAACCCACTATTCCAAAATGTCCCTTAATCCTCATGAAATGAGGTTTATAGGGACGTTGGAATAGTACACCCTTTATTTCAAAAGATATTTCAAAATAATGGGCATGCTATCAAGACATGGAATAGCTATTTCGGGAGACTGGAAGTATCCCAAAATAGCATCACGGCATAGACATACCCTAACCAATTTATTAGGGTGTAAGCTTTCCTGGGGAAAACCCAGAAACCCTCATCACTGAGTCTCATTAGTCCCTGGGTAACGGCTTTTGAACAATGGCAGCACCACAGTGTATTGCAGTTCAGCAGATTAGATTACCCTGTCAATGGATGATATGTTGCAGTGGGGAGCATTATGACAGTTCAAACTCTGCTGTAAATAGTTCTGGAAGGAACCATATCTTATATGGTAAGAGAATTATGGAAGAGAGCTGTATTTAGGCTTGCTGCCCAGGACTGTTGTTCTCAGAGTAAACGTTTTACTTTTCTTTCCTTCCAGTCCACAACCAAAATAGGAGCGCTTTGTCTAAAATTAACTGAAGGGGCTCTTTCATCTTCAGATCATTTGGATTTGAGATTTCAAGTCATATTTTGAGGAGGAAAAAAAAAGAGACTTTTCTTAGCGGACTCCTGGAATTTCTGGGCTTGGTGCCCGTGGCCAGATAAACATGAGGTCTTCATAAGTGGGAAATGGATTTTTATCTCTATGTATCTCTTTTTCTGTAATTTTAAAATATTTTGTTCAGAGTGTCACACTTCAAAGTATGTGGCATGCCTTCTTGAGGGTTTGTGTGTCTATTAATATACAGGGCTTTAACATGAGCTCTCACTTAGTGCCTTGTTGTGGGACAGACTTGGATGGCTATCGAGTATACAAATGAGAACAGGGTGTATTTCAGCATCAGGACGTTTCAGGTTATGATGGGCACTTTTCAAAAGCTCATTTTAAATGATGACAGGTTGTGGTTCTCTAAAGAACGAGAAAGTATCCTGCAATGAGGGCTTCGGAAAGACCAGCTATGTAAACTATGCCACAGTTGCTATTTCACTTCACTTGTGTTCACTTCAGAAAGTGAAAATTCCATTGATCATTTATAATATTAAATGGCCTGCTCCGGCTCCCATTGAAGGCAATTGAAGATTTCTCTGGGATCTGAGTTCTAATTATGACTGTGACTTTAGATTGTGACATGTGTCAGGCAAATCTCTTAGAAAGAGAGGCAGGTAGGCTTTCTGAAAAATCTGGAAAACAATATGGCTATGTCTACACTGGCAAGTTATTCCAGAAAATCAGCCGCTTTTCCGCAAAAACTTGCCAGCTGTCTACACTGGCTGCTTGAATTTCCGGAAAAGCACTGATGATCTAATGTAAAATCATCAGTGCTTTTCCGGAAAAAACTATGCTGCTCCCGTTCGGGCAAAAGTCTTTTTTCGGAAAACTGTTCTGGAAAAGGGCCAGTGTAGACAGCACAGTAGTGTTTTCCTCAAAAAAAGCCCCGATTGCGAAAATGACGATCGGGTCTTTTTTGAGGAAAAGCGCGTCTAGATTGGCCAGAGACGCTTTTCCGGAAAAAGTGCTTTTCCGGAAAAGTGTCCTGCCAATCTAGACGCGCTTTTCCGAAAATGCTTTTAACGGAAAACTTTTCCGTTAAAAGCATTTCCGGAAAATCATGCCAGTGTAGACGTAGCCTACATGTTTAACTAAAATAGGCCTATTGTAAGGTCTGGCTAGAGATACATGTACAGGAAAAGTGCCTTACGGTTCTAAAAGAGCACTCTATACATGTAATCTGCAGAGTTATACATCTTGGTTCCCTAACATGAAAAAATATCAAGTGTTTCTAAGAGGAAGGCTAACTCAATGTAATGGCTGTTGTAAGGTGGTACTGATATGACAGACAAGGTTTTAGTTGTAGATCATGTCACAATTCAGATTTAGCCAAAACTTATCTCTAAGAGTTCAGTTTATGAAAATTTGGAGTAACACACTAACTTCTTTTTTTTGTCCTTTGACCACAGGGGTGTTAAGAGGCCACTCTGCCTTGCAGGGTCCCTTAGAACATGTGCTAACACTCATGCTAAACTAGCTGTTTGATCTTGTATTTAGCTGTGACACTCCCTATTTTTCCCAGACCTGAAGAGCTCTATAGATGAAAAGCTTATCTCTTTCCCCAGCAGAAGTTGGTCCAGTAAATTATATGACCTTGTCTCTCTAATGTTGTGGAACGGACACTGCTACAACACTGCTGCATAAACTGATCATAGTCACATGAATTCTATGAGTACAAGTATTTGATAATTGGTAAAACTATGATGCAAGAACAAGTCACTTCAGAATTACAGTCTGCTTTCTCTGCCCTCCATTACAAACACACACACAAAACTCTCATTCCAGGTGTTACTTGTAACTGCCTTTCTCTATTCTGATGTAAGCTCAATCTAAAATACACTCCACAATGATTTAATACATAAAATGCCATTGCAGAAAAATGGTTAGCTTAGCTTTAAAAAAATTAAAATAAAATGAAATGCATGGAACTAGAATAATTCTCTATGAAAGGTATTCTGGAAGCTTTTACAAAGAAACAAAAATAATGATTACTGATATATTCTACCACATAATGCTTTGAGATCCTTGGATAAAAAGGTACTTGGCACAGGTGAGTATTCTGTCTGTTTGGGGTTGGAGAAACCGAGATACAGTGGAAAAAAAGGACTTCCCTCAAAGTGTATGACTCAGTGATAGAGCTGGGAATAGGAGGCATACCTCCTGGATTTCATTCCTAGCTATTAGATCACATTTTATTACTAAAGTAATATATTGGTTGGCAAAGTGGGTCATAGAATACTAGAACTGGAAGGGAGCTTGAGAGGTCATCAAGTCCAGTCCCCTGCACCAAGCCATTGGGCAGGTCTGTTTCTCAATGGAGAAGGGAAGCTGGTAATGGAAGATGACCAAAAGACAGAGCTGCTCAATGCTACTTTGCTTACATTTGCTCACAAAAAAAGTGTTACCAGATGACTAGAGAAGTTACCACAAGACAAAAGAGGGGAAGGGAGGCAGATCAGGATAAGCAAAGAACACATCGGAGATCTTCTGAACAATTTGAAATAATTCAGAGCTGTGGGGCTGGATGCTATCATCTAAGGTACTGAAGGAATTAGCGGAAGAAATCTTGGAGCCACTGGCAAAAATGTTTTAAATTTCACAGAGGACAGGAGAGGCCTCAGAAGGCTGGAGAAGGGCTAATGTAGTGCCTATCTTTTAAAAAGGGAAAAAGGAGGAGCCGGAGAACTACAGACGAATCAGCCTGACCTTGATACCTGGGAAACTACAAGAACAATGTATAAAACATTCCATTTGCAATTACTTGGAAGATGAAGGGGCAATCAGTAGCATCCACATGAATTTACCAAGAACAAATCATACCAAACCAGCTTGATTTCTTTCTTTGACAGGCTAACTGGTTTGGTGGATAAGGGGGAATGTGGTGGACATACTACCTGGACTTCAGTAAGTCTTTTGACACAGTCCCACATGACATTCTGATAATCAAGTTGGAGAAATGTGGGCTCAACAGAACTACCATTTAGCAGATACATAATTGTTTATACAGCCACATAGAGTAACTATTAATGGAATTAGATTGGATTGGAGGAAGGGAAGGTCTCAACTAAGATTGTAGAGAAACTGGAAAGAATCCACAGGTGAGACACAAAGATAATCAAAGGGATAGAGTGCAAGTCATCCGAGCAAAAGCTGAAGGAACTAGGTATGTTTAATCTGGAAAAGAAATTGGGGAGGGGGCACATTAGCAGTCTTCTGATACTTGAAAGGCTGACACAGAAAGATGAAGAGGAGATGTTCTGTTTTGCCACCGAAGGCAGGGCAAGAGATGAGGGGTTCAAACTATAGCATAACT
This sequence comes from Pelodiscus sinensis, assembly GCF_049634645.1. Classification (NCBI taxonomy): domain Eukaryota; kingdom Metazoa; phylum Chordata; order Testudines; family Trionychidae; genus Pelodiscus; species Pelodiscus sinensis. Next base: position 16,420,758 of record NC_134712.1, read on the forward strand.
TATTTAGATTAAATCACAGGGGGAAAACATCCTAACCATAAGAAGAGTAGGACAACGGAAGAGACCGTCTTATAGTTGGTGCTTCTACAACCACCCTAGAGGTTTTCAAAAAGAGGCTGAATAACCATTTGTCTTAGATAGTTTAGATACCAATCCTACATCTTGGCTGGTGGTTAGCCTAGGTGAATCGTGATGCCCTTCTTAGCCTTTGGTTGTATGATTCCATATTTCTGTTGGAAGCAAAGAATGCCACGGAATGTGTGGACAAGTAAAGAAAAGAATGGGAAACAAAATAATAACTGGTTGAGATTTTTCAAGTGAAAATTCTCTCTCCAAAAAATAAGGGTTTGGTCAAATAGCTTTTCACTGGAAAGAGTTACTTCTGATGAAATTAAAGTTTTCATTTTGAATTATATTTTTTAGTTCAGTTTTCAAAAGAGTGAAGAATTTCATGGTTTGGTTTTAAATTTTTACATTTCATTCTTCCCTTTTTTGGTGAATTAGTCCCTGGCTCTCTCACCTGACCCCCAACAAAGAAAGAGTGAGTATAAATGAATCAAAAGAAAGTGGGAGAAAGTCCACTTTCTCTCTCATGTACTTTTTCTGCGGTTGAAAATGTTGGACAAAAAAAGTAAAAAATTGGAGGGGAAGATGCACACTTAAATTGAAAAAAGTGTAAGAAAAGGTAAAAGTGATGATGAAGGAAAGTGCTACTTTCTAGGCAGATGTATTATATTAAAAATAACAATAATTTTCCAATTGAAACAGTAAAAACAAAAATTCCCCTGAACTTTCTCATAAGAAAGAGTCCCAAGCCAAAAATTTAAAACTGAAATCAATTTTTTCATTCATATGGAGAATTTTCATTTTATTTCAAAACTTCCCTAAAAATAGCAGAATAATTTTTCAAAACCTACATATTCACATTTTGTGTGTTGATCGGAGTAGGGGGAGAAACACAAGTTTTTGATCAGTCTCTGAATAAAATACCAGATGGACTGAAAAGTCCAGATGCTAAGAAAAACACCCAACACTGGAATTTTAAATACACTGAACACATCCATCTAAAATGAAGCAAAAATATTCAATTAGGAAAACAGCAAATGACTCCAAAAAAGAGATCAATATAGTTTAACTGTCAGTACACTTCGTTGTCATTGCAAACAATATACAGTACCCATAAAACCAATCAAGCCAATCTATGATCACTTGTCAAAATAAGTAATTTTCCCAGCAACTGGCGGATCAAAAAAATAAAAGGCTTTTAAGTCTGCTGCATCAATACCATTCTTCAACTTCAAATACACCTTTGTGTATAGGGCTATAAAGCACTTTGGGATCCCAGAAGCCATAGAAATGTATAATGATATAAAGTATAAGATATGCAAGAGACAAAGTTACTGACCTTTGCACTTGGAAATTTGGGAAGATAATTTGACGTGGGAGGTCCACATTGCACATCCCTTATACCAGGGGTGGGCAAAAGGGCCTCTGCAGGCTGAATCCGGCCCACCAAGAAGATGGATCCGGTCCATGGAGGCCCTGCTGCTTCCCCGTCCCCAGGCCGATTAGGGCCTGGGGACAGGGGAGTGCCAGAAGCCTTCTCCGCTCTGCCTTTGCCCTAATTGCCCTGGGGATGGGACAGCGTGTGAAGCCTCCTCCTGTCCTTCCAGGAGCATGTGGCACTTTGAAGTGCCATGTGCTGCTCGCAGGGCAGGGGGGAGAGCAAAGGAGGCTTCGCACGCTCCCCTGCCCCCAGACCAATCAGGGCCCGGGGGCGGGGGAACTGCATGAAGCTTCCTTCACCCTGCCCCAGCCTGGCAAGGAGCCCGTGGCACTTCAAAGTGCCACATGCTCCTTGCAGGGCAGGAGGAGGCTTCCCATGCTGCCCCGCCCCCAGGTCCTGATTGGCCTGGTGGTGGGGGAGTGTGCCAAGCCTCTTCCAGGGCATGGGTGACTAGTGGAAAGCGGGGGGGGGGGGAGGGGAGGGGCTTCCCCAACTCCAGACCAATCACAGTCCGGGGTAAGGTAACCCTGCCCCTTCCTGTTTAGGCTCTGCCCCTTCCAGGGTGGCCCAGGGCTGCTTCAAAAAATTTTGAAATGGCCCCCAGGCAAAAATTACTGCCCACCCCTGCCTTACACTGAGTAGTTCTAGATCACATGAGTATTCCTAGTGGAACTGCTGGTAGGTGCTGCTTGGGGCTAGTAAGAGCTGGAGCAGATGCACAAGCTCTGCTGCATAGGGACCATGACTAGTTTGCTTGTGTAGTGTTGATCACAATGCTAGTGATTTCAAAATAACAGGACTGTTGGTGGGAGAGAATGAAAAGGCATCCTCTTCCCCAATCAGTGTTCCAGTAGGCTACAGTCATGGTCTCCATTAAATATTGAAGCAGATACATATGACCCCTCTCTTCCCCCGATTGGACCAGATCACTTCCATTGCTGACATAGAGGGCATGGGGAGGGAAAAGGCCATTGAGCCACACCTCAAGAGCCAGCAGAATGTAAGTTGAGGAGCCTGCTTCCTTTTGAGGGCGAGAAAAATCTCACAGAATGTGAGAGCAGATGGCACCGAGCTTGGCTGAAAGTCAGTAGAGGGGATGGGCAAAGTAAATGACTCCTTTTGTAGGCCAATATTGTCTTGAATCTCTAAGGGTACGTCTAGACTACATGCCTCTGTCGCCAGAGGCATGTAGATTAGGCTACCAGACATAGGAAAATGAAGCGGCGATTTAAATAATCGCCGCTTCATTTAAATTTACATGGCTGCCGCGCTGAGCCGACAAACAGCTGATCAGCTGTTTGTCGGCTCAGCGCGATAGTCTAGACGCGTGGGTGTCGACATCAAAGGTATTTGTCGACCACCCAGGTAAACCTCATCCCGGGAGGTTTACATGGGTGGTCGACAAATACCTTTGATGTCGCCACCCGCACGTCCAGACTATCGCGCTGAGCCGACAAACAGCTGATCAGCTGTTTGTCGGCTCAGCGCGGCAGCCATGTAAATTTAAATGAAGCGGCGATTATTTAAATCGCCGCTTCATTTTCCTATGTCTGGTAGCCTAATCTACATGCCTCTGGCGACAGAGGCATGTAGTCTAGACGTACCCTAAGATAACTCACTATGGGGAGGCAATATGTACTAATGGATAGCTCACAGATTAGATTCAAGAGCATTACATAGAGATTGTCTAGGTGCACCCATTAAAGGCTTGGATCCTAAATGCCTTTAAACCACATACTGTGACCTCGACCTCTCCATAAAATACCCATGTTTCAGAAGTGATCTGGTTTCATAGTTTGTGCTTTGAAGGCATTTAGGATTCATGCCTTTAATGGGTGCACCTAGACAGCCTCTATGTAAGGGTGTATCTACACTACCACCCTAGTTCGAACTAGGGTGGTAATGTAGGCAACCGGAGTTGCAAATGAAGCCCAGGATTTGAATTTCCTGGGCTTCATTTGCATATTGCCGGGCGCCGCCATTTTTAAATGTCCGCTAGTTCGGACTCCGTGCCCCGCGGCACGAACTAGGTAGTTCAGATTAGGCTTCCATGAGGAGTAACGGTAGTTCGGAATAGGAAGCCTAATCTGAACTACCTAGTTCGTGCCGCGTGTAGCCGTGGGGCACAGAGTCCGAACTAGCGGACATTTAAAAATGGCGGCGCCCGGCAATATGCAAATGAAGCCCAGGAAATTCAAATCCCAGGCTTCGGTTGCCTACATTACCACCCTAGTTCGAACTAGGGTGGTAGTGTAGACATACCCTAACATCTCATCTCTACCACTTTCGTTTCCTTCTGAAGTTCTTAATTAATGAAAGTCATACTATTTGTAATTAGATTAGACCTACAGGTGTGATTGAAGTAGTCATTTTACCATTTTTGTCATGAGTAGCTCTCAAAACACTTTACAACAAGGGCCACTATCATTATGCTCATTCTACAGATGAGTGAACTGAAGGTCCAGAGAAGAGCAACAGAAATGATTAAATATCTAGAAAACCTGACCTATAAGGGAAGACTGAAATAACTGGGTTTGTTTAGTTGGAAAAGAGAAGACAGAGGGGACGTGATAGCAGCTTTCAAGTACTTAAAAAGGTATTATAAGGGGAAGGAAGAAAAATTATTTTCCTTAACATCTGAGAATTGGACAGGAAGCAATGAGCTTAAATTGTAGCAAGGGAGGTTTAGATTAGACATTAGGGAAAAATTCCTAACAGTCAGAGAGGTTAAGCACCGGAATAAATTGCCTACGGAGGTTGGGGATATATTTAAGAGCAGGTTAAATAAGTATCTATCAGGGAAGATCTGGATGGTGCTTGGTCCTGCCATGAAGGCAGGGGACTGGGCTTGATGACCTACCGAGGTCCCTTCCAGTTCTAGTATTCTATGATGTGCAGGACACAGCAGACAATTGTAACCATTGGGGTATCTTTCTTAGAGATCCATCTAGTGAATATTCAATGCCAGCGTCCCTTCAGTCTACCAAACACAAATTCAGCTGCATCTTGACAGGGGGTTAGACTAGATGACTGTTATGGTCCCTTTTAACCCTATGGTTCTATGAGTCTCTCTCTCATCCTGTACCTGCTGAGCAGGTAATGTAATCTTTCCCTAGTATTGTTGAGGTGGCCAATGTATGGCTTCATCAGTCAGGGGAATAGAGGGTGGGCTGATATTTCAACTTTGCAAACGGTTATCCATTTGCTCAGGTTATCCTTGCTTGCATCTTTCTGAACTGTGTTCTGTGGTCCTATGTTCCTAAAGATTCACACTTTTCCTGACCAGCCAACACTAAAATCAGTGAAGTGTCCCCGGTGAGCTGCCAATGCTTGAATAGCCAGAGAAAAGTTTCTCTTGCTGCTCTCTGTGGCAAGATGGTCTAGTGTCAAAACAGGGGTGCATATGCCATCTATGACTGGAGTTCAGGAACCTGAGTGCTACAAATCCATTCTCTATGTCTTCCACCTTGGAGAGTCATAATCCTGCATAGCAGAAGATAATTATAATGGCCCAGAACACGGGCATGACAAAGGTGGATTTTCCAACTCCAAAATGATTTCCTGATGATCAGTAGTTGTCTGGTCTCCCAGTGTGAATCAAGACTCACTTCTCAACCCTTAATGCAGCTTTCATTCTAGCATCCCTGAGTTGGGGGGCTGGGGCAAGCTTGGCGCACAGATCTAGGAATGGGACCTTTTGTCCCCTGAAAGTTCTGCAGCTGCTGCTCATTGTCCCAAACTTGTATTATGATGTGATCCCACAAGTCTGCACTCAGGGTATGTCTACACTAGCCCCCTAGTTCAAACTAGGGAGGCTAATGAGGGTGGCCAAAATTGCAAATGAAGCGCAGGATTTAAATATCCCGTGCTTCATTAGCATGTTCCCAGGCGGTCGCCATTTTGGAAACTGACTAGCCCGGAATAACTGCCCGCGTCTACATGCGGCAGTGAAACGGGAGTTTGAAGTAAACCCCTAACTCGAATTAGCTGTTATTCCTCGTGGAATGAGGTTTAACTGCTAATTCGAGTTAATGGGTTTACTTCCAACTCCCATTTCACTGCCGCGTGAAGACACGGGCAGTTATTCCGGGCTAGTCAGTTTCCAAAATGGCGACCGCCTGGGAACATACTAATGAAGCACGGGATATTTAAAACCTGTGCTTCATTTGCAATTTCGGTCAACCTCATTAGCCTCCCTAGTGTAGATGTCCCTCATTTCTCAAGTGCAGAGGCAGCACTGCAATTTTGCCAAGTGCTTGCCTGCTTACTAGTGTGGACCTGGAACTTGTAGACCAAAAAAAAGTTATTTTTTTAAAATGGAAGATGCTGATTTGTCTGCACCAAAACATTGCGCCGAAAAGAAAAAAAAATGAAAATCTCAGGGTTCTCCTATAAATCAAAAATCCTTGCTTCCAATCAGTCCTACTGCTGACTATATTCATTACACACACTCTTGAGGTGACCCATATTGTGGCGCACACAATGGTCTCCATTCAGCTTGCCAAGAAACGAGGCTTCAGAAAGCAACTCTCCTTTCAGTCCTCCCTGCTCCGCCAGGGCTTCTGTGGAGGGAGAATGACAAGGAACAATTCCCCACACTTGTGGTTCCCTCCATTTCATGTTGCCCAGCCAGACATGAGTTCAGAGGGGCTTCATGATGGTTGAGGGGATGATTAAGCAGATTGTTATAAGAGACTGGAAAGTCAGTGTTGGGAATGTGCAGTGTAAAATGTCCAGTTAGGTTAGTTACGATGGAATAATATCAGCAAATAGTATCAGAGTCAATAATGGCAAACACTATAACATAGACATGTAATAAGAACAAGTTTCAGCAAGTTACCTGGCAGGTATTGGTTAAAATTAGCTTATAAAGGAAATTTACTTACAGCTTTCTTGAAGGACTGATTGATTTGTGGTTCTCGTAATGAATCCTCATAACGACCCAAGGAGGTACCAGATTAAGGCCAACATTTTCAGACTGTCACACTGTAGAAGTGCGGACTCACCAATAGAGCATTTCCTTGTTGCTGGGGTGAGGTGTACCAATTGCCTCCTGTCCAGCACCCTCTGTCGATAGTCATGCCAATACCATGGTGATCTACTTCTTCTTGTGACTTGGTTCTTTGGCCAAGTCAAATCAGAATCCACCCCTTCTTGGGTAATAAGTCAACAAAACAAAGTCCAAAACCTTGTATGGGGTCTTCAGCCCCAACTCTGAATCCTCCACCCCTCTTTTCCTTTCAGGGCTTTCCATTGTTCTTGTCCCAGTCTCTGGCCTCACATCACATCCCAGCTGGTGGATGCTAGAGGAACCTAGGCCTTCTCACTACACTACACCACCCACCTTATCACCAGCAGCCAATGGGTGATCCATCCAACTCCTCCTTGCTGTTTCCTTAGTCTTCTTCTCACACAGCCCTTCTCAAGAGCTCTGACCTATCACCTGTCTAGGTTAACCTATCTTCCAAGGTCTGACACTGAGTACACTCCCCTGGAAATGTTTAAAGTCCCAAACCATAAAATATAAATGCAAACTAACATCTGCCCTTCTTGGACATGAATTTACAACCTTCTCAATTAAATGCCCCTCAGGTCTTGCTCCCTAGAAGGTCTAGTTCCTGCCCTTTTGTTGGGGCTTCTAACTACACTCTGCTCTGCTCCATATCACTCTTGGCCTGATGCCAGACTTCTCTATACCTGAGAGAATCCTAGGATCCTGCCTGGTCTGTCTCCTCACAACATCTCTAGTCCACAAGCCTGCTGATAGGGGGAAGGGTAAAGGGGTCCATTGCCCTGGGGCCTGGCAATTCTAAAGGACCAGGACTCCTGGCCATCACCATGGATGCCGGAGCTGCTGAGGGCTGTGTGGCACACTCCAGGCTGAGGGCTGGTTGCCTGGCTCTGCTCTTTCCATCTGAGACCATGCCCCTTCAGGGAGCACAGAACCAACCACCTCCATCTCGCCAAGGTGCCCAGCATTGCTGTTGGCTGCCCTGCTAGTCCCAGAAAGCACAGCTACAAAGTTCTTCACTCCACCTGCAGCCCCCTTCTGCTCACAACTGCCTCTGTTTAAAATTCTCTCCCAGCCCAGCCACAGATGGACTTCAACATCACTTAAGCCTGGCTTGCCTTTCCAGCTGCAGCCAGGTAGCATAATTGGCCTCTCAAGCCAGTAATAATCCTTTCAGCACCTGTCAGGGGTACACACCCCATCACAGGCACATGAAGATCACATCTAAATCAACAGCTAGACATGTAATGAATTGGCTTGATTTGTCAGAGGTATTCAGCTCCCACTGAAATGAATGTAAGTTGATGAGATCTCTAGGTGGTCAATGTAACCTAATGGCATGTACGTGTAATTTCTCAACCCAATCCAGGAGTATAAAAGTCTGTTTTAGGCCATCTATTAAGCCATTGTCACTTTAGCTCAAGCTGTAGCTGCTCATGCAATTAGCTCTGGCTGCCCCCAGTTTGTTTAGTAGAGATGGTGACCATTGCATTCAACATCTCTGCACACCACCCTAATTAGGGCAATACTTGCCAAATTTTAAATGCACAGAGTCATACTAACAGCTCCCTCAGTTTGTCAGCTTTGGTCCAAGTGACTTGTCCATGATTGCAAAGTGAGTCAATGGGAACATAACCCAAGAGTGCTGATTCCTCATTCATTACTGCCACACCTACACCACCACATTCCCTCTGATCAAAGGCAAGCAACTCTGCAGCCCCTATCCATAGCTTAGCATCTGCTGCTTTTTGTGTTTTAGACTTGGACGTGTGTTCTACATATGGAGCCAATTAAACAGAAAAAGGAGCTACAGCAAAACACACTTTATAGTCTTAATTAATCAGTTCAGTCCCTAAGCTGTCATCCCTCAAACAGCTGCAGCTCTCACCTGAGTGAGAACCAAGGCTATTTTGAGAGGGAGAATAAGTTTCCCACCAGCATCAGGCACTGAGCCACCATCTCCACCCAAGATCTATTACTGCCTCAAGTAGAAGCAAAGTCGATAAAGCACTTCTTGTGCTTGTGAACAGGAATTCTTGAACTGATGCCAGGGCAATAAAACAAGCACATGTTTAAAGCAGCCTGGCACATAGGTACAGTTCTTTTCACAGAGCTGGGCACAGAGGCCCTAAAATGTCAGATGAAACTCTCTAAGGAGCCAGTGTTCAGGTGGGGCAGGAGTAGAATGGGGAGAAAGACAATGAAGGTTGTCATGAAGCCAACTGTTCCCAGAACAGAAAGGACTCTTCATAATTTCCACTTTGGCTGTTTGTTTTTAAGTGTTTGCATTCCTACCAGAAAGCAGCAGCTGATGTCATAAGAGCATGAAAAACACCCTCATCAGCTTTCCAAGAGATTCAGTTATGGGAGGGAAATGCTCCTGATTGTGAAATTATAATGATGTAAACAAAATTAAACACATACAGCAGTGCCTCCAAATTTGTGCTAAACCCAACACTTCCCCTTTCTGTGGTCATTCAGTGCAGGGAGAACAAAAGAAGCCTATAAAATTATAAGATTGGGAAGAACCCAACTGGCTTATTGCCATAAAATTGCACATTAGCAACATTGGAGGGTGATACCAAACTGGGATGAATTGCAAACACCTATGGAGAGGAAATCATATAAAACAAAGGGAGCAAAACAGGCAAGAAGAAACCAAAATAAGATTGCAGCTAATATGGAAATGAAATGAATTTAGCTACTAATAATGTACGTGCACATGTAGCACATGCCTTTTCTGGCAAAGTCCTAGACACCCTGGAATCATAGACTTTGAGTGGCTCAACTTACTCTTGAACTAACCCTTGTTTATTACAAAAGACTAATCAAAAGTATCTTCTTATGCATTTTGGAATTAGCTGCTTCTCTAAACCTTGTCTCAGCAAGACATTTGACCGGTTTGATAAATAAGATTGTTGAAATCATCCATCAGTACTGTTATTAGATGTACTTGTTTCTTTGATCTTCTTTGGCGCCATGCACTGAGTATATTTTTCCAGATCTGGAAACCAGGGGGAAAAAACCTTACTGGCATATGTGTATTCCTATGATTTGGGATTTGTATCCATACTTATTCCATTGTATGTTCTGCATTAGGTTCTGTGCAAAAAGTCTGCTCTTGCAGTATTCTCCACATCTCATGTTTTAACCGTTACTGTATCCCATTTATTTTTGTCATTTCATTGTATTTCAGTAATATCTGATATACCAAAATCTTCCACTGTCCAAATTCTAGTTTCTCTACTATTGCTTTTAAGCTTCTCACATTGGTATACAGTGAGGCCATTGAGCAATCACAATTAACTCATGCAATTAACTCAAAAAATTAATCAAGGGTAATTGAGGTTTAATCTCACTGTTAATAGAATACCATTTGGAATTTATTAAATATTCAAATACAACACAGAATATAAAGTACACAGTGCTCACTTTATATTATTATTGAGTGCAAATATTTGCACTGTAAAAATGAGAAACAAAAGAAATAATATTTTTTCAAATCACCTCACACAAGTACGGTAGCACAATCTCTTTATTCTCAAAGCACAACTTATAAAGGGGTTTTTTTTTTGTTTGTTTGTTATGTTATATAACTGCACTCAGCAACAAAACAATGTAAACATTTAAAAGCAGTAGTTTTCAAACTCTGGGTCATGCTTCATCAGAGTAAGCATTATGGGCAATGAGACCCTTTGTTTACCTGAGCATCTGCAGGCATATCCATTTGCAACTCCCAGTGACCACGATTCACCATTCCCAGACAAAGAGAGCTGCAGGAAGTGGCAAGGGCCTGGTCACCTTTTCCCACAGCTCCCATTGACTGCAAACAGAGAATCATGGCCACTGGGCTCTCCGAGTGACCGTACAGGTAAATAAAGTGTCTCTCAGCCCACCAGTGGCTCACCCTGAGAAGCTGTGACCCAAAGTTTGAAAACTCCTAGTTTAGAGTCTACATGTCCACTCAGTACTACTTCTTTGTTCAGTCAATTGCTCAGGCAAAGAAATTAGTTTATATTTACGAGAGATAATGTTGCCCAGTTCTTATTTACAATGGCACCTGAAAGTGAGAACAGGAATTTGCATGGGACTTTTGTAGACACCTTTGAAAATATTTATGTGCTAGATATGTTAAACATGTGTATGCCCCTTTATCCTTTGGCCACCATTCCAAAGGATGTGCTTCTATGCTGATGATCCTCATTAAAAAAATAATGCATGAATTAAATTTGTGACTGAATTTCTGGGGGAATAATTGCATGTTTCCTGCTGCATTTTACCATCATTCTGCCATATATTTTAAGTAATAGCTGTCTCGGATGATGACCTAGCACATGTTTGTTTTAAGGACACTTTCAGTGAAGATTTGTCAACACACAAAAAAGGTGCCAATGTGAATTTTCTAAAGATTGTCAAAACCTGGCTTGAGTGCTGTACTATCTCAGTGCCTTCTAAAATCTGAGCAGGACAAGGTGTGGCACATGCTTTCAGAAGGCTTAAAAGAACAACATTCCTATGAGGAAACTACAGAACCTGAACCTCTATGAAAGAAAAAACAGCCTTACACTGATGTCATCTGACTCAGATAATGAAAATGAACATGCATCAGTCTGCACTGCTTCACATTGTTATCAAGCAGAACCCATCATCAGCGTGTATGCACGTCCTTTGGAATGGTGGCCAACACATGAAGGTGCATATAAATGTTTAGCATATCTGTCACATAAATACTTTAAAATGGTGGCTACAGCAGTGCCATGAAAAAGCCTGTCCTCACTTTCAGGTGACATTGTAAACAAGAAGTAGGCATGCATGAACTTGCAGGCCATAAAGATTAATATTGTTTTATTTTAAAATGAATTTATTTTTGTACAAATTCTACATATGTAAATTCAACTTTCATGGTCAAGAGATTACTCAATAGTACTTATAATGGGGGAATTGGAATATACAATTTCTTATTTTGTTTACAGGGCAAACAAATATTTGTAATAAAATAAATATAAAATGAGCACTGTACACTTATTCTATGTTGTAGTTGAAATCAATATATTTGAAAAATGTAGAAAACACGCAAATATTTAAATAAATGGTTTTCTATTATTGTTTACTACATTACTCAATCTTTTTTTTCTAATTATGTAATTAATCATGATTAATATTTTAATCTCTTGACAGCCTCAGGCTGCATCTAGACTGGCACGATCTTGCTACCTGTCTACCCTGGCCGCGAGTATTTGCGCAAGAACACTGACTTTGTAATGTAGAAAATCAGTGGTTCTTGCGCAAATACTCCGATGCTCCCACTCAGGGATAAGCCCTCTTGTGCAAGTATTTTTGCGCAAGAGGGCCAGTGTAGACAGCCACGTTAATTTCTTGTGCAAGAAAGCCTGATGGCTAAAATGGCCATCGGAGCTTTCTTGCGCAAGAGAGCATCTACACTAGCATGGATGCTTTTGCGCAAAAGCAAATCTTTTGCGCAAAGGCACATGCAAGTATAGACGCTCTCTTGCGCAAATACTTTTAACGGAAAAACTTTTGCGTTAAAAGTATTTGTGCAAAATCATGCCAGTCTAGATGCAGCCCTAGTGTATATGATATCTTGGCTTTCATTGAAATCAACAGCAAATCCCCCATGATTTCACCCACACTTTTTGGTGAATTTTTTTAACCATGTAACACTTTTGTCAAACACCCTTTCATGCCTTGCAAGATCTTTTATTTCACTTTTTTATTTTTTCTTCTCTCCCCTCCACTTCATGCAGCAAGGAGGCCACAGAATTCTGAATACTAAATACAGGTTTCAGGTCAGTAAGTTTATGGAGATGGGGAGCACCTCTGATTTTAGCAAATAGTAGTCTTTTGAGGAGCTAAGTGATGCTCACAAACTGGAGAAAGAAACCAAAGGACAATGAGAAAAAAATACCTGGGTCTACTGTGGAAACCAACTTTTAATGTTTGCCTTAGATGGGCAGGGAACAAGAAGTTTTGCTAGCTACTCTAGTAACATCAAAGTAGCAAATAAAGATCAGAGGCATCCACATAGATATATTGATGAAATGTCAAAGATTATCAGTGATCCATTGTTTACTGAATCCGGTGAACAAAGTAGGTTAGTATCTGATTATCTTTCAAGGTGAGTAAACCACTTGTCATCTTAAAAATAGACAGTGTCCTTCAGAATGAGTTTGTTCAATAATGATAGAAAGTTGTGGTCCTCAAAGCACGATGAAAAGATTTCAATCAGTTTTCAGATCTGGGTACTGCTCTAAAATGATTTGTCACTATTCAAATCTACATTTAAATATTAACTAAACTCCAGGTTTAGTTCCAGGTTTGCCTGGAAACATTTTGTATGTTCAGAAGAGTTATATCTAATGCCCAGGTTACATGACAGGACGGAATCATTAGAAAGATGGAAGTAGTGACTATTCCTTTCCTGTACTACAAGTTGAACCTATCTAATCCAGTGCTCTCTGGTCCATCAACAACCGCGGTCTGGCATAATTTTAGTTAGCTAGATGTTCACTTATGAGTTCACCAAGTTCTATGTGGTTCCATAAATTTTGCTTATAGCCACCAAACTGGCTCTAAGTGTTCTGTGCTGTAGTTAAGTTCTAATTTACCCCTAAATGTCTTCTAAGAGCCCAGTAAGCTGTGGAAATGTTGGTCATGCAGCTAAACAATATTGAACTTCTGTTGTTCGGCAAATTCTCTGGTTCGGTACCAGTCGGGTACCGAGGATGCTGGACTAGAGGGCTGTGTCTACACTGCACCCCTTTTCCGGAAAAGGGATGCAGATTAGACCAGTCGGAATTGCAAATCCGCGGGGGATTTAAATATCCCCCGCGGCATTTGCATTTACATGGCTGCCGCTTTTTTCCGGCTTGGGGATAAGCTGGAGAAAAGCGCCAGTCCAGACGCGATTCTCCAGAAAATAAGCCCTTTTCCGGGGGATTTCTTATTTTCCGGAGAATCACGTCTAGACTGGCGCTTTTCTCTGGCTTATCCCCAAGCCGGAAAAAAGCGGCAGCCATGTAAATGCAAATGCCGCGGGGGACATTTAAATCCCCCGCGGATTTGCAATTCTGACTGGTCTAATCTGCATCCCTTTTCCGGAAAAGGGGTGCAGTGTAGACACAGCCGAGAGGTTTAACCTGTATTAGTTTCTGCAAAGGCCAATGCACTCAGACTTAACAGCAAAACGTGTCAACTGGTGGACTGTTTCCACACACAATACTCCCTTCAGCCATAATTGCATAGCTGTCCTATGACACGTAACCGACAATTCCAGGCTCATTTCTCTGGAGCAGAGACGCTACCTGTTGACTCATTCACAATATCTTTTTTGAGAATTCTCTCTAGGCACAGAATGCATTCCCAAACCCACATCAGCAAACCACAGCCTGCCTTATATTGGAGGCCCTCCCTAAGACTCACTTATATTTAAAAAGAAAACCCTCTAAGTTATTCCTTACATTAGATTTGCAATGCAACCCACCTCCTGTTTCACAGTGCAGCTTATTTTCTGCACACCAATTCACAGAACTAACTCTGCCTCCCTCAACCCTTACTCCTACTTGAATGTACAGCATCTAGCACACAACTGGCACTTTTCAAACATTAAGCAACAATGGCATGTGCACAGTATACTAGGCCTGAGGTTTTTAGTCTGGGGTCCCTGGAAAACTGTCTGTCACATGTAGTTGTCTCCTCATTTCCAGCTGCTGAGTTATTTAATCCTATAAGTAGTTTCTAATATTACTTTTTTATGGAAGCAGTTGCCATAGTTACTACTTGGATGTTGTGCACTGTGTATCTACAACTCCTATGTAGTTGTGGCTCACACATACAATGTATTATGGGAAACATGCCACTGAGATGCTATATGAAGGTGTATTAGCAAGATTTTATGCTTTTCAATCCATGGTGTCCCTGATGTTATTTGAACTGAACGAGCATTGCTATCTGGTGTGCTATTACTGGGCTTGAAATAATATGATACAAGTGTGGATGGCTTTTTTAAGATGAATCTTCTTCAGAAGACCTATTATTTGGTACCAAGCCAAAGTGAAAGGCAGTTCTTCCAGAACGAATCACTTGAGTTAGTATTTGTTGTTTTTGATGCACAGCCTAACTAGGCCTTTAAGTCCTAAGCCACAAACTCCTTAAATTAGAGAGGAAAATTTAACCAAGGGCTCTGCTGCCATCTGAAACAAATTAAAATAATGTCCTGCCTCACTAGCCTTGCTGAAAGTCACAATGGTAAATATGGTCTGTGTTTAAGGGTTATGCTAGTCAGCAGCTAACCGGATGGAGGCTTAAGCAAAAATGGACATACACCAGCACAGGCACTTGGAAATAGCAAGTCGAAAAAACACTAATGACTGGGATGCGTTGTCTAGCAATTTCTCCCACATGCACAAGGAAAACATTTCTAGAACTGGATTGTTATAAGGGATGTGACGGGGTGTATGCCCTGCACTAGCCCTTTAAGGGGTTAAAACCTGGGTGAGGGCTGGGGAGCTGTAGCCTGGAGCATACAGCTGCAGCAGATAAATGCCAATTAGGACCTTGTTGAGGGAAGTATAAATAAAGGTTCATGGAGCGGAGCAGACTCACTCTTGCTCTGGCAGGGAAGCAGGGGGGACCTAGCCGCTAGGGAAGCTAGAGCCTTTCTGATTTGGAGCAGGGCTGGGGAAGCTCTGGCCAGGCAAGCTTCTAGGCTGCAGGGCCTGAAGCAAGGCCTCAGAGTACTAGAGCTGTGGGGAGACAGGTGGGAGAGGCAAAAGCAGCAGTTCCACAACCCCTTGCCAATGAGGAGTGGCCATTTCAGAATGCAGTTTGCCCCTGTGGCAGGGGCTAGAAGATGAAGACTGGCAGTGGGTGGTCCCCAGAGGGAGAGGACTGCAGAAAGTGGGGGCAGTACAGTAGGGCAGTACTTAGGTAGGAGGGCACCACGATCTGGAAAAGATGTGGGACCTGACCCAGAGTGGCAAGAATAACAATTAACAGTGGGAGAGCCACCAGCCAGAAGGGGGTGCTCCTGTACCAAAAATGCTAATTCCCTGAGTGACCAGCAGGCAGCGCCTTTGGTGGTGAGTTCGCCCTGGTATATGGGGCAATAGGAAGGCAGGTTCCAATAGCTAGGGCCATTTGATTCGTGAGTGCTGGGTATAGTCCCTTTTCTGGTGCTGACTCAATATGTGACTTTGAGCAAGGCCCCCGCCCAATCCCCCTTTGGACCAACCCCAGTTAAACCTGTCATTTTAAAATGAGTGAATTTTAAAGTATCAGCCCGCTTTTATACTGCAATGGCTATGTCTACACTGGCACCCTTTTCCGGAAATGCTTAAAATGGAACAGTTTTCTGTTCTAAGTATTTCCGGAAAAAGCACGTCTACATTGGCAGGATGCTTTTCCGGAAAACCACTTTTTCCGGAAAAGCATCCGTGCCAATGTAGATGCGCTTTTCTGCAAAAAAGCCCCGATCGTCATTTTCGCAATCGGGGCTTCTTTGCGGAAAAGAAATCTGTGCTATCTACACTGGCCCTTTTCCGGAACAGTTTTCCAGAAAAGGACTTTTGCCCGAACGGGAGCAGCATAGTTTTCCGGAAATCACTGATGATTTTACAGTAGATCGTCAGTGCTTTTCTGGAAATTCAAGGGGCCAGTGTAGAGAGCTGGCAAGTTATTCCGGAAAAGCGGCTGATTTTCCAGAATAAGTGGCCAGTGCAGACACAGCCCAACAAGTGAGAGGATGTAAAGCTAGCTTTGTATCTCCAAATTAAGATTCACATTGCTTCCCGTTTCCCCTCAGAAAGATTGACACTAAATGTGCCTAAGGTTCACATACGCATAGATAAGGGACAAAACCAAAGTCAAATTCCTTTGAATATCATGTTGGTGGAAGAAAAGCAGCTTCATTCAGTCCAGAGCTCCATTCTTAAACTGAGTTGTTTTGTATGGTCAAAATCAGTTCATGGTTTCCTTGAGTAATCTTCATTCTCATATCATGACTTGAAGCTGTTTGAGGCAGGGGTCATTTTTAGTATTATATGTTTCTACACTGAATAGCACCAGATGGTTCTAATCCCTGACTGTGGCAGTATCTAGGGGCCCCAACACAATAATTCCATAAGATGGACAAGAATCTTGGTAACTTTAACATTTCATTGCATGCACCCTGCTCCCCTCGACCCCCACCACAAATACTTATATTTCCAGTTAATTAGCCTAGAACACACATGCTATAACTTGGTCAAAGTGGGTGAGGAGGCAGAAGCAACCCCTAACACACTTCCAGTTCTTCAGGACAGCACACACACCATGGCTACGTCTACACTGGCATGAATTTCCGAAAATGCTTTTAACAGAAAAGTTTTCCATTAAAAGCATTTTCGGAAAAGCACGTCTAGATTGGCAGGATGCTTTTCCGCAAAAGCACAGGCGATCGTCAGTGCTTTTCCGGAAATTCAAGTGGCCAGTGTAGACAGCTGGCAAGTTATTCCGCAAAATCAGATAAACCCATATCTTGTTGCTTTTATGTAATATCAATACCTAGCGTTGCTATGTAAATAGGAGGTACCTGTCAGCATACTCCTTAAGAACAGAAGTCATGGAATTCTTGTTGTACTCCTGGCCTTTCCTCCCACTTAAATATAGCTTAAGGGAAGGATGGTGCAATGGTTAGGGCATGAGGCAGGGATTTGAAATCTGGGTTTGATTCACTGTTCTACCACAGGCTACACGTGTGACTCTGCGTAAAACACATAGGCTGTGTCTAGACCGGCAAGCTTTTCCGCAAAATCACATGATTTTGCGGAAAATCTTGCCAGCTGTCTACACTGGCCACTTGAATTTCCGGAAAAGCACTGACGATCTCATGTAAAATCATCAGTGCTTTTCCGGAAATACTATGCTGCTCCCATTCGGGCAAAAGTCTTTTTCCAAAAGACTTTTGCGCAAAAGCACCAGTGTAGACAGCATAGTACTGTTTTCTGCAAAAAAGACCCGATCGCAAAAATGGCGATCGGGGCTTTTTTGCGAAAAACCGCGTCTAGATTGGCCACGGACGCTTTTCCGCAAAAAGTGATTTTGCGGAAAAGCATCCTGCCAATCTAGATGCGATTTTTCAAAAAATGTTTCTAACAGAAAATTTTTCCATTAAAAGCATTTTCAGAAAATCATGCCAGTCTAGATGTAGCCTTAGGCTACGTCTAGACTGGCATGATTTTCCGCAAATGCTTTTAATAGAAAAGTTTTCTGTTAAAAGCATTTGCGGAAAAGAGTGTCTAGATTGGCGCGGACGCTTTTCCGCAAAAGCACTTTTTGCAGAAAAGCGTCCATGCCAAGCTAGACGCACTTTTCCACAAAATAGCCCTGATCGCCATTTTCGCCATTGGGGCTTTTTTGCGCAAAACAAATCTGAGCTGTCTACACTGGCTTTGCGCAAATAGACTTTTGCCCGATGGGAGCAGCATAGTATTTCCACAAGAAGCACTGATTTCAGACAGTAGGAAGTCAGTGTTCTTGTGGAAATTCAAGCAGCCAGTGTAGACAGATGCTTTTGCGGAAAAACTTGCCAGTCTAGACACAGCCTTAGGCTACGTCTAAACTTAATCTCTCTTGTACAAAAGCCTATGCAAATGAAGCGCAGATTAGCATAGTGCTACGCTTCATTGGCATAATTAATTAGGGGCTGTTTTTGCGCAAGAGGAAAAGGAGCTATGTAGACCACTCCTTTTTGCGCAAAAAACAACTCTTGCACAAGAGCTGTTCTTCCTCATTTTTTCAGAGAGATTTTAACAACCTACACCCCACCATCAATCTCAGCCTGGACCATTCTACACGAGAGATCTATTTCCTGGACATCACAGTACAAATCAGCAATGGAAAATTAGACACCACTCTCTACAGAAAACCCACTGACTCATACAGTTACCTACATGCTTCCAGCTCCCATCCAGAACACACCATACGATCCATCATCTATAGCCAAGCCCTTCGATACAACCGCATCTGCTCTAATCCCACTGACAGAGACCAGAAACTTCAGGATCTCTACCAAGCATTTATAAACCTCAACTACCCACCCGGAGAAATAAAAAAGCAAATTGAAAGAGCCAGACGAATACCTAGAAACTATCTACTTCAAGACAGACCCAAGAAAATCAACAATAGAACACCACTTGTCATCACCTACAGCCCCCAACTTAAACCTGTCCAACACATTATCAATAAACTACAGCCTATACTGGAACAGGATACTAAACTCCAAGAGGCTCTGGGAGACAGACCCATAGTCTCCTATAGACAACCACCTAACCTCAAGATGATTCTTACCAACAACCACAGGACATACCATACTAATACCAACCCTGGTATCTTCCCTTGCAACAAACCCCGTTGCCAGCTTTGTCCACATAGTCACTCTGCTGATACCATTATTGGACCTAACCAAGTGAGTTATAAGATCAAGAACACATATTCCTGCGCATCCAGAAATATAATTTATGCTATCATGTGCCGAAAGTGTCTGTCTGCTATGTACATTGGACAAATGTCTCAGACACTTCACCAAAGGATCAATGCCCACAAAACAGATATTAGACAGGATCACAAACAGAAAGGACATTGTCTCAATGACTTGATTACCTGCATCCTGCTTCAAAGGCCTTTTAAGACTACACTTGAAAGAAAATCCTCTGAACTGTCATTCATGCTTAAATTCGACACTTTACGCCTAAGTTTGAATAAAGACTTTAATTATCTTACCCATTACAAAGATAGCTTCCCAATTATCACCTCTAATATCATTAGCTCACAGACATTTACCTCCCCCGCCCCATCTCTCTTCTGTTCTGAAATTTGATTTGTCCTTTTCATATGTGTTCATTTTTTTAATTGTATCCTTTGGTATATATGGTTGTGACAATTTTCTTCCACTATTTGATCAGAGGAAGTGGGTCTGGCCCACAAAAGCTCATCAACTAATAAACCATCTTGTTAGTCTTTAAAGTGCTACATAGTCCTGTTTTTTGTTTCAGCTACACCAGACTAACATGGCTACATTTCTATTACTTTGAGGAGGTGAGGTGTTCAGATACTACAGCGATGGGGATATATCAATACCTTAGCGGTGTCACTCACCAATTTGGCCAGGCTATGCATGCAAACTGGAAGGCACAATGTCCCATTATACTTGGGAAGCCTTGTCTCAGGGTGGTGCATGAAGAGATGGGGCAGTTTGCAGTGTGGTGCTCTTGTGTTTTGTTAGTGTAGGACCTGCAATTGGGAAGTGAAAGAGATGAGACTGGACAAAGGAGATCCCTGGCTGAGCTCCAGTAGAGTGTGCAATCTGTTAGTTCTCATGTGGTGCTGAGTGCACGACTACTGATTCTGGTCCAGCATTAAATATAAGACTCAGAAAGGGGTAACAATGACTTATTGATCACCAAAATACAAAATCTACACACATGCAGCATTGGGAGAACACAACACATATTTCTTGCCAATACAGGACCCCTTTTAGTTTATATCAAGATGTCACCATTTCCTTAATAATGTTGCCTCCCCCCTTGTATCCATTTCATTCCCTGTATGCATGGCCATCATCATTTCCTTACAGTTTATGACTTCAGTGAGAGCCTTTCATCTCATTGTGAACTGCTTTTGTTACTCGTTTCCTATCCCAGTCCTTAGACAACAAAATGCAATCTGCTCGCACAGTGCTGCCCATGACCTCCATATCCTCTGCACAAGTACTCCCTTCTGACATTATTATTGCAATCCACTCTCCCCCTGTGGGCTAAAAATCAGCCCCAAGCAAGCCAAAGAATGGATATATAGCTGGATGGCAAATTGTGCCCTAAGCTCATTAGCAAGACAAAGCACTCAATGGAATTTAGGCCCCTAGCACTGATTCCTGTAAGGAAGAGCTGAGAGCTGGTAATTCAACCCAGGAGAGGAATTCCATTGTTTAAATACAAGAAAAAATAAGGAAACCTGAAGCTTAGGCCAGTTTGAGTGGAAATGTGCTCTGTTCAAGGTAAAAACAAAATAAATCAGTATGGTGTAGCCCTTCTGCCAGGCCGACTAAATAGCAGCAAGGGCCGGGTTCAGTATCTAGGGGTCTCCTCCCAACAAGGTAATACAACACCGGCTCGAGCCCCCACCCATGACCTGGGAAATCTTACATACACCTGTGGGTGCCTCAAAAGAGGCAATTCTTCCCCTCTCGCAAGCACAGAGCCTCTGTATAGTAGCAAACCTTTAATAACATGAGGTAACCGACATCAGCATTAAATTGGGAAACACCACAACTCGGATTTACAGACCAAACATGAGCAAAGGCCCTCCCCCCAGCCACAAATCCCCCCAAATTCCCAAAAGTCGAACACCCCAAAAGTCTCTGCCCCGGGTTCCTGCCGCCCCAGGGTTCAAAAGTTCACCCGGCAGGGTTTTACCATCCCAACCTGGAGAGGCAGGGATCAATACACCTTACATGGTCTGCTGGTGGCTCCGCCGATGGCTCCGCCTCTCCGTGGGGTTCTGCCGCCGCCGTGAGTCACTCCGCCTGCCGTCCAGTAAGCTGCCTCCACTGTTTGGCTCCGCCAACCATCTCGGTCCATGCCTCTGGCTGCCAGCTGGTTGCTCCTGCCGCTCCTACCGGCCGCAGGTCGTCCCCGTCAGCCGCTCTGCTGTTCGCCTGCACTCACCGGTCGTCCCGGCAAACCACTCTGCTGTCTGCCTGCGCTTACTGGGTGTCCCTTGCAAGCTGCTCTGCTAGTAGCCCAGCAGCTTAGCACCAGGCTCACCTCAGCAACAGTGATTTCAGCTCTTGTCGCGAAAATGGCGATCGGGGCTTTTTTGCGGAAAAGCGCGTCTAGATTGGCCACGGACGCTTTTCCGCAAAAAGTGCTTTTGCAGAAAAGCATCCTGCCAATCTAGACGCTCTTTTCCGAAAATGCTTTTAACGGAAAACTTTTCCGTTAAAAGCATTTCTGGAAAATCATGCCAGTGTAGACGTAGCCACCATGTTTAACCTGGGCTTCATCTACACTGCAGGCTTCCTGTGCAAGAACTGTTTTACGCAAGAGTTCTTGCACAAAAGGTCTTGCACAAGAGTGCATCCACACTGCCATGTGCTTTTGCGCAAGAGATGTGCTTTTGCGCAAGAGCATCCATGGCAGTGTGGATGCTATCTTGAGCAAGAAAGCTCTGATGGCCATTTTAGCCATAGGGGTGTCTTGCTCAAGAAACCCGAAGGCTGTGTCTACACTGGCATGAATTTCCGGAAATGCTTAAAACAGAATAGTTTTCATTATAAGTATTTCCGGAAAAAGAGCGTCTACATTTGCAAGCTGCTTTTCCGGAAAAGCCCTTTTTCCGGAAAAGCATCTGTGGCTAATGTAGACGCGCTTTTCCGGAAAAGACTACTGGCCTGTCTACACTGGCCCTTTTCCGGAACAGTGTTCCGGAATAAGGACTTATGCCTGAGCGGGAGCAGCATAGCTTTTCCGGAATAGCGGCTGATCTTGTACAGTAGAGCGTCGTTGCTTTTCCGGAAATTCAAGGGCCAGCTTACAGCTTATTCCCGAAAAGCGGCTGATTTTCCGGAATAAGTGGCCCAGTGTAGACACAGCCCTATTGCTCATCCACACTGCATTCTTGCACAAGAGCTCTTGCAGAAGAGGGCTTATTCCTCTTCTGGAGAGGAATAACTCTTGTGCAAGAAGCCCTCTGTTCCGACGCCTTACTGTAAATTTACTTGCACAAGAACGCACGTGCAGTGTAGACACTCTGCAAGTGTAGACGGAGTGGTTTATGTAAAGTTCATGTGACTCAAACTTCAGAGTCGTTTCAAAATCTGGTTGACTTCTCCCCATAGTTCCATTTCTAAATAACTGTTTACCAACGGTGTTCAACATGTATGTGGGTCCTCACCACACATGGATCATTTCACCACTCAACAGCATTGGTGGAAATAATTCAGGAGAAAGCTTATGTTTTGAAAGTTGTTATATATATAATAAAAATATGGAAGAAGATACATTGGGTACATTGCATTTCCCTTTGGGTATGTCTGTTTTTGGAGCTGTAAGGCATGATTTTCCAGACCGAATGGATATGTACTGGGACTACTAAGCTGCCACCCCTATTAGCACAGGTACATCTATGAGAAAAGAGAATCGCAATCTCATCTTAAAGTATAGACAAAGCCTGAACAGAAGGATGGGGGAGGTATAGGAGCTGGGGGGGTTAAAACTGCAAAGATACCATTTCTAGCATTTCAAACAATAAAAAAACATGGGGATATTTAATGGAATCATGTTGTGACATGGCTGGAAGTGATAACATCCTTGAGTATATTTTATTTTTCAAATATAATCTGAAGTCTATGTATTGCTCCATGAGAAAAGAAATAGTATTTTGTCCTCTTAGCATAGGATTTGCTCTTAGAGAGGCCTGGTCTACGTTTAAAAGTTAGCTTGACATAGCTAGGGCATTCTGGTGTGTAAGGAATTAAGCACTGTAGCTATATAGACTAACACACACCCACTCTCAGCTTAGATGCATTTAGTTGAGGTAAGGCGGCTTCCATTGAGAAGCCAGTTATGAGGGGAATGATGAGTTATAACAAACATATGCAGAATGGGCCAGGTTCTGATCTCCATCACAATGGCTTTCATCTGGAATAACCACACAAGGCCAAAATCTTAGCTCCTCAATCAAGCCTTGTCTTGCACTGGTATAATTAAATATTTCTAGTTACATAGGTACAAATAAGATGTACTCAACCCAGTTTGTTCATGCTTAACCCAATTTAATTTAGAGAGGTAGCACTAGTGGGGGTTAGTGCTGGTGTGGCTGGTCCAATTTTAGTTAGTCTGGTAAAACTTTCCTAATACAGACGAGATTTGACATGCTGTTATGTTTTCACGGTGTCTTTTCTTTTGCCTGATTAACTCAATATCGATCCTTCATTATGCTCATGGTAGAGCAATTCCAAAACAGCAAGACAAAAAGCCTGAGAGAATGATGGATCGCAAGGCAGTGAATACACTGTCTTTTCAGTGAGGGGTTGATAACTGTAGATAATTATCTCACATGGCAGCCCTGTGAATTAAGAGGTGGAGAAGTTTTCAGCCTGTGATTGCACACATATGGTGGCAGAAGAGGCCCACGGGGTTACTGCTGAGACCTCACAGGAAGCTCAGAGCTGCAGTGCAGGTCAAGGAGGAAAGGGAAGGAAGCCTGGAAGTCAGGGCTCAGAGAGATAGGAAACAATTATCATTCAGCTGGCAAAAGGCTAAAGACAGCCTGCAGCAACATTCCACTGGGAGCTTCAGCACAAGAGCTACCCAGAGGAAAAGAGCCGAGAAACAGGGGAAATACATTGTTTTCTTCCAGTGCCAATTTCAAATGCGGTCAGATTTGTTGTCAGCATTACATAAAATGAGAAAGCATCAACCCGAACCAATAGCTTTTTTTAACAAAACAACTCTAGGTCTTATTATTAGAAGCACACTTAAATAGCAGGCTTGAGAATGGTGGGCTAGAAGATGGTGTGGCCTAGTGGGAAGAGCAAAGGACCATGAGATAGGGCACCTACCGTAATTTTGCAAATATAACCCACACCCAAATATACCCCGTGGTTTTTTCTATTTGAGTAAAAAAAATCTTGTATACCCCGTGCACAAATATAACCCGTGGGTATACAAGACTTTTCTGTGCTGGGGGTATATTTGCTGTGGGTATTTTTACAGTGCGGGGGAGGTGGGGGTTTAGCCTCTCACTGCCACAGGTTCTAGCGCAGCCGCCAGCCTCCGGGCGGGGGAGCACACATCCCTCAGGTTCCTCCGCAGCTGCAGGAAGGGGCGGGAGAGCAGGAACCACCAGCCTCCGGGCGGGGGAGTGCTCACTGCGTGGTTCCTGCGCAGCCGCAGGAAGGGGCAGGAGGATGAGTGCTCCCCTGCCCCTTCCTGCGGCTGCACAGGAACCAGGGAGTGAGCGCTCCCCTGCCCAGAGGCTGGTGGCTGCGCAGGCACAGGAAGAGGCAATGGAGAGCTCACCACCTGGTGAGTAAAAAAAATTCTGTATACCCCGCACCCGAGTATACCCCACGGGGGGGGGGGGGGGGGGGAGGCACGGATGTGTTGTAAAAACAAATATAACCCATGGGTTATATTCACTAAAACACAGTAGTTTCTATTTCGCTAATGTGCATTGCAATCGTGGCCAAATCTCTTCCCGTCTCTCTGTCTCTGTTTCTTATTTTATCATTTGCTTTGCTGATTTAGGACTGCAGGCTCTTCAGTGCAGTTAAATAAAGAGATTAATACAAAACAGAAAAGTATGTGTTTCTATATATTTCTGCAGCATCTATTATCTGAGCACTACCAAAATAAAATACACTTTCTTTATTTTTAGGGCATTTGGGACTCAATGAATCTAGAATGACTTTAAATACAAATTTTGATTAAACCCTTCTAATGTTTTATGAAATATCACCCTTAACTCTACAGGCTTGGGTTTTCGAGGTACTGTTGTGAATGGAAGCTCTGGGTGTTCACTGTGTGGGCTCAAGACCTCTGGGGAAAAAAATCATGCCATGCAAAGCAGGTGGTGGTACGCCGATCCAGAAACCGCCCATCTTCAACTTCAGGATTGGCATTCTTGCTATAAACTCCATCCTTAGAACCACCTACAGGATCCCAGCAGCAGAAATCTTGCAACAATTCCTGTTCTCACAAGATTAGTGTCTCATACTCCAACTTCTGTTCTTTTAATAGTGCAAAGGCTGCCAAGAAACTACAGAAGGACTTCCAGACTGTGTTGATGGTGACAGGGATCCTGCAAGGGGAAGATTGTGCCAATAATTTGAATGGACCTTTTTAGTTTCAAGACATCAATGCATACAGAAGATCTAAAACACACACACACACACACACACCTCTCTTTTGGGATCATTGGACTTACTATACTAGATTAGAACAGTCACTCATCAAGGCCACATTTGATACGGGTCAGTACCAATTGCTTTAGAAAAAGATAAAATTAGCCCTATAGTGGCCAAGTACAGAATAAGGCAGTATGAAAGAAAATACGTCTCCATTACCACTTTAGGCTGAAGCCCCAGGCCTTTTCAAAGATGTCCACTGAATTTGGAGTGCCTTCCACTCTGGAGGCCCAAATTGACACACCGAGGTGATTTAAATTGGATCCTGGGCACAGAGGCATCCAAAACTATTGGACACATTGAAACAGTAGGTCTTAGGAAACAACTGTGCCTTCCACAGATGTCCATTATTAATCTACAGTGGTTAAATTAATCAATAGTGTAATTCTACGGAACTCACTAAAGATTACTTTGGCGAAAAAATATGTAAATACACTGGTCTTCCCTTAACTATAGTACTCCTTCCACTCCCATTTGCAATGCTGTAGGTAGGGTTTAGATAGAATTGTTACATGCATGTATTATATTCTTAAACATGCAAGCGCATATGGAGAATATATTTATTTTCCATTTGAGTGATGTCAGCCCTATGGTATCAGGATATATAAACTCATTCCCCGGGGTCCAATTTCATCCACACAATCACTAACATGTTCAGTCAGAGCCAACATGTTCCTTACATTTTAAAGTGACAAGCTATTTTATTCTGATGTTGTGTTAAAAACTCAAGCAGAAAGTTTACATGGATTCCCAGAAGAGTGGAGTGATTGTGGTTGCTGCAATGACAATTAACATACTTACTACTTGCTCTCTCCCTGCCTCTCCCTCCCTCAGATATTTTCTCGTGGTTCCACCAGTTTTTCACCTGTACTTGGTACTACGAGTTTACAAAACCAGGGATGTTTGCCCTCCCTTTCTCCCACACTCAACTTCAACATAGAAGAATAAGGCCAGGCCTATCTGTACAGCACTGTAGTGGCATATCTATATTAATATACCTGCTCTACTTGCAGTGCCTCTAGTGAAGACACTGTGAGTGGCAAAAAGTATGTCAGGAGAAGCTCTTCTGCCAACATAGTGCTGTGCACATGAGTGCTTATGTCAGTGTAATCTATGTGGCTCAGGAAAGTCATTCCTCACTCCCGTGAATGACATAAATTATGCATGTAAGTAGACTGTAGTACAGACATAGCCTAAACCTCACTCCAGCCTCATCCATTATTTTGCAGAAGCAGCAGTTCTCTTTCTCTCTCTCTTAGTCTCTGGCTTTGCTCTGCAATTTTCTGTGGCATTTCCAAAGGGGATTACCTTCAGAGGTGTGCGTAATGCCTCATTAGTGACTTAAATGCTCTTAAACAAGGGTAATCATTAGCAAGTTATGAGGGGAAAACCAATGCTTCACAGAAGGTTAGACAATCTCTTCTGAGCACTTCTGTCAGAAGGTAAAATACAGATCTACAGAATAACCTTCGTGATCCAAATCTCAATTGTCCAACATTCCCTGTTATCCAAAACCAGGTCACATTCTGTCAGGGACCTGAAGAATTCCCACCATACAATAGTTACCAATGAAATGCCAAGTTAGCAGCCTGGAGAAATGAGAAAACAAAGAATGCTTTAGCCATTGAGAAGGAAGCAGAATATTCTTTGAAAAGTATTCATGCAACAGAAGAGTGATGCATACACATGGCAAAGTAGGATTTTGTGGGGCACCTACATGTGCTACAAGATTGCAAGAACCATCTTGGATTTCTCATTAGTGAAGACCTTTTGGGCCCATTCCACTATTTAAAAGTTGGTTTTTAATTAAAGCAGTATAAATCTGCTGGAGTAGACACTCTACTAGAGAAGTGAATTCAGAATAGCAACAACAACTGTGCATGGCAGAATCCAGAATTGCTTTTTAGCATATCAAAGAATAAGAAACCTCCACCTCTCCACTCACAGCCACATTCACGCAGCACAGAGAATGCAAGATTTAGAGGTTAACGCAAGCCTGGAATTCGGGAGATCTGGGCTTTGTTCTTGCTTCTGCCAAACATTTCCTATGTAACAGTAGGTAAGTCAGTTACGATCCAATTTTTATAGGTGCCGATCAGCTCTCATTGATTTCTGTTGAGGTTCTGGGGACTCAGAATCTCTTAAGACTCAGCTCTCATCCACTTTGTATCTCACTTACTCCTACTGTAAAGTGGAGAGATGAATGCCTTTCTACCTCCCAGGGGTGTAGTCAGACTTAATTAGCACTGATGAAAGTCTTTGAGATCCTTGAAGGCACATTAGGAAGGCAAATAATTACTGTTTTGCTAGACACATTGCTTTATGCAATAGTAGCATTCATACACTGTATGGGTAATGGGCAAATATATATTACAGGGAAATTCTTCTGGAAAATAATACGATCCATCTTAGTGGATCATGATTAATGATTTAGTGTCAAATTAATAAATAATTATTGGCTATTTACTTTAAATGTAGTCCCCTAGTCTTCCCCGTTCATTTCTAAAACAACCCTAGCATGTTTGGCATACAGAATTCCTTTTCAAATATTCCAACAGAAATTAATTTCTTAATGAAGGAGGTAAAGGAAGGAGGTTAATAAAGATTGCAAAAGACTAGACTCTGAAGTGAGTAGCATGAGAAAAGTGATCTTTGTAATAGGACTATGCTTTGCAACTGACTTCAGAAAACATATGCGGAAGGCAAGGAAAGATATCAAACTGAATTAAGTTATATATCCCTCTTTAAAGTTCAGTAGTGAAGAAGAATTTCCACATAAAGTGCATTATATGGTTACATCAAATTGTTCAATTATTTCACCATCATTAGGTACTTAAATGACTTCAAAGCATCAGCTTCCTTCAAAAATAGTAGACCTGTTTTCAAACGTCTTCCCATTGTGGCCATCGTAGTACTAAAATAAAGGCCAATAAAAATTAGAGAGTGGTGATATATACAATTCTTCAGTTCAGAGAGAAGTAGCTTGATTATAAGTTAATTGCTGTTGAATTTAACTTCCCAGCTCTGATTTGTGTATTGATTTAAGAATAAATCTGTACCAAATAGAGAGATTTACCATTTTGCTGAGATTGGCCTACAGAGTAAGTCATTTTTCCCAGTGATTTATGTGACATCTTTCTTATCAGTCATGTCCTCCCACCTGCTCAG
Source organism: Pelodiscus sinensis (assembly GCF_049634645.1). Lineage (NCBI taxonomy): Eukaryota > Metazoa > Chordata > Testudines > Trionychidae > Pelodiscus > Pelodiscus sinensis. The sequence continues at coordinate 16,449,408 of NC_134712.1, forward strand.
ATAATGAAATCTTAGTTATTTGTCAAAACCAATCTTTCATGCACTAGATGCTGTAATTCTAAAGTAAATCAAAAGGAATACCAGGAAGTTTGAAGTTAACAGCCAAAATTCACGAGAACTAAAAACATAAAACTAGACGTTTAAAATCATATTAAGGTCCCAATCTTACAAAAAACATATATATGTGAATCTTTGAAGGATCAAGGCTTTAGACATTGGAAAGAAGGACAATCCAGGGAACTATAGATCAGTCAACCTTACCTCAGTCTCCGGAAAAATCATGGAGGGGATCCTCAAGGAATCCATTTGAAGCACTTGGAAGAGGGGAAAGTGATCAGGAATAGTCAACATGGATTCACGAAGGACAAGTCATGCCTGACTAATCTGATTAGCTTCTATGTTTTTCCAAAACAACTTCACTTACATCCACACAGCAATAGCATTCTTTCAAAAAAAAAATTGAAAGAACAGAGGGTTTTTTCCAACATTGCTAAACCTCTTTCTATGAGGAAGAAGCCTTTTTCCGAAAGGCTATTCAGAAAAAGGTATGTGTGGATGGGGAAGAGGCAGTTCGTTCGAAAGAAGAGGAGAGGAAAAAGCACAGGTACCTTAGTGGCCACTCCATCCACAATAATTACCAGGGCTCAACAAATACGCTTGCCCGTGGAGAGTAGATATTACCAGCTGGCAAGTAACTACAGACATAGGCGTGCTTACTATGGGTGGCGCAGCCCCATCCGCCGGCCTGGTGGAGAAGCGGAGCACCGCCGGGGAGGGGGAAACGTGGCAATTCTCGCCGCCAGGCTGCCTGCGTGCAGCTCCGGTGCGAGGAGGCGGGGCGCGAGCCAGAGGGTGGGATACCAGCAGATGCCAGGACACTGGTGTGACGTGGAGTCATGGCATCATGGCCAGTGACCGCTGGATTCAAAAAGGTTCTGGCAGCCCTGCAAACTGGAAGGCAGAAACGAGGTAGGGGAGGGGAAGGGGGAAAAATAGAGGGAAGGGGCTTGTGCTGAGGGGAGGGGGCAGGTCAAGAGAAGAAAGGGGAAGGCACCAAGGGACAGCATGGAGGAGAGACAAATACCAGGGGGCCAAGTGAAGACAATGAGGAAAAGGGCAGGAGGGGAGGTGTCAGTAGAATAGGGGACAGGGTGATGCTGGGAGAGGAGAGGGTAAGGTCATTGGGGCTTAGAGGGGGGAGCGGGAGGTGCTGGGAGAAGGCTTGAAAGAAGGTGTGGGCATGAGGAAGGTGGGGATGGAGCGAGGTATGTGTGAGGGCACAGGGACATGAGGGGAACAGGGGCAGACGATGGTGAGAGGGTGGGCATCAGGGAAAAAGAGGGGGCAGGGGCAGTGAGGGAAGGGGGAGGCACCAGGAGGGTGCAGATGCAAGGGGATTCTGGGGGTGAAGCAGAAGGGAAGACATCTGCAGGGAAGGACCAGCACCAGAGGAGAGAGCCAGGGCAGGTGTGTAGTGGGAGGTGTTAGGAGAGCGGATGAGGAGGGGTAGCTCACATGATCAGAGTGGGGCTACTGAAGGAGTGGACACAGGGGGGAGAGAAGGGCTGGTGAAGGGGGGCATGTCTCAGGAAGGCTGAGGGAAGTGAGAAGGGCAGGAGTCAGGACAGCAAAGGAGGGTGAGGGATTGGGGGGCAGCAGGCACCAGGGGAGCTGATGGAGCAAGGGGAGGAGACATGGCAGCAGAGGGAAAAGGTAGAGGTTTATAATATATTTATTAATAACGTGGGTGATATTTATTAATATTTATTAATAACTTATTAGTAATTACTGTTCTTATTCTTATTAGGAATTTATGCCATTAAAACACTTTTTTGGGGAAGGAAGGGATGGTGAGTCCCTTTTTTGTCTGGCAAGTAGGGTTTTGCATAATTTGTCGAACCCTGGTAATCACAGCTTACATGCGAAATAGCATCCATTCAGTGTGGACTCTATCTTTCGAAAAAGCAGCTTTTTGGAAGATCTTTTCAGGAAAAGCTTCTTCCAAAAGAAGCCTGCAGTCCAGATATATCTCCAGATATGAGGATGTTATCTGCAGGGGAAAAGCCAAGATGACTATGGAATCCAATCCAATCCATATCTGATAGGTGGTTGCTTGGAGAGGACACAACTGATTGCCAGGATGCTGTACACTTGCCTTACTCCTCTACCATTTCTCAGTCTCTTGAGCAAGCCAATTCTCTTCAAAATGGAAAGAGGCCTTATGTATGATGTCATGACATTGCAGTCTATTACTAACCAGCTTTTCCCAAGTTGTGGGGTCAATGCCTCCCTTCTTAAGATATACCTTAAGGGTTTCCTTGTAGTGTTTCCTCTGTCCCCCCTAAATCCTCTTACCACGACTAAGCTGAGAAAAGAGGACTTTCTTCAGAAGATGAGCATCAGCCATCTGCACACAATGGCCAGCCCAGCAAAGTTGCTAGTTCATCATTTTCACCACAACATTAACTGCAGAGAGAACGCCAACCTTGGAACTGAGATGGAGAATCTTCTTAAAGAAGCACAGTTGGGACCACTCCTGATGCTTAAGATGGCTTTGCTATGTCACCCCATGTCTTGCCCCACAAAGAAGAGTAGGGGCGACTGCTGCATTGTAGATCAGCAACAGAGAAGAGGGCAAGAAGGGAGATGAGTCAATGAACAGGAATTACCAAAGCAATGCAAGCATACAGGTCCATATACAGACACCACTTCAATAAAAGCAGGCCAACACTCTTTCCACACAGTTGTTCCAGCCTTGTTACACTTAAGGCAAGTAAGAGTGACCCTTCGACTTACCAGAGGTTAACCTCTTTACTACCAAAATGTGGCAGGGTCTATTTTTCCCGCTCAGAAATTACATAAAACCTGTACTCACTGAATGAGCAACAGGCAAAAGGAACTGGCCATATAAGCAACCTTGCTTGCTTTACACCTACTTCTTTGTAACCAAATATATCATCTCCCACTTTGAAGAGGTGAAATTCTAACTACAGCTTAGCAACTAAAAGCAGTTCTTTCTGCAGCTTACGGTAGATACACAGATTGGTTTATCGTATGCAACACTTGCTGCCTCACAATGAAAGAGAAAGGTTTTTAAAGTTTTACTCACACTGGCATATTGTCAGAAGTTGTATGACAGATCAAGAGCTCTGAAGGCACCTACTCACTGTGCCAAAACACATATATTCATTAATTATGGGACACCTTGTGGATTCTGCTTGGGTTTCAGCACTAATAATGAAGAAAAAACCATGGCAACTGCCCTACAGTATAATTTATACCTAAGGCCTCAGTCCTTCAGTGAGATCTGTTTGGGCTAACTGTGTTTGCACATAGCCCAGTGCAGGAACAGGAAGGGTGGTCTAATGGGGAGAGCACTGAATGGTGACTCAAGAAAGTGGGGTTCAGTTATTGGCATAGACACATATTTCCTAAGTGACCTTATGCAAGTCACTTAATTAACTCTGTGCCTCAGCTCCCTATCTCTCAATTGGAGATGTCTCCCTATACCAGTGGTTGTTGTGAAAATAAATTCCATTAATGATTGAGGTGCTCAGACATCATGATAATGAGAGTCATACAACTCCTAAATAGATGAGACCAAATTAGAACAGGTGACAAAGGGGCCTGTAAAATTCAAGCCCTTGTCCTCCAAATCCAATGAACAGTTTCTTCACGAATTCAGTAAAAGGAAGGAAAAAACTGTGGAAACCTAAAAAAATGCCTAGCATAGTTCAGACAAGCCAGCTGTCAAGGTGGCATTTAAAGTACTCATGGGAAGGAGGAAGAAAGCGCAAGGGCTACAGAGTTAAGCCACCCCAGCATCTGTCCTGGCACCGCAAGCTGCAGAGAGATTTATCACCAGTGCCAGGAAAGCCCAATGCTGAATCTGAACTGAATCTCACATTCACCATTGCAGCCTTCAGACTGCATGTTCCTTGTTGTGATGGCCAAGATCTCAAGTGCATTTAGATGCCTGACTCCCTTTGAGATGTCAAACGCCTAAATATCTTTGAGGCTGGGGGACTACATTCTTTGTTTCAGCTGCCTGGCCTCAGCTTCTACTTCCAGACCTCAGTTCTTTAAACGTGACATCGGCAATGGCTATTTCAGTTTCCTACTCTATTTACCCAGTGATGTCAGATTTTGACTTACTGTGTTCTGGAGAGGCCTGGCATGCAAACATGGGGTTTCAGAGTTGTGAATTAATAATTCATTTCAGTGAGAGGGGCTGAATGCTCTGCAAATTTTAAACATCACTTATTTGGACACCTAAATTTGAATAGAGAAGCCTAGAATTAGAATTTTATCTTTTAAAATCTTAGCCTCAAATGGTATTGGGTTTGATTGAGAGACTATAACTACCTAAGTAATACATTAAAAAAACCACATGCACACAGAGGGGAAATGCTGGCCCTATTGTGTTGCAGATCACAGAGGGCTCAGTATGCCGGTTTATTGGTTGAAGTTGGGATCTTGTGGGTCAGGAGCAATACATTGCAGCAAAACTTAGTGTGCTGTGAGGAACGCTCCAATTAGAGCTGTTGAGTGGCAGTGGTCAGAGCAGGCTGTAAGTGGTTTGTAATCATTTTGTACAAGGCTTACAAGGCACATAAGTGTTAATACTAGAAGGTGATAACGTCAAGTGCAGGTGAATGGTCATGAAGACAGGGACTTGGAAGAGAGAAATAAGGGCTAGGGGCAAAGAAAAGGGGAATGGGAGTAGATAGATGGATCTAGTAGCCCAGAGAGAAGACTAAGGGATGAGAGAGATTAACAAAAAGCCAAATGTTATATATAACCACACTCACCTGTCTCATTTTGACTCCAATTCAGCAGTTTGTCCTGGGATTTAAGCACTAGGGCTACATCTAGATACAAGCCTCTTTCGAAAGATTGTGTCTAGACTGCAACCACTTCTTTAGAAAAAGTGAGCCGCTTTTTCGAAAGAGAGCACCCAGGCAGTCTGGATGCTTTCTTTCTAAAAAGCCCTGTTTGCATTCAAGAACGCCTTTTTTCGAAAGAGCACTTTCGAAAACAGGCGTTCTTCCTCATAAAATGAGGTTTACCGCGGTCAAAAAAACCCGCTGCGTTCTTTCGATTTAATTTTGAAAGAACGCGGTGGCAGTCTAGACACAGGGGAAGTTTTTTCGAAAAAAGGCCACTTTTCTCGAAAAAACCTTGTAGTCTAGACACACTGGGTTATGTGCTTTGTTGAAGAGGGATGACTTAGAAATCTAGGTTTGGGGCTCTTTCTCCTTTTGCTTGAGAGGAGAGACACAAGGAAAAAGTCGGCAATAGGAGCCTTTTATGTGGTCATCCTCCAGGCTACCCCAGATAACCCCCTTATGTTGCAGGTGATTTCCCCTCACCCAGCATATCAGCAAGTCCACTCAGATCATTAGTGAAAAGCATTCCTTTTGAAAGGTCTCATTTACTGACAAAAATACCAATGCAGAGTATAAATAAAACTTTCACTGTGGCATCCTATCTGGGCACCCACGGCATTCGTAGTCTACCTGCTCCCCACCTGGGTCTTGAGGTGCCTGGATGGAGATAAGCACACTAGGAGTGCTTTCAGTTCAGGCCTACATCCTTGAGGTGGGGCCCTTTGCTGATACTGGAATGGGATCCATTTCTGGAGTCAGGAATTGCATGGAGCTTTGTCCATGGTGAGGTTTCTCCAGGGGCAGCACATGATTCCTCTCAGGTCAGACTGCCTGACAGAGTCCGAGAGCCATTTTGGCTGGGATCAGGCCCACTTGGATGCCTGCAATTCTCCCACTAGGAGTCTCCTATCTCAGGGAGCTCTCCTGGACGCCTCTTGTGACCATTCCTCTTTAAGGACACCCTCACTCTAACTGGTCTTGTGTAACCTTTATTAGTACCGGGTACTTGTTTATTAATTAACAAATAATCAGCCAGCTGGGGCAGCCAACTCTTCTCACATGGAACTTGAGAAGGCAAGACAAGGCGCTGACTGCACATAAAGGGGCAAGTTGCCCTGTGACAGATGCACATATATATTTTATATATTTTGAGTCCAGAAGACACCTCGGGAATCAACTAGACTGACCACCTGTACAACGCTGATCAGAGAATTTCATCTAGTTATTCCTCATCAAGTTACAGTTCAATGAGAGCATCTTTGAGAAAAAGGCCTCCAATCCTGATTTAAAGTGGTAGAGAATTTACCACATCTGGGAAGTCACAACACATGAGGGTAACAGTCAAAAAGAGAGATGAGCACTAGAAAGAGGAACCGGGGAATCAAAGTAACATTGTCCGCTTGCCTGATTAAGTTTTGCACTACTTGGTGGCTCCTGATGCTTCCAAATCATCTCAGATTTTTAAATAAATCAATAAAATCAGCTATTCGTGAGCTAATGTTGCATTACATAGAAGATGCCCTGCTGTTGCTGAATAAAGATAATATGTAGCTTATAAAGCCCATAATTCTGAATGACAAGATACCATATATTGGGTCATTATAGTACTACTCTTATTCCTAGTGAAGTGAATCACTTTGATAACTCCACTCTGAATTCTCAGAGCCATTAAGAAACTGCAGATTACTTACTAACCATAATTACTTTTAATCATATTTGCTCTGTGGTTATCTGTTGTTAATAGAGCTTTTTGATCTACTTAACTGCCTCCCATGTAATTAAACAGTGGTGAAAAACACATGGCTAATACTCTGCTAACGATGCACAATTTACATTTAGGAAAATTTAAAAGCAAATGGTAATTCTCCATGAGGTTTTGACACAGAATGTTGCGATCATATTTTATCATGTTTATTTTGTTGTTAACATCAAGCATAATTAGTTGTTATATTGTCTCAGAGGGGCAGCTGTGTTAGTCTGTAACTGAAAAAACTTGAAAAACAACAAATATTTCTGCAGCACCTTAGGATATGTCTCCACTACATGGCTCTGTCGACGGAACCGCTTCATTTACATCAAAATGGCTGCCACGCTGTTCCGATCAGCTGTTTGTCAGCACAGCGCGGTAGTCTGGACGCTCTGCAGTCGACATCAAAAGCCTTTGTCAACTGCCTCATTATGTCTCATGGGATGAGGGTTACCGGGGCAGTCGACAAAGGCTTTTGATGTCGACCATGGATCGTCCAGACTACCGTGCTATGCTGACAAACAGCTGATGTAAATGAAGTGGCGATTATTTAAATTGCCACTTCATTTTCCTATGTCTACAAAGCTCATCTACATGGCTCCGTTGATGGAGCCATGTAGCATAGATATACCCTTAGGCTATGTCTAGACTGCAAGCCTCTTTCGAAAGAGGCTCTTTCGAAAGATACTTTCAAAAGAGCCTCTTTCGAAAGAGAGCGTCTAGACTGCACGCGGAACTTTCGAAAGAGCAAGCCGCTTTTTCGAAAGAAAGCACCCAGTGAGTCTGGATGCTCTCTTTCGAAGAAGCCCTATTTACATTCAAGAACGCCTTCTTTCGAAAGAAGCACTTTCGAAAGAAGGCGTTCTTCCTCGTGAAATGAGGTTTACCGCCGTCGAAAGAAAAGCCGCGTTCTTTCGATTTAATTTCGAAAGAACGCGGCTGCAGTCTAGACGCAGGTGACGTTTTTTCCGAAAAAGGCTACTTTTCCCGAAAAAACCCCTGAGTCTGGACACAGCCTTAGAGACTAAAAAAAACCATAGATGTGTCATGAGCTTTTGTGAGCACAACCCACTTCTTCATCTGAACGATTTGTTGTTTTGGAAGGTTTTTTTTAGTTGCTATATTGTTAAATGCTTTGCTTTTAGCCAAAAGATTTCATTCTACCCCAATTGTTTCTTGTGCAGGGGTCCTTGTTGTAGCTACAGTCCATTTGTGGGGGTCTTTACTGAACCAGCACCTGCTGGCTAGCTTAAATGACTGGGTTTTACAGAAGCAGACTCTCCAAAAACTTCACTTCTTTCTGCAAGAACCTCCAAAAACTTCTTTCCAGAAAACAAATCCCTGGGAACTTCCATCCTACTTTTCTTTGGTGTTTTCTTATAGAGTTTGTAGCCTGACTCCCACCACCATGCCTGCTGGCAGAAATTCTAGGCCCCAGGACAGAACACAATGTGCCCCCATGATGCCTCACATTTGGGCAGTGTTGCGTCTGAACTGCGGGCATTTTCCTGCTTTCCTTTTTTTTATGCATCTGAGTAATACATTTTGTTATGTGCAGCAAGGCATGTGCACATGTGCACCACCAATAGAAACAAATATTTATGACCATAGGGACTGCTGGGGAAATCTCAGCCGCAGTGCACTGTCTCTTTAAGAGAAGCACTAACACCCTCCCCAGAGTAGAAGGAAAACAGTTCCAACTCAAGTCCTCATGAGCCAGAGTCTCCTGGGTCCCCTGTCCCCTGCTGTACAGAGATGGGTACAGGGATAAGGGAGACACCCTGACTGTCACATCAGTAGTTCCCCACCCCTTGCTCTGCACAGCTAGCAAGAGAGTCCTGAAGCACTGAGCTGCAGCAGGACAGAGCAACATTGGGGGAAGGGGAACCTGCCACCTCTCAGCTAGGAGTCACGCGAATCTCTCCATGGCAGCAGGGGCCCTTTGGGCCCTTCGAAATTACCTGGGCTCCTAAGCAATTGCCCCTCCCTCCCATCAGCAGGCCTGCCTATGTGCCAATATGTGAAGAGTCTGAGTGTTCTTCTTCCCTGGATTTTCTGAAGTCACTCATTGACTCTGCTCTCTTTTTCTTTTTTGAGGAACTGCCACCTTGGTCTTCTAGGCAGGGACCAAGATGTGGGCTGAAAATTGCACGAGGCTGTGTCCAGTGCACCGGTATGTTTACCATGCTTCTCAAACCTATCAATGAGCCTGGGCCAAGTGTCACATACACCTGGGCATATACATGCTTATGGAGGCCAGCTAATAGGGTGAGGGGGAACAATGGCTCCCATTGACCTAAGGAAGCTGATGATCAGGTCCTTTATAGCTTAAAAGGGTCAGAATGTGCCATGGAGGACGTTCAGAAGGCTCAGTAGTTCTGTTCAGAAAGTCAGTCAAAAATTCTGATGCTCAGACAAACCTCATCTGAGTGATCCAGGCCTCTGTATACATGGATATGTCTAGATTACATGCCTCTGCCGACAGAGGCATGTAAAATAGGCTACCCAACATAGTCAATGAAGCCGGGATTTAAATATCCCTGGCTTCATTAAAATAAAAATGGCCACTGCGCTGTGCCGGCTCAGCTGATCGTTGGCACAGCGCATGAGTCAAGACGCGGATCAGCCAACAAGGGAAGCTTTTGTCGACTGCTCCAGTAAACCTTGTTTCACGAGGCATAAGGGAGCAGTCAACAAAGGCTTTCCTTGTCGACCGATCCGCGTCTTGACTTGTGCGCTGTGCCGACGATCAGCTGAGCTGGCACAGCGCATTGGCCATTTTTATTTTAATAAAGCCAGGGATATTTAAATCCTGGCTTCATTGACTATGTTGAGTAGCCTATTTTACATGCCCCTGTCGGCAGAGGCATGTAATCTAGACATACCCTATGGCTGTGTCTACACTGCACCCCTTTTCCGGAAAAGGGATGCAGATGAGACAAGTCGGAATTGCAAATGCCGCGGGGATTTACATTTTCCCCGCTGCATTTGCATGAACGTGGCTGCCGCTTTTTTCCGGCTCGGGGCTTTGCCGGAAAAAAGCGCCAGTCTAGACAGGGATCTTTCGGAAAATTAAGCCTTTTCCGAAAGGTCCCTTATTCCTGATTTTAAGAGGAATAAGGGACCTTTCAGAAAAGGCTTTATTTTCTGAAAGATCCCTGTCTAGACTGGCGCTTTTTTCCGGCAAAGCCCCGAGCCGGAAAAAAGCGGCAGCCACGTTCATGCAAATGCAGCGGGGAAAATGTAAATCCCCGCGGCATTTGCAATTCCGACTTGTCTCATCTGCATCCCTTTTCCAGAAAAGGGGTGCAGTGTAGACACAGCCTATGAGTGGGGGAACAGAAGACCAAGCTGTTCCATTAGATCAATGACATTACTTGACACTGCAAGGGTTTGAGGTACTATTGAACTGGTTTGGGAACAGAGGTTTGGTTGACGTGGGTTTATCAATCAGCTCAGCCCACCCATTCTCTAAAATGAACAGCACTATGGAAAAATCAGGGCTATTAACCTGTACAAATGAAAGCTGGAAGAAAAGGGTTCATGTGACTTTCCTGCAGACTAAAGTATACAGAGCTTGCATAGATCCAATTCTGAGTGAAGAATATTATAGGGAATATTAGTGCTCGGGGATGTCAACACTTCAGCTGGGACTGTGCCTTCCAGCTCTGGTAGACAGACACATGCTAGCGCTGCTCAAGAGAACACACTAAAAATAGCAGTTCCAGCGTCGATGTTGCAGCATGAGCTAGCCAACTGAGCATAGAACCCTGGGATCTGGTGGCCTGGCACTCAGGCAGCTGGCCCCTGCAACTACAACCACATTGCTAATTTTAACATGCCAACTTGCCCGCCTAAGTGGGGGGGACAAGCTCTTAGCTGCAGTGTAGACATACTGTCAGGCTGTCTGAGGAGGAACACCTGAAACTTCCTTCCATCACAAGATCAGCTCTTCAGTAACTACAGCTCCAGAGGACACAACTGGCTGAATAGAACCCCCCACGTGGCTGCAACAAGCTTTTAAATCTGGACTTGTGGCTCACTCAGCCTCTCCTTTATTTATAGTATTATTGATGCATAACCCTTCTGATGAGTGAAGTATCTCACTCAGATTTCATTTTCTTCTCCACTTCCCTTCCTGGCTAGAAGATGCTGAGACTTCTAAAAATAGTCTGATAATTAGAACACTTTACTATCTAACGATGCACCGTCTGGATTTGACCTACTTCTGAATTTATTCACAGCAGCAAACAATGGCCTACATTTTTCCCTCCAAAAAAGTGACAGTTCATTTTGAATGCCTACTTTGAGATAATTCTAAGAGGTGGGAGGCCAGGTGTTCAGGATTTTCTGAAAATCAAGCCTCTTCTGGTGTCACAAGTTGAGCATCCCTAAGTAGAAGCAAATCGGTGGACAAAGAAAAATGTCCTCCAACGCAAGAAACATTTTAAACATGCAACAGCCATATTCAGAAATATTCCTCAGACCAGCTGATATTTCCCTTTGGGATTTGATATGGATGTTGGATTGAGGCCTCCCCAACACTGGAGGTAATTAGGCTTGACCTTGACAATTGCTGTCTCCCAATAAAAAGTTGCCCTGATGAAAAAAGACAAACAAGCTTGAGCAAGATAATAGGAGCGCTTTAGTGATAATGAATGTGTTCTTAGTTTCAGCTTCTTAAACTTCACAGCCTCTGAAAGCCATTTAGCATTCTGCTTTTGTCTGTCGTCATGCCCTAAGAGCTTAGCAATTAAACCAGAAAGATTTATTAGGATTTTCTAGGCTGGCCCAGCAGTATATTTGAGGCGACAGCGTTTTGGATCAATTCTGTCTCTCCAAAGCTCGTGCGACACTGCATGTTTGCTGAGCATAGTTTGGGGACTGAGCTAAAAGCCCGTGTTTATCCTTTTCATTTTGCATTGAAGTTGATATAAGTACATCAGGTTATGGGGACAGAGAGGGGGATAAACAAAATTAACAGTGCACATTCCATATTGCTCAGTCCTTTGGTCTGTCTTGGATGAGATGATAAATTAGGTAATAAATAAATAGCCTTATTATGTTGGAAGACAGCCAAGATAGCGTAAATGCATACAACAGGCTAAGAGACACAGGTTTAGCTACCCTGTGCAACTGCCCAGAGTTTCAGCAGTCTATTCTATTCTATTCTATTCTATTCTATTCTAGCACCCACAAGTATTATTGTCACTTATAATTTTTTTCTAGGGCATGATCCAATGCACCATGAAATCAACACAAGTCTTTCAATTGACTTCAGTAGGTTTTGGATCAGGTCCCTGAGGCTAGATTTTCACCAAGAGCTCTATGCCCATTTGGACATAAGCAACCAGGTTTCCAAAAGTGCTCAGCGCAATGGACTTGGATATTTTCAACACTGAGTAACATCAGGGAGAGTTCAAGACCCCAAGCACTTTACTAGAGACATTCATCAACCTTCAGAATCAAATCTCTCTATATACCAACTTGGGAGAATTTGAGTGGCTTATTCTAGTGCTGGCACGATGCTTTTAAAATTCCTTTTAATGTAATTATTGCTGGTTGAAAAGCAGGGGAAAGTTATTGCAAAAATACTTTAATATTGCTCCATTTCTATTATGGTTAAATTTGGGAGGGGGGGGAATAAAAATCTGGAAAATTTCAACTGGCATTTAATGTAATTCAGGCAGAAAAAGCAGTTTTTCTTCTTACAAGAGCACTTAGAATGGAGTTATAAATATACTTCCAATCAGAATTAGAGTGCTCTTGCAAAGCTACAGTTTAGATACTTAAACAATACCCATCCAAGTTATGTTTGTTGTTTGATCAGTACTGTTTGTCCATCATTTTTAAGCTTCAGGGAAAGAAAATCCCAGAATCCTCTTTCTTCCAAAAGACCCAAGGAGACAAGAAGGCCTTATCATGTGTGAGATCTGGTAGAGAGAATAGTTTAATGGAAATGATACGATACGAAGGAAGGTGAAAGCTTTAGTAGAGAAAGGGCCAAATCCTCACAGCTTTTCTAATCTCCCATTGACTGCAATAAGGACAGACTACAAAATTGAGTCATAGTGGTATATTGGTGGGTTGGAAAAAGACAATAAGTCACTATGGTTATGTCTACACTACATAGTTAATTCGAAATAACAGGAGTTATTTCGAATTAACTTCAATAGAGTCTACACAGCCAAACCGCTATTTCAAAATAAATTTGAAATAGTGGAGCACTTATTTTGAATTTCGTAAACCTCATTCTATGAGGAATAACACCAAATTCGAAATAGCTAATTCGAAATAAGTGCTCTGTAGACACTTAACCATCAGGGAAAGAAATAAGTGCTGTGTAGACACTTAACCATCAGGGAAAGAAATAAGTGCTGCGTAGACACTTATTTCGAATTAGGGGGCCTCCAGCCCTTCCCAGTTTCCCCTGGTGGCCACTCTGGGCACAACCAGGAAAACTCTTCTCCTCTCCCCCAGCCCTGGGGTCCTTAAAGAGGTAGAGTCTGGCCACCGGGAACGTGCGAGAGCCAGGCCTGCCAGCAGCTGCAGCCCTTCACCCAGTGGCCACACAATGTCATCCAGTGGCAGCCAGCTATCCCCCGCCCAGTCCCCCCAGCACCCAGGGGCCAGCCAGGGGCCATAGACAGTGTGCACTCTCGTGGACTAGTGTGGAGATCATGAACCTCATTGAGGTTTGGGGGGAGGCCCCCAACGTCCATGATCTCCTCACTAGACAGAGGAATGCGGCCATCTACAGCCACATAGCGGCCACCATGGCCAGGAAAGGCCACAGGAGCACCCAGGAGCACGTTGGCTCGGACAGTGCAGGACACGGTCATCTACACCTCGCAGGGGGTACTGGGCATCATCTACTGCCTCCCCAGGAAGAAATGACCACTCCCTTTCTTTCTCCACAGCCGCACCAGCTGCACGTGCAAGGAGCACCACCCCACCTGGGACATGTTCCCACACCTGAGGGCTCCTCCGGACCACCAGCATGCGGCAGGGGTACTGGGACCAGCACCTGGGGGCCCTGCATGGCACCATCCAGGCCTGGGTGCAGGAGGACCTGCAGCTCCGCCGGGAGCAGCTTGCCCAGGACCGTGCCATGTGCTCACACCTGCAGGCCCTGCTGCAGAGCGTGCTGCCCCGTGCCACTTCAGTGCCTATTGCCCCTCCAGCTACTGTTCCTCTTCCCACACCTGCCCACCTTCCCACCTCTCCCTCCTCAACCTCCTCACCCTCCTCCTCAATCTCCACACCCCCCACCTCAACCTCCACACACTCCTCCCCATCCCTCCGGGGACACTGAGGCCCCCGCACCCACCATGCTGGGAGACATGTGGCCCGATGAGATTCCCACCCCTGAGCACTGAGCTTCCCCTCCCCCTTCTTCCCCTTGCTTCCCACTTCCAGCTCCCTCCTCCCAGTTTTCCCCCTCCCCTCTCCCGCCTCCTTTTCCCAGAGTTTCATTCCCTCTCCCCAGTTTTGTTAAATAGAGACAGTTCATGTTTATGAAAAATGTGTATTTTATTTGACATCAGGAAGGGAGACTAGGGAGGGGTAAGTGGAAGGACATGAAGGAGGAATGGGGCATGAGTCCCCGGTGGGGAGGACCGGGTTGGCTCTGAGGGCTCCTCGGGGTGGACGCTCTCCCGCAGGGCCTCCTGGATCCTGACAGCCCCCGGTGGACCTCCCAGATGGCAGCCTGCAACAAGTGCAGCCGGGCTGATGGCGACGACGCCATGAGATGCACCGGCGTGCCCAAGGACAGGTCTGCTTCCATGTTGCAGAGTGCCGTGGTGTCCCGAGTGAGGGCAAGCAGAGCACTCAGAGACACAAATGCTTTGCTGTTCCTTAGCGAGGTAGATCAGCAAGCAGAGAAATCTGAGAACTGTCTGTCTGGGGTGGGGAGTTGGGTATCTTTAAGCACAGACCTCGGATAGCCTGAGGCAGCAGCCCCACACACTAAGTCCGACCCTGATGCCCTGCCGGCACTGGTTCCGGTCAGCCTTACCTTCCATTCAGGGTCCACTCAATGTGGACGTGCTATTTTGAATTAGAAAAATGCTATTTCGAATTAGTTTTTGTGTCTAGATGCGTTATTTTGAATTAGGTTAATTCGAATTAACTATTTCCAATTAAGTTAATTTGAAATAGCACTGTAGTGTAGACATAGCCTATGAGAAGAAGGATGGTCCAATGGTCAAACATTATTCTAGGCCATTAGAGAGCTAGGTTCAATTTTCTGCCTTACCTCGGACATCCTGTGTAACTTGGGTAAGTAAGTCATTTACTAGGACCATCCATAGGCATATGCAGAATACGAAGCTGTGGAGGGCACCAGGTGCCCCAAATTTAGTGATATGCTAGGCAGATGCATGCTGCTTATGTGGTCTCCTTGGCATGGGACCAGCAGCGGAGCCCCAGGCAGCCCTGGTGGTGAACATCCAGGAGGCAGCCAGGACCCTAGCTGGGTGAGAGGCTGGTGATGGAGGCCTATGCAGCAGCCAGGACCCCGGGCGTGGAAGCCTATGTGGCAGCCAGAACTCTGAGTGAGGGGCCTGTGTCAGAGTCCCAGGTGGCAGCTGGTACCCCAGGCAAAGGGCTTGTGTCAGCTGGGAACCCACATAAAATGTGGGGAATTCTACAGAACCTCCAGTTTCTGCATCTATGCCTTCTTACCCTGCTCCTTCCCCAGCCCCCGCCCCATGGAGCAGTCACTCTCCACCTCTGCAAAAGGCACCATAAATCTTAAGGATAGTCCTGCCAATTAGTTTCTTTATATTTCTGTTCCCTACCTCACAGGGCCTATGGAGTATAAATACTATGTAATGCACTCTTTTTCCATGGATTAGCTGATCTTTCCACTTGTGTGGCACAGTGTGCTTCCATCTGTCACAAAGACAATCACAATCCTTTGCAAGTATCTGATTTTTACCCTCCAACACTGTTGAATTCCTGAGACTCTGGACTGTCTCACTGGCATTGTGCTGTATGAAGATAGACAGTGCTCAGGGCATGGGCTGAGCTGGCTTTCGGGCATGGAGCCAGGCCTCTCATGGCTTTGGATACCTCTCCTTCTCCCAACTTTTCACCATCTTCAGCTATCACTATTGGCTTCATTCCCAACCTCATGCTGTGAATCGCAAGAGAAGTGGCTCTAGAAGAGAGCCGTGGCCAGAAGCAAAGAAGAATGGTCAAAAACCAGGAAAGATGTCTGTGGCTGGTGGATGAGAAGCTGAAAAGAGTTAATGAGGAAGGGGATGGGGTAGTTGACAAGTAAACAAGGGAGGGAGGGAAGTCCAGACCCAAGCAACCGGGAGAAGAAAAATAAGGGAGTCAAGTTAATTTGACTAAATAGGGTTTAAAAGGACTTGCTTGATTACAAGATGAGATTTCTGCTTCCCTTCTTTGGGAGTATTTTAAAGGAATTATTAGGCTGTTCAATATGTAGTAATATAATAGCTATGTTGGTAGGGGGAATTTTACAATAATCTGAGATAGTCCCCGTTTTAATTGTATTTGGATTGAGCACAAGAAGACACTGGGGCCAACCACAATCTTTGGATCCAGATCCAATTTTTTTCAAAATTCCAGGAAGTTTTGATCTTAGCTTTTGTTTCCATCCTAGTTCATGAACTATCACTAGGAAAAAACACTTTCTCATGAAAGCCAACAGTACATTTTGTCTTCCAGAGAGGAAAGGCTGCATTCAGGAGAACTTTTGAATTTTGTGACATTGAGACTCACTAAACCTGAATTGTAAACTTATTGAGGTTGACAAAGTTGGCCATGTTTTTGCTAGGATCAAGAAAGTTGCACATAGAAGGTGGTAACTATTAGAAATGGGCCCCAAGAGCACAGATCAGGTTTGAACTCTAATTTGACCCAAACTTGCATATGATTCAAATTCTGGAATGGTTCTGGTATTGTATAGCTAATTGGAGGGGGACATGATGTTCATACTCAGATCTGAACTTCTCCAAAGTTTAAGAGCATTTAGATGCATCGTTCTGAATCACAATCCAATGCCAGACTCAACATAGAAAGCCACCAAATGAAATGAAAAAATTGGCAGTCCTCTGCCAGTGCCAGGCTTGTCACTGAGGTATGGAAATGAGTTCTCTAGAAAGGAAGCCTTTTGCTTTTGTAATGTCCAGGGGGACTTGAAACTAAGATAAAGACTAATTTGTTTAATGCCTTTCATACCCAAAAGAATAGGGACGTGCTCTACCCATACATCAGCAGCTGGACACCAGGAAACCTTGGCTTAGAAAAGAAAACCTAACAGGGATAATAATCTTTTTGTCACAAATTCTCCCCTTTCTTCTCCTTTTATTTAACTCATCGAAGAGGTCTGCAGCACTTTGTGGCTAGTAAATCTGTTTGGCAGGTAATCTGCCACCCATCTACCAGCTGCTACTTTGGCAAGAGTAGCCTTCCTGTTACCATGGCAAACCTCGGGCAGGCAAACGACATGTAGGCCTTGGATTTTTGCCACGGTAATCTGATGGCATAGGTCTTTGTTAATAGAAAGAGGAAAGCAGGCTAGTGCAGCCTGTCATTTCCTGCCAATAAAGGGTGAACTTTGAGCAGGGCACAGGACTAATTAACTGCCTCCACCAGCTGTTGGCGGGAGCATGCCAAATCCGACAAGTGGCTGGGGCCTTGCATCCTTAACCCTTGTTGTCTTCCAAGGAATGAACAAACAGCCTTTTCTTGTGATTCATTGGAGTATTTGTAGAATTTCCTCTTTTGAGAAAGGTCTCCAGAAAAAAAAAATCTTCCCTGAGGAGACTTGTAACCCCTTCCTAGATTTGCCAAGGCTTTTCTGCTGACTTAGGGGTAGTTCTACACTCCAATGGAAACCCAGGATTTGAAATCAAGCCCCAGCCTAGCTATGGCCCCTTCTATCTACACACAAACCATGCTAAGCCCAGGTTCAGCTCCAGGCCCTATAGAGGGGAGGTTCTGAACCAGAATCAAGCAGGACTCTGGGTTCAAGCCCTATTACTTTGCAGGGTAGATGTGGACACATGCTCTGAGAGTCTGCTAAAAGTATCTCATAGGCCAGCTTTCTTTGTCTTCTGGACAGCTACGTTTGGTGGACAGACAAATTTTCCCATACTGCACCATGAACCAAGGACTAGAGCAGCCCCATCTTCAGCAGGCGCTAAGAAATCTGAGGTATGGGTGGTTGGACCCAGGCTCTCATAATGCAATGAAGATTCCAGAACCCCAGGTTGAGGGAAAAGGTTCAACAATTCTTAACCTGGACGGCAACAAAGCTGCTAAAGCCCTAGGTCAACAAACCCTGGCTCTGCTAACTTGAGTTCTCCTAACCCGGAGCTTACACTGCACTGTAGGCATAGCTTTGGTGATTGTGTTGTGGCTGTTATTATTGTGTTGTATTTAGACAATGTGCCAACCCTGCAAGAACAGAAAGAGGGAAAAGGCCAAGAATTTTGAGAATGAGTATAAGTTTGGGTGCCCAGTTTGAGATGCCTTAAAGGAGCTTGATTTTTCAGAAGGAAGATAGGATACATTCAGTAGCTTTGTTTAGTGGCACACATTGCATAAGTATTTTGAACTGCCATTGTGTTGGTGAGAGGCTGCTGTGGGCAATGCAATTTGGAATGGAGAAAATGGCAAAGGAAATGCCTCTTTTGAAAGTTATGGGTGTAGCCTTAAGGCAGCCCTTTCTACAGTTTCAGTGGGTTTGTGCTCTGTGTAATATTTATGTCCTGTTTTGCAATTCACCTGTCATTTACCATCACTGTTAGTTAATCTAAATGAATCAATAAAGACAGGCAATAGCTTTCTCAACCCATCTTTAAACCAATCCACTGTTGTGGACCAAGATGTAGGCAGTCTAGTCTAGTGGACAGAGCAAGAGTCAGGTCTAGTGGGTAGACCGAGCATCCAGGTTAGGTAATAAAGCCAAGGGTCCGCACCTGAGTTAGCTGCCAGTTAAAAGAGCCAGCAATAGAACCAGGGTCAGAACCAGGAACCAAAGCTGAGATCAAACAGCAAATGCCAGAGCCCAGTGTCAAGCCTGAGTCAGAAGCTGAAAGACAGGACTGGTCACTGAGGATAGGAGGTAGGTGTAAGAACAGGTGGAGAGACAAGGACCAAACAGGAGCTCCGTGGAAAAAGAAGCAATGGCAGGAGCAGAAACCCAGGTGACTGAAGCGGTAATACCAGCACGCGGAACCAAACCTGGGACCTCCAAAGCCTTGTGCTTAAGCCTCTTCGGTTTGAATGAAAAGCCAGCTGGCTCTCCCCTCAGGCTATAGAGCACACATAGACTACGTCTAGACTGCAAGTCTCTTTCGAAAGAGGCTTTTTCGTAAGATACTTTCGAAAAAACTTATTTCGAAAAAGAGCATTTAGACTACAATCAGTACTTTTGAAAAACCAAGCTGCTTTTTCGAAAGAGAGCACCCAGACTGGATGCTCTCTTTCGAAAAAGCACAGTTTGCATTACATAGCGCCTTTTTTTGAAAGAGCACTTTCAAAAAAAGGCGTAATTCCTTGTGAAATGAGGAGTACCACCGTCAAAAGAAAAGCCGTGTTCTTTTGATTTAATTTCGAAAGAACACGGCTGTAGTCTAGACGCAGGTGAAGTTTTTTAGAAAAAAGACGACTTTTTTTCAAAAAAAAAACCCTGCAGTCTAGACACAGCCTCATTCTTTCTCTCTGTAAGTGGTCTAAGTGCCACTACATGGGACAGTGAACTACACCCAGGGGCTGTGTCTAGACTGGCAAGTTTTTCCGCAAAAGCATGTGCTTTTGCGGAAAAACTTGCCAGCTGTCTACACTGGCTGCTTGAATTTCCTCAAAAGCACTGACGATCTCATGTAAGATTGTCAGTGCTTTTGCGGAAATACTATGCTGCTCCCGTTCGGGCAAAAGTCTTATTCCGAAAAACTTTTGCGCAAAAGGGCCAGTGTAAACAGCAGAGATTTGTTTTCCGCTAAAAAGTCCCGATCGCGAAAATGGCGATCGGGGCTTTTTTGCGGAAAAACGCATCTAGATTGTCCATGGGCGCTTTTCCGCAAAAAGTGCTTTTTCAGAAAAGCATCCTGCGAATCTAGATGCGCTTTTCCGAAAATGCTTTCAATGGAAAACTTTTCCGTTAAAAGCATTTCCGGAAAATCATGCTAGTGTAGACATAGCCAGGGTGTATCTAGACTACACATCCCTGTCAACAGAGAAATGTAGATTGGGCACATCGGAATTGCTAATGAAGCAGGGATTTAAATATCCCATGCCTCGTTAGCATAAACATGGCCGCCACTTTTTTCGAAATGGAGTTTTTTGAAAAAAACGGTAGTCTTGATGCAGATCTGTCGAAAATAAAGCCTTTTTCAACAGATCCTGTAATCCTCATTTTTTGAGGAATACAGGATCTGTCGAAAAAGGCTATATTTTTGACAGATCCGCATCTAGACTGCTGGGGGGGGGTTTCTCAAAAAAACTCCATTTCGAAAAAAAGCGGTGGACATGTTTATGCTAATGAGGCACAGGATATTTAAATCCCTGCTTCATTAGCAATTTCAATGTGCTTTATTTGCATCCCTCTGTCAACAGAGGGATGCAGTCCAGACGTAGCCCCAGTAAGTGTGTAGGTTACAAACTTCCTTTAGGTGAGAAAGCACATCTGGAGCTGCAGAGACCCAGTTGAAATCTCAGAGAGCTCCTACCTGTAACCTGGGACTTCTGGAGCTTTGTGTATGAGCCTATACTACTTGAGCTGAAAGCTAGCTGGTGTTCAGCTAAGGCTGTAAAAGAAACTCATTTGCTCTCTCTCTCTCTCTCTGTATGTGGTCTCAGTACCACAACATGGAATAAGCACACCACACCCAGCAGGTGTGTGAGTTACACAGCCACAACAGGAAACCACCTGGCTGGTCAGACCAACTTTTCGTGCTTCCTCCTGGCTTAAACAGCAGCGTTGGACCAATCAGTGGATCTGGGAAATCCTCCAATCAGAGCTCCCATAGGCGATGCCCAAGTGGCTTCAGTAGGCATTGAGAGGAGCCCAGGGTATGGCAGCTCTCTAGGGGCTTCTAGGCCTGGGTGCATTATACCTGTTTTCCATGTGTTCCTTCTCCACCACATAATAATGAATTAGAGCAACTGAGTAGAGACATCACAGCAGGAATAACAATACGTAGCTGTTCTGTAATACCTTTCCTCGGCAGATCTCAAAGTTCATAGGGGGAAAGTTGTTAAGGAGGCTGTTTTTCCCAGGCCCAGGTAGCTACCTTGCTCTTTGCAAAATATCTTGCAAAATCTACTCTCTGTGCATACTTCACGTCTCTGCTTGATGGAGTCACTGATTTAAGTAGGGGAAATGAACCATTATTAATACATCTGATGGCTCTGCCTGGGCTTGGGATACTGTAGGTGATATCAGAGGTGCAGCTACCTGAGATCTGTGAGGTTGGGAACTAGCACCTGCCTTTGTGGCCTTTTTTTTAATCCCAGTTTACACACCCCGCCAGCCCCATGGACTTCTCCCTGAGAATGGTAGTTTGAATCATCTTTTAATTGCATATGGAAGAACTAAGAATGCCTTCCTACATGTAGCTGTCAGCAGGTAGAACACAAAAATATTTCCATGGCTGTGATGTGTAAAATTCCCCAAATTAACAGCATCTCAGGCAGGATGTGTTGCTGCAGATCTGAGCGATAATGTATTGACTTGTTCCCCCAAAACTAACATCTACATGTGTCTGGTGTTTGAAATGAGCCTGTTGCTTTCAGGGCTCAGACGTCATAATGTTTCCTTTTATAGGCATGGCCAAGGCATGTTTGGCTTTCAAATCCTCTTTGAGGAGGAGTTTGTTCATAGAACCTAGAGCTCAGCTGCCTTCCCCTGTGAGGTCCAGAGATGAGTTTCAATTGCCCTGTGTAAATGTGCCTGTAGTGCCTTACTGACTTCTTGTTCCTTGTAAGGATCCTCTTTACACTTCCTTCAGTCAAGTGAGAGGGACACATCCCAAGCAGCCTTTTTCCTTTGTATACGCAAACACATACATATGCTCTTTGGGTGGTGCAGGTGCCTTCACAGGAAGTTTAATCCAGTGCCTCCTACAAGTGGCCATGCTGAGTCAGCACTGGTTGGTCAGATTGTGTCTCCTGTCAAGCAACAACCTCCGAGCCACCCCAAGCCATCTAAAGGCTAATCTCAAAAGGGAGGAGATAAGAGTGTGAACTATATGGTGAGCAAGGTAGCAATGTTAATGATCTTGTGATGCAGTATGAGATGTTGACTTGGTTTTATTCTGGGGGAGGTTCATTAAGAGACAGACATGCAAAAATCCTGGGCTTTGATACATGAAACCACAGCGAGGAAAGACAATCCCGATGTAAATGCAGCTATAGGATGCTATTGAAACAAATGCTGGTGGAATGTTAAGGCATGCTCAATGTTACTCTCTAGTGCTGGACCACCAACATATAAACCTAATGCCACACCTACTAATGGAAAGTCTCTTCTGTCTCATGGCTCCTGGGTCTGCATGTATTTTGTAAGTCAAAAAGTCCCAAGTCTTACATCCACTACCACAGAGTTGTGGGGATAACAATTATGATAGATGTAGCCTCACATGTGATCCATTGGCCAAGTG
The DNA here is from genome assembly GCF_049634645.1 of Pelodiscus sinensis. Lineage (NCBI taxonomy): Eukaryota > Metazoa > Chordata > Testudines > Trionychidae > Pelodiscus > Pelodiscus sinensis. The sequence continues at coordinate 16,471,688 of NC_134712.1, forward strand.
TATAATTAGAGGGCTGCACATGTCACTGGTGTAAACTGGCATAGCTCCATTTGTTAATTCCCCCATATCAACGTCTTTCTTAACACCTCATATATTTCAGGGCTTCAGCGCACATATGACTGTCTGATCATTCAGGCTGAATAGCTGGGATTTGATTAAGTATGTCAGCACTGCAGTATGAAGGGGGAAAAGGAAAAGACAAAAGAAAGAAATAAAATAAAGGGAGATTTGTTCTTCCTCCTTCCCACTCAATATAAATAACTACTGCGTGATGTATCTCAGCAGTGGCATAAAGGCAGCTGCACATATCTTGGGTGGACTGGTTTTGTGTATGCTAGATAACCAGTCAATGGAAAGATTTATGCCAAGGATCACTTACAAAGAGAGAGAGAGATGAGTCTTCCTACACAATAAGGCTCAGGGCTTGACTAACAGTCACAACTTACTTTCTTCCTGGTCTCTGACTCACCATCAGATTCTTTATTCTGCAGATGTGCAGGAGATTGTTTTATCTGGAATTAGATGGACACAAGTTGCACCATTAATAACATTCAGTGTCTCCTAGTGTAACAGCAGCTGTAAATTCTTTACTTCACATTATCTCTACAACAGTCTCACTGCTTTTAATAGGTTGTCTGGTTGGGGTGGAGGAGAGGAGGAAGGCAGAATTAGTCTATGCTATAGTAATCTCCTAGCACTAACTTTATTTTGTGGCGGCCTTTGAGATTGTCTTAGAATCACAGAATACTAGAACTGGAAGGGACCGTGAGAGGTCATCAAATCCAGTCCTCTGCCATTACAGTTGTACCTATGCTGTTCTTGAAGGCACTTGTGATGCACAGTATCACACCGGCAGTAGAATAATATCAAAGAAAATATTGGACATGGTTATATTTCTTGAGTGGTTGGCTGCTGTTATTAAACATGATAGAGTAAGATGTGGGAAGGTGAAAATGATTTTGACCAGCTTCAAGGCTGTGACAAAGGTTTTTTCCAGAGTAATAGCCCATCACTGCAAACTACAGTAGACAGCTGAATTTTCACTGATCTACTGTTTAGAAAAATAGCTCCCAATTTTTTGTGGGCCACGGTTCCCTTTCACCGGATTGAGTGTACAGGCCCATGTCTGTCATCTGCACTGGTGTGAGACAGAGAACTCCTCTGAAGCAATGGATGAAGTTACACACTGGTGTAAGTGAAATAACAGGCAGAACCATTGTCTCTGCCCACTCATGTCTACACTGGGGAGTTATTTCAAAATAACAAGGTGAGCATCCACACTATCGAGCCTGTTATTTCGAAATAGTACCTCCTGCTTGTGAAAAGGAATAAGCTTATTTTCAAATAGGTATTTTGAGATTTCAAAATAACTCATTTTGTAGTGGTAGTGAAGACATAGCTTTTAACCTCCTTAGCCTCCCCATCCAATAGCAGAAAAAAGGAACTAAGGGGGAAATGTAAATTAGTGAAAGTTACACTTGAATTGAAAGGGTACGTCTACACTACAGCGCTAATTCGAACTAACTTAGTTCGAATTAGTTAATTCGAACTAAGCTAATTCGAACTAACGCGTCTAGAACTAAACACTAGTTCGAATTAGCATTTTGCTAATTCGAACTAGCAAGTCCACATTAAGTGGACCCTGAACAGGGCTTAAGGATGGCCGGAAGCAGTGCCAGCAGGGCATCAGAGGAGGACTTAGAGCGTGGAGATGCTGTCTCAGGCTAGCCGAGGGCTGCGCTTAAAGGGTCCCGACCCCCACCCCGGACAGACAGTTCTCAGGGGTGCCCCGCTTGCAAAGCAGTCCCGGCTTGGATTGCCCGGACTATCCACACTGGGCACATCACACCACTCGGCCATCAGCCCGGCTGCACTTGACGCAGACTGCGATCTGGCGAGAGGGGGCATTCGGGGGGCTGCAGGAGAGCTTCCACCCCCAGAAGCCCGCAGAGCCAGCCCAGTCCTCCCCATCGGGGGCTGGTACCCCATTCCTCCCTCACCTCCTTCCACTTACCCTTCCCTAGCCCCCCTTCTTATTGATGTACAAAATAAAGATAACGTTTCTTCCAACATTGACTCTGTCTTTATTGAACAAAACTGGGGGAGACTGGGAAAAGGAGGTGGGAGAGGGGAAGAGAAAGGCTGGGAGAGGGGAGGGCAACTAACATGATCAGGGGTTGGGAACAGGTCCCAGATGAAGAGAGGCTACCGAGACTGGGACTGTTCAGCTTAGAAAAGAGGAGATGGAGCGGGGACAGGATAGAGGTCTCTAAAAGCAGGGGTTGGGTGGAGAGGGTGCATTCATAAAAGTTCTTCATGAGTTCCCATAAAGAAGGACTAGAGGACACCAAAGGAAAGGAATGGGTAGCAGCCTTCAAACTAGTAAGAGAAAGTTGTTCTTGAGAAAGCAAAGAGTTAACCTGTGGAACTCCTTGCTGCAGGAGGCTGTGAAGGCTACAACTAGAACAGAGTTTAAAGGGAAGTGAGATCAAGTCATGGAGGTAGGGTCCATGGAGTAGTCTTAGTCAGGGGGTAGGAGTGGTGTCCCTGCCCAAAGTTTGTGGAAGGCTGGAGAGGGATGGCACGAGACAAATGGCTTGGTCACTGTCTTTGGTCCATCCCCTCCAGGGTCCCTAGGGTTGGCCGCTGTCGGCAGACAGGCTACTGGGCTAGATGGACCTTTGGTCTGACCCAGGACGGCCATTGTAAGCTCAGGGCTCAGGGTCGGGGGTCTCAGTGGACCCCCTTGATTTTCATGCACACCTGCTCCTGGGTGGCCAGGCTGGCAGCTCTCCTGCCCTAGACGGCCACTTTCCTGTGCCTAGTGCGGAGATCGTGGACGAGGTCCACGATGTCCGCACTAGCCCAGGAAGGTGCCCGCCTCTTGCGGTCCAGGGCAAGCTCCTGGGAGCCGCCAGCCTGGTCCCGGGAAGAGGGGGTGGGCTGGGGGGCATCGGGTGGGTGGCTCTGTGCCGTGCCAGGTGCAGGGTCTGCTGGTTGGGTGCTGGCAGGCTTGCACCTGGCACGGGCACCGTAGCCAGCCCGTGCCCCTTTAAGGGGCCCGGGGCCGGGAGGGGGGCATAGAGTTTCCCTGGTGTTGGCCAGAGTGGCCACCAGGGAAACCTGGGGAGGGCTAGCCTCCCACTAGTTCGAATTAAGGGGCTACACACCCCTTAATTCGAACTAGTAAGTTCGAACTAGGCGTTAGTCCTCGTAAAATGAGGTTTTCCTAGTTCGAACTAAGCGCTCCGCTAGTTCGATTCAAATTCGAACTAGCGGCGCGCTAGTGTAGCAGCTATGAATGTTAGTTCGAACTAACGTCCGTTAGTTCGAACTAACATTGTAGTGTAGACATACCCAAATAGAGGAGCAGAAAACGCCACAGTGTATTTAGACTGAAGAGTTCTAAGATGCTGATGTATATCTGCATTATCTAGTAACTTCATGTGCAACTCAAGTTTTTCAGCCTTTTTGCCTTTTTGCAACTAAAGTTTCTTAGGCTTTAGTTTACCATCCAAAAGCTTTGTTCCCCCAAACTCCAGGTAGTCCCTACTCTTACAGATTTTAAGGCTAGTATGGGACACTTCTAATCAGACCTGCTATGTAAGGAATCACATAGAATTTCATTCCGCAATTCCAGCAGCTGAGCGGATAACTTGTTTTTAAGCTGGAAAATATCTTTTAGAAAGACATCCAGTTCTGACTTTAAGATTTCAAGTGATGGAAAATTGACAACAGTTCTTGGTTATCTGTTCCAGTGGTTAAATAGCTTTCCTTTTAAAAATATGCATTGTATTTATTGTTTGAATTGTTCTAGCTTTCATTTCCAGCCATTGCATCTTGTTATGCCCCAATACCAGAAACCGTCCTTGTGTAGGTACTTAGGGTATGTCTACACAGCAAAGCTATTTTGAAATAACAGCTATTATTTCGAAATAACTTTTACCCAGCAAATTGCTATTTCAAAATTAAATCGAAATAGTGGAATGCTTATTTTGAATGTGGTAAACCTCATTCCACGAGGAATAAAGCCAAATGCGAAATAGCTAAATCAAAATAAGCACTGTGTAGATGCTTATTTCGAAATAGGGGGCTTCCAGCCCTTCCCAGGCTGCCCTTGTGGCCACTCTGGACCAAACCAGGAAAACTCTTCTGCTCCCCCACAACCCCAGAGCCCTTAAAGAGGTAGACTCTGGCCACAATGCCTGTGCCAGCTGCAAGCCTGCCAGCACAGAGCCAGCAGTCACTGCCCCTGGCCCAGCATGAGCCAGCAACCCATTTTCACCCAGACCTCCACAGCTCCCCAGGAGCAGGCTGGCAGCTCCCAGGAACCTGCCAGGGGCTGCAAACAGTGGGCGCCTTCCTGGCCCAGTGCAGAGATCATAGACCTGATTGAGGTTTGGGGGGAGGCCTCCAATGTACATGATCTCCGCACTAGAAGCAGGAATGCGGCCATCTACAAACGGATGGCTGACAGCCTGGCCACTAACGGCCACATGCACACCCAGGAGCTGGTGCACATGAAGATAAAGGAGCTGTGGCAGGCCTATGCCAGGGCCACGGGGGGTAGCTGGCCCAGACCCCTGCCCCTATTATGATGCCCTGGACCGAGTCCTGGGGGGTCAGACCTCTCAGGTGGTCATCGACCCTAGGGCAGAGGGCCCTGAGCAGGTCACGGAGGAGAAGGAGGAGGAGGAGGATGACAATGGCCAGGAGTTGCAGGATCCTGGAGGAAGCGTGGCACTCACCCAGGCCCTTGAGATGTCATAGCAGCCATGTCACTGGTGTCATCCGAGGCCGGGGAGGCCTTGACATGTGAGTGCCATCACTGTCCCCTTATGCAGGGCAGGGGAGAGGGAGACCAGGGACCACGTGTGTGGACCTTGCTGACTAAGGAGCATGCAGCAACCTGTGCATGTTCTGTGCCAGCCAGGGTATATGACCCCAGCTGGCTGCCACACAGGGGCCCTGTTCTGTTACCCACACGCGTGTATGTATGAAGGCACATGACATGCTCCTGACCCCGGAGAGGGACACTGAATGATGTCCTCCTGCCACAAGTCCCGTCTACACAGAGGCAGGGCACATCTCCTCTCCCCCAGTGTCCTCCCCCCCCACACACACACTGACACCATATACAGCACAGGGGCATGGGTGCAGTCCCGGGCCAGCTCACACTCCCAGAGATAGAAGGACATGCCAAACATGGCCTGTGTGCAAGCACATCGGCTCCGATGGTGCGGAGACCTGCCATCCTCGCCTTGCAGAGTGGGGCTTGGCTTTACCCACTGTGTCCCCAGGAAGAACTGACCACCTCGCTTGTTTCTCCGCAGCCACAGCAGCTGTGAGTGCAGGGCACACCACCCCGCCCAGGACATCCTCCCGCACCCGGGCACTCAGCAGGCTGACCCAGAACCAGGAGTACCAATGGCAGCACCTGTGAAGGTAGGTCTGCATCCTGGAGCACTGGGTGCATGAAGACCTGCAGCTGCGATGAGAGAGCTGAAGGGAGCAGCTTGCCCAGGGCCGTGCCATCTGCAACCACCTGCAGACCCTGGTACAGATATTGGTGCCTCCTGCCACTCCAGCCTCTGCTGCTGCCCCATCTATCGCTCCTCCTCCCACTCCTGCTCCCTCTCCCAACTCTTCCTCCCCACCCACCCCACCCTCCATACCTGCTCCCCCCCAAGGATGCCGACACCCCCACACCTGCAGTGCTGGGAGACAGGTGGACCAGCAAGACTCCCAACCCTGAGCTTCTCCTCCCCCATCCTCCCCTTGGCTACACCTTCCAGCTCCCTCCTCCCAGTTTTACCCCTCCCCTCTCCCACCCTCTCGCCTCCCCCACCACCCCAATTATGTTCAAAAAACAGAGTTTGTTTTTGGCAACATATGTGTGTTTATTTTACATCAGGAAGGGGGGCTAGGGAGGGGAAAGTGAAAGGACGTGAGGGTGGAATAAGGCACAAGGCCCCAGTGGGGCACGCCAGGGAGACTTCACTCCTCCTCTGTCTGGAAGTTCTCTCGCAGGGCCTCCCAGATACTGACAGCTCCCCGATGGGCCTCTCGGCTGGCAGCTGTGCGGAGCTACACGTACAGGCCAGCCAAGTGATCGGCCTCTGCCATCCAGCCTGGCAAGAAAGCCTCCCCCTGTCTCTCGCACAAATTGTGCAGCAGACAGCACACCGCCACCATGTGCGGAATATTCCTCTCTCAGAGGTCCAGGCAGGTGAGGAGGCATCTAAATCAGGTCTTCAGCTGGCCGAAGGCACCCTCCACCACGATGCGGACCCTGCTGAGCCTGGCATTAAAGGCTGCCAGGAAGGCTTGAGGTGTCCCGTGTAGGGCTTCATGTGACAGGGTTGTAGGGGATAGGCTGAATCCCCCACCAGGCCCACAGGCATGTCCATGTCCCCAACCCTGATGTAGCTATCCAGCGTAGAGAGCTCCCAGAGGGTGATGGCCACACACTTCTGGAGGGGAATGGCGGGCCTCATATGCATGTCCTGTCGCTGCAGAGCAGGGGCGAGCCACTCACAGAGCTCGAAGAATGTGTCCTTCTTCATTCTGAAGTTCTGGGTCCATTGTTGGTCTCCCCAGCACTCCAGGACGATTCGGTCCCACCAGTCGCTGTTGGTGTCCAGATGCCAGATGCGGCAGGGCTTGCTGGCGTCCAGGCACTGCTGCTGCTCCTCCTCATCCCCCAGGAGGGTCCAGAAGAGGGCCTGGGGGTCGGGCTGCAGCAGATGCTGCGAGGCAGACTCCAGCACTTGCTGCCAGGCTTGCAGCAAGACATCCAAAATGAGCACCAGAGTGCCCAGGGGCAACTCTGGCCCCATTGTGCCGAGTGCTGTGGTGTCCTGAGTCAGGGCGACCAAAGCAGACAGACAAAAATGCTTTGCTGTCCCTCAGCAAGGTAGGCAAGCAAGCAGGGAAAGCTGAGAACTGGCAGTCCAGGGGGGTCCCTTTAAGCACAAACCTCAGATAGCCTCAGGAAGCAGCCACACAAAGTAATGACTGACCTGATGCCATGCTGGAACTGGTTTCAGCTGGCCTTAAACATGATTCAGCATCCAATCAGTGTGGACGCGCTATTTTGAAATAGCAAAACGCTATTTGAAATGCATTTTGTGTGTAGACGCGTTATTTCGAAATATCTGATTTCGAATTAACTATTTTGAAATAAAATATTTCGAAATAACTCTGTAGTATAGACATACCCTTAGAGATTTAGACCATGTCTACCCTAGCAATTCTGTTGGTAAAACTGTGTAGTGCAGCAAAGATATATTCTAAGAGGCTCGAGGTAGGGAGAAGCATTGAAATCACTTGCTCCTAAACGGGGATGCAGATGCTGGATCACAATTTGGCCTGTGGTTAGGTGGAGGCCGAATCCCTAGTGCATAGTCTTAGGTTATATGAAAATCCTGTCAACATCCTGTAAGGCTTTTGTGTGCGGTTAATTAAAAATCACATGCCTAAAAGCATTAGCACTCTCCTGTTTGTGTGGGTGTTACATTTGCTCTGGGGCTTAATCTGTTAGTTACAATCACTTCCTATATATAGCTCATTGTCTTAGGGGCGCCACTTTAACTTTTCAGCCTTTTGCACCAAAGCTTTTATGCTCCTTCTCCCCTAGATTTTACATCACGGCTCACATTTTACTCATGCAAATGAAGCTCTTGTAAAGCAAATCTGACATCACTTGATCAGCCTCATCCACTACTGTACAAAGGTGTGAAATGGAAAGTTGAGAGGCCTGTAGTTTAGTTAATGGAAACTCAAGAGTCAGGCACATAGTTAGTGCATGGGATATTTATAATATTGTAAGGTCTCTTCATCTTCATAATGATTAGTATAAACAAAACAGTGTTATCTGCATCGAATAGAAGCAGTTGGAGAGAAAATGTGCCTCTGAAATGAGATTTAGCCCACTCCATTTTTAGCAGTACATTTGCCACATTAGACATCAATGAAGAAGTCAACATAGCCTGGTCTTCTATGGCACTTATGAACATCGCTAGAGAAAGCAAAGCGGTCTGGGGAAGGTGTCATGATTTTATAGTAGCTGAAAGCAGACAGTCCTTCAAAATCCATGAAAGTTGGAAGTTTTTACATCACAGTAGTTTGCAAGAACATTTCCTTTGATTTAAAGCCACAGGGGTTGCAGGCAGCACCCAAATCTGAGAGTGAAATGCCATCAAAATCACCAAATTTTGCATCAAACAAGAATGAGTGTCACTTTTTTTTTGTATCAAAACAATCAAATCAATTGAGCTTTAAGTCAAATATCTGGGTCATAAAATGGAAACCAGGTAAAAGTTGCATTATTTTGATCTCCACTGTGAACTTGTTGCATGGCTCTGGTTCTACCAGTCACACCAAGCTCCATTACTGTGTCACTGGCAGAACCTTCTCTGAAATTTCAAACCAGGACAAGCTAAACATAATAGGAGAACTGAACAAGTCTGGATCTATAGCATTTTATTATAAAAAATTTGTTAGACTCATCTTGCTATCTCTTGTCCCATTATAAAGTTTCAAATAGTTTCTACTCTTATTCTGCCTAAATTTAAGATCTGCGTGGTGTGTGTAAGTGGAAGCACATTGTTCTGAGAACACTTTTGTGAGTTAAACTGTCCTGATCTTGATAATGTTCACATAATCACAGAGAACTTTTTTTTTTAAAAACTCAAAACCCCAAAACACAACACTTTCTTTGGGCCACTCTGTAAAAGGCAGTACTTTTTTCAGTATACTATTTTACTATTGTGGTTTTATTGCTTCACAAGGTAATGAGTTTCAGACCTGCTTACAACAGGAAAACCCAACATACTCGAAAGATAGAGCAGTTTCTTTCACTCAGTGTGGTCAGAGTATAGGTCTAAAGAAGCTGCAGAAGTTAAAAAGGATGACTAATGTACAACATGCTATAATACTTAGCAGCTAACCCTTCCTTTTTGTTTGTAGGCACAATACAAAGAGTTGATCAGGGTAATCCAATGGTATGGTCTAAGGCTTTGGCTAAACTGCCAATTGAACATCAAAACTTTTGTCGTTTGCAGGTGCTTTGAAAAGCCCTCCTGAAAGACAAACATTTTACTACAGCAAGTAGCCATGTGAACGTCTCATTGTTGTCAACAAAGCAAACCCCGCTCATAGGAAGCAGAAGTATTTTGTCAGCAAAAATACCAACATACAGGCTACATCTACACTGCAAAGTTTTTGCGCAAAAACCCGTGAAGCATCCGCACCTCGAATATACTTTTGCGCAAGTAAATCAACAGTAAAATGGCAGAAGAGAGGGCTTTTTCCGGTGTGGATAAACCATCTTTTATGAGGCATAACTCCTTTTTGAGCTACAGCTATTACACAAAAAGGCATGTGTGGACGCTCCAGAGGGATTTCTTGCACAAGAAATCTTCCCTATGGGAAAAAGCACAGACGCTCTGATGGCCTTTCTGTGAATGGCAATCAGAGCTTTCTTGCACAAGAGTGTTCATGCAGTATAGACGCTCTCTTGTGCAAAAGCACATCACTTTTGCGATGTGCTTTGAGGTGTGGACGTGCTCATGTGCAAGACATTTTTGCACAAAACTCTTGCGAAAAAGGCTTGTTGCACAAGAAGCATGTAGTGTAGACGTAGCCACAGAGTTTACACTACCAGACTTTCAGTGACAGGGTTGTTTCACTAAAAGCTGAAGTGTAGACAAAGCATAAAAGGAATATCCCAGTGGACCATAATGTATACTCAAGATTCTCAAATACATCTGAACATTTAGACTTAATGAAGGTACAGGTGAGGTCAAACAAAAATGCCCCTATTAGATCTGGGCAGAACACTTATGTAATGACAACAGGCAGAACCAGACCTGGGACCTCTGCTGCTTCATGCATGAGCCTTCACTGCTTGAGCTAAAAGCCAGCTGCTTCACAGCTAAGATTGTAGAGCAAACTCATTCTTATTTCTCTGTGGTACGTCTAGACTACAGGCTTTTGTCAACAGAAGTTTTGTCGACAGATACTGTCAACAAAACTTCTGTCGACAAAGAGCGTCTAGACTATATCCAGTTCTGTCGACAAAGCAAGCCGCTTTGTCGACATGACAGTGTAGATGCAAAGGACAGTGTAGATGCAATAACGCTTTCTATTGACAGAACTCTGTCGACGAAAGGTGTTATTCCTCGTAGAATGAGGTTTACCACCATCAACAAAACTGCTGAGTTCTGTCGACGTTATGTCGCCAGAACTCAGTGGCAGTGTAGACGCAGGTATAGTTTTGTTGACAAAAGTCCACTTTTGTCGACAAAACCCTGTAGTCTAGACACACCCTGTAAGTGGTTTAAGTGCCACTACATGGGACAGTGAACTATACCCACTTGGTGTGTGGGTTACATATTTCCCTTTCCTGAGGAAGTACATCCTAAGCTTCAGAGCCACCCATTTGAAATCCTAGACAAGTCCCCATTTGTAATGCCAACAGGTGGAAACAAACCTGGGACCACTGTACATGAGACTCTGTAGCTGACTCACAGCTAAGGCCCTAGAAGAAACTCATTCTTTCTCTCTGTAAGTGGTCTAAGTGCCACTATATTGGACAGTGAACCACACTCAGAAAGTGTGTGGGTTATACTCAGACAAAACTTTTGACTGGAATTCTGATTAAGAAACTATGGGTCATATTTTCTTGATAATGCTAGCCTCTTTTTCAACTAGCTACAGCTCCAAGTGATGCTACACAGAAGAAAAAAACCCATGAAAACGGCACTAGGAAAACATTCCTCTGCCCCCACCTCCCCAAAAATCTCCCACCTCGTTTTCATCCAGCATAAGGAAGAAATTCAGAAAAACACTTTACCCCTTCCTTTACTTTTACTAATTTTGGAACTAAGGCAGTGTCTTTTGTCATGATTACTTTGGTTAGAGCAGGGGTGGCCAACCCCATTCCAGGCAAAGAGCCAAGATATCAGTGGATCCAGTGCAAAGAGCTGGGGCAAAGTTGTTGAGAAACAAAACAAAACAGGACTGACCCCTTAAAAGGAGCCCTCAGTCGTGTTTGGTTGAGGAAAAAAAAAGTCTGCCCCTTTAAGAAAATATGTTCGGAGGCTTTTTGACCACATCAGGCTTCCACCAGCCGACACCATCTTTAATGGCCGCGCCGGATGGCTCCCCTGCCATGGTGAGCACAGGGAACTGGGAGGAGAGGTCTGTTTTCAGAAGTGCAGGGGTGGCTTTACAAGCCATGGGAGGTGCTTCGCAAGCCGCACCTTGGGGTGGGGGGGAAGAGCCTCATGCAGCTCGTGAGCCGCGGGTTGGCCACAGCTGGTTTAGAGGCTTGCAGGGTCTGATTAGGAGAAAACAAGGGATTCTAATGAAGTATTTTACAGCTTTGGAGATGATAGAAGGGGGCAGTGTTCCCTCTAAGCTGTGGGGCAGCACAGATTCACAGGTGATTCATCAGCCCCATCCAGCCAGTCAGCTCCATGCATGGAGCCCTGAGCCTCTGACTGGGCTGATGAATTACCTGTGAAGCTGTGCTGCCCCGCCGTTTAGAGGGAACACTGCAAACGGGGGGGGGATCCAAAGCTGTTGATCATAAACTTGCAACAGAAATCCAACTTCAATCCAAACTCAAGGTTTGCCCATCACTAAGTGGAATAAACAGCTTTCCACTTCAGCAGAAAAATCACCAAAGCAGAACCAATATATATTACTATACAATGTGTAGCCAGGAGAAGCTATTTTCATACATTTATAAATAAACATTTGCTGAGATACACTTATAAGAATTTGGTTTTATTTTCAGCAACATAGAAAAAGAACTGAAGGGACACCTTTTACCACAACCACTGGGGGGAGGAAGGGGAGGAGACATTTCAGTGTCTTTGCACTTATAGTAATGACCAATGCTATGTGCTAAGCCTGCCTAAGATGAGGCTAAATGCTGACATGGTCAGACTGAACTTCCAAATGAGGAATCATTGGTGAAAGTGGGGAGTGCCCAACTGCTTGCAGGGTAACTTAGTGACAGTGAAATTCTTCACCAAATCAGGTCATTTCCGGTATTAAAATGTATTTCCATGCCAGACTTGTTAGCAAGGAATATACCTAATGGTTAAAGCAAGCGACTCATCATCAGGAGAGTAGGTGGGTTATTATAGATCCCACCACTGGATTAGCATGTGACCTGGCCAGCTGTAATTATTGGAGATCAAGAAGAAACTTCCCAGGAGGAAAAGTTAGAGCAGTGATGGGCAAGCCAAGTTAGTGAGTGGGCCGCATGAGTGGCACTCCTTCAGCTCATTGGGCAACAAGATTCTTGTAACCAAGATGATTTCCCGTGATGGGATAGTTTTGCCAGCTGCACTTGCATACCTAGAATTTGTGGGTGTGCCATTTGAACCATAGCAGCACTTTGATTGGATGCAGAAGGAGCATATGGCTTTCAGAGTCAACATTGTGGGCAATCAGCAAGCACTTCACTTCATGTGTATGTCACTTTAGTAATACTGCTAGAAAAACAAAATGTTTCACGGGCCACAAATAGAACCCTAATGGGCTGCATGCAGTCGTCAGGCTGTAGGTTGTCCACCACTGAGTTAAAGTATTGCCAGTTCTCATGGCTGTAATCATTTAGGTGACATCTACACTGCAGTGCCATTTCAGGACACCAGAGTCTTTTGAGTGCTCCCATTATTTTGAAATACTGTATAACGGGCTCACTTTCCCAACATCCCTGTAACCCTCATTCCACAAGGAGTAAGGGATGTTTCAGAATAGTGATTTATTTTTAAATAAGTGTTGTGTAGACAGTGAAAAATTTCAAAATAAGCTACACAATTTGCATAACTCAAATTGTGTAGCTTATTTCAAGCTATGGCTGCAGTGGCTCTTAGAATGGTAGGGGGAATTACACCTAGTTTCATGAAAACAATGAAAAGAGCCAAATCATAAATTCTCCCTCATTCAAAATGGCTACCGGCACCTCTTACTCTAAATGGGGCTGAGGCCAGCAAGATGGCCACCATTTCCTTCTGTGCATGTGGGAGTCATGTCCTTAAAGAATGTAGGCTCCCACCTGCCACTGTTTTGAAGAAGACCCCATGGGCAAAATGGCTGCCATGCAACAGTTCAGGAGATTAGAGAGGACAGAGGGACTATGAAGAAAAGCAGAGTCGTGAGTGGATGGAGGCGTGAGTGAGGAGCAGGGTGCTGGGGGACAGCTGGAGCAGGAAACAGATATAGGGGCAGCAGGGTATGCAGGGTATATGGGGAGGAGGAAGACGTGGGGGGCAAACAACAATGATGGGGTGGGAGATGGAGGGATTTGATGGCAGCCCCCTCCCCTTCCTAGGGACAGTGGTGGGGAAGAGGAGTCTCCTCCCCACAGCCAGGGGAAGGCAGTGGCCAACTTGCAAACTGATGGCAAGTCATGGGATTTGGGTACCTGTTGGAGGAGCTGTCAGGATTCCATCAGAAACTCCTCTTCACCCTCCATTTTCAGAGCTGGGCAGAAATGTATGCAAGAGCTGCCTGCATGCAGGGCCCCACAGCTGAGAGGGTCCTGGGGTAGCAGCATGTATGGTGAAGGGAAATGGTACTGCAGGGTCCCAGGTAGAGAAGTCCCATGGCAGCCAGAGGCAGAGAAGCGATGCTGCTGATCAAGCAAACAACATTCATCAGCTCTTGTGCCCCCTTCCTCAGCATTCAGGATGTCTGAAGCCACAAGATTAAACAGACTGGCTATATATTCTGAGACACCTACAGTGGCAGAACAGGGCTGGCCCATTGGCTGTGCGGATAGCATGCACCGATAGACATTGGCAATGCTTTTCTAGTCTGATTCTTACGTCATTCCCATCACTCTGGTTTGTTGTAATAGGTCAGGAAGGATGTTTTATGTTCCAATAAAATGCAGATCATCTGTTGATTTTAGCACGTCTTGAAAAGTTGTTAATACATTTTTAGATTTCAATTAGAAACGAGTTGATGGTAAATAGGAAGCGAGCCTGACATTTTAATAAGTTTATGGAACAGAGCCTTGGAAGAAGACTCCTTAAAGGGCTTCTACCATAACTTTCTAATACGATCCTCCAGGGTGCCTGGCCACCTAAGTACATTCACTCACATATTTCTCTGTTTGGGAGTTGGGAAAGTTGTGACTTAGTGTGTACAGAGTTGGTAGGCTGGACAGATTGAACTAGGGAGATGGGAAATCATTTTCTCGGTGAGCCTAATGATTTTCCACAGTTGCGTGAATGGTTGGTGGGAGCTTGTAGAGGGCCGCATGCCCACTGCCGTGGAAGAGGATAAGAGTCCTTGCCTTGCTAGTTCCAGTGCAGTGTAAAACTCAACCAGATCTGCCGAGAAGCTTCCAGGCTGCCTTGAATATTTTAAATAGAAAGTCGGGGTAAAAATATGTAAATAAATAAAATAAATAAATAAATAAATATTTGCAGACAGTTCAAAGGCCGTCCTAGAGTTTGTAAACTTTGTCAAGCACTCCTTTGACTAATTATAGAAAGTCCACTGCATTTTTAAGTGACTCATTCAGGATCCCCCAGATCTTTGGTAGACTGTTTCAAAAAGTCTAGTGAGACTATTGAGCATTTTGATATTTCTAGTTTGTTCATGATTAGAAATCTACAGCCCTACTTAGCTTCTAACCCCACATTTGAAGAACATTTACTCTTCAAGAACACAATGTAGAATTAACTCCTTATTTACATCATCCTTCGGTTACTTCATTACACAGTCCTGTCCTGGTAACCCATTCACCCTGATCAGAAGGAAGAGTCACTACACTGACTTCTGCTAAATTAAAGAAATTAATGGAGATGCCTATCTCCTAGAACTGGAAGGGAACTTGCAAGGTCATTGAGTCCAATCTGCTGCCGTTACAGAAGGACCAACCCTGACAGATTTTGCCCCAGATTCTTAAATGGCCTTCTCAAGGATTGAACACACAACCCTGGGTTTAGCAGGCCAACACGCAAACCAACGAGCTATCCCTCCCACGGTAATAAGGAAACTACATTAAAAAATGCATGGAAAAAGAAAGTAAAACCAATATTAATCAATACAGAAGACCAGATAGTCCCTTGAATTCTCTTCAGTTCCTCTAGATAGGTAATGTATAGTACCACTAATGTCCAGTGCAGTTCGGAGGAGATGTGACGCTAACTGACAGCTGTCTGTCAAGAGGACAACTGTTTTCCACATTAAATTTTTCAAAATGGATTTAATATAGGCTTCTCATCCATACCCATAAAACAGGAGATGCTGGATGGCTAGCACTTTTGAAAATCAGACTAATGTTTTAGATCGGGGTGGCCAACCAGTTAGAAATAAAGAGCCAAAATAGCTGTGGATAGAGTGCCAAGAGCCCACGTATTATATATTTGTTTTTATATCTATAGATAGAGATAGTACACCAAATGTAGTGATAAAAATAACATTACAGGACAGTTTGGACAAAAACCAATGAAGTTTCTAGTCACTTAAAAAATTAATGGCCAGTCCATAGATCTTCAGAGAACTTAACAAGGAACAAACATCAAAATAAAAAAAAAAACCCTGTAAAATACAGTAATATTCTCACATTAAAAAAAAAAGCATCCCCACCATGTATTTTAAATTTAACACGACTGCCTTATTATGTCCTGTGAGTTTTTTTAAATTAAACTGAACTGAGAAGCAAATTAGCAAAATTTGAAGTGCCTGTTTCACTCCAGCTTGTTGATCTCTGATATGGTTTCCTCATTGTTTTTTACTTATGCAAACTATGGCTTTTTCATAGTTCTAAAAATTCAGGTTTGTCCCAGACTGCAAATATGAGAGATTCAAAAACAAGAAGGGAGAGAATCGTATCTCAGAATAATTGCTTCAGCCTGGCAAACAAGAGACTTTGAATTTTTTTTTAAAGAAACACAGTGTAAACCAGGTACATGATGATTCTTTTTTTGTCCTGGAATTTAAATATGACATTTGTATTGGCTGCCTTATTCTGCATCCATGAAGACTTTCTGTGTCTACATTGGCATCCCATTCCGGAAAAGGGATGCTAATGAGACACTTCGGAATTGCTCGGAAAATAAGCCCTTTTCCGGCTCGGAAAATAAGCCCTTTTCCGGAAGATCTCTTATTCCTACTTGAAAGTAGGAAAATTGCGTCTACACTGGCTCTTTTCTCCGGCAAAAACCCCGAGCCGGAAAAAAGCGGCAGCCATGTAAATGCAAATGCCGCGGGGGATATTTAAATCCCTGTGGATTTGCAATTCCTAAGTGTCTCATTAGCATCCCTTTTCCGGAATGGGATGCCAATGTAGACACAGCCCCTGAGTTTAAGGTGCTTCAGCCCCCCTGCTTTAACCCAGGCTCCCTCCTCTCCCCCAGAGCCAGGCACCTCCAGCCCCCCACTCAACCCCAATGCCTGGGTCCCGGAGCCACCATCGCCACACGCTTCCCCCTCCAGGCACTGGGGTGCGTGTGCAGAGTGGCTGGCCGTGAGCAGGTGCTGGGGCATGTGTGCAGAACAAGAGTTGCATTTGTTTAACCAAAGATCTGCGTGCGGCTTAAGAGCTGCAGATTGGCCACCCCTGTTTTAAATACCTACTAAAGTAGTAACATGCCTGACTTTAGGCTCCTATTTTTGAAAATTTTAGCCCTAATCTCTAGAAATATCAGGTAATTGGGGATGTTAGCAGCTCATGTTACAAAACTGAAATTCAGTTCATGCTTAATCAAGATTTCCCTTTTTGAGGACTAGTCTAGGCTAGGAATTCACATTACCAAAAGGGTGTGAAAAATCCACACCCTTTAGAAATTAGTTTAAGAAATAAGTTTATGCTGATCCTAACCCCCAGGATAGACACCACTAGGTCTATAGAAGAATTCTTCCACTGACCTAGAGACCAGGAGGTGATTTACCTATGCTGACAAAAGAACCATCATTGCCAGAGTGATGAATGTGTAGACTACCCTCAGTCAAAAAGTAAATAAGCAACTAGATTTCAAAGTCCTTCACTGTGCCAGACTTTGACTTACCTGGTAGGCAGCACTTTGCCTCCTACCCCCACGCATTGTGAAGAATGGAAATGTTACTCATCTGCTCTTTGGATGTGACAAAAGGTTAGAAAAATACACAAGGTGATAACCTCACCCACATAAGGCAGATGTGTGAGAAGAGAGAGTGAGAGCAGTGAAATACCCATTACACACTTGTACTTGAGTGTGGAAAAAAATAAGATTTATTTGTGATGACTAACTAAAGCTTCAGGCTATCTTCAAAACAATCATTCATTTGTGAGACGTTCAAGACCCAGTGGAAGGGAAAATTCCCACCATCATTCTCAGCTTACCAGTGTGAAGGCTCAGAAAGAGAAATTCTCCATGAATAAGCTAGAAGATGTTTCTGGAAAGGAAGGGTTTGATTAATACAGAGGAGTCCCAAGTCCACCACAGCTGTGGTACCTTTTGCTATTAAAGAACTTAATTGTGGCAAAGTCGGAGTTCTGCACAAGTGACTGGTAAGCCAACGTTGAAAGAAAATTAGAAGAAAAAAATGTAACATCACCAATGGAAATATTTCTCTAGGTACAAAGTTTGCATCTGGATTGCAAACACTCCAGATTCATTATAAATATAGGTGATGTTTCTGTACATTCTCAGTTGGACCCAAGAAAACCCCATACATCATGAGGATGGGAGCTGATAAATGGTTATATCCCCAGTGATTCCTCTGGACTGGAGGAAAGCACCAATGGCTAGTTGAGAGAAACAAAACAGCCTGAGTAAGGCTGAGAGTTTTTATGTGAATGCTGCTCTAGCCAAGCGGCAGCTTCAAATCCGTGTTATGTAATTCCAGGATGCATGATTCCCTCATGTATGAGGCCAGGAAAAGCAAAAACTAATTAGAAAGAAATCGGTCTGAGCACTCTGATCTCTGCACTCTAGAATGTATACATAAAAGTGCCACAGTAATTAATGTTTACAAGATGTAGGTTAGTCACTTTCAAATGTTTTGTAGTCTTCACTTGCCAGACGAGAGGGGAAATATTTGCACTGGTCAGAGAACAGGTCTAGAAGCCAGTGATTTGGGGCTGCATTTCTAGCTCTGATTCTCTGTGAGCCATTCTTACTTTGTACTAAAACTGGGTTTGGTTAAATGCTTTGAAGATGTATCAGGCTAAAATGGTAAATCACAATTTAGCTGGAAGGGGTGAGACAGTGTTAAACTATGCCCACTATGCCAGCCCTCAGTATTACAGCAGTAATACTTTACAACCTTTTTTTTTTATTATTTGATTCACCTATCTGTACAGATACCTAATTAGAGTCGATGTGTGATCCTATTGCTGTAACCCTTACCCTTCCTCACCCCATCTCTACCAGACTACATGTTATCTCACTTATCACATCACCCCAAAAATTAAAAGCCAGGGTAAAATTTTCAGAAGGGCTCAGAATTGCCCTAATCTACCCCTTTTAAAGATGATGGCAAAATTCCTATTGACTTCAGTGGGAGAGAAGCTACTTTGGTGCTGCTTGCTTTTAACAACCACTCTGGACAAGGAACCTATTTGAATTTTAAAGCTCCTTGTACTGTGTTAGGCTGTGACTAATTTGAAATTGTTAATAACACCCCCATTTTAGATGATCTGAACATGATTTTTAAAAGAGAACAGTGTTAGCTCAATTTAATTACAAGTTGGGCCTCCCTCATCCGGCACCCTTGGAACATGACTGGTTCCGAACCAGGGGATTTGCTGGACCCGGAGAGGTCCCTCCCAAACATGGCCAGTACTGAATTGCTGTCCCCAGCTAGGGCTCCAGCCCAGCACTGCTGCTGTCTGCCTAGCTAAGGCTCCTCAGACTGGAGCTCCCTGGCTGCTGCAGCCAGGGCCAGCCCCTCACTACCACAGGGGCCAGAACTCCCTGCTATGCTGCCCATCCCTCCATGTCCCTCCCCACCATGGGGCTCTCAGCAGAGTCGCTAGCCCTCCACTGTGCTCCTGCCCTTTTGCCTGATCTCCCTATCCCTGAGCTCTGTGGTCCAGGAACAACTGTAGCAATGCCGGACCATGGATGTTGCTGGACCGGAGAGTTTCGGTTAAGAGAGGTACAACCTGTACATCCACAGCATTAAAACTGAGAGCGGAACTTTTGGTTGGTATAAATTGGCATCATTCCAGTGATACATTGATTTACATCAGCTGAGGGTCTGGATCCGTATTAGTAAGAGGTTATTTTTAAATACATTTAAATACATTTAAAAGCAACTCAAGTCACAAGTTTGGGGTGTGCAGGGCCCGTAGGGTAACAACTATTGAGGAGGATCAAATTGTTCTTTGAGAACTTATTTCACAGTCACAAAGTCATTGCATGCCCTGCTGTGGTTCTGAAGCACTGGTAGTTATTTTGCCACATTATACAAACCACAGAGGGAGAGGGATAAGAGTTGGGACTATTATTCAGGCAGGCAATAAATTCAGGTCAGCTGTGCCTTCTCCAAGGATTTACACGGCAAAATTATTTTCATCCCCTGTTCAGAGACCTGGGGTAGCCTTTCTGTCAGGTTTTGTTGTTGTTGTAAAGTGTGTTGACATAGCTATGACAAGATCAAATCAGAAACTGACTGAGTTCCTTTAAGCTAAGAAGATATGGTCAGTCTTTAGTGGCTTCAGTGATTTGCATGGGAAAGTTCAGGGAAGCTCAAAAACAATTTTATTGGGGTTTTATCCCACTAATGCAGCTCTCCAGGCAGATTCTTAGAAAGACAATTGAAAAACATAGAAATTTATTATTTCCACTTTTCTGCCTGCAGATAAACATTTTCTCCCTGCTAAACATTTCAACACAGTACAAAACAGTTAAGTGTTTTGCTCTAGGCAGAGCTAAACAATAGATTGAGTAGGAAGAATGAACATCAGTGATGTGTTTCGTATATTGGGAACATATGTACATTCCAAATATGATCTTCAGACAGATGCATCTTGGGCATGAAACTCTTCTACTTTCCCTTGATATAAATCCACAGCAATTTGTAAGCTTCCTTTTACTCTAGCAATGACCCAATTATTCCAACCATGCCATGGAGAGTACAATCTAGGCTAGGGCAATATTTCCTAAACCTTTAAAAGCTGAACTCCTCTCACGTGTCAGAAAAATGAAGTAAGTTCATGATGACTCCTTCCCCTGTCTAGATCCATCAACTATTGGTAAAGGCCTACACATCTTAACTGATATGCCCTTGCTCCTATAGCTTCCCACTAGTTCTTTGGCCTCCTGAATTTTGTTTCAGATAGAATTTTTCAAGGTGCATAGCTGCATTCCTGGAAAGGAACTGAAATAATCAAGTCTGAAGTTATGAATGTGTGGATCATGATCATGATCACGATCACATTTGTGTCCGATTAGAGGAAGTGCTACTTTGGGTAGTTAAATTGGAAGAAGATACTTTTTATCTGTATGGCAATGTGGTACCCCAAACCCTAGTCTGTGAGCATAAATACTTACAGAAATGCCAGTCCATCAATAATGAATACCAGGGTTTACACATACACTTATATTATAATGTGGTGAAATATAGGAGCAGTCCTAGACGAGCTGCTGGCAACTCGCACCCTAGGCTCCCCTGCCTCCAAAGCCCTCAATGGCCATTTATCTTGGTGCCCTAGGCGACTGCCTAGTTCGCCTGTATTGACGGGCCGCCACTAGTGGAATATTCTATTCCTGGTACATCAACCAATTGCCTCCTCAAATGGAGATTAAAAGTAGGGTTTATAGTATAAAAAGAGGTGGTCTAGATCAGTCAGCTCTCACCTCATAGAGCTGCATCCTTTGGGATGTGAAAAAGTTTGGCATTTTAGACCTATTGTTGCATTTGATTGGCTTACCAAAGCAACCTTCTCTTCAGTTCTGTTTTAAAGTTGATCTCTTAAAATCTCATTCCTTGACATGAAGAGAAACTGTAGCTTTAAAGTACAGTGCATCAAATTTCTTGGAACTTGTCTTGTTTCCTCACTGCTTTGGATCCCATGTGTAGTTCTGAGGCTAGCTGGGCCAACTGTCTTGGCAGGGAGGTGGAAGTTTGCTACCCAGTTAACAAGGTCCGTGAGCCAGGAGCAGCAGAGGAAGCCTGCCAATTGGAAGCTATGCTGCGATTTTAAAGAAATAGAGATGGAAGGGTTACAACACCGTTTATATAGCACGGACCATCCCGTACGCTTTCGTTAAGAGAACAGCTTTCACAGATGACAAGCCTCCTCATCTCCCGCAAGCTCAGTTGATTCCAGAATGCAAAGATCCAGCTATGGAATTTCATAGTTGGTTGGGATGGGAATTCAGCTGGCTGTTTTTGGTATCTGCGATTTTGCAATAATGATCTCCCTGCTGATGTTAGCACAGTGATTCATAAACATAAGGGCTCTCAGAAGCTCACTTTGATTTGTCCACTCTGAAAACTTCTATTGGAGCTTGAGTTCATTTAGTGTTACTAATTTTGCTCCTCCCAAAATCTAAGAGTCAGCTTTACATTGCAGATAGGCATAGACTGAAAGACTTCAGTGAACTAAACGTATTTCCAAACTTGAAGGTGTTCCAGTATATATATGGAAATTTCTACATTTCAACACTTGTTCTCATACCAAATTGGGATGGAAAGTTGAAATTTCAATTTTTTCACAAAATAGAAATTTGGTAAAAATTCCATTTGGAAATGTCAATGTTTTGTGTTGGTGTTTTCAAATGAAGTTAAAATTTAAACATTCAAAAAATCAACATATTTAATTGTGGTTTAGTGGATTGACCTGAAATACTTAGTTCCAAGTTAGTTTAAATGGAATTTTCCCATAGTGGTACATTGCCTTGTGGGAGTTGTTGTTTAGGATTCTGATGCCTCCATTCTCCTCTGAGGGCCAAGATTCCAGGTCAGATTACATCTCCCATTAAGTACCCAGTCTCCTGTGACTCGTATGATGCACCATGCAACTCAGTCAGAGGAAAAACTTCATTGTGTTTTGGAGCTGTAATCCTTCAGGGAGCTTGGCCAACAGGAGACAAACTACAACTTGCATAAGGTAATACACTGACAGGGAAATTTACTTTAATGACTTGTAATGATTTGCATGATAAGTTTT
This sequence comes from Pelodiscus sinensis, assembly GCF_049634645.1. Classification (NCBI taxonomy): domain Eukaryota; kingdom Metazoa; phylum Chordata; order Testudines; family Trionychidae; genus Pelodiscus; species Pelodiscus sinensis. The sequence goes on from NC_134712.1 coordinate 16,493,826, forward strand.
CCCCAATACAAAGTTGACTTTTTTCAGCAAAATCAATTTTTCTTAGGAAATATTGAGATTTTGGAAAAGATTCATTTTCTGTTGGAAATTCATTCTAATAGAAAATTCCTGACTAGCTTTAAAATATCACAATATTGACATTTTTGGGAAACTAAAAATATGGAGGAAAGATGATCGTGGGGTTGTGTCCATAGGACAGGACTTGAGTTCGGTCTCTAACTCTGCCATTGACCTGCTGTGTTGTGTCGTAGACCTTTCTGTGCCTCACTATCTCCATCTGTAAAGTGTTTTAAGCACCTATTGGATAGTACAGGCTCATGGGGTGTAATCTCAACCTGAAATTTTCTATCAGCATTCTCCTATACTTCTCTAGTAAGTTGCCATTCAAGGAAACATGTCTATTCAAGATAGTACCTAAGCATGAAGTTACATATACTATAGTCTTTTATTTTTATTTTTTGAATTATCAGTCAAATCTGGAAATGGTTATTTCTGCTAGAAATTAATGTTATCAGATATTCTGTAGTGCATGCAAATAGACTATCTTCTACTACTAGCAAAGAGTGCCACTGTAACTAAGACTGGGTGAACCATTTCCCAGCAAATAGAAACTGAAGCTTTGCCTTCAACCACCACTTATGTTAGCAAAATTTATGTTGCTCAGAGGTGTGAATATTCCATCCCCCACCCCCCAAACAATAAAAGTTAAACCAACATAAACACAAGTATGCACAGTGCTATAGCAGTGGGTATGCTTCTCTCACTGACACAACTTGTGCCACTCGCCGGGTGTAATTTTTTATGCTGATGAGAGAGCACTGTCCTATCAGCATAGAGCATAGAGCACATGTGTTGCAGTGACACAGTTGTATCAGTGCAGTACACCTGTACCAATATAGCAGCGCAGCTGTGGGGCGGTAAGTGTAGAGACAGCCTAAAACTACTCTGTGTTGTAATTTTTAGAAACCAGTAATTTGGCATTTCAAGTCTCGTGTGGCATGCACAAATTGCTATTTGCATTGAGACAGATGCACAAGTAGTAGTGTTTTCCAGCTCTCTCCTGGACTGATCCAAAGCCCACTGAAGTCAATGGAAAGATTCTAGTTGATTTCAGTGGGCTTTGGATCAAGCCCCATTTGCCTTTCTATTGCCAGCTGTGGTCATGAGTGATGGATTTCAGAGTTTTGTTTGTTTTTAAAGAAACCGCGTTATTTACGAGGATTTAGTGCACATCTGAGACTAATTTTAAAGCAAAGAGAAATATAACCCTAACCATCTTTTCTCTGTTTGGCAGAATTCAATGTGTTTTTTTCTTTGACCTCTCCATCAACTACATACTCTTCCTAAGGAAGAGAAACTCTTAACTGCCACCGGGAGATGCTGAGCTGTGCTTTAAGAAACAACCAATGACATGCACAGAAACCCTTTCTTCCATTTTCTGGGTTGAATGATCCTATAATCTAGAGTGACAGTCCGTGACTGTTTACACTGCAACATCAGGTGATTGTATTTTAATTACTTTCTTGGAGAAGGCACAGAACTTTCAGATTTTAAGGGAAATCCTGCAATCACGGTACCACAGAGGTTTTAATATTGAGTGCCACTACATCACTGCTCACTTGAATCAATGGCAGTTGCCCCCTTTGTAGCAGGTAGCTGCAAGTGGGAGGAGGCTGAAGATATACAAACCCGTTTATTTGACTGAACCTGGTTTTCAAAGCCATAGTCAGGAGGGTGGAGTGAGTTGGCAACATTACTTCATCTTCTAGTATCACATGTCCGAACACCTACAGGTAAGATGCTGTCACATCAGTCACCCATGCAAAAGTGTATGTCCACCACAAAAGAAAAAAAGAGGTGATAAAAGTTGATTTCACTGTTGTTGTAGACATGTCAGTTCCAGGATATTAGAGAGGGAAGTGGAAGAGGTAATACCTTTTATGAGACTGACTGCTATTGATGAAAGAACGATGAGTTTTTTAGCCTACACAGAGTTGTTTTTCAGATCTTCCAGATTTAAGATGATCTTGATTTAAAAATTGTGAGTGATGGAGAATCCACCAAATCCCTTGGTAAATTGTCACATTTAACAAGATGATTTTTAAATCAAGATGGGGTGGTTTTCTAAAAGCTCTGCTCTAGGAATTATTTTGCTGAAGCTCTGCAGCTTGTGTTATACAGGAAGTCAGGTGAGATGATCACAACAAGTCTCTTCAAGCTTTGGAATTTATAAATCTACCCAGGAGAATACAGGATGATGTAAATTTCAAACATGATCATTTCTTCCACATTGATGAGCTACAACAGTAAATATAACAAATATAAATGTGCATTGTAACTTGAATTATACATGATCCTCTGAAGATTCTGAATTTAGCTTTGGTTTGATGCTTAGTTTGAATCTCACTCAAAGCCTCTTGGGTCTCCAAAACTGAGTAAGGAGGAGCTTTCTGATGAAAGACATCCTTTTCGTGGTCTGTCTGGAAATATTTCAAGAACAACCTTTCTCAGGATGTTTCAGTACTTCTGAACATGGCTAGAACCGAGGTGGACAGGGACCCAAGAATCACGATTCAAATGTATTTAATCCTCACCAATGGACTAAGTCAAGACTTTTGCAGAAGGATCAAGAGTGGGTAAGGAAAAAGAAGAGTTTTTATTTTATGCGTGTAGATTTGCTTAGAAAAGGTCTGATCCTCAGCTATTGAAATCAATAGAAAACATTCCATTAACTTCACCAGGTACTGGGTCCATCCAAAGAATATCAACCTGAAGGTAAATGAAGAAGTGGCAGCATTGGAGGCCTTCGCAACAAGACAGATTTACTGAACCCTTCCTTTACTACAAGGATGTGGGATCAGTTTAGAAGATGAGTGAAGGCCTAGAATAGTTTGCAAGCTAGTTCTTTGCTCTGAACTAGAAGCTTCTGTCACTTTAAAATGGGAGATAAGTCAAATATTTAACAGTGAGGTAATGTCTTTATCTGGAACAATTTCGGTTGGTGAGAGATACTCGCTTTCGAGCTCACAGAAGCCATGTCTCTACTCCACAACTTACAGTGGCACAGCTGCAAGGTCTCTTGTGAAGCCATTCTACATCAGTGGGAGAGATCTGTCATGTCCACATAATTAAACCACCCCAACAAGCAGCTGTACTTATGTCAACAGGAGATGCTCTCCTGATATAGCTCTGTCCACAACAGGGGTTCTGTCATTGTAACTTCTGTTGCTCAGAGGGTATTTTTCTTCCCATACCCCAGAGTTACATGTTAGTCTTATAAAAATGGTACTGTAGATATAGCCACTGAGGTCTTCTTCAGGTCTGGGAAATATACTCAGGGCAGGCAGGGGCGGCCCGTGCATACAGGCAGACTCGGCAGTCGCCTAGGGTGCCACATTAAACGGGGCACCCAATGATGACGCACTGCCATTGAGGGCTTTGGATGCGGGGGCGCTGATCACGCATTCCGCCTAGGGCTCCAGTTGTCTGCAGCTCGTCTCAGAGGCAGGGGCGCTGACTGCGCATTCTGCCTGGAGCACTAGTTGCCAGCAGCTCGTCTCGGGCCGCCCCTGAGGGCAGGATTACACTAAGGAACATCCTTAGGATTTACAGGGCCCTACACAGTACTATTAAACTGGTGCCCGATAGTAGACCTGGGGTGAGAGTGATGATTTTTTAGAGATGTGATTTTTATAATCTTCAGCACCACACTAATTAAATATTTAAAGCAAATTTTAAACTCGGGTCCTGTAGAACTAACACAGTAAATTTAAAAACTGATGGTACATATCTGGAGTTGGCAAATTCTTTTTCAATGCCTTCATTACCACTTGAACGATTCTTTCACAGTTTCAATGTTCTGCTAATAGGCCTGCCAGGCCTTTTCACTTTCAGGCTAACTAGATCCTATAGGAAGCAGAGCCACAGAACAGGGACAGGAAGAGGCAGGTGGATGGACATTAAGACCCAGTGATGCCCCAAAGTTTTGGGTGCCCTACACAGCTGCATATTATGCATATGGGTAAGGATAGACCTGTCTATATTACAGACCTATGCTGCTATAACTACATCACTCAGGGATGTGGAAAATTCCTGAGATGTAGTAATGCTGACCTTAAAGCCCTGTTTAGATAATACTATGTCAATGGGAGACCATCTGCACCTTTTGGGCTGGTGGATGAACTGAATGGACAGGAAAGCTCTCTTCCATCCACCTAGGAGAGTTTTCACTTTGGTGTTACCTGTCCTCAGAATATCACAGAAAGGAATCATTCAAGATAAAGCGGGCTGTTAACCCTCCTCAGTGATTATTGGTCTGCTAGTGGCATAATATTCACTTGCTCTTCAATTCTGCCAGTCCATTAATATCATTCAATGGTTAATTAGCTCTGTTAAAATTATTTTGACAGGCTACCAAGCAAACTTCACTAGGGACTCTTCAGTCTCCTTTTTTAGTATCTTAGATTAACAGGGCTATGGAAAGTATTGCATGGCGAGTGATCCAAATTTAAGTTTACTGTTTCAAAGATTAACCCTCTTGCTGAAGGATCATGATCAGGACACCTATTTCCAATGGCAATTATTGTTTCAAACCCAAATGCCTGAGCTAGGAAGGCTCAAGTGAAACAGTCTTTATATTTATTATCCACCAGCATATTGTGCTGTATAACATTATCCCACAAAAGCCCCCAAAACTGACAGGTGGTTTAAAACATTCCATTTCAACGGTAGCCGCATCTCCTGCAATGAAGACACTTGATCACATTTTTAATCTTTTGGTTCACATTGGTAGTAAAGAAGGGGGATTTAATTCCCTTCCATTGTTCCACTGACAGTTTTATTATGGCAGTTCTTAGGGTAGCGTGACGATACATAAATCTGAGGCTGGCAGAATTTCAGCACTATTTCCACCCTCAACAAAGTGCCAGATTTTTGTCACTTTCAATTAAATAACCATTTTGGAGTATTTTTTCTGTCTTGCAGGAAGGATGAGGATATCAAACCTACCATATTGCTTATCTATTCCCGAAGCCAATTTTCCCAGTGAACTAAATTTGGCCTACAGGAGATTAACTCATGGTTGCAATTTTGGAATTTTCAAAATTGCCTAAAACAATTTGACACCCACTTCCAGTGATTTTTTTTATAAGATTTGGGCACCTAGCTTCCAGATGTGGTTGAAACCCCTTGAAAAAAATGTGCTAATGTGTACATTTAAAATGTACTGGTTTTGTTTGAAAAATGCCAATGTTTCACTGAACTTTTTTCACGATCAACATTTTGAAAACACACAGAGGTGGTTGAAAAACTCTGGGCATTTTTTGTTAAATATTCGAATGACTTTTTAAAATTGAAAATCATATCCTCCATGAATTATTCCCAACAAACTTGAACTTTGGAAGATTTCCACCAAAACTGAACCTCAGGTATCTGTGAAAATTCAACCTGTTACCCTAGCCTAGCAGCTGGTACCAAGACTTTTTCTGGTGGGGAAGTACTTCTGTGTCCTCTGAAGCTTAAAAAGAAGTGGATAAATGTTGGATTTTAATTATTAGTAGACTGAAGCAAAACTCAGGATGTGATTACCAAAGAACATTAAGGAATATCAGATATGGAACAAAACTTTGGTGCCCATGCCTATAATAGGTCAGATTTATAATAGACACTATTTGCCATTGCACAATGCTTAGATACAAGAGACCAGATTTACAAAATGATTTAAGTGCCTAATTGCCTCTGTAGGTGCCAAATCCCAGATTTATAGATTCATTGAATCTAAGGCCAGATGGAACTATTGTGACAATCTAGTCTGACCTCCAGTGTAACACAGGCTATAAAACTTCTCCAAATAATTCCTAAAGCAGATCTTTTTTTAAAAGGAAAATGCATTCTTGATTTCAAAATGGTCAGAGAATCCAACATGATGCTTGGTAAATTGTTCCTATGATTAATTACATTCACCATTAAGAATTTACAGTCTAAATTTGTACAGTTTCAACTTCCAGCCATTGGATAATGTTACACCTCTCTCAGTTAGATTAAAGAATTAATTATTAGTTCCTCATGTAGGTAATTATAGTGCCAACAAATCACCTCTTAACCTTCTCTTTGTTAAGCTCAATCGATTGCACTTGAGTTTATCACTAGAAGGCATGTTTTCTAATCCGTTAATCATTCTCATAGCTCTTCTCTGACCTCTCTCCAATTCATCAACATCCTTCTTGAATTGTAGACACCAAAACTGGGCACAGCGTTCCAGAAGCACTTGCACCAATGCCAAATACAGCAGTAAAATAACCTCTTTACTCCTACTTGACACTTCCCTGTTTATGCATCCCAGGATTGCATTAGTTCTTTTGGCTACAGCTTCAAGAGCTAAAATTCAGCTAATTATCTACCACAACCTCTCAATTCTTTTTTAGAGTCAAAGCTTCCCCATCCTATCAATGTGGGCTTACTTCCTTTCTTCCCATATATATATATTTAGCTGTATTAATATGACACTGATATTCACAAAATCCTCATCGAGCTGCCACTGAACCTGGCAGATGCCTTAACTCACTCCATGCCTAAGTTTTGGCAGAAAAAAATCCCTAGGAGCTAATGTTTCTACCTCTGGATATAGTTACTGCTGCTGCGCTTTAAGTGCTTGGTCACCTATCTTCTAGCTAAATTGGGGAAGGATAGGCATTCCTTCACCAGCAAAGGCCAGATTGGGTAGGCATGCTCTTAGGCCATGTCTAGACTATGTAGAATTTTCGAAAGAGGTCTTTTCCAATCTCACTTTCGAAAGAGGATCTTTCAAAAGTGAAAGTAGTCTGGACACAGTTTTTTCAGGAAAAGAACCATTAAAAAAAAAAGAAGCTCTTCCTTAAAAAAGGAGGTTTATGTGGGGTTTGGTTTTTTTTTTTTTTCGAAAAAGGGTTTTTTTCCTGGAAAAAAACACATCCAGACGACTTTCACTTTCGAAAGAGGATCTTTCAAAAGTGAGATCGGAAGAAGATATGCAAATGCCACGGGAAAAAAACGTAGTTTAGACGTGCCCTGAGAGGGCTCACACAAAGGTATTGAAGAACTTCTCTAGTGACTTTTAGTCCACGGGTTAGGGTATTCACCTGGGGTGTGGAAGATCCACATAATTAAAGAGAAAAATTAAAAGGGTGAGAATGACTCTATAGCCCGGTGACTAGAACATTTCCCCAGGATATGAAAGACCCAGGATCCAGTCCCTCTGTTCCAGTGAGTAGATATTTATTCAAAGTGGAGCAGCTTAAACAAAATAGCCTACAGCCTAGAGGCTAAAGCACATATCTGAATGATGGCAAATTCCTTCTCTCCTGCAGTTGTAAGAGAAACAATGAATGCATATGAGCAGCCTTCCCTGTAAAGTAGATGCTTCTGCGGCCACTCACAAGAGAATCTACTGCCACTCTGTTGATTAGCAGAGCACCCACTGCTAGGGTTTTTGTTTCTCCTGGTGCTGCACATTTGCACATGTCTCAGTGCACATAAAATGTATTCTGCATGTGGATGGAAAACATCCGCACATGGATGGAAAAGACTAGAGAATATTGCATCTGAGTACCCTGACCTCTGTGCTAAGAGTTAGGGGGGCAGCCTTCACCTCTGTATCCTAGCTTCCTGCAAGACACACCTTAGGTGCCTAATTCTAAGAAAAAGTTCCCAGCAGAAATAGTGTCTCCTTCCAGCCTGAATTTAAACACCAAACTTCTTAAAAGGGGTGGGGCATGAGACTTACCCCGCTCCGTGACATCTCCTGTTGGCTAACTTAGGTAGGGAGTTGTCTAGGATGAATCTCATTCTTAGGTGCCTATCGCCCTCTAGTCATTATATAGGACACTTGAGCATCTAACTCAGGCATTGCGAATCCCGGTGATTATCTAGGCACCTAATAATTAGGTGACACTCAGCATCACAATATTTAAGGCCCAGATGCCATGTCAGAGCCCAAATAGACATAGAGAAAGCAGCCTTGGGTTCAAACATTGCTGAACTTTGGATTCACATGTGAAGGTTCTGCCCCTTCTCTAAACATGAACTTTCAAAGGCAGTTTCCTTTGTCACTTAACTTCTTTCTAAAATGATATAAACATGTGTGTTTGAGAAACAGAACTCTCTCTTCCATTGTTTTCTCTACTTTCTGCATAGACATTAATGACCTAATTTTCGGAGGCCCTGAGCAATCCTAGCTCTTGAACTCCACGGGAGGTGAGGGTGCTTGGCATGTCTGAAAATCAAGCCAGAAATAGACATGAATATTTTACTCAGGGAACTGAACTGTCAAGTCTCAGCATTGGCAAAAAAAAAAAAAAAAAAAAAACAAAAAAAAAAAACCCTGTTCAAAAATGCTAATTTAAATCTGTGTGTGTGTGTTTGCACAGACTAGATTGGTCTGAATATGTCTGAAAAAAGTCACAAAAGCGAAACTTCCTTTTCTACAAGGAAATTTCAAAATTCCTGGGGGGGTTGAGAAAAGGCCTGTCTTTGAGAAAGCTGCATTTGAGTAAGCTTGGAGCGGAAGTGAAAAGGAAATCCCACACACTGCCTAATGAGGTACTGTTGCTGGATAATCACTGCCAAAGAAGCTCAACAGTTTAAACTTTGAGCGTCTTTGTCTGCAAAAGAGTCTGAACGGAACAAACCCCTTGCATTTCCTTCACTGATTTTTTTTTTCCTTTTGAAACCATGGTTATTATTCCCTCTAAGAAATAATTTCAGTCAGTTGAGGTGGTTTAGGGTTTTTTGACATTTCCTTTTCCATTTGGGAAATTGATTTAACATTTTTTTGTTTTCAGTATCTTGAGGATAAAAGAATAATCCTTGAGCAATAAAAGGAAACTATTCACTCTGTTGCCGTCTGTTCATAGCATGTTATAGCTGCCATTTTAATTTCTTGGCACACAGCACTTATATAGAAAGCATATATGGAAAATCTCACAGGTAGGAAATTTTTCCTGTCTTAGATTTACTCCATGCAATAAGAAAGAATAGGAAAGCAAATTCCTCTGTATACAGCCAGTAAAAAAAGCTTTTGGAGTCTTCTAGGAGAAAGGAACATATAAATGAATATCACTATTTACCAGCGATGGCCCCAACCCTGGATTGCTAGATTTAAACCCAGAACATTAAGGAATTAGTTTGCCTAAAGTAGACAAAGCTTATAGCTGAATCTGACCTGCTTCCTCCACTTCGGCTCATTTTTAGTTATATTAATTATCTGTGAATTTCTTCTAATTATCATATCTCACAATGCATTTATGCTACTAAGAAAAAACAGGCTGTATCATCAGCTGCTGAAATCACTATAGCTCCCAAATAGATAGGAGAAGGGAATCACTACCTTCATCTCTGCTTTATACACTGGGCACTGAGGCACAAAGAAATGAAGTGACTTGCCCAGGATGGCTAGGACAAAGTCAGGAGATGAACCAGAGCCCTCTGAATACCAGGCACTGAAATACCATGGTAACAAGTAGCAGTGAGCATCCTTAAGGTAAAGAGAACTATATTTAAATTACTAGTAATAGTCCTTGAATACTGCATCTATTCACAAGACGACTATTCATTCACGCGGAAGGCAGTGGCAACAGCTTGCGATACCCCCACTGTCCCCAGTGCAGATGGAAGGCAATTTTCTGCTTTCCTAGCTCTGTATTCCAGGCAGCTTCTGACTGTTCAGCAGCTTTGAAAGCATAAACAGTGCTTTTCAGGTTATAAAAAGTACAGCGCGGTGACGGGTACATGCTGTGCAGTCAGGCTTGAGAACCTGCAAATGCTCACCCTCTCCTGACACTGGGGTGGAACAGTTTAGCATGCCTGTAATTGGATTATAACCCTGGCTTCACGCTGAGACTTGAAGACGCTTTTCACAGCAGCTGATGTACTTCGTGAAAGTGTGTGTGGCACTGAAGTAGCTGGCCCTGTGGTTTTGGAGGAAGAGGTCAGCAATAAGAAAACACTGTCACTGCCTGTGGTTTATGGCTACTCAGTACAAAGCCATTCCAGAGCACTTCCAGAGCTTCAACAACTGTCCAGAGACAAGGATTTGAGGGAGCATGCCTGGAAAGGAAGCAGTTTAATTTAACTGATTCTAGGTCTGCACCAAGGTTCCCTCTAATCTTTTCTATCCATGTGCAGATTTTTTTCCATCTATGTGCAGAATAATTTTTATGTGCGCCGAGGCATGTGCAAATATGCATTACCAAAAATGACATAAATCTAACTGTGTCACTAATGTCTCCTGAGCGGCCGCACAAATGCACAGCTTACAGGGAACACTGTTCTGCACAGATATTAATGATTGCATGAGATAAAAGGCTGAGGAAATGCAAGGTTGATGGTTAGGCTACTGATGTGACACTATTGCTTACCACACTGACCAATACTTGCTCACCACTCCTCTGGCTATATCTATTGTCTTAGGGGCAGGGACTGTCTTTTTGCTCTGTGTATGCACAGGGGTCTCACACCGTGTGGACATATTCTATGATTAGGGCTGCCCAGCACTACAATAATAGCATAACAAACAATGACAACAGCATAACTATTAACAAGGGAAGCTGCTCTCTTAGGGTACATCTAGACTGCACTCTAAAATTGAACTCAGATTTTTATTTCAATTTTATTTCAGAATAGGCTATTTTGAAATTTGGCGCATCTACACAGCACCAAATTTTGAAATAAAGCACTATTTCGAGACATCCCTCATTCCGGGTATGTCTACACTACAACATTAATTCGAACTAAGCTAATTCGAACTAACGCATCCAGACTAAAAAACTAGTTCGAATTAGCGTTTTGCTAATTCGAACTAGCATGTCCACATTAAGGGTACCCGGAACTGGGCTTAAGGATGGCCGGAAGCAGTGCCGGCAGGGCATCAGAGGAGGACTTAGAGCGTGGAGATGCTGTCTCAGGCTAGCCGAGGGCTGTGCTTAAAGGGTCCCGACCCCCACCCCGGACAGACAGTTCTCAGGGTGCTCCGCTTGCAAAACAGTCCTGGCTTGGAGTGCCCGGACTACCCTCACTGGGCACATCACAGCACTCGGCCATCAGCCCGGCTGCACTTGCCGCAGGCTGCCATCTGAGGAGAGGGGCCTATTGGGGGGCTGCAGGAGAGGTTCCACCCCCAGAAGCCCACAGAGCCAGCCCAGTCCTCCCCATCGGGGGCTAGTGCCCCATTCCTCTCTCACCTCCTTCCACTTACCCTTCCCTAACCCCTCTTCTTGCTGTACAAAATAAAGATAACGTGTCTTCCAAAATGGAATCTGTCTTTATTGAACAAAACTGGGGGAGACTGGGAAAGGGAGGTGGGAGAGGGGAAGAGAGAGGCTGGGAGAGGGGAGGACAACTAAAATGATCAGGGGTTTGGAACAGGTCCCATATGAAGAGAGGCTAAAGAGACTGGGACTTCTCAGCTTAGAAAAGAGGAGACGGAGGAGGGACAGGATAGAGGTCTCTAAAAGCATGAGTGGGGTGGAGAGGGTGCATACAGAAAAGTTCTTCATTAGTTCCCATAAAGAAGGTCTAGAGGACACCAAAGGAAAGGAATGGGTAGCAGGCTTCAAACTAGTAACAGAAAGATCTTCTTCACAAAGCAAAGAGTCAACCTGTGGAACTCCTTGCTGCAGGAGGCTGTGAAGGCTAGAACTAAAACAGAGTTTAAAGGGAAGTGAGATCAAGTCATGGAGGCTGGGTCCATGGAGTGGTATTAGCAAGGGGGTAGGAGTGGTGTCCCTGCCCAAGGTTTGTGGAAGGCTGGAGAGGGATGGCACGAGACAAATGGCTTGGTCACTGTCTTCGGCCCATCCCCTCCAGGGTCCCTAGGGTTGGCCGCTGTCGGCAGACAGGCTACTGGGCTAGATGGACCTTTGGTCTGACCCAGGACGGCCATTGTAAGCTCAGGGCTCAGGGTCGGGGGTCTCAGTGGACCACCTTGATTCTCTTGCACACCTGCTCCTGGGTGGCCAGGCTGGCAGCTATCCTGCCCTAGACGGCCACTTTCCTGTGCCTAATGTGGAGATCATGGACAACGTCCACGATGTCTGCACTAGCCCAGGCGGGTGCCCGCCTCTTGTGGTCCCGGGCAAGCTCCTGGGAGCCGCCAGCCAGGTCCCGGGAAGAGAGGGAGGGCTGGGGGGCATCGGGTGGGTGGCTCGATCTGTGCCAGGTGCAGGGTCTGCTGGCTGGGTGCTGGCAGGCTTGCACCTGGCACGGGCACCGTAGCCAGCCCGTGCCCCTTTAAGGGGTCCGGGGCCGGGAGGGGGGCAGAAGAGTTTCCCTGGTGTTGGCCAGAATGGCCACCAGGGAAAGCTGGGGAGGGCTAGCCTCCCACTAGTTCGAATTAAGGGGCTACACACCCCTTAATTCGAACTAGCTAGTTCGAACTAGGCTTAATCCTCGTAAAATGAGGTTTTCCTAGTTCGAACTAAGCGCTCCGTTAGTTCGAATTAAATTCGAACTAATGCAGCGCTGTTGTAGCGCCTATGAAAGTTAGTTCAAACTTGTTATAAGAAACTAGTTCGAATGATGCTATAAGTACAATTGATTATCTGCCCCTGCTTGTCTTCTTTCAGGTAAGGATTAGCACTTTCAGGTGAGAATTAGCATTTGTGGACAAAATGAATATAAACACATAGTGTTAGAAATAGAAGCAATTCTTTGATGAAGAATAAAAATATTAGTCACAAATGTGTATACAAAAATGGTGAAGGACCTCACTGGTTTTCTTCAGTACTAGTGTATTCCCTGTTGGTCATTTTGATGGATGGACCAGACAATGAGTACTGAAATCCAAAATATTTGCAGTAGTTATACCAAAAAGAAAAAAAAAACTTTGCCTTGAAATATATTGGAAGTTATTTTACAAAAAGAGTACATCTAAACTGCAACACTATTTTGAAATAACTAGCACTATTCTGAAATAACTTAGTCCGTATCTACACAGCAGGCAGTTATTTCAAAATAGTATCAAAACACTGCCAAGCTGGAGGACTTCTTACTTCAACTCCTGTAACCTTAATTGTACGAGGAATAAGGGAAGTCAGAGGAATAGTGCTCTGTTTCAAAATAAGTGCTGTGTAGATGCTCCCTATTTCGAAATAAGTTTTTTCAAAATAAGCTATTCAGTTGTTGTAGCTCAATTTGCATAGCTTATTTCGAGTTAAGCCCTGCTGTGTAAACACACCCAGGCTACGTCTACACTGGCCACAATTTCCGGAAAAGGGATGCAAATCAGGTAAGTCAGGATAGGGAACTCCGCGGGGGATTTAAATATCCCCCACAGATTTAAATAAACATGTCCGCCGCTTTTTTTCCGGCTTGGGGAAAAGCCGGAAAAAAAGCGTCTAGACTGGCGCGATCCTCCGGAATAAAGCCCTTTTCCGGAGGATCTTTTATTCCTGAGGTAGGATCCTCCGGAAAAGGGCTTTATTCCGGAGGATCGCGCCAGTCTAGACGCTTTTTTTCCGGCTTTTCCCCAAGCCGGAAAAAAAGCGGCGGACAAGTTTATTTAAATCCGCGGGGGATATTTAAATCCCCCGCGGATTTCCCTATCCCGACTTACCTGATTTGCATCCCTTTTCCAGAAATTGTGGCCAGTGTAGACGTAGCCCCGAAGTGTCCTTAATGGGTTGATATAACTGTAAGTAGGTAGAGTTCAGATGATAAAATGTCACACCAGTATGCTGTTTCTGAAATAGTCAACACGTTCAGTAACTGCCTGGGCAAAACCCATGCCTACTCATAAATATCTGGACTAAAGAGTGAGTGAAAATCACTTCTATACAGAGGACTGGCACAATACCTATGCCCTGTTTTATGCAATAGTGAATTTGATTCAGTATGAACATAAGAACAGCCACCCTGGGTCATACCAATGGTCCATCTATCCAATATCCTGCCTTTCAACATTGGTCAATGCCAGAGGCATCAGAGGGAATCAACAAAATAGGGTAATTATTGAGTAGTTCTGCTAGTGGGGGAGTGGCACAGTCTGTGAAAGAAAATGTAGAATCAAATGAAGTAAAAACCTTAAATGAACCAAAGTGTTCCATAGAATCTCTATGGATAGTAATTACATGCTCCAATAATAAGAATATAGCAGTAGGGATATATTATTGACCACCTGATCAGGACAGTGATAGTAACTATGAAATGCTAAGGGAGATTAGAGAAGCTATAAAAATAAAAAAACTCAATAAGAATGGGGGATTTCAACTATCCCCGTATTGTCTGGGTACGTCACTTCAAGATGGGAGGCAGAGACAAAATTTATTGATACCTTAAATGACTGCTTCTTGGAGCAGCTGGTTCTGAAAAGAGGCTGTTCTTGATTTAGTCCTAAGTAGAGAAAAGGATCTGGTTCAAGAGGTTAATATAATTGGACCGCTTGGAAATAACAACCATAATGTGATAAAATTTAACTTCCCTGAGGTGGGAAAAATACCTCAGCAGCCCAACACTGTAGCATTTCAAAAAATAAGGAGTAACTTTAGTTCGAACCAAGGGATATTTAAATCCCTGCTTCATTAGCAATTTTTGGTTGCCTACATTTGCATCCCTACTTTGAACTAGGGAGCAAGTGTAGACGTACCCTAAGTGATTGGGAAACAAAATGGCAAATGAAATTTAATGTTGATAAATGTAAAAGTAATGCACATACAATATGATAGGGATTAACTTGGCTACAACTACTCAAGAGAAAGATCTTGGAGTCATTGTGGATAGTTCTCTGAAAACATCCACTCAGTGTGCAGTGGTAGTCAAAAAAGGAAATAATGGCACCTGGCCAGGAAGATGCAAATCAAGCGCGGGATATTTAAATCCCAGGCTTGATTTGCAATTTCCAATGCCTACATTTGCAGCCCTATTTCGAATTAGGCTGCAAGTGTAGACGTACCCTTAGTTGTCTCTTGGCTAAACTGGTCAATCCCTTTTTCATCTCTCCTTTTATGATTAGTCTAATTAGAATTGAAAGATGCAGAAAAAAACAAAAATATCTTTTTTCTTTTTTTTTTAGATGGGGCAACCAGAAGTGTTCTGAATATTCTAGGCTGGAATGGTAAAATTTCCTAACATAATTATCTTGATACAGAATGGAAGGGAATGTGGGAAAGAAGATACCAACCTAATATGAATATTCAGATTTGATTAACTCTTTCAGTTTGTAGTTATGTTATATTGTCATTCGATATCCTGGATTTTTGTTTTGTCAATTTACCAATCTGTGCTTAATGCCAAGTAAGAACAGACTACACAGCTAACTAGGGGTGGGCAAAATACAGTCCTTCAAACATTTCCTGTGGGTCAGGGCTGGAAGAAAATGTCCCGCAGCCAAATATGACATTCAGGCCTACTGAAGCCCCAGCCCTGCTGCTCCCGGGAATGTTCAGCTGTGGCTGGTAAGCAGAAAATGTTCAATGGGAGCTGCAGGGGTGGTGCTTGAGGACACTGGCAATTCATGGAGACCCACTGCCCGTCCTCCCCCCTAGAGATGCATAGAGACATATTTGCAATCAGCCTAGAGATGCACAGAGACATATTTTGGCAGTTTCCAGCAACATAGGGCCACCATGACATACAGGAAGCCTTCCTGACTGAATACAGCACTGTGCTACCAACTGGGAGCTGTCTACGCTGGAAAGCATCTCCCAGCCAGAGCCTGACCTGGCATCCTCTCCCATACCCTAAACCTTGTCCCAGATCACAACCCCTTGCTGGACCCAAACTCCATCCCAGGCCCTGGCCCCCTTCTACATCCCTGCCTCAGGTCAGAATCCCTTCCTGCGTCCAAACTCCATCCCAGACCTCACATCCTCTCCATTAATATCATGGAAAAGTGTGGCCCATGACCACCTATCAAAATTCTTGGATTAGTTCCGCTATAAAAATTATTGCCCACCCTGGCAGTAAACTATAGTATGTCCACGTGGATCAGAGCAAAGGGCATACACTAAGGTCTGTAGGTACCATCAAAAAAAACCAAGTGGGCTAAAATTACACTGAATGGGTAAGCCAGGTGTTCAGAACTAAAGCAAAAAGTCTGAAATTGACTGTTTCACAAAAACACTGCATATGGGGTATCAGAGGAAATCAAACTGTATGAGCCTGTTTGGCCCAGTTCTGGTCTAGAGGATGTTAGCTATACTTGGCTACATAATGAACTACTATACAAAACATATTAAAGAAAAAACAACATTGGGTTTAAACCTGTAGCCTTGGAATTCAACCTGCATTATGCCAGGAAAATAAAGAAGTAGCTCTAAAGTCACCCAAGTCTCTTTTTTTTATTGCTGATTCAAACATCCTTTCCCTTCAATTCCCCAGTATCTGAAAGTAAGCCTATCAGAGGTACTAAACCGTACTCCTGCATTCGGCAGCACTGTGGTGATTTTACATCTGAGTCCAAGGGCTGCTGCACATCCGCTTTGAATGGTAGTAAACAATTACACTGAAGAAGTGAGTGCTTTTTTCCTACCAAACGAAGGAGCAGTTCAAACCAGAGGAGGCTGCTCTGTTCTAGCTAATCCAATCTTCCTTGGAAATGGATGAATGAATCAGAACACTCAAAACGACAAAGTAGGACAATTTGTCAATTACTGATTATTTTCAACGTGACCTGCTCAGAAGTCAGACAGAGCCTTAACTATTCAGATCAATTAACTCAGCCATCCAGAGGAGGAATAAAGAACATACCTCCACTTTTAAAGAACTTTGTTCATCTTTGTGATGTTTATCTTCTAGCGTGTCAGAGTAAAAATTGCAGCTATGATGATGGCAGCAGTGATTTGAAGATCCAAAGTTAGGAAACCAGTTCTATGAAAATGAAATATATTTGCAGGACAGAAATGGTATTTGTTTAACACCACTGCTCACAACAACTCCCATGATCACATCCACTGTTTTTATACCTTAAATGTTCTTCCTAATGAAATAGTTGAAGGCACTAAAGCCCAGATCCTCAAAAGGTATTTAGGTGTCTAAGTCCTATTGGATGAGAGTTAACCACTTTATTATCTTTGAAGATCTGGACCCAATGCACAAAGGGGACTGTCAGCTTAAATCGTAACACTGTGAAAGGAAAGCGAGACCAAGGTAAAAGAAAAGACAAGAAATATTCAAAAGCAGAAAGATTCCTGTCTGAATAAGTTATGTCATGCACAAAAAAGGGACAAAGGCTGACTGATTTTTATTTCATCTGTTCACAGCAGACATACCAAATAATTACATTTTAATTAGAAAGTAAGACTCGCTCATTATAAATATTTTAACTCAATAAATCCTGTCCTTTTATCGTACTTGTCCACAAAAAGTTCTCTGCTCAGAATGGTTAAGTATTATTTCAGCCTTTGTTGAGTTTTCTTCATGCAAGCAGGGTGATAAAGAAGTCTCAGGATTACATTGCCATTCACGTCCTGTGAGGTCAAACTGAAAGGATTTAAATCAGTTTTTGGCTCCGGGGTTTTATTTTATCTCTCCTTTTGTTCATGCTTCACCCCCTCAACGTGTGAGATTTCATTCATTTATTATTTTTAAACTCATCAGTACAAACGTGCCGTTAAAATGTCAATGTAAAAATGGAATATTAATTGCATTAGTAGAAGCATTGCCAGCAGACCTAGAGAAGTGATTATTCCCCTTTATTTGGCACTGGTAAGGCCACATCTGGAGTACTGCATCCAATTCTGGGGTCCCCATTACAGAAAGAATGTGGACACATTGGAGAAAGTTCAGCGGAGGGCAACAAAAATGATTAGGGGGCTGGAGGACATGACTTATGAGGAGAGGCTAAGGGATCTGGGCTTGTTTAGTCTACAGAAGAGAAGAGTGAGGGGGGATTTGATAGCAGCTTTCAACGACCTGAAGGGAGGTTCCAAAGAGGATGGAGAGAGGCTGTTCTTAGTGGTGACAGATGACAGAGGAGTAATTGTCTCAAGTTGCAGTGGGGGAAGTCTAGGTTGGATATCAGGGAAAACTATTTCACTAAGAAGGTGGTGAAGCACTGAAATGGTGGAATCTCCATTCTTAGAGTTTTATAAGTCCTGGCTTGTCAAAGCCCTAGCTGGGATGATTTAGTTAGGATAGATCCTGCTTTGGGCAGGGGGTTGGACACCATAGCCTCCTGAGGTCTCTTCCAATCCCATGAGTCTATGATTTAATAAGACCTAATCGTGTCTCAATTCATCATAAATGCATAATGTTTTATGTATTTATGATGGTGCACCAGACGAAAAAATACACCTCTCGTACCTTGATGGAGTTATCATCCTGAAAAGAAGGGACATAGCCCCATTTTAAAGACTGTGGTGCAAGATAAAGTCTCAGCTGTTAAGGTTCAGAAACATTTGGCCCCAATCCAAAGCAGAGCACTTAAGTACATGCTGACCTGTAAGTTAGAGAGTAGCTGCACTGAGTTCGGCGGCGCTATACCTGTCTGATAGTGAGAATGCATTTCAGCACTTTGCTGATCAAGGTCAGTGTTCAGTGGCTTGCAGGGCCACACTCTGTTAAATCCTCCTAAATAACTAAATCAATTAAATAAAGCCTGCCAGCCCCTCTGCCAGAAAAAAGGCCTGAAGAGAATTAAGATGGGAGACTCTATCTGGATCTACTGAGAGCAGGCAGGACCTCGGGTCAGAGCAGGAGCAAATCTGAGGCAGGGAGTAGTGGAGGAGTTTGTAGTTAGGTTCCAGATAGGGTTGCCAATTTGAGATGGATGTATTCCTGGAGGTTTAATCACATGAATTAAATTATCTGCTAAAACTGTGGGGCTAGCTCTGCCTTACACCTTCTCTGGTCTCTCTGGCCAGCTCTACACAGCACCTGGAAGGTCAGCTTAAGGTCCAAGATGCATAGCTGGAGTCAGCTTACCTTAAGCGAAGCTGTGACAGCATCCATCCTGCAGGAGGCCAATGGGAACCTCGCAAAAGGAGGAGTACTGGACACTGCTGGAAGCTGCCCTCAACATTCAATTTACAGGTCTACACTAGACCCACTAAATCCAACACTAGAAGATGGACTTTCAGAGCGTCAATCTTGTGGTAAGTATAGACGTGCCCTCCTAGCCCCATCTCCACAGCTGGTAAACATCTTTTTGAGTAGTGGTAAGGTTTTAAAACATTAAGCAGCTCACATGTGCATTTAACCTCATCTAGCCATCTGGTTCACTGTAGACTCCCTCTTAAGTTACAGGAGCAGAGAAGAACCAGGTTACTTTCGCCGACCTAAATCCCATTAGTGAAACAAGCTACATTGGTAAAAGCATGCTTTCCAAATGTAGCTACATCTACCTCAGAGTATTCTGCTCACACAGCCATGTCAGTCAGGGATCACACTTCTTCATATCCTGGACCCACACAGCTCTGCAGACAGAACTCTGAAGTGTTGACATAACGTAACATACAATCTTAGAAGTCAAGCACATCGATCATATTTTGGGATACAGTTGGTAGTATACAATGAATATACAGACATTTATGATCATATCAGGCACACACACTTTGGGTACGTCTAGACTACATGCCTCTGTCGCCAGAGGCATGTAGATTAGGCTACCAGACATAGGAAAATGAAGCGGCGATTTAAATAATCGCCGCTTCATTTAAATTTACATGGCTGCCACCCTGAGCCGACAAACAGCTGATCAGCTGTTTGTCGGCTCAGCGTGGCAGCCATGTAAATTTAAATGAAGCAGCGATTATTTAAATCGCCGCTTCATTTTCCTATGTCTGGTAGCCTAATCTACATGCCCCTGGAGACAGAGGCATGTAGTCTAGACATACCCTTTCACTCAGGAACCACAAATGTACCCAGCTTATTTTAAATGCTGTTATTACCGTTGCATTAGAGCTGTAAGGAATTTACCTACTTTGGATTTCATAGAGCACTTAATGCCATGGTAACAAGGCACATCCTAGCAGGATGTTGAACAGACCAGTCATCTTGATGAAGGTGCTCAATTTACATTTTAAAATAAAATGGGATTTCAGATGAGATTTGTTTAGCATTTATGTACACTTGAAACCAAAACTCAGAAGCAAAAGTCAGGTGTCCTAAACCAATCTGTTGCATTTCACATGCTTTTTATTTGCAAATGCTTTCTGGCATTTTTGCAGAGTTACACAAATTGCCACAGGCCCACAGAATCAGACATGACCTGGTTGGGGGTCTCTAATGCTACGATATATTATATATATAATGGTAATAATACAGGCAGTCCCCGACTTACGCGGATCCGACTTACGTCGGATCTGCACTTACGAACGGGGCTTTTCTCGCCCTGGAGCTCACGGGCGGCGGGTCGCCACCCCTGTCCTCCGGGGCAAGAAAAGCTTCTCCTGGTCTCCCTGGTCTGCTGGGGGGGTCCAGCAAAGCCGCTGGACCCCCCTCAGCAGACCAGGGACACCCGAGCAAAGCCGCCGCCTGGGGGGCTTCGCTCCCGGGTAAACGAGCAAAGCCGCCCAGGTGGCAGCTTTGCTCGGGTGTCCCTGGTCTGCTGGGGGGGTCCAGCAGCTTTGCTGGACCCCCCCCCCCAGCAGACCAGGGGGACAGGAGCAAAGCCGCGGAGCACGCCCGCAGCGGGACAGCCCGGGCGCGCCTGGGCTGTCCCGCTGCGGGCGTGCTCCGCGGCTTTGCTCCCCGTCTCCCGACCAGCAGACCAGGGAGATGGGGAGCAAAGCCTCGGAACACGCCCGCAGTGGGACAGCCGCGGTGCGCCTGGGCTGTCCCACTGCGGGCGTGCTCCGCGGCTTTGCTCTCCGTCTCCCTGGTCTGCAGGGAGACGGGGAGCAAAGCCGCGGAGCACGCCCGCAGCGGGACATCCCGGGCGTGCTTGGGCTGTCCTGCTGCGGGCGTGCTCCGCGGCTTTGCTCCCCGTCTCCCTGGTCTGACCAGCAGACCAGGGAGATGGGGAGCAAAGCCTCGGAGCACGCCAGCAGTGGGACAGCCGCGGCGCGCCTGGACTGTCCCGCTGCCCCACGTGCTCTGCGGCTTTGCTCCGCGTCTCCCAGGTCAGCAGACCAGGGAGACGGAGCAAAGCTGTGGAGGACTTGGGCGGTCCCGCCACCCCCATCTCTCTGGTCTGCTGGGGGGGGGGTGCAGCTAGTGCCCCCCCTTCCCCAGCAGACCAGGCTTTTCTTGCCTACCCCTGGGGTAGAGCAGCTGGGGGTTGCCGGGTTGGTCCCGCAGCGCTGCTCTGGACCAACCCGGCAGCACCCCAGCTGGTCTGCCCCAGGCGTCCTGATTCAGCCGCTGCTGGTCAGTTTCAGCAGTGGCTGAATCAGGACGCCTGGGGCAGAGCAGTTGGGGTGCTGCTGGGTTGCTCCAATAGCGCCGAGGAGCCGCGCTACTGGAGCAACCCAGCAGCACCCCAGCTGCTCTGCCCCAGGCGTCCCCAAGTCAGCCGCTGCTGAAACTGACCAGCGGCTGACTACAGGAAGCCCGAAGCAGAGTTGCTCTGCCCCAGGCTTCCTGGAATCAGCCGCTGATCAGTTTCAGCAGCAGCTGACTTGCGGACGCCTGGGTTTCTTAAGTTGAATCTGTATGTAAGTCAGAACTGGCATCCAGATTCAGCCGCGGTTGAAACTGATCAGTTTCATCAGCGGCTGAATCTGGACGCCAGTTCCGACTTACATACAGATTCAACTTAAGAACAAACCTACAGTCCCTATCTTGTACGTAACCCGTAACCCGGGGACTGCCTGTATTACAGGCAGTCCCCGGGTTACATGGATCCGACTTA
The DNA here is from genome assembly GCF_049634645.1 of Pelodiscus sinensis. NCBI lineage: Eukaryota > Metazoa > Chordata > Testudines > Trionychidae > Pelodiscus > Pelodiscus sinensis. The sequence goes on from NC_134712.1 coordinate 16,515,586, forward strand.
CATCGGATCCCTACTTACAAACGGGGTGAGGCAATCCCACACTAGCTGCTTCCCCCCAACAGACTAGAGAGACGCGAAGCTAGCGGCCCCCCCCCCCCCCCCCCAGCAGACCAGGGAGACGCGGAGCGGCTTTCCTCAGCAGACACCTCAGCTTGAGAACAAAGGACTGAGGGAAGTGAGGTGTGGGAGAATAAAACTGAGCTCTGGAGAAATGTTTGGCTAGAGTTTCCCCTACAATATGAACCAGTTCCGACTTACATACAAATTCAACTTAAGAACAAACCTACAGTCCCTATCTTGTATGTAACCCGGGGACTGCCTGTATTAATGGTAATGTGCAGCCTCAGAATGTTGAGGCTTTAGAAATATCTGAATCAACAAAAGTTTCCAGTGTCTTTTATCCCATTCTTAGTCACACTCTGTCAGAGCAACATTTCTAAAGCTAATAAATGATAAAAGCACAAGTTTTCCCTTAACTTCCATGAAAAACAGCTCTAACATAGATGAGGTTGGGAATCCTAGTCCTTAGATCCCTGCAAGACAAGCCCATTAGGACACAGATCATGTTATTCTTCCATCTCTTAGGATATGTCTACACTACAACGCTAATTCGAACTAACTTAGTTCAAATTAGTTAATTCGAACTAAGCTAATTTGAAATAGCGCATCTAGACTAAAAAATTAGTTCGAATTAGCGTTTTGCTAATTCGAACTAGCATGTCCACACTGAGTGGACCCTGAACTGAGATTAAGGATGGCCGGAAGCAGTGCCGGCAGGGCATCAGATTAGGACTTAGAGGGTGGAGCTGCTGTCTCAGGCTAGCCGAGGGCTGTGCTTAAAGGGTCCCAACCCCCACCCCGGACAGACAGTTCTCCGGGGTTCCCCGCTTGCAAAGCAGTCATTGCTAGGAGTGCCCTGAGTGCCCACACTCAGCACATCACAGCACTCGGCCATCTGCCCGGCGTCACTTGCCGCAGGCTGCCATCCGGAGGGAGGGTCAATCAAGGGGCTTCAGGAGAGCTTCCACCCCAAGAAGCCCGCAGAGCCACCCCAGTCCTCCCCATCGGGGGCTCGTATCCCATTCCTCCCTCACCTCCTTCCATTTACCCCTCCCTAGCTCCCCTTCCTGATGTACAAAATAAAGGACACGTGTGTTCAAAAATAGAAACTCTCTTTATTGAACAAAACTCGGGGAGACTGGGAAAAGGAGGTGGGGGTATGTCTACACTACAAAGTTAGTTCGAACTAACGGACGTTAGTTCGAACTAACTTTAATAGGTGCTACACTAGCGCTCCGCTAGTTCGAATTTGAATCGAACTAGCGGAGCGCTTAGTTCGAACTAGGTAAACCTCATTTTACGAGGACTAACGCCTAGTTCGAACTAGCTAGTTCGAACTAAGGGCTGTGTAGCCCTTTAGTTCGAACTAGTGGGAGGCTAGCCCTCCCCAGGTTTCCCTGGTGGCCACTCTGGCCAACACCAGGGAAACTCTATGCCCCCCTCCCGGCCCCGGACCCCTTAAAGGGGCACGGGCTGGCTACGGTGCCCGTGCCAGGTGCAAGCCTGCCAGCACCCAGCTAGCAGACCCTGCACCTGGCACGGCACAGAGCCACCCACCCGATGTCCCCCAGCCCACCCCCTCTTGCCGGGACCAGGCTGGCGGCTCCCGGGAGCTTGCCCTGGACCGCAAGAGGCGGGCACCTTCCTGGGCTAGTGCGGACATCGTGGACCTCGTCCACGATCTCCGCACTAGGCACAGGAAAGTGGCTGTCTAGGGCAGGAGAGCTGCCAGCCTGGCCACCCAGGACCAGGTGTGCATGAAAATCAAGGGGGTCCACTGAGACCCCCGACCCTGAGCCCTGAGCTTACAATGGCCGTCCTGGGTCAGACCAAAGGTCCATCTAGCCCAGTAGCCTGTCTGCCAACAGCGGCCAACCCTAGGGACCCTGGAGGGGATGGACCGAAGACAATGACCAAGCCATTTGTCTCGTGCCATCCCTCTCCAGCCTTCCACAAACTTTGGGCAGGGACACCACTCCTACCCTCTGGCTAATAGGACTCCATGGACCCAACCTCCATCACTTTATCTCACTTCCCTTTAAACTCTGTTCTAGTTCTAGCCTTCACAGCCTCCTGCAGCAAGGAGTTCCACAGGTTAACTATTTGCTTTGTCAAGAACAACAACTTTCTCTTACTAGGTTGAAGCCTGCTACCCATTCCTTTCCTTTGGTGTCCTCTAGTCCTTCTTTATGGGAACTCAGGAAGAACTTTTCTGAATGCACCCTCTCCACCCAACCCCTGCTTTTAGAGACCTCTATCCTGTCCCCCCTCCATCTCCTCTTTTCTAAGCTGAACAGTCCCAGTCTCTGTAGCCTTTCTTCATCTGGGACCTGTTCCCAACCCCTGATCATGTTAGTTGCCCTCCCCTCTCCCAGCCTTTCTCTTCCCCTCTCCCACCTCCTTTTCCCAGTCTCCCCCAGTTTTTTTTCAATAAAGACAGAGTCAATGTTGGAAGAAACGTTATCTTTATTTTGTACATCAATAAGAAGGGGGGCTAAGGAAGGGTAAGTGGAAGGAGGTGAGGGAGGAATGGGGTACGAGCCCCCGATGGGGAGGACTGGGCTGGCTCTGTGGGCTTCTGGGGGTGGAAGCTCTCCTGCAGCCCCCCAATTACTCCCTCTCCCCAGATGGCAGCCTGCGGCAAGTGCAGCCGGGCTGATGGCCGAGTGGTGTGATGTGCCCAATGTGGGCACTCAGGGCACTCCAAGCCAGAACTTCTTTGCAAGCGGGGCACCCCTTAGAACTGTGTGTCCGGAGTGGGGGTCGGGACCCTTTAAGCGCAGCCCTCGGCTAGCCTGAGACAGCATCTCCATGCTCTAAGTCCTCCTTTTATGCCCTGCCGGCACTGCTTCCGGCCATCCTTAAGCCCTGTTCAGAGTCCACTCAATGTGGACTTGCTAGTTCGAACTAGCAAAACGCTAGTTCGAACTAGTTTTTAGTTCTAGATGCGTTAGTTCGAACTAGCTTAGTTCGAATTAACTAATTCGAACTAAGTTAGTTCGAACTAGCGCTGTAGTGTAGACGTACCCTGGGAGAGGGGAAGAGAGAGAGTGGGAGAGGGGAGGGCAACTACAATATCAGGGGTTTGGAACAGGTCCCGTATGAAGAGAGACTAAAGAGACTGGGACTTCTCAGCTTAGAATAGAGGAGACTGAGGGGGGATATGATAGAGGTCTATAAAAGAATGAGTGGGGTGGAAAAGGTGCATAAAGAAAAGTTCTTCATTAGTTCCCATAATAGAAGGACTAGAGGACACCAAATGAAATGAATGGGTAGCAGGCTTCAAACTAATAACAGAAAGTTGTTCTTCACAAAGCAAAGAGACAACCTGTGGAACTCCTTGCTGCAAGAGGCTGTGAAGGCTAGAACTAAAACAGAGTTTAACGAGAAGTGAGATAAAGTCATGGAGGTTGGGTCCATGGAGTGCTATTAGCCAGGGGGTAGAAATGGTGTTCCTGGCCTCTGTTTGTGGAAGGCTGGAGATGGATGGCACGAGACAAATGGCTTGGTCATTGTCTTCGGTCCATCCCCTCCAGGGTCCCTAATGTTGGCCGCTGTTGACAGACAGGCTACTGGGCTAGATGGATCTTTGGTCTGACCCAGTACGGCCATTCTAAGCTCAGGGCTCAGGGTCGGGGGTCTCAGTGGACCCCCTTGATTTTCATGCACACCTGCTCCTGGGTGGCCAGGCTGGCAGCTATCCTGCCCTAGATGGCCACTTTCCTGTGCCTAGTGCGGAGGTCGTGGATGAGGTCCACGATCTCCGCACTAGACCAGGTGGGCGTCCGCCTCTTGCGGACCCGGGCAGGCTCCCGGGAGCCGCCAGCCTTGTCCCGGGAGGAGGCGGAGGGCTGGGTGGCAGCGGGTGGCTGGCTCGAGCCGTGCTAGGTGCAGGGTCTGCTGGCTCGGTGCTGGCAGGCTTGCACCTGGCATGGGCACCGTAGCCAGCCCGTGCCCCTTTAAGGGCTCCAGGGCCGGGAGAGGGGCAGACGAGTTTCCCTGGTGGTGCCCAGAGTGGCCACCAGGGAAAGCTGGGGAGGGCTAGCCTCTCACTAGTTTGAATTAAGTGGCTACACAGCCCTTAATTCGAACTAGCTAATTCGAACTAGGCGTTAGTCCTCGTAAAATGAGGTTTACCTAGTTCAAATTAAGCGCTCCGCTAGTTCGAATCAAGTTTGAACTAGCGGAGCGCTAGTGTAGCGCCTATCAAAGTTAATTCGAACTAACGTCTGTTAGTTCGAATTAACTTTGTAGTGTAGACATACCCTTAGCTATTAAGAGATACACAATCTCCTGCAAACCTATAAGGACGCACCTCAACTTGACTTTCTAACCATCATCTGTTGCCTTCCTCTCCTGTTACAACTGCACTAATCCAATCCGCTATCCCCACCCCCAACATGGAATGCCTGAGTTAGCAGTTAGGAAGGAACTCTGAGCATGCTACATGAGCAGTGCATGGCTGAAGGATCAAGGGAAGGATTCGGGCAGGGCAGAATAAAGTGTTATCTAGAGAAGAGCTATCACCTCCCCCTCCAACCACTGGAAGCCTTCCCTTATCTCTAGACTAGCTCTACTCTTCACCATAGCCAATATTTGTAGCTGCTGTGCAGACCACATCACGGCATTGCACGATGACTCACTCCAACCCAAGAACAGAACAACATGCAGCCCTGCTAAGTTATGCAGCAGGTATTTTCAGACCTTTCTGACTGGAGGTTAGGGTAGGCGGTGGGTGTCAGGGACACATTTTAATTTACAAATGCATCTGGCCAGATAAAAATTCAGAAGAGTGAAAGGATGTGAAATGAAGGTGAGGTGTTTAGAAACTCCTGTTGTGGTACAAGACCACTGGCATATAAGAATGTGACCTAAAAGCTCCAAAGGCCATATGTAAACGAAAACATGTAAGATGCTGCTTAAAGAAAAGCTCATACAGGTCGGGCAGCAACAGCTGTGAATTCATGGTGTGTTTTTCAGAGAAAGCAGGAAACAGTTTTACTGCAGAAAAAAAAATCAACTCTCATTTCAAAGCTCTGGCTTTAAATATAGCATTCCAGCAAAAACCTAAACCAAGCTGCTTTATTTTAGTCATATTTTATTTGTATGTCAATTATTAGACAGACAGACAGACAGACAGACAGACAGATAGATAGATAGATAGATCGATCAGAAAAGCAACAAAGAGGGAAGCACAGGGCTGGGAATCCAAAGACCCGTGTTATGTTCCTTAGCTGTGCAAATATCCTTAGATGTATAATCCCCAGTTCCCCCATCTGTATGAAGGAGATCACTGGAAATGGCTACATACATAAATTTTGTAGTTAAGTACTATGAGAGCAAAAGGTCACAAACAGGCCCATCAAAAGAAATGTTCATAGTGGCCTCCCCGCCTCTCATTTCACCCCTCTAACAGATGGACCTGAGCATGGGGCTCTGGGGCCATTACCACCTCAATTCAGCCCCCCTAAAGCCCATACAGCATGGGAAACAGGAACCTACAGCTGAATCATTATGTAGGGTTCAAGTACTTTAATGGCTGTGGACCTATTTGCACTGAAAAGCAACAGGAAAATGGAAATTAAAACAAAAAAAACCATGCAGCTTACCTAGGCTTGGCACAATTCAATGTTTATGTTTTTATCATTGACAGATACCCAAGTTTATTTTTACACATTCGCCGTCATTTTAATTAATTTAAATTTCACAGCCGTGTGAAATTATGAGTTTTCAGCATTTTCTAAAAAATTGTTTTTATCGAGTTAAATTTTCATAGCAGCAGGTGATTATGAAGGGGAAGACAGACACTTAATAACAGTAGATGCTTGGGGAAAAAAGTTTAAACTTTGTAAGTGTTAAATCACAAATTGTCAACCTGACACATCAAATTATACAAAGCCAATATCCTTACATTAAACTCCAGTAAGTTCCCAAGCAGTGTTCTTCTTACTTTGCCTGTTTTAAAATTTTGGTTATTATTGGTGGACACATTTTTTCATTAGCTGTGTGAATGGTGAAATTGATGTTTATTGACATTTGCCAATAAAAATCAAATCCTTCCAAGCCTAAATTTACATTATGGGCTTGATCTTACACAGTTCTGCTTTTCAGGGCTAAGTGCAAGGTAAAAAGCAAGACACGGAACACATAGGAATCCTTCATTAACATGTGGGCTGTGGGCAGCCCTTCATTACTCCAGCCTGGGGAACAAAAATCAGGCTTGAGAGGGCAGTGTTATTACTCAGTGTTATTACGAAAGTCTTGTCTACACTTACTAGGAGATCAGTGCTATGGAGATTGATCTCCCAGGGGTCGATTTAGTGGGTCTAGTAAAGTCATGCTAAATTGACCACTGATCACACTCCTGTCAACTCTGGTACTCTACCAGATTGAGAAGAGTAAGAGGAGTCAACGGGAGAGTGTCTCCTACTGACCCCTCATAAAGACGATGCTGCAGCAACTCAAATTAAGGTACGTCGACTCCAGCTACACTGTTCATGTAGCTGGAGTTGTGTACCTTAGTTGGACGTTGCGCCCTAATGTAGACCTGGCCAAAGACAACGACTAAGCTTAAGACTATTGGCCAAGTTTAGCCCTGAGGTGAGTGGGTACAACTCCTGTGAGCTGGGTGGAGTTGTGCCTGCTTACACCAAGACTCACTTGGCCTCATAGCTCCTCATGCTCCCTCTTAGCTTTACTCTTGCAAGAGATATAGCATCCTCTCTCTTAGCTTTGCTCTTGAAAGAGATATAGCAGGGGCCTGAGACTTAATGCAGAGAAATGTAGATAGTATTTAACGTTATGCCTCCATATGGACTCTATGCACGCTTCTTGGGTGGTGCATTGCAACTCTGTGCCCTCTGCTGTACAGTGTGCAAGGACTTCCAGGATCAAAGCCAAGGAGCTTCTTTTCCCCAAGGAGCAATCAGCTGCTGAAAATCTTTGCCCCAGGAGGAACGTGCACATAACTGGGACGCAGGAAATACCATTAGTTAATAAGTGCCAATGTATCTTGGGGCATAACTGGATGTAGATCAATCTGAGAGCTCTTGCTCGCACAGTGAAAGGATTTGGGAACTAGGAAATGGAGGTTTGTTTTCACACACAGGGTGAACTGAACAACAAGCACAGGGATGGAAGGAAACAGTCCCACAGCATATTAGAAGAGACTTTGGGAATGAGGCACAGTGATGGTCATATAGGCCACACCATCACCTTCATAGAGGCAACATGGTAACGGCTATGTGCAGAAACTGTGGATTCCTCCAGGATTTCACTAACACCTGACTAGAACTCACTCTGTTTAATTTCTCTAGCTGTGTCATCTCTTCACTCCAAGAATGAATTTGGCTTGTGAGAGAAGAGGTCTTAGTTCTGCAGAGCTGGCCAGACCTCAGTGGAGGAACTACATTCCGCAAATGGAGTTCCTTCTGTAGTTCTAATTGGATATTGTTGTTTTCCTCAGTCACTGTCCGAAACTATGGCTTTGAGTTACTCTGTGCTTTTAAATACCAGTTCCTTTCACCCTAGAGATGATTTCATTTTAATAGTAAATGAAATTATTCCTCCTATATACAGTGGATGTAGCATTTTGAGATTCACTGGGACAAAAAGGGATATATAAGGGTGAGATTCTATTTTTTTGGGTCAAAAGTAGGGATTGAGTATAGTGACTGGTAATTTCTGGTTGGGACCCTCTGATTTTGAGATTACTAGGCAAGATTCACCCCCAATTTCTAAATTTGATACAGAATAATTTATTCTTGTCAACAGTTATAGCACCAGTTCAGCTGAATCCATTAACAACCGTGGGTAATTTTCACATCTTCAACAAGACTTTGGCATTTAGTGAGCCCTCCAACCAGGTACTATGCTGTTATTTGCAAAGAATGGCAGCCCACTATGACTAATTAGGACCCAAATGTTACCGAGCAAATGTCAACTTTCTGAACTGGTCTAAAAATGCTTTTTCCTTGGTTACCTGGGCACCAGCAGGGGGAGCACAGAGCACAGGCGAGAGAATCTCTTTGCTCTAATTTCTAGTGCTTGGTCTAACAGCAGCTCCCAGCATCTGGGAGGAGCAACTGCAGGGCAAGTCCTGGAGCATGTTTCTTCCTAGGGTGCCTCCCTGACACATTACAAATCTGCTCCAAAGCATGGAGGCTCTAGAGTTTCTCATCAAAATAACTATAATATTGTATTTTTAATATGGACAAAATAGCATGTTCATCCCTAAACCTCATCCTTGGAAATGGGTGAGCTGTTTTTGCTAAAAGTCTTCCAAAAGAGAAAGCAGCATGAAGCAGATACATGGCACTGGAAATTTCACCCCAAATGGTTAGAGTTTAGTAAAGTTATAAGCAACTGAGAACAGCCTTGTAATGGGAAGTCGAGTTACTTTAATTAAAGGCAGCACTATCTGCACTACGTATAGTTAGTGATAATAAATCCTGTAAAGCTGACGATAGATGCTACAGGGAGAAAAACCATCACCAAGAGACAAATACATAGCAAAGCAGTGTAACCCCTAGAGTCAAATTTCTGTCACTCACAATCTCCCTTCCTTAACTTCCCCTTGATCTATTACTATCACTTACTGCATGTGTATGGGCTGACTCATTGCTAGGTTAACACTAGTGCTCAAAGCCTTTGCAGTTCATAGTCCCAGCACCTCTGTGCTTGCTGCGTCTATTAGGAATGTAAAATATTGCTTGCACCCCAGCACCTAATTACTTGAAGCCCAGCACCTCTTTCATTACAAATTAAACACTTGTTAACATACTGACACTAAAGAGACTATTAGGTAGCATAATACCTACTTGTGTCTAAATGGGTTGCAATACTGGTCCTTAAAAGCAAAAACCATGATTAACATTTTCAAATGTCCCTAAGTCCCATTCTCCAAAGCTTTCCTAAATACGTACCATTGACTTTAATTGAAACATAGGCCTTTAAGTGCCTCGTCACTTCTGAAAATGAGCCCTCAGTCATATGGGCCCTTTTGAACATTGAACCCCATTTCTTCTGTTTAAATGTACAGAGCCATGCACTTAATGGTGCTTCATAAATAATGAGTCACATTTGTTTTATTCTGAGCGAAGCTTGCCCCCAACAGATAGGGGCTAAAGAATAAAATCAAGCAGAACTAGAAGCAGAGATACTTCAGCCATTGTGAAAGGAGTTAGAAATAAGCGCACATGACCTATTGCAGGAGTAAAGTCTCTTGCATGATCATCTGAACTGCAATGGGTGCAGCCAGCCTTGGCACTGTGGGGTGAACCAGAGAAACAACACTTTATGACATAACCAATAGTTGCCCCTCACGATCCCACTCAAACATAGGCGAGTGGTGCCTGCAGGGAGATGGGGTGCAAGGAGAGCTGGCCAGAGGAACAGGAGGGATTATGAGGGACATCCCATTTAGAAATTAAAATTTTAGCAGGGACTGAGGGGAGCAGCGCACTTCCCGGCTACTGCCACAAGTCACCTATGCACCTACACAGGGCTGGCTTTGGGGTGGTGGGAAGGATTAGCAGGATGGTTTGTTGGAATGAACATAAAACTTAACAGCCACTATTTCACATGGTAGGGGGAGAGCAGGAGGAAGAGCTGTTGCTGCAGAAGGGGAGCCCCGCTATGCAAACCTAGCCCAGTATGTTTCCAAGATTATTTGCAAGGAAAAGGGCTAGAAACATGAATGGTGGGTATAGAGACCAGAGCTCTGCCTCCCCTCCTGGTGCTGGCATTGGACACCTGTTGTGGGTTTGGCAGGGGGAAGTTTTTGCTTTCTTATGCCCCATGCAGGTTTCAGATGGCTGAGGAGGTGCTATGTGTTACTCAGCTTCCTGGGTTCATCAGTAGTCTCCTTGGAGTCCAGAGAGATAACTGAGGAACCTAGGAAGCTGAGAAGCAGATGCCACTGCCTTAGCTGCCCTGGCACCTGCACGGGGCCTATCAAAAGCTCAGGTTTGTCTTCAGGAGGAGATGCTGTGTATTTTCCCAGACAGCTTGCAGTCTGGGGTGGGAAGCAGAGGTGTGGGTGTAGCTGGCCCAGGGCTCCTCCAGGTGTGTGTAGGGGAGGGGTCTAAAGGCTCTGGGATCTCAGGGCTCCTCCTGCCAGTGAGTGGATAAGTGTGCTCTGGGCTCTGATCAGGCCAGGGCTCCTCTACTTGGAGGGGCTTGTTGCTCTGGCCGCAGGAGCGAGGTAAGAGAGCGGCTCATGGGGCTCCAGCTGTGGGGTTGGGGCAGATCTATTTGAAATGAGGGATCCTTCTCTTACACAAGGGGAGAAAGCCAGGAACCCCTACTGCCAGCTACAGATCTGAGCCATTTTCCCCTATCCAATTGTGAGATAAGCAGTGGCATGGGCCTCAGTTTGGTTTTAATGCTTAACCTTTCCGCTGGTCCTTTCAGATCAGCTGACTTCACAAGTCGGTAAATCGTATGCATGTGCGAACATTGCACATGTCATCATAATTCCACTGAGAACAAATAAAGTGAGTAGCTATGTCAATTGCTGGATTTTTAGGGAATTTCTTCTAGTAGGAAGCTCTTAAAGAGAAGTGATGTATGATATTTCCAGGCCTAGTCATATTTTGACTATGGCATTATTGCAGCCTTACACACAAACTGAGGGGCTACAGATAGTTAGGAATAGTTCTGTGTCCAAGGTATAAACAGGTAGCTTTGTTTTTCATATGAAGTAATATAAGCAGACAGAACTGAACAGTTTCATATGATAAAGTTAAGTCAGAATTAGAAGCTTTTTTCAATTGATTTCTTATGTAGATTTGACACCCATGACTTAGCTATAACTTAAATAAGGTTTGCTTTCCAGAAACAGCCATTTATCTGTACACAGATCTCAGATAAATGACCACTGACACATTTCTAAGTAAAAAAAAAAAAAGGGTGGGCTATTTATGGTTACGATTTCTTCTGTAATCTTCTGAAAGCAGAGTAGAGTTTCTGTCCTTCACCTCTGTAACACTTTCTTAATGGACATTACATTAACAAGCCTAGTTGTATATTATAGACACATAAATGACTAGATAAAAGTCTGCACATTCTGGGCTGTACCATAAACACATAGTACTAATTATGAGCTTACGTAGTTCAGTGATCTTGATTAGCCACAACCTTAGCACAGGAGACCACATAGAAAGGGAGTTAGATATTCAAAGGTCTGATTCTCATTTACACTGAGCTGGTAACATAAATGGGCCTTTTACAGAGCCAGAGAGGTATAAAGTGACTGGTATAAATGATAGACACCCTAACGTCGGTTCCATGTACAAACAAGCACTTCCTTGTTCTCAGCCACAGTTATTTGGTCATGAGTCTTCCATTCCACTGTTCCTTAAAGAAGTCATATTTATCTGCCTACATACTCAACAACTGTGTTCGACTACTTGCCATATACGTCCACACACACCTACACCCCACCTACAGCACAGGCCATAACATTTGAGAATAAAGAATTTAGAGCAAATGTCATGCCTAAGTAAAAGGGAAAGAACAGACTAGATTTCATCAGCCTGCTCTCATTCTCTGGTCTTTTACAAGACAATATATTATTTGCTTGTTGATTTGTACATGGTATGTAAGATGTTCCCCTGACAGCTTGGTGACTGCTTATCGTCTGCAGGGTGGGGCTAGAATTGGTATACATGTGCGTTGATTGTATTTCTTTTGTGATAGATTATGGGGATCATGGGTGTGTTTAAATCTCTGTTCTGGCAGATTAACTTTGCAGAAATGTAGAATATCTCTATAGAAAAGAATTGCAATCCAATAGTCTACTCATTTGTTACTCTTGGAGGAATAATTAATATTCCTAAGCATCTAGTGAGATGTTCTTAAAAAAATACCATTTACTTTTCCCATCAGCCTCATGGTATCAGTAATGCAGCAGATAGTGACTAGGTTAGTAAATTCCCTTGATTTTGCAATGCTTGTACCATTTTTTCATTCCAAAGACTCCCAAAGCACTTCACAAACTACATGGAAGAACTGCTAACTCACCACCACTGAAATACAATCACCTCTGCAGAGGAACACAGCAGCTGTTAAGTCCCCCATCAGTTGTATAGTGTTAATTCTCATTTCCAGTAAGTCAATGGGCTAGCTCATGTGCTTAAAATTAGTAAGCAACTTGCGGAATGGAGTGTTTAAAAGGGCCAGCTCCTACTCACACCACAGTCAAGGGCAGCATCCACACTGTTGTCATTGGATGTAGGATTGAGTCTTAAGAGAGGCAGGAAAGAACACTAGGTTCATCCAAACTATAGGGGGAATTTTAGGCAGAGTAATAGGTGGCACTGGAGTGCAAGCAGCTGTTGAAGTAGATGATCCAGCTGTTCTCTGGCTGCTGTCACTAGGTATGTCAGGGACCTGGAAAAGATAAGGCAGCAAACTCGGAGTATTTTTGTAGATTTTTTTTTAATTAGCCAGTAAATTCAGAGATTAATTACAGTATGTTTAACATGGGAAATCTTAGCTTGGGTTGAGCAGTTCAAAGCTTTGCCAACAAATATATTCTGCTTTTTTGAGCCCAATCAGTTTCTTGCCAGTGAAACAACCTGGAAACTACAGGAAGTAGGAAAAAAACACACCCACCATGCATGGGGTAGTAGTTTATTTTCTTCCTCCAATGCCCACATTCATACCAGAAACAAGTATTTGTTCACAGTTTGCTCAGGCTTCTGTGCCAGACTTAATGGCAAGATGTGGCTGTGCACAAAATAATTTTCAATGACCTTTGATGAGGACGTGGCTTTTTTACCCACATAACATTTCCTCTTTCATGAGCAGAGTACTATACACTTCCTTTCCAACTTGCACAGTGGAGATGCAACTGCAGAGTAGCCATTTGCTCAGCATAAGAGAGACCTTTGATAAGTAACCAGAGAAATCTGCCACAGAAAACCCACAGCTATTGCTAATTTGCTACACTTTTTTTTATGAATGAACCAAGCAGAGAATCTGAAGCAACTCCAGCTGATAAGGCAGTAAACTGAGCACTCAGTTCAACAGCCACTAAAGGAAATGGAATAAACTGGATTTGCAGAGACAGGGTGGGGTTTAAAATAAAAGAAGTTCTTATGGGAGGGAGGGAGAAGTTGTCAGCCATAGCCTCATGCATTCCCGTATCGCAGCTGTCTGCTGCTTTTTCAAAATACATTGATTCTTGCCCCTCCTCAAAAAACACTGCTGTTTGGCTCTTGAACGTAATGCACTGAATTTGTCAGACATTCAAGTTCTGAGATTTTACCCAATGAGACAAGCTTCCCTCCCCACTCTATGTAGTGCTACATAGTCCTGTTTTTTGTTTCAGCTACACCAGACTAACACAGCTACATTTCTATCACCACTCTATGTAGACTATCTTTGGAGCAGAGACTGTCTCTTACTATGTGTATACAACTAACACAATGGATTGTCAGGCCCCTGGGCACTACTTTACTGCAGATAACACTATTGAGTAACATATATAGAGACTATATTATTAATATGAACATAAGGGCTCCTTGACCTCAGAAACTGCTGCATGAAAGAAGAAGCTCACTGTTTCATAGTCCCTTTCACATTCCGAGCTGTCGAGTAAGCCAGTTTCTTATCATCCACACTCAGTTTATCATCTCTCTTATTCATACACTTTTGAGTTCCGTTCCCTGGCCTGTGAAGGTGGGGAAAGACCAGAGGAGGGCAGGCAGAGCCTGCCAAGGAAAATCAGCAACTAAACAGAAATGCTTGAAATATGCCAAAGAAATCAGAGATACAAGGTGGGTGAGGGGATGTCTTTTATTGGATCAACCTCTGATGGGAAGAAAGGCAAATTTTTGGTTTATGCAGAGCTCTTCTGCAGACCAGAGAAACCAGTAAGCCAAAGCAAAAGAAACATAGGGGCTACGTCTACACTGGCATGATTTTGCACAAGAACTCTTTTGCGGAAGAGTTCTTGTGCAAAAACTCTTCCAGAAGAGAGCGTCTACACTGGCATGTGCTTTTGCGCAAGAGCATCCATGCCAGTGTAGACGCTTTCTTGCGCAAGAAAGCTTCGATGGCTATTTTAAATCATAGGACTTTCTTGCAGAAGAAATTCATGTTGCCTGTCTACACTGGCCTCTTGCGCAAGAACAGTTGCGCAAGAGGGCTTATTCCTGAATGGGAGCATCATAGTTCTTGCGCAAGAAGCCCTGATTTCATACATTAGAACATCAGTGTTCTTGCGCAAGAACTCGCGGCCAGTGTAGACAGACAGCAAGTTTTTGCACAAAAGCGGCTGCTTTTGTGCAAAATCATGCCAGTGTAGATGTAGCCAGGTAGTTTCTTTGATGAATCAGTAAAACCACTAATGCCTTTCACAAACAGATCCCTGCAACTGAGCCTTGTCTTTTTCTACTATTGTATATGATTTGATTAACAAGGTGCAGCTATTTACAGCAATAGCCCGGCAAGTTCATTCCAGCTGCAGGCTGACTGTTGGGTTTCTTCCATCTTCTTCCTTCTGGTTTTCTTTTTCAAATTAAATATCTAAAAGTAGCCACTTGGACCAATTTCTCAGCACAAGGAGGCAAAACGAACAAACCCCACACAGCTGTCATGTAACACATAAGACATAGACCCTGCCAGGAGCATCTTCTGGTCTAATATTGTCTCGTGTTTAAATAATAGCGGGTAGGCGATCTTAAAGGAGGAGGACAACACCAGTGTTTCCTCTAATTTTTTTATCCATGTGCAGAATAAATTTTGTTATGTGCACCAAGCCATGTGCAGATGTACACCACCAACAGAAACACATGCGGGCAGCTGTGGGTGCTCTGTCTACCAGTTCATTGGCACCTGAATTTCTCCCGCGTGGCTGCCCAAGCGCTCAACTTACAGGGAGCACTGATGTACATAGTTGTACCTGAGCCTTACACATGTTATGAGGGGAAGGGGAGAAGGAATCATTCCTCCACCTTGTAAGCATTTTCTGCACAAGAGCAGGGATGATCACCATCCCTGTCCTTAGGGGTGCAAAGGGACCGCTCTCTATTTTCCATTAGGCAGAGCACACCCTACCAGGGTGAAGATGACCCATACCTTCTCTGTACCAGCCCATGGAACTGGAGCAAGCCTACTAGAAAGTTAGAAGAAAGACAATACATTGAGGAGTATGAAATGGTGAGACCACTGCCTGTCATGCTCACCAAAGTTCTCTCATTGTTTGCTCATGCAGACCCATTTGTCTGTATCTGTTGTTGCTTGTTTTCAGTTACAAACTTCCTGGGATGGTGCTTTTGTTCTGTGTTTGTACAGCACATAGCACAGGACGCTGTTAGCTGCCACAATACCTCCATTGAGAAGAGGTTGCATCTCCTAGAATCGGGATCTGTTTATGACCTCTCCAAGGGACAATGCAACTCCTTACTCTCCTTACTCTGTTAGGGTACGTCTACACTAGACCCCTAAATCGATCTAGGGAGGCTAATCAGGGCAACCGGAATTGCAAATCAAGACCGGGATTTACATATCCTGCGCTTGATTTGCATGTTCCCGGCCGGTTGCCATTTTAGAAATTGACTAGCCCGAAGTAACTGCCCGCATCTACACGCGGCAGTGAAACAGGATTCCGATTTAAAGCCCCTAAATCGAATTAGGTGGTAAACCTCATTCCACAAGGAATACCACCTAATTTGACTTAGGGCTTTATTCCAGAATCCCGTTTCACTGCCGCGTGTAGACGCGGCCAGTTACTTTAGGCTAGTCAATTTCTAAAATGGCGACCGGCTGGGAACATGCAAATCAAGTGTGGGATATTTAAATCCCAGGCTTGATTTGCAATTCTGGTCACTCTCATTAGCCTCTCTAGATTGATTTTATTGGGTTAGTGTAGATGTACCCTTAGTATTATTACTCATATTGTAGGAATCAGATGGCCAGGGATCAGATCCCAGTATACTAAGCCCAAGCATAAGAAGGTGACACTGACAGCTTCTATATCTTGTAAGAAATAAAATGGAAGCCAGGGCTAAGCCATGAAGAGCCAAAATTTAAACAAGTCCTTTGTACAGTGTGGCAGAAAGGGGCTGGGATTCTTAAGCACTGTCACATAGTGACCATGACCAAAGTGAGAAATGATCAGGGAGGGTCGAGGGCAAAAGAGTAAGGTCAGATGTAAGAAATGGTGCATGGGAGTAACTCCTATTGGCATTTGAACCTTGTTATTTCTTGTTATTTCTCCTGATGGACGCAAGTAAATAATGGAGAGGATACGGGCAGGGGGGTAGAATAAGTTGTATGATACCCTTCCGGTGAGCATCCTGCAGGCAGAGGTGTCATTTTCAATCACTGCCCCTAGATTCAGCCACAGAGAAGGATTCAAAATGATTTCCAAACAGTTCCCTTCAGTGACACCTGCCTCCTCTCTGCGGAGGGAAACATCATCCTAGGACTGAATCTAAAACCTGCAGAGAGATCCAGGAGTACAAGAATGCACATTAGCCCTTTCTATGTGGAGAGCTACAAATCAACACCACCTTTGTGGTTTGCTCTATAACCTGGCCTGGGATGGATCTAGCACAGGGGTCTCCAAACTTTTCAGCCCGAGGGCCGCATTAACTATCAAATAGCAGTTCGGGGGCCGACTACACACTTGAGGTCCAAATAAAAAACAATCAAAACATGGATGTTGTTTTTAATTATTTATTTAATATTATTTTATTCAGTTATTATTTAATAACACATTGATACACTACACATGAACACCTGTATTAGTGTGAATGGTGAAATTGTTTCCTGGATGCCAAAATAGCAGACATTTCTGGCTTTAGATTTGTTGTCCCTAACATCAACTGTGACCTGAGATTATCATCGGACAAGTTTGTTCTCAAATTGTTCTTCACGTATTTCATTCTTGAAAATGTTTGTTCACACAGGTATGTTGTTCCAAAGATTGAAAGGTACCTTGATGCAAAAGTTTTTTCTGTAGACAAAAAGGTCTCCACGGGCCGGATGAGAGGGCCTCGCGGGCCGCATCCGGCCCGCGGGCCGTAGTTTGGAGACCCCTGATCTAGCATATTAACAACCAAAAGGAGTGCATGGAATGATTCTGTTTTGCTAGCTTCTCAAAAAGCCATGGGAGCATGGAAGAGGGCCACATTCAGTGTGTGAGGGAGGGATCCTTCTTTGGTAAGTAGAACTATTCTTGAGTGATGCTAAACATGACATATATTCCAGTCATCTGAAGAAGTGGGTTGTGCCTACGAAAACTCACTACGTCTACGTCTACACTGGCCCCTTTTCCGGAAGGGGCATGTTAATTTCAGCTATCGTAATAGGGAAATCCACGGGGGATTTAAATATCCCCCGTGGCATTTAAATAAAAATGTCCGCCACTTTTTTCTGGCTTTTAGAAAAGCCGGAAAAGAGCGTCTACACTGGCCCCGATCCTCCGGAAAAAGCGGGGGATCTTATTCCTTTGAAGTAGGGGTTCTTATTCCTTTGAAGTAGGAATAAGATCCTCCGGAAAAGGGCGCTTTTTCCGGAGGATCGGGGCCAGTGTAGACGCTCTTTTCCGGCTTTTCTAAAAGCCGGAAAAAAGCGGCGGACATTTTTATTTAAATGCCACGGGGGATATTTAAATCCCCCGCGGATTTCCCTATTGCGATAGCTGAAATTAACATGCCCCTTCCGGAAAAGGGGCCAGTGTAGACGTAGCCTACATGTTTTGTTAGTCTTTAAGGTGCTACTAAGCTATTCATTATTTTTTAAGTTATTACTTATATATAATGATCTAGTTCCAGTACACAGGAGTGGAAAAGATCACATCCAGTCTCTAAACGTGGGTATCCTACATTGCCAAGAGGCCAGCCCCAATAGCAACCTTTTTCAAAGGTATCATAAGCTATGTACAGAAGAAGTTAAAAGGAGAAGAAATTCAGTTTGATTATTCCTGTATAAATGAAAGACTATCAGCATCTGAGCACTATGTGAGCACAAAACCAATCATATAAAATATTTCTCTGCAGAAAAATGACAAGTCCATTATGCACTTGTGAAAACTCTTGAGTTTTGACAAGGGAACATATAAAGCCAAAGTTGTTCCTATTTCTGCTTAGCTTAATTTCTTAAGTGTAGCTGTTTTTCTTGCTAAAAGACAGGCATTTTGTGTTCTCTCTCTAGGTAGAGCTCAATATGCTACACTTCCATACACACACAATCTGCATTGCTCTTGTTTGTAATTAGCTACTGACCTTGCACACGTATCTTGGGGTGTGTCTAGACTCCAGGGTTTTGTCGACAAAAGTGGACTTTTGTCGACAAAACTATACCTGCCTCTACATTACCGCCGAGTTCTGTCCACAGAAGGTCGACAGAACGTAGCAGTAAACCTCATTCTACAAAGAATAATGCCTTTTGTCAACAGAGTTCTGTTGACAAAAGGCGCTATTGCATCCACACTGTGCTTTTTCAAAAGAGAGTGTCTAGACTTTCTATCAACAAAGCGGCTTGTATCTGTTGACAAAGCCTCTGTCAACAAAAGCCTATAGTCTAGACATACCCATAGGCAGAAATGGTAGCATCACTCAAATTTAAGGTTGCCTGATTCCTCCCTCAGTAAGACCCTGCTTTTAGTTATTTACAGCTACCAAATTATAACTGTTTGAGATGAAATATTCCATGCTAGGGGTTTGCCTCAGGCTGAAATCTAGTTGTTGTTTTTTTAAAAACCAGAAATGGTTCAACCCATTTCTCAAAATCAGATAAGGGAAAACTACACTGTTACTCATTTCAGACTATTCTTGTGAAGTTCTGGCTCCTCCACCCTTTGGATAAAAGGAAGTTCAAATTTAGATTTGGCCTTTGTGCCAGGAATGTGGCTTTTACTGTTTGTGGGGAAAAAAGAAATCGCCCAAACACAATCAAGTTATGAGACATTGGGAAAAAATCAGCTTGCACAAGCCCAGGAGACAGTAGCTAGAGTTGACAGTTAAATTCTTCAATGAGTCCATCTGTACTGTGCATGCTCCAATCTAAATTGTAGGGGCTAAGCAGGGTTTCCCCTGTAATTGTTCCTCCTGACTGCTCAGTCTGCTTGGACAGCAAAAAAGAGCAGGGAAATGGCCTCTTTTGGGCTCTGTGTTCTACCTGCTGGGTCTAAGCTTTGTGGGGAAAGATACAGCCAGAGTCATAGAATCATAGAACACTAGAACTGGAAGGGACCTCGAAAGGTCATCAAGTCCAGTCCCTTGCCCTCACGGCAGGACCCTGTGCAATCTAGACCATCCCTGATAGATGTTTATCTAACCTGCTCTTAAATATCTCCAGAGATGCAGATTCCACAACCTCCTTAGGCAACTTATTCCAGTGTTTAACCACCCTGACAGTTAGGAAGTTTTTCCTAATGTCCAACCTAAACCTCCGTTGCTGCAGTTTAAGCCCATTGCTTCTTGTCCTAGCATCAGAGGTCAAGGAGAACAATTTTTCTCCCTCCTCCTTGTGACACCCTTTTAGATACCTGAAAACTGCTATCATGTCCACTCTCAGTCTCCTCCTTTCCAAACTAAACAAGCCCAATTCTTTCAGTCCTCTTTCATAGGGCATTTTTCTAGACCTTTCTTCATTCTTATTGCTCTTCTCTGGACCTTACGCAATTTCTCCACATCTTTCTTGAAATGTGGTGCCCAGATCTGGACACAATACTCCAACTGAAGCCAAATCAGCGCAGAGTAGAGCGGAAGAATGACTTCTAATGTCTTACTCACAACACACCTGTTAATGCATCCCAGAATCATGTTTGCTTTTTTTTGCAACAGTGTCACACTATTGATTCATATTTAGCTTGTGGTCCACTATGACTGTAGATCCCTTTCTGCAGTACTCCTTCCCAGACATTTGCTTCACATTCTGTATATATGAGACTTAATGTTCCTTCCTAAGTGAAGTACTTTGCTTTTGTCCTTACTAAACTTCATCCTATTTACCTCATACCATTTCTCCAGTTTGTCCAGATCATTTTGATTTATGACCCTATCCTCCAAAGCAGTTGCAACCCCTCCCAGCTTCGTATCATCTGCAAATTTAATAAGCGTACTCTCTATGCTAATACCTAAATAGCTGATGAAGATATTGAACAGAACCAGTCCCAAAACAGACCTCTGTGGAACCCCACTTGTTATACCTTTCCAGCAAGATTGTGAATCATTACTAACTACTCTCTGAGAATGGTTATCCAGCCAGTTATGCACGCACCTTGTATAAAACTATGCCCTGTATAAAACTATGATACGCCCACATCTTGAATACTGTGAACAGATGTGGTCTCCTCACCTCAAAAAAGATATTTGGGCCTTGGAAAGGGTTCAAAAAAGGGCAACTAAAATGATTAGGGATTTGGAACGGGTCCCATATGAAGAGAGTTTAAAGCAACTGGAACTTTTCAGTTTAGAAGAGGAAACTGAGGGAGGATATGAGAGAGGTATATAAAATCATGAGTGGTGTGGAAAGGGCGGATAAAGAAAAGTTATTTATTAGTTCCCATAACAGAAGAACTAGAGGACACCAAATGAAATTAATGGGTAGCAGGTTTAAAACTAATAAAAGAAAGCTCTTCTTCACACAGCGTGTAGTCAACCTGTGGAACTCCTTGCCAGAGTAGGCTGTGAAGACTAGGACTATAACAGAGTTTAAAGAGAAGCTAGATAATTTCATGGAGGTTAGGTCCATAAAAGGCTATTAGCCAGGGGATAGAAATGGTATCCCTGGGCTCTGTTTGCCAGAGGCTGGAGAGGGATGGCAGGAGACAAATCGCTTGGTCATTGTCTTCGGTCCACCCCCTCTGTGGCACCTGGTGTTGGCCACTGTCGGCAGACAGGCTACTGGGCTAGATGGACCTTTAGTCTGACCAGCTGTGTCTACACTGCACCCCTTTTCCGGAAAAGGGATGCAGATTAGACACTTTGGAATAGGCAAATCCGCGGGGGATTTAAATATTCCCCCGCGGTATTTGCATTAACATGGCTGCCGCTTTTTTCCAGCTTGGGGATAAGCCGGAGAAAAGCGCCAGTGTAGACGTGATTCTCCGGAAAATAAGCCCTTTTCTGGAGGATCTTTTATTCCTACTTGAAAGCTCCTTGAGTATTCTAGGATGCATTTCATCAGGCCCTGGTGACTTACAGACATCTAACTTTTCTAAGTGATTTTTAACTTGTTCTTTTTTTATTTTATTTTCTAAATCTACCTCCTTCCCACTAGCATTCATTATGTTAGGCATTCCTGCATCATCAGACTTCTTGGTGAAGAACGAAACAAGGAAGTCATTAAGTACCTCTGACATTTTCAAATTTCCTGCTCTCCCTCCTCATTGAGCAGTGGGTCTACCCTGTCCTTAGCCTTCCTCGTGCTTCTAATATAGTTATAGAATGTCTCCTTGTTTCCCTTTATATCTGTAGCTAGTTTGAGCTCGTTTTGTGCCTTTGCCTTTCTAATCTTACCCCTGCATACCTATATTGTTTGCTTATATTCCTCCTTTGTAATTTATCCTAGTTCCCACTTTTTATATGACTCCTTTTTTATTTTTAGATCATGCAAGATCTCCTGGTTAAGCCAAGACAGTCTTTTGCCATATTTTCTATCTTTCCTATGCAGCTGAATAGCTTGCTTTTGGGCCCTTAATAATGTCCCTTTGAAAAACTGCCAACTCTCTTCTGTAGTTTTTCCTCTTAATCTTGCTTCCCATGAGACTTTACCTATCAGCTCTCTGAGCTTACCAAAATCTTCTGTCTTCAAATCCATTGTTCTATTTCGCTGTTCTCCCTTCTACCATTCTTTAGAATCATGAACTCTATGATTTAATTATCACTTTCAGCCAAGCTGTCTTCCACCTTCAAATTCTCAACCAGTTCCTCCCTATTTATTAAAATCAAATCTAAAACAGTTTCCCCCCAGTAGCTTTTTTAGCCTTTTGAAAGAAAAAGTTGTCTTCAATACAGTCCAAGAACATATTGGATAGTCTGTGCCCTGCTGTGTTAGTTTCCCAGCATATGTTTGAATAGTTGAAATCTCCCATCACCACCAAATCCTGCACTTTGGATGATTTTTTTAGTAGTTTAAAAAAAGCCTCATCCACCTCTTCCACCTGGGTAGGTGGCCTATAGTAGGATTTTATCAGCTGTAGCATGGACAAAATCCTAACCACCAATGGGAATGGCAAAGGGTATATATTCCAACAAGAAATCTCATGGTGGGTTGGGGTGGAGAGTTACTTGGCCAAGATGGATTGAGGGGGCAAGACAGAAAGATCTGTGACCTGAAGATTCCTGAGTCTCACCATTCCTATGTTGTAGCAAATACCTGTGCAACCCACTGACAAAATGTTCCATCCCCTCTTGTGTGGCATCATATGAAGAATGAGAGCCTACTACTGCTATTAGTCAGTTATCTCAAGTGACAGAGGTCTGTGCAGTGGATCTTAAGAGTCCCAACCCCTTCTGATGCTGCAGGTGTGCTTTAATAGGATGCCCTGTGATGGAATTTGATTTTTCAATTTGCTTTTTTTACATCCTAGGACATTACACATGAAAAACTGCAATAAAAGAACATTAAGGTTAGAAAGCTAGGAAATATTAGAATGAAAATTTCCTTTATTTCAGCACCCCTTTGCGTATATGCATTATGATAGTTTTTAGTAACATGACTACACTCTTTCCCCCACTTGAACCAATTGACTTTCTCCAAAGGTAAATGATTTGATCCCCATCCTGAAAAAAAAACCCAACACCACCACATGTACAGACAAAACTCTAAGCCTAGGTCTACATTATACCAGGCAGGTCAACTTAAGGTACGCCAACCAGCTATGCAAAATGCATAGCTGGATTCAGCATACCTTAAGCTGAGCCACCGCAGTGTTACGCTGCAAGAGGCCAATAGGAGCATATGCTCCCATTGGCTTCCTTTACTCCTTGAAGAATGAGTACGGGATGCCAGTGGGGACTGCCCTTAGCATTTGATTTAGGGGTCTACACTAGACTCACTAAATCGAATGCTAGATGGTAGATCTTCTCTATAGTGTAGATGTACCTTGCGTGTTCACATTTTCATGGACTGAAACAAGATTCTCCCCCTTTTTTTTTTTATTTCACTCCTTTCCTTTTGTGTTGTGCTTTTCACAAAAAGGATTTTTTCTTCCTTATAAAGAAGGCCATACAACACAAAAGACCGTCTTCCTTCAAAATGGGTCTTCATCCAAATGTGTGTTAACTCAACAATGGGGCAAAGACGTCCCATATCCATTGTAATGGTGTCTATCTGGAGTGCTCTACCACCATTACTGTGTGCTTGCTGCAGGTTCCTCTGGCTATTCTGCTGGGAATTTTAGGAATCTCTCTGTAATAGGCTCCGCAGAGTCTGTCAATTATTCCCAAATTCCTGTTACTCCCATCCCCAAAGGGATTGTGGGGAGGACACAGCCCTGGATAACATAGTCCCTGAAGACTCTACTGGGGTAGAGACTCTACATGTTATCAGCCCTGCGCAGCTTATGGGAAGAGCAGGGGATAACAACTTCAAAGGAATCCAGGAGAGACAGTTCTCCACTGTAACAGTTCAGCAAGTGGACAAGAGCATGTGTGGGAGGTGGGTGTCCCTTGCAAGGACAGTAAGAGGCACTTTTTTAACAGAACCAACCTTGGTCAGGAGATGTACAGGCACATTACTATTTCCCCAGACCGACAGGACCATACCTCATTGCCACCTCCCAATAAATTCTTGCCTTTTTTGAAAGCCACACACAACTAAGAGGTTTCTTTGCTTCATATTGTTTTATACAACTGAAGTTTGGCCCTTGCAGCCTACATATTATGGTCCAATAAAAGGTTACACACTGTTTATTTTGGCTATTTACTTCTGAAGCATTTGTGGAGTGATTAACAGAAGAGGGTACTGTGTACATATGAAATGTCATCAAAACTTTCTCAGAATAATTAATCTTGCCAGATCTAGTGATATGATGCAAGCCTATACTCTGCCTTACCCACAACATCTATTTTCATCCAACACAACACATTGCAACTTTGGGGTTAACTCAAGTCAAATAGTGTTAGGATGTCAAGTATAAATATGGGTGTTATCTCTTGGAAATGTGTGTCAATTTGCTGTCCAAAGAGACCATTCTGGTGCACAACTGACATATAAGGAAATGTGAGGACTTGTTTCTTCTATATAAAATCTCTTCAAGTAATTTTCCAAATGAAAAGTGACAATACTGTGGGTGAGAGATTTTACTACATCTTGTTTGCATAAGCTGCACTAGAGAGTAAGTCTGCTACTTCTAGCTCACTCTTTCATGAGGAAATAGAACCTATAAAAACAAAAGATCTGTATATTATAGGGAGAACAGGGTATCCAAGAAAGCCAACACAAAGTTAGTGAAGCAAGGCTGCATAATTTAGATGGCTTCCATCTCAACAGGAGGGGTTCTAGTCTCCTTGGGGATAGGTTGGCTAGAGTAGTTAATAGGAAAAGGGGAGGGTAAAGAGAAAGAAGATACAAGTATTCAGCTAGCACAAAAGTGAGACTTGAGAACAAAACAGCAAATAACATGAAGTGAAGAAATTCTTGAATTGCCCATACATTAATGCTAGCAGCCTGGTTAACAAACAAGAGGGAATGGAATTCATAGAGTCATAGAAGATTAAGTTTGGAAGAGACCTCAGGATGTCATCTAGTCCAACCCCCTCAAAGCAGGACCAAGTCCAACTAAATCATCCTAGCCAGGGCTTTGTCAAGCTGGGACTTAAAAATCTCTAAGGATGAAGATTCCAACGCATCCCTACGTAACTCATTCCAGTGTTTCACCACCTTCCTAGTAAAGTAGGTTTTCCTAATATCCAACCTAGACCTCCCCCTCACTGTAACGTGAGATCATTGCTCCTTGTTCTGCCATCCATCACTACTGAGAACAGCCTTTCTCCATCCTCTTTGGAATCCCCCTTCAGGAAATTGAAGGCTGCTATCAAATCCCCCCTCACTCTTCTCTTCTGCAGACTAAATATGCCCAAATACTTCAGCCTCTCCTCATAAGTCATGTGCTCCAGCCCCCTAATCATTTTTGCCTGGACCTGTAGAAACCCTTCTTTTTGTCTTTCACATCCCTTTTTAGCTACAACTCCAACTGCACTTTGACCTTCCTGGTTACAGTCCTGCGTGCTAATGTGATGTTTTTAGAATCCTCCTTGGTCATCTGTCCAAGTTTCCACGTCTTGTAAGATTCCTTTTTGTGTTTAAGCTCACTGATGATTTCTCTGTTAAGCCAAACGGGTCTCATGTCATTTTGGTATTCTTTCTGTATTACTCATTTATGATCATCAGTTTGATGTAGTCGGTATTACTATACATCTTGGGATGAATTGCATGACTGAAATGTTAAAATCAATGGTTATAATCTTTGGAGTTTCATTCTACATAAAAAATGGCATTACCTGTTTGCAAGTCACTGTTTATGGATCAGTATTCTAATATTAAAAGCACAAAATGAGGTTGTAGTTGGTATCCACCAAATCACACTAGTGAACTGGCTGACCACCTCCTTAGGTGCCTATCTATAGTAGTTCCCCTGGAATGAAGGATGCTCTCTTGTCAAGGCCTTTACAAATTTCCTCTGGGTTACAGCTTTTGACACAGGTAATTCAGTTTTTCAGTGGTCCTTAGAAACAAACAAAAAAAAGTGGCTAGGATCTCCAATTTAGCTGTAGATTTCTAATCTTAGGTTGAGACACAGCATCCTTTTTGCTAGGCATTTCACAGATAAAACATTGCAATCCTGACTTATAACAAGGCTTTTCTTTGGCACAATTCTTAAGCATGTGCTCAAGTCCCGGGAGATTTAAGCATCTACTTAAGTATGTTGTTGAATTTGGGAGTCCAAGTGAATATAGATTTTCAACAGCAAATGGGTTTCTTGGTCCTTTATAGAATGCCTGACTTAATACTTATTTGCATTTGTCAGAACTGTTCCCCACTCTGGCACTCCAAGTGGGGAAGATGGGGGGCCTGCAAAAAGCTTAAAAGAAAAAAAAAACCCTTTGCCTCTACAGGTACTGCTTACAAAAATTTCCCCCCAGAATCACAACACACAGATTTTGGGGAATTGCTGCCATCATCAAGTGATATTTATCCCTAAAAAAACATGGGTGAAACTTGAACCCACCCAAGCTCTTTTGCCTTAAAAGAACTTGAAAAAAGAAAAGAGGAAAACAAGCTGCAGTCTCTACTATCTGACGCCTCAGTCGATGGCATACAGATATACACAGACAGACAGACCTTCTGGGACACAAGAATCAAATCATCACCTTAAAAAAGTGATTTTTATTACAGAACTAAAAATAAACTTGATAAAGTATGCTTGGTTGCTAGATGTTACAGAGCAACTAAGGAAAACAGAAAAAAAGTCTCTGGGCACAATGTGAGATGGTAAATGGGGAGGAGAGGCATAGATTCACACAGAGCAGTAGAAACCAAACCACAAAATAAAGAAAAATGCCCTGATCATGACTAGATCAACTTTTCCTTTTACTTACTTCCAATTTTCTCTTTCTTCAGTCCACTCCCATACCCCAAATTCCTTGGAGACATGGCAGTCCTGCTTGGGTGTAAATCATCCTGTGTCTCTCCACTCCTGGTTTTTCTCTCCCACACAAAGAAAGCAGGCAAGGAATCTATCTATATCCAATTCAAATGTCAACACTCTATCTCGATTGGTTCTCCCGGGCCCCCTGGCCATCACCTTTGCTAGCTACATGGGCTTAACCCCTTAGTCACTGGGTGCTGGTCAGTACTCCTCCTGTCCATTATAGTATTTCTTACTTTACAGGGTGACCCCATAATTATCAGTTTACAGGAATCTTGTTCAGCCTGAAATGATCATTCAGGTGGATGCTTGGCATCTGAAGAGGACCAGTTCTTCTGCTATTGAGCATTATAGCATAATAAATCTGTTACCGAGAGCCTTACCATTGACACTATTCTGCACAGTGGCTGCTCAGACAGTCATGTTAGTAGCAAGACAAGAATCCCAATATTCCTGCTTTAAAGGCACATCCCTCTATCACTCAAAAGAAGGGAAGGTCTGCTAGCTGTTAGAAGTATACTGACTGACCTGCAGAAAATCACTCGCAACTCCAAGGAGCACAGGCAAACACACACACAAACTAGTTTGTTACAGGATGTGCCTTCTGTATTCTTTTCTTCTAAACCATCCTCCTGCACAAATGAACAGTGACAACCTGACAGCTTAAGCCATTTTGTCAGAAGAAATTCACAGCTGCTTAGCATTTGTCACTGTGCTGCACACCATGTCACTTAGGGCTTCCCCACAGCAGCAGGGACGGAACTAACATCTTCTTGTGATTATTTTTCTCTGCTGGCCTTTTACCTGTCAAGATATTGTCCATCTGTCACTCCAGCCACACTTAGAAACTGTGGGCCTAACCAAGCCGTTGAAAACAACATAAAGCATAAAAATACTTATTGGGTAGTATGAGTTCTAAGGCACTATTTCTTATACATATTATGGTACTGCAAACTCTTAAGTACATACATAACAACACTCATATGAGTAGTCCCACTGATTTTTGTGAAATAGAGTTGCTAACTTTCTAATTGAGCAAAACCAAATACAGTAGACTTCCGATAATCTGGAACCTATGGGACCTAGGTGGTGCCGGATTATCAGATATGCCGGACTATCAGGAGGTACTATAAACTGGTTATATATACACTGTATACATTATATACTGTATATAAAGTGTTCTTAACCCTTTTTATTGTACATACTGTATACAGTATACTGTAATATTTCCGGTTTTTAAGCCTTTTTTTACCCTTTTTGCTCAATTCAGCTGCTGCCGCTGTTACCGTGTGACTCATTTTTTGCTGAAGCTCACTCACTAGGCTCTTGCCATTTTGAT
Source organism: Pelodiscus sinensis (assembly GCF_049634645.1). Lineage (NCBI taxonomy): Eukaryota > Metazoa > Chordata > Testudines > Trionychidae > Pelodiscus > Pelodiscus sinensis. The sequence goes on from NC_134712.1 coordinate 16,543,599, forward strand.
GCCGGACTATCAGGAGTGCCGGACTATTGGAGTTTTACTGTACTCTTGCCTTGCCCCTTCTGAGCCCCTCCACCCCCATGCTAACACTTTCCCCCCCTCTCTCTGTTGCTCACTGTCTCCCATTCACTTTTTTGCTCATTTTCACCAGGTCATGGCAAAACACTGTGGTGCAGATGGGGGTGAGGGCTCCAGCTGGGGGTGCTGGCTCTGAGGTGGGTCTGAGGTTCGGATTGTGGGAGGAGGGCTCCAGGCTGGGAGGGAGCAGGGGCTCTGGGCTTGTAGTTTGGGTGTGAAAGGGTGTCAGGATGCAGACAGGGGGTAGGGCATGGGATGGAGTGTGGGCACCAGGCAAGTCCCCAGAAGTAGCTGTCCCCTAGGCGGAGAAGTGACTCCGGGGCTCTGCATGCTGCTACTTCTAGCAAGTGCTACCCCCGCAGCTCCTATTGGCTTTGACTGAAAACTGGATACCTGTCAATCCTAGGATTCCTCAACTGAGTAAATTTACTCATTACTTAGTTGTTTTCAGCATGAGAGCCTATGCCAGTGTTTCAGAGTGCTAATGAAAGGTGCTGGATTAATAGCTCTAAAGGGTAAGCCCTCTATTTATCCATAGAGCAGGTACAGCACTGGCTGTGGTATTACACGCTACATCAAAATGCTTCAGCACTAGCCCATGGGGTTAGGAGTAACGGTAGTTCGGAATAGGCACCCTAGTGCGAACTACCTAGTTCGAGCCCCGTGTAGCCGCGCTGCACGGGGTTCGAAGCAGCGGGGATTTAAAAATGGCGGCTCCCCGCTTATGCTAATGAAGCCCGGGAAATTCAAATCCCGGGCTTCATTAGCAAGTGCGGTATGCCTACATTACCCTCCTAGTTCGAACTAGGAGGGTAGTGTAGACATACCCCCAGGGACAATCTATACAAGCAACAATTATACCCCATGACAACAGTGTAGACATAGCCTTAGTGAAGCACATGAACAGTCTTGTGAAAACTTGTTATGACTACCTCAGTATAGGCATGAACTCCATTTTAACTATTAAGTTTCCTAAAATAGGAATGTTGCACTAGTGCAGCAGACATTATTTACAAAATGAGGAATGGTGCCAAAAGGAATAAACACTGGTTACAGGTTTCTGCCAGGAATATAGACTCCTTTCAGTACAAGCACATTAGCTCCCATTAACACTAATGAGAATTTTGCATGCACATCAAAGTAGAATATATAGCCCCTCATTTGACTGTTTTGATATATACTTATGAGTGTCACTATACATTTATTCTTTCAGCTAATTTCAAAACCAGACATTCAGAGTTTAAATTTATTCATTAATACCTTCAAATAGAGCAAAGCAGCATGGTGCCAACATTAATTGAAAGGAAAACAATCTGATTTCATGGTGAAATATGTCAGTCATAAGTAATAAAACGAAGGTTAAAATGTCTCTCTCCTGAGGTGAGATTAGACACACTGACAGAGCAGTTACTCCACTGAGATCAATTCTTTTTTGGGGAAAAATGATCACATTAAAAATGTATGGTACAATTATAGACCAGATCAATAATGTCACAAAGATACATATTATTTTGCATAGCCGATTAATGATAATATGTCAAAAATACAGCTGTTTAGAACAATAATTCTGCAGCTGAGTTCATGCTTGGGGAGCTTCCTGTAAACTTCCACAGAAGTAAGTCATTGACATTTAAAGCCCTCCTTAAAGTGCTGACCAGTACTGTCCTCATGGTTTCCTTGTACTCCCCTGGTCTTTCTATCACTTGGTCTCTTAATTCACACTTAAGGCTTGACAAGTGATTACAAACCAGAGTGTGAATCTGCAGAGCAGTAGCCAGCCTCGCATTAGGTCTTGTTTGGATACTGCTACAGTGCGCTGAAAATCCTGGAGTGCCTCGGCACAAGCTACTCCTTCTCAAAGCACAGCGAGCCAACCTGCACTCGGGACTCTCTTGGCACTGCGATTGTATCCTCACAGGACATTCCTGCAGAACAAACTGGAATGCTGTAGATTGATACCCTGGCTTGTTTTACAGTAACTTGCCATGTAGACAAGCTGTAAGATTATAAGCTCTTTGCCCTGTTTATACAGCACCTATTACACTGAGGTTCTGGTCCTTGAGTGGGGCTCCAACATGCTACAGTAATATAAATGGCTGGGCTTAGTTTGCTTTCCATATTGCCATGCACCCCAGTCAGATATACATTTGCCAGTTTATCATGAGCCTCATTATTCTTGCAGTCAAATTAATTTGGACTGGATTTCTTAAATCATTTGATTGAATGTTCTGGCTAATTGTGCAGTTGGGGCATGATCCTACAGGGTACTAAGCACCCTCCATTCAGTGGCATTTGGGTGCTAATCAGAAGTCAATTAGATTAATGTGAGTGGTGGGTGCTTATTGCATCACAGCATTACTCCAGACTGGCAATGCCTCTGTGGGCTGTCAGTACAATGCTGCCTTAAAAGTAGACATGCTAGAGTACATCCTCTAATGCACAGCTACGTACTACACAGACTGACTGTGTCTAGACTGGCAAGTTTTTCCAGAAAAGTTTTTGCGGAAAAACTTGCCAGCTGTCTACACTGTCCACTTGAATTTCCACAAGAACACTGACTTCCTACTGTCTGAAATCAGTGCTTCTTGCGGAAATACTATGCTGCTCCCGTTCGGGCAAAAGTCCCTTTTGCGCAAAGCTTTTGCACAAAAGGGCCAGTGTAGACAGCTCAGATTTGTTTTGCGCAAAAAAGCCCCAATCGCGAAAATGGCAATCGGGGCTTTTTTGCGCAAAAGTGCATCTAGATTGGCACGGACGCTTTTCCAAAGTGCTTTTGCGGAAAAACGTCCGTGACAATTTAGACGCTCTTTTCTGCAAATGCTTTTAACGAAAAACTTTTCTGTTAAAAGCATTTGTGGAAAATCATGCCAGTCTAGACTCAGCCACTATGTCCACACTTACCATTGCAGCAAGTAGTTGAGAACTACAGTGAAAGGCTCTGACAGTGAGGGGGCACTGGAGAGATTCAGCAATGGGAAAGGAATGAAACCCTACATGGTTAAAATAAATGTAGACAGGGGAGGAGCTTGGGAAAGTAGTATACCGCATAGGGTATGCACACAGAGTTCAGATGTGTGTATAGTATTCCACTCTACCGTAGTCACCTAAGCCAAGGCTCACTGTTTACAGTGTTAATTGTACCATGCTAGTGGGACAGGCAGCATCTGCGCTCTACACATCACTGTAGCTGTGCTGAGATGAACATATCTGTCACTTACTAAAACCTCAGCTCCAAAGCGAAAGTGACTTAACTTCTAATCCTGTGAGAATTCATCTACATTTTTAAGCCACCACATGGTCTGACAGAGGTTGTGTTCAGCAAAACCTCATGGCTGAAATGGTTGGGAAAAAGTACATTCAAACAGGCTGAGAATTTACAGTTGTGCGGCATTTTTTCCTCCAGATCTCAAAGCACATCTCAAAGTGGGTTCAGCCTGGTTATCCCCATTTCACAGAGAAAGTCACAGAAGGAGGTTTGATGACTGTAACAAAGTCGGCACTGACCTCACGAGAGCAGCCATGTTTGGCCAAATGCGAGGTCCTGCACGGTCTCTGTTTTAAAACCCTCGCGGCTACTCAGCCTTCCGGCCGGGTCTCACTCTGTGGCTATGTCTAGACTGGCATGATTTTGCGGAAATACTTTTAATGGAAAATTTTTTCCGTTAAAAGTATTTTTGCAAAAGAGCATCTAGATTGGCAAGGATGCTTTTGCAAAAAAAAGTGCTTTTGCGCAAAAGCATCCGTGCCAATCTAGACGCACTTTTGCGCAAGAAAGCTCCAATGGCCATTTTAGCCATCGGGCTTTCTTGCACAAAAAATTAAGGTGCCTGTCTACACTGGCCCTCTCGCGCAAGTATTCTTGTGCAAGAGGGCTTATCCCTGAGCGGGAACGGGAAAATATTTGTGCAAGAAGCACTGATTTTGTACATTACAAAGTCAGTGCTCTTGTGCAAATTCAAGTGGCCAGTGTAGACAGCTGGAAAGTTTTTGCGCAAAAGCAACTGCTTTTGCGCAAAATCTTGCCAGTCTAGATGCACCGTGTGTGTGATCACTACCTCTTCTGGGGCATACCTCTAACAGGGGCCCATCCCGCTGCTGACTCTAGAGTGTCTCTCTGAGTCCAGTCCAATCTCTCAGTCTGTTTCCCCATTCAGCATGAGATTGGTGTCTCCAGGGCTTCTCCTGGAGACAATGTCCTAATGGCTCCCCAGTCCGAGTTGTTCTTAGTCCTTCCTACCTGCCTGCCAGCCAGCCAGCCAGCCAGCCAGCCAGCCCTGACTTTCTCCCTCATAGGACTTAGCTGCTGCTAGTCCTGCAGCTTCTTATCCAGTCCCTTCTGGCGCCTGATTCACTGGTTTCCTCATAGCCACTGTAGCCACCAGAGGACTTCTCTATGGCCCTTTTGGCCTTAGGGCCTAGGCTCATTAAAATGACATTTCCAAAGTCATAAGTCAGGAACCAATCCTACCTGTCTTGATTTACCGCTCCGGTATGTCTTTGTCAACCGCTCCGGTATACCTCGTGAAATGAGGTTTACTGGAGCAGTCGACAAAGGCTTCCCTTGTCAACCGCAGCACGTCCAGACTGCCCCGCTGTGCCACCAAACAGCTGATCAGCACAGCGCAGTGGACATTTTTATGTAAATGAAGCGTCGATTATTTAAATCACTGCTTCATTTTCCTATGTCTAGTAAACTCATCTACAGGGCTCCGTCGACGGAGCCATGTAGTCTAGACATACCTTAACACTGCTATATCAAGCTTGAAGAATTACAGCATTTGTCTTCAGTCACTACTTTAATATGCATGCATGGAGCATGTCATTTTTTAAATCCCATTCTTATTGCATAGCTGCAAAAAAGGGGATCCCCTTATTAGTTGTAACATCTAATCCATCCTCTGAACAACATGGGACAGATTAAGAAACAAGGTTTTAAGAATGTTTCTCTTTTCAAAGAAGAGTTTCTAGAGAGTTAAATTTCATTGACTCTGGTTCTGCTATTTCACTGCTAATGACACTCTCATATTACTGGCATGCTGAAGAATTCTGGTATCACCAACCCACTTGAATGTTTCTTTTTATGACAGGAAATGATATAATCTCCTTTAGAGCTTTCTCAAGTCAAACTGACCCAATTTTATTATAGTGATGATGCTCTTGAACTTCGGATGGTTTCTGCTGCTAGCAAATTTCCACACCTTCTACACCCCCATGCTGTTTACATACTAAGCCCACCAACTTAGATCACAAATAGCTGTGCCAAACTGCAGTTTTCACTGGAAGGAGTGGGGGTTGTGAAAAATTAAACATGGGTGCACGCCACAAAGTTTGAATCAGTAGTTAGATCTTAATCCAAGTTTTCCCCAATGTTCAGGTGTGAAGGAGTTCAGATCAAGAGATCCAATTCTGCCTACTACAGAGATCAGTCTGAGTTGCCAAGGTCAGGCGTGAATTCAAGCTTCCTCAAAATTCTAGCTTATCACACTTCAGAGTTTGAGCACATGTCTAGTGTGACTTTTTTCACCCAATTTTAGTTCATGTAATTTACTGACATCTCAGTTTAGCTTTGAGACAAATGTAAAACTGTTGCTATTCCCCCATTTCACCTGGCCTTGCACGGAAGTGACAGATTTCGTAATTTTGGTGCAAAAACCACAAATCACACCAGTTTCCCGAAAAGCCATGCCTAAGTTCATGTACATGACTTGTAAAATAAAAACTAGAGGATCTTTATAACATTCATGACAAAATTAATAAGCTTCAAAGAAAAACCAAAGCTACCCATTTATTACTGTATGCATATATCCTACACTTCGGCTACGTCTAGACTGGCATGATTTTCCGCAACTGCTTTTAACGGAAAACTTTTCCATTAGACGCATTTTCGGAACAGAGCGATTAGATTGGCACGGATGCTTTTCCGCAAAAGCACTTTTTGCAGAAAAGCGTCCGTGCTAATCTAGACATGCTTTTCTGCAAAAAAGCCCCGATCGCCATTTTCACGATCGGGACTTTTTTGCAGAAAACAAATCTGAGCTGTCTACACTGGCCCGAACGGGAGCAGCATAGTAATTCCGCAAGAACACTGACAATCTTACATGAGATTGTCAGTGCTTTTGCGGAAATTCAAGTGGCCAGTATAGATAGCTGGCAAGTTTTTCCAGAAAAGTGGCTGATTTTCCGGAAAAACTGGCCAGTCTAGACACAGCCTTCATGTATATAAATTGCACACCTACTATAATAGAAGGGAAGCAAATATAAAGCTCCTGGCATGCTTAGAGGCACTTGAGATTTGCAGACATTCAGTACAATGAAAATGGAAATCTGTCCTGAATCTGAATTTCAGTTTCATCATTACTTTATTTATATAAAAAGTATGAACATAACTGTAATTGGTCAAGGCAAACAGAAATGGAAATTAGGTTTTAAACCATCAAATACTCCTTTTGGAAGGTTTCAATGTAAATCAGCTTGCTTGCTTAGCCTTTGTCTGCACTTTGTGTTGGATCAACGCTGCAGTGATCGATGCACCAGCTGTCCATTTATTGTGTCTGCTGTAGACATGATAAATCGATCTGAGAGCACTCCTGTCAATGTTGGAACTCCATCAAGGTGATAGAGTAGTTGGCATCAATAGGAGATCAGCCCCCATTGACCTGACTACATGCAAGATGCTGAGGTGAGCATGTCAACTTCTGCTATACAAATGGTGTAGCCAAAGTAGATTGATGGTGCAGGTATGTGTAGTTAAGGCCTTGGAACTCAGATTGTTTACATACAATAAATCAAAACCTGAGTCACACAAAATAGGCCACTCCCTAAAACAGAGACAAAACTCTCTCCACTTTTATCTAGGCTGGCTCAGTGCAGATTGACAGCTCCAGGCCTAGGCTACACACTTCCCTAACATACTTGAAGTGGTATCTTGTAATTCTGACACAGTTCTCAATATATCACATTACAAACACCTCAGGGCACACGCAGAATATGTAAAAGCTATTTTAAATTTTCAATAACCAAAAGCCTATACTCACAGTCAGTTGCATACCCACCACATATTCAAAGCCTGCTTCAGGCAAAATCCTTAGTAAAAATATGGGCCTTTTCCCATGCTCTTAAGATGACCAGATTTCTGCTCCTAGCCCTCAGAAGTTCAAATGTTTTGACAAGGACTATTAAGAGAAGCACATCAATAGACCTCAGCTGCCATAGTAGTACCAGGAGGAATTTCATGCAGGAGACAGAGCTTTCTTGGGAATCAGATGGTGCAGCAAAATCTCCCAGCAACTAAGGACTATCACAAGTCTCACCACTTTCTGCTCTAAGAAGACATGCTTGGTCTTTCTTTTGGTCAGGACAGAAAGCTTGTCTAATAGTTGGGATAGGCATACTAACCAGAATCCAAATCAGGGTCTGAGTTATCAAATTCAGGGAACAAGCTGTAGTCAAGAGACAGGAAGCAGGAGCCAAGAGTCAGAGCTAGGGTCAGAAGCTAAATATCAAGTCCAGGGAGCAAGCTGGAGCTGAGAGCCATGAGTCAGAACTAGAATATCAACCAGAGCAGAGGCAGAACCCAGAAACAGCAACCAACAACAAGGCGGAAGAGACCAGGAACCAGAAGCAGGGATAGGACTGAGAGCAGGACCAGAAACACAGTTGCAGACATGGAACACTCTTAAGTAGCTAAGTATCAACTCCGGCAGCAGGGTTTAAGAATGGGCCAGCTGGAGTCTTCAGTCAATCAGAAGGTGGGTTCATTAGCTGAATTACCTGGGGGAAATTAGCTGAGTCTAGATTCAGTTGTGGGTCGCTGACACTAGGGAGAAGATGAAAGAGAACCTGTGGCAGATGTCACTTAATTCATTACCTGAAGGTGCTCAGGTATTACAGTGAGGAGGGCAGAATAAGAGTTTATAGGAAATAGTAGAAGAGATGTATCTAAAAGAATCACCAAGGATGACTTTTTTTCCATCACTTTTTTCCATTTATTTTAACCAGTACGGTCATTGTGCTGCACCAGAGTCTAAAACCCAAGGCTGTGTCTAGACTGGCCAGTTTTTCTGGAAAATCAGCCGCTTTTCCGGAAAAACTTGCCAGCTGTCTACACTGGCCGCTTGAATTTCCGCAAAAGCACTGACTTCCTACTGTAAGAAATCAGTGCTTCTTGCGGAAATACTATTCTGCTCCCGTTCAGGCAAAAGTCCTTTTGCGCAAAAGCTTTGCGCAAAAGGGCCAGTGTAGACAGCTCAGATTTGTTTTCCGCAAAAAAGCCCCGATCGCAAAAATGGCGATCGGGGCTTTTTTGCGGAAAAGCACGTCTAGATTGGCACGGACGCTTTTCTGCAAAAAGTGCTTTTGCAGAAAAGCGTCCATGCCAATCTAGACGCTCTGTTCCGAAAATGCTTTTAACGGAAAAGTTTTCCGTTAAAAGCATTTGCGGAAAATCATGCCAGTCTAGACGTAGCCCAAGTGAAAAGGCAATTATTCACCCCTGCCTTCTCAATAAATGTTCTTGAATGATGAGGGCTGAGTGGATAATTAACTGATTGTAGAGATGTTTTCTTCATCAGGGATCCAACAACTGTTCATTTATTGGAGGTTAATTAGTCTTTGATGTAGGGAGACACTATACGATGTCATTCAACATAAGACCATACTTCACCAATTTGAGCTTACTAGCTATTTTAGGCATGGATACAGTCTACAGATCACAGGCTGATGTTCCTCCAACTCATTCCAGATCTCAGACAGATGTTAAAATTCAACCTAAGAAACTCTTGTGTATTTCTCCCATTCAGAGATATTTATGCCTCCATGAATAAGGCTAATTTGATAGGAATCTAATCACTTTTATCCACAAAGCAGATAAAAAAATTCTCAAGAATGAAAAATCCAAATATTCTTAACAGACACAACTCAGTTCCCCATCCCTTGACCCTCCGTGCCCCTACTCATGAGACCCCCCTCACTGATGAGAGGCTGGGAACCAAGCCCAGTCCCCCCACCCCCAGGAGAGACACCCACCCCAAGAAGAGGCTAGAGCCGGGAACCATGGGAAGCCAAGGGAGGGCTGCTCCCTGTGGAGAGCTTGCAGGCCATTGGGAGGGAGGGGGACACTGGAGGCTGGGGGCAGTCCCCAGAGCCTTGCCCCCTCCCCAACCTCAGAGAGCCTGCTACAGTGACCCACTGGAGACTGGAGGCAGCCCCCAAAACCTCACACACACCCCTGCAGACAGCTTGCAAGCCATGGGGATAGTTGGAGGCTGGGACTGACCCATGGACCCTCAACACCTCTCCTCTGGGCCAGCTGCAGGGCCAGGGAGGGTGTGCTGCAGGCCGGGGCCGACCCCTGGAGCCTTGCCATCCCCCCCACAGACCAACTGTAGAGTCCAAGCACCTGCTCTGACTCCTACACCCCATACCCACAGCTCCAAGCATTGAGCCCCTCCTTAATGACCTGAGCAACACCAGGTAAATGTGCTGGCCATGTGTGGCTATGTCTACACTACAAAGACAAATTGGAAAAAGATACGCAAATTGTGAACTGCAATTTGTGTGTCTTTTTCTGCTTTTCTTCCAAAAGAGGCTTTTCCAACAGTTGTCCCATTTACATGGGGCCAAATGTCAGAAAACACCCTCTTTCGGAACATCCCTTCTTCCTCCTAGAACAAGGTTTACCAGGATGCTGACAAAATGTGTCCGCTTTTCCGACATTTTTCTCCCAGAAAAGCTCCGTAGTCTACGTATACCCTAAGTGTGTGTGTTAGTTCCATATTAAAATGGAACATGATCACACTGTACTACACTGTTTGAGGAGGCAGTAAAGGAGTTATGTGCATTTTCTGTTTGTCAAATGGGCAATTTTACGTCTAGATCAGCAACATTACATGCAAATATAAAAGAAAGACAGGCCCAAACAAATTATTCTATGGAGTCCATTTCTGTGTCCAATCTGAATGTGACAACAATGTTATTAAAACATAGATAATGAGAGCTTGCTCCCCCCAAGCTTTTCCAAGTTCATGAACCTGCAGAGAGACATTATAAATGGGGAAAGTTTTCAAATAACTAAATAAGACTAAATTGGTATATTTCTGGCCGTGGTTTTCAGAAATGGGCATTTTTCTCCCTGATCCTGCTAATTACAATAGAAGGCATTCTGTCATCCATGTTATGGTAAATTGTAGGTTCAGATACTTGACTTCTTCCAGGATATGCATGTATAGATGCACATGCAAAATATGCAGTTGTAAGCACAATCACTCGTTAGCGCACAGTTTACCATGTCAAACAAGCAAGTGGACACATTTTGTATAATTAATTACCTGCAGGTATGCATGGGGACATAGTTTGTAAGCAGAACTTAAACACAGAGGTTTAAAAAGTTGGTGCTGAAGAGCTCTGAAGCCTGCTATATGCAGAATTGAATAATGAAGGTAATAATAATACCCTCCCCCTCAATCATATTAAATGACACATTTGGAGGTTCTTTGCAAGTTTGCCATGGTTAAGGTGCAACATTCATGGTTCTCAGTGCAACAAATTTGTTCTATTACACAATATATGTAAGGGGACTGTTACCCCTTACTAAAACTCTGTGGGAGTTTTTTGGTTTACCAGCTTCAGAAGGGGAAGGGTTCATGAGACTGACAGACCCCAGAGACAATGGAAAGCAGTCAACACTCCAGCTCAGCCTGACTGACAGGTTGTAAGTGGGGATTGTTCTGGCTCTGTCTCTGAACAAACAAGCTGTGTGCAGAAGAGGTCCTGCAAAGACAGAGAGCTGAAAGAGGAGGACAAGAAGAAGTCCTGCAGCGACAGAACCAGACACAGACAGGCCAAGCAGTGCAGACCCTGTGTTGAGCAGCAGACTGGCAGTGCTCAGAAAGCCAAAAGGAACAGAGAAACAACACAAGGAGCTGGAACTGGCCAAGCAGCACAGCCTGCAGCTGGATGTGGTGAGCTACTGGGACCTGCAAAGTGTGGGGAAAGGCTCTGGACTGGGAGAGGGGTCTGGCCACTTAGAGACTGAGGCTGTGTGGTCACTGCCAGTGCAAGCGTGTCCAGCCTGCAGCCCCTTGCAGCACATCCAGGGCTTCTAAGGAAGAGACTGTGAACTGTCCTTACACTCTGCAGACTGCTGTGTTGATGTCCCTGTGCTACAGAGCAGGGCTGTGTGTTCCCATTTAACCATTCTCATTGTTTCTTATTCTATTCTCTTTAATCAGTTGATGTTTAATAAATTGTATTTGCTTTGAACCTTATGAAGTGGTCACTGGGCCAAGAAGGCCTGCAGTGTAAAGAGAGCACCTCGGAGTGGGGACACCCTAACTCCTGCCCCTAGTGACTACAAGGTCAGGGATTAAGCCCCAGGAAACCTGGGCCCAGCCTTGTTGGGGTTTCAAGGGCTCTGCTACTCAGGAGAGTGGAGGGGGAGCCCTCAGGATCAGGGAGCCATGGGGTAAAGGAAGTGGGAGCGGGGACTCAGATCCTTTCGCTGGTTCATTTCACCGGGGTGTATAGAAGCCAGGAAAGTTCCCCACAAGAGCGGGACCATTCCCCCGCTTACATATAGCAGGAACAACCTGTAGAATATATTTCTAAACAGTTTATAGCTGGAGAAATTAATATAATCAAATTAGAAATAAGCTACATCACTTAAGAAATAATTCTCCTCCATTCACAAACATTCAAATATAGCCAACCATATTCTCAACATTAGGATGTGGATTCTAATTAGATCTGAGCAAATATTAGCAATCTCATTTCAGAGAGGTTCATGTAGGTGTTTTCTTAGTTTAAAGCCACAGTGATTCATATTCTCCCTGAGTTTCCTTGCTATGAGTTAGCTTTGATCAAACTGGAAGGCTCCAGGTGAAATTCAGTCAGAACTGCCAGGTTTCACCAATCTGAAACCATGTAAAACTGCACACTCTTCGCTGTTCCACCATGAACCAGTTTCACCTGCAACGGTATAGGAAATGTAACAAACCTTTCCAGGAACTTGGTCTGAGTCTCAAATATGCTACAAAATCTTGACTGCTGGGTGGATACTGCATAGCTTTGCATTTCATTGTAAATAATAAACACCGCTATTTTACTAGTAAGTTTAATAATAGAAGAAAAGATTGAATTGGTGAAACAACCAAATAGGAAAGCATTTTATAAAAGCTAGAGCAGTGATCACTAACCAGTAGATCGGTATGCACTGGTAGCTCATAGAGCCTCTGACACATTATCACTGAAACTCTGTACCCCATCTCCACAGAGAGGAGGGAACATGGCAAGACTTGGGACAGAGGGAGATTGCTGGAAGCTGTTCCTATGTCTGGATGTGCTCGGTATACTTAAAGGGACAATGTGAATCTCTGTCACCTGTGTGCGTGTATCTGTCACTCACACAAACACACTCTGTCTTTTACACTCACCTCCTAACGCTAGTCAGTGCACTTCATAATTTCTATTTTTCTCTTCTGCTTAAATATAAGTCTTCGAGTAGTGAGTTCTAAAACACCTAACCTGTCAGGGTTGGAGTAATTATCCCCATGGTAATTTGGTAATTGTTTTATATATATATATATATATATAATTTTTATTAGTGGTGCATATCTGCGTATTTCCTTGACATTGGTGCTCGTAACAAAATTCATTCCATCTAATTTTTTTTCCAGGGCCCTTTAAATCGCTGCTGGAGTGCAGCGTACTTTGGGTGGCTCTGAGGGCAGGGGTGCTGCCATGCATGGTGCGCACCAGGTGGTACTTGGGGCTGGCTGCTCCACTTCCACCGAAGGCCACACCTCTTCTAAGAGCAAGGAGCCAGCCCCCTCCACCTTGCTCAAGGCCCCTGCTGAAACCCCGCCCAGAGTCTGCATCCTGAACCCCCTTCTGCACACAGCCCTTTGCCCCAAGCTAAGGCTGGAGCCCCTCCTACATTCTGAACCTTTCAGCCCAAGACTCGAGGCTGTATCCTCTGCATCCCCGGCCCCTGTCCCAGCCTGGTGAAAGTGAGTGAGGATGAGGGACAGGGGATGGAGTAAGCAGGGCAGGGCCTCAGAGAAAGGATGGTGCAAGGGCAGGAATGTAAAGGAGGCAGGGCAAGTGTATTTTGGTTTGAGGCAGATCCCTGCTTGCACTTAAATGCAGAAAGTGATCTTGTACTTAAAAAGGTTGGAGAGCACTGGGCTGAAGGCAGTAGTTATTTGTGAGATTGCACCAGGATGGCCAAGAAATCATTTTCTTTTGCAAAACATCCTTTGAGTATAGGGGTAGAGGAAAGAAGAAGAAATCAAAAGTCTTTTGCAAGGCAATTAGTCGCTCTGAGAGCATGAGCTGGCTTTTAATACTAATTAGTCAAGAAATGAATATGCAGCAGATTGCATTGAAACCCCGCTCCTCGCCACAGATTGTCAACAGTGTTCCCTCTAACATTTTCCATCCATGAGCGGAGTGAGTTTTGTCTTGTGTACCAAAATGAGGTCATGTGCACTTGTTCGGATGTGCCCCACTGTGGCACACACCAGTGGTGCTGCTCCCCAAGAGACTCTCCTAGGTAGTGCACCCCCACCCCTTGGGGAGAAGGTGAGGCATGCCACCGCGCAGGAGTGCTGCTTCCTGGGCAGCCTGTGTGCAGGGCAGGGACTGTCCCAGGCTGCTCCTCATGGGGCTGGTTGTGAGTTCCCACCTGGGGCAGAGGGAAGCTGCTGCCAGCACCCAGGTTTACAGGGAGTGAGGTGCTGGGGGTGGGGCAGTGACATGTGAGGACTGTGGGGGAAAGAGGGTTGGGGAACAGGGGGATCTGAGGGGCTATAGAGAGGTGTGGGAGGGGGGAAGAGAGATGCAGGAGGCCCCAGCCCCAGCAGCAGCTGCACCATAGCCCAGCTCCAGCTTTGGTTAGCCACCATGTGGCCAGCCCAGGGAGCAGTTGGGAAGCCACTTTGTAGTCCTGGACACAGCCCCAGCCCTGATTGGCCCTGGCCCCCCAAGCAGGCCCCTGACTGGCACCAGGCCCCCGGCCCCTGGAGCAGGCTCTCCGAGCCAGCACCAGCTCCCTGAAGAGGCCCCTGAGCAGGCCCTGGCCCCCCAAGCAGGTCCCAGCACCCTCTCGCCATGCAGCAGGTCCCAGCCCCACCTGCCTGAGCAGCCCCCCACCCACCCAGCCAGCAGGATGGAATCCATCTTCCCAGGAGCAGTGTGGGAACCCATGTATAACCATTAAAAATAACCAGTAACCCAGGTTTATAGGTTAACCTTTTCAACAAGTACACTTTTACATCCCTATTGGATGGTATGGCATGTACCACTGGGCTGGCATATGCGTTTCATTACACAAGACTCTTGTCCGCAGATGGGCACTCATTCAAACTTCACAACAGCGTCTCACATGATTCACGCTGCAAAAGCAGCATTGCTGGGAACCCAAATCCTGGCTCCAAAACACCCCACAAAGATAAACTCACCAAGAGCAAAAATAAATCTGCATAAGACATAGAGCTTCTGGGCTAAAAAGTATCTGCGCAAAAGTACCCCAGCCATCCCCCTTGTCCTTGAAAATTCCACCTCTTCAAATCAAGCCAAACTGGGAGTATGGAGTGGGAATTCACAGGCTGGAGAGGAGTCCAGAGCAGGCCATACCAGGCAGCTCTGATGGGGTCCTTCCTGTCATATTTTTCTGCATGCCTACACAATGTTGAGAGAGCCTGAACTTTTCCCCTGGTATTGGTGAGCACCTGAAGGGAGGAAATCTTTGGCCTGACAGTGTGTGCATGGACATATATGCATGTATAACTAGGATTGCCAGGTGTCCGGTATTGACACAGACAATCTGGTATTTTCATTCTCCTGTCCAGTAAAAAAAAAAAAAATCAGAAAATATTGGACACCTAAAATGCCCAGTATTTTTTTATTTTTTTTCCCTGCCAGGAGGCAAAAATACTGGACAGCTGGCAACCCGAAATCGGGCCCAGCCCCCTGACTCCACCCCCGCTGGGCCGCCTACCCCTCATCCCCGCTTACCTGGTTTTGCAGGGGCTTGTCCTGTGGCTGGCAGAAAAACAAAATGGCTGCCAGCAAAAAAAAAGCCTCTTCTTAAAGGGGCCATACTATTTTTTTTGTTTTTTGGGGGGTTTTTTGCTCAACAACTTTGGTCTCCCTCTTTTTTTTCTCAACAGAATTTTTTTCCTGGTGTTTTTTTGGGGGGCTGGGGTGTTCGGTATTTTTGGTTAAACCATCTGGCAACTCTATGTATAACAAGAGAATAATGTGTCATCCACTTCTAACTGAATCCTGCCTTCACTCACATCCATGTAACTCTACGGACTATCACAGGGTGGCAAAGGTGTTGAGGGCAAGATTGTACCTTGGTTTTCTTTAAGGACCATGGATGTTATTTCATTTTCTATTTATCTTGAGCAGACTTTGCCAGAATCTGAGTATGGCTTGGGGCAGGATCTATGGCAAGACTCAATTCATTTACAATGCGGTTTGCTGTCATCAAAAAAAAGGTCCATTTGTGCATGCAGCTCTGTTGATTGGCAAGCCATGCAATCTGGAAATACTCAGTGCCCTATGCATCACACAAGGGACAAAAGGTCAGGGGTTCTGCAGTAGGCAGACATGTACAAAGGAGAGGACAATGCATAGTAATAGCCAGCAGGAATTATTCCAGGTCCATCCTGGATGGATTCAATCTGTGCCCCCTGCCCACTACTGGCCTCCTGTCTCCAGTCCTGCCACTGGCTCTTTCTCTCCTCTCTCTTAGGAATAAGAGGATTAATTGACTCTTTCTCATATAGACCTGGATTCACTGTGTCTTACTCAGTTACTTCCTGCCCCGAAATGTTGTATTGTTCTCCCTCTAAACAGGAACACAGAATTGGAAATGCACCCAAACAATGCCTACATCTTGTAATTTAATTAACAGTATGAATTCATTTTATTTATTTTTACCAGTTTGATAATAAACAAAAATAAAAATGGTTATTAAAAATGGGTTTATTAGCTTAGGGTTTTACATTGCTCCAAAGCCATTGGATCTGTCATCCGAGAATTGGTTTTTTTTTACTTTGTAACCTCTCATCTTTACCCAGCTTTAAGTATACCTCATCATTGTCACTGTCAGAACAAGAAGTTGTGTCACTATATGTAACCATAGCAGCAGCAGGAGGAAGAGCAGAAAGCAATAGCATTTTCTGGGTGAAATGTATCCATCATCAGTTAGTATGGAGCACTGAAATGTTACCATAAAGAAAAGCCAGGGAAAGGAGAGTACAGGCAGTCCCCGGGTTACGTACAAGATAGGGACTGTAGGTTTGTTCTTAAGTTGAATTTGTATGTAAGTTGGAAATGGTACATATTGTAGGGGAAACTCTAGCCAAACATTTCTCCAGAGCTCAATTTTATTCTCCCACATCTCACTTCCCTCAGTCCTGCAGACCAGGGAGACGCGGAGCAGCTTTTCTCGCTGCGGAGGACGCGAGCGGCAGGACCGCGGCGGGTCTCGGCGGTCTGCTGGGGGGGGCGGCGCAGCTAGTGTGGGGTTGCCTCACCCCGTTTGTAAGTAGGGATCCGATGTAAGTCGGATCCATGTAACCCGGGGACTGCCTGTACATTCATAGTTGTTATATCAGCCACAACTCAGATGGGTACAGAGAGGAGGGGAATTTGGAACAAGGCTGTTCCGCTTCTTAGAAAAAGAAAGAAAGAATTAATTAATTAATTAATTAATTAATTAATTACTTCTTGGTTAACTATTTACTACTTGAGTCATATTAACATTAACTAACAATTAGGGTACTAACTAGTTCTCTGTTAAGGAGCACCAAGGAGTGATATATTCTTAAAGTTGGGGGTTCATTTCACAAGCCAAGACATTAAAAGATTTTCCCATATTACTTGTGTTTCACTGTCTTTAAAACAGGCTTCTGCCATAGAAAAAGCTGCCACTCTTAATATAACAAGCTTCTTCTAGTAGACATCTGGAAGGCCAAAAATATCAGACTGAACTACTGGTAAAAAGTAAGGAAAACATTGGCGGAACCTAGCTGGTCACTATCAAACTCTTTACTTGCTGGACTATATTCTAAACAGCTACATTAATGTACAAGTGATACAATCACCAAATTTTTACCGTAAAAGAAATCATTCAACCATTTTTAAACATCATCTCTGCAGCTCTAGTGCTTTTACTGTCACATCCTACCAGTAGCTTTCTCCATCACAGTAACCCACAGAAGGCTACCCCAGTTAGGAGAAGAGGATTAATGGCATTCTTAAATCCTTTACTCTGAAGAGGAGCAAGAGGATATTAGGGAAAAAAAACCTTTCTAAAGAAACCATCATCATCAAATATATCTGTCATATATGCTGATGATGGGGCTTGTATTACATTGACAAGACCTGCCTTTTGGATAAACTACGAGGAGCCCTGTGGCACCTTAAATACTAAGGCTATGTCTACACAGCAGCGTTATTTTGGAATAACGTTAGTTATTCTGAAATAACAAAATCCATGTATATAATAAAAGCAGTTATTTCAACATACTGTTGAATAATTTTGAGCTGGAGGACTTCTTACTCCAACTGCTGTAACTCTCATTGTACAAGGAGTAAGGGAAGTCAGAGCAAGACTGCTTTTTCTCAGACTTCCTGCTGTGCAGACAGCACCAAAATAAGCTATTTTGACTTAAGCTACGCAATTGACTTAGCTCAATTGCGTAACATATTTCGGCTTTAGCTCTGCTGTGTAGACATGCCCTAACAGATTTATTGGAGCATAAGCTTTTGTGAGTCAAAACCACTTAGTCAGATTCACATAGCCGAAAGCTTTTGCCCCAATAAATCTGTTAGTCTTTAAGGTGCCAAAGGACCCCTCATTGTTTTTACAGATAAGACTAACATGGCTACCCCTCTGAGACTTGCCTTTTAGATGTTATTCATCAAGTCATCCACCCTTTGTGACAGGCATTACCTTGTACTCTTATGATCAAATTCTGTCCACATATATACACATGCATCTCCCATTGAATGCAACATTGTTGTTACATCAGAGTCATTCCTTAGCTCAGACTCTTTTTTCTTGAGTGTCTGCAAAGTGCCTAGTACATAGAAAATGCTGCAGTTAATAAATAACAATACCCATAAATCTGGAGTAACCTCATTGACTCCAGATGAGAACAGATTTGACTCTGCATGAATTATGAATTCCTGTCAGAGGCAGAATTTGGTCACTGTTTTACAGAACACTAACTGTATTTTAATGAGCACAATAAACAGCATTCTCAGTAAAAAATAAAATTCATTTGGGGAAATTTGTATGTCATTATCATAATGAGTGGGCCAGTCAACCACCCACCTCACTGAGGTTCTTAGGTTCTGAGACTTATAGTGTGGTTCTCAAACAAAGGAGGTTTTGACTTCTCCCAGTCTAGTTTTCATTTACATTCTGTTGGCCATATATCTAAAGGCAAAAGCATCTGACAACTATTTTATGGCTAAGAAGGTAGAGTAAGATTTTATCCTATATACATTATATCCTATATATTATGTCCCACTCCCCAAAGTATCTATAGAATTCTGATGATTTGCTGACCATAATGAAAGTGCTGTTACATCTACAAAGATCTTTCTGTTCTAAGCAATAATAGCTTGTTTTCTTCTTGCAGTGAAACAAAAATCTTTACCAAGCTCAAGTTTTCCCATACAGATCCAGAGAAACTTAGGACCTTCACTTACTGTCACCAGGATCAGAAACTGACTTCAACAAAATAGATAATGTGTTGAATGAAGAGGAAGCTATCACTAACCTTCCAGAGATCAAAGCAACTGAGCAAAGCCCAAGAGACATAGTGCAGGAGGATCAGAGGAGAAGATGATGTTAAAGAAATAAATAGCAGATGGTTCAAAAAATGTGTTTTTTTTTCCACACAGTTCTAATCAAGACTACCCTGGGTTTTGCTCTTACAAATCCAGCAGCATCTTTATCCTGATGCAGTTACATTGAATATTCTTACACTTTCTATTGCTGCTGCTTTTATGGCATAGTGATAAGGGAGCTGTCCAGCAAGAAAACAATCACCAACAGAACTCACTGGCAACATGAATGTACCTGTGTTTAGTGCTAACCTGAAAGAAGCACAGGTACCATTACAAAACTGCTATCCAGGGCTCATTGCTCTGTACCAACCCATCAGTGAAAAACTTAAGATATATTCTCTCTCCTTCTCGCTCTCTTTTCAAAGTTTCATTATTATGATGTTTTATTTATTTATATTTTGCAACCAGCAACCCAGGCATTGTAAATCAGAGGGGAGTAATTTCTGTCATAGATTATTTGTTCTCTGAGTCAGAGTGAAAGTAGATCAAGCTTGGAAACTCACTGCAACACCTCTGCAGACACCTCACAGCTGTCATTTTACTTCAGTAGTGCCAAATTGGCACTGGTGCTTTACAAACAAACAAGAGTACACACATTTTGCCTCAAATAGCTTAGAACCTGAGTGGCCATAACACAGTGGCAGTTTGCCCTGGCGGGCTGCCGCCACTATATTTACTTGCACAGCCGCAGGAACCAGTAATTGCAGCTCCCATTGGCTGCAGATTGCCCTTCTTGGCCAATGGGAGGCTATGTCTACACTGCCAGGTTTTTTTGGAAAAAGGTACCCAAATTGTGAACCGCAATTTGCATACCTTTTTCTAATTCTTTTTTCGGAAGAGGCTTTTCCAACATTTGGCCTGTCTACGGGTATGTTTAAACTACATCGCTCTTTCAAAAGAGAGATGTAAATTAGACATTTTGAAATTGCAAATGATGCTGGGATTTGAATTTCCCACGCTTCATTTGCATAATCACATCACGGTGTTTTTTCGAAAAATGCTATTTCAAAAGTGAAACTGTGGTCTACATGCGGGTCTTTCAAAAAGAAAAGCCTTTTCCGAAAGATCCTGTACTCCTCAAAAAATGAGGAGTCTAGACATAGCCTATGTGGAAAAACCTCTTCTTCGGAAGAGCCCTTATTCCTCATAAAATGAGGAATACAGAGCTTCCAAAAGAGTGCATCTGCTCTTCCAAAAAAATTTTCAGAAGAGCAGATGCATTCCCTGGATGTGGTAGAGCTTTTCCGGGACTCCATAGTGTAAACATGCCAGAGTGATGGGAAGTGGAGCAGACAAGGACACAGCTTCCCGCAGCTCCCATTGGCTAGGAACGGTGGTCCATGGCCAACAGGAGCTGCAATTGCTGGTACCTGTGACCATGCAGGTAAATATAGCAGTAGGGACCCACCATGAACTAACCCTGGTGAACCAGATCCAGCCCATGGATTGGTATTTTCCCACCCTGGCTTAGAAAATATAAGGGCCTGATCCAAAGCTGATTGAAGTTAATGGCAGTCTTTTCATTGTCTTCAGACAGCACTGGATCAGGCCTTACATAGGGAGGAGAGAGAGAGAGGAAAAATAAAATAAAAGCTACTTCTTGAGATGGGAAGCACATGTCTTTTTGGGGATGTCTACACTACAAAGTTAATTCAAACTAACGGACGTTAGTTCGAATTAACTTTGATAGGCGCTACACTAGCGCTTCGCTAGTTCGAACTTAATTCGAACTAGCGGAGCACTTAGTTTGAACTAGGTAAACCTCATTGCACGAAGACTAAGCCTAGTTCGAACTTACTAGTTCAAATTAAGGGGTGTGTAGCCCCTTAATTCGAACTAGTGGGAGGCTAGCCCTCCCCAGCTTTCCCTGGTGGCCACTCTGGCCAACACCAGGGAAACTCTATTGCCCCCCTCCCAGCCCCAGACCCCTTAAAGGGGCACGGGCTGGCTACGGTGCCCGTGCCAGGTGCAAGTCTGCCAGCACCCAGCTAGCAGACCCTGCACCTGGCACGGCTCGAGCCAGCCACCCGATGCCCCCCAGCCCTCCCCCTCTTCCTGGGACCAGGCTGGCGGCTCCCAGGAGCTTGCCCGGGACCACAAGAGGTGGGCACCCGCCTGGTCTAGTGCGGACATCGTGGACCTCGTCCATGACCTCCGCACTAGGCACAGGAAAGCGGCCATCTAGGGCAGGAGAGCTGCCAGCCTGGCCACCCAGGAGCAGGTTTGCATGAAAATCAAGGTGGTCCACTGACACCCCCGACCCTGAGCCCTGAGCTTACAATGGCCGTACTGGGTCAGACCAAAGGTCCATCTAGCCCAGTAGCCTGTCTGCCGACAGAGGTCAACCCTAGGGACCCTGGAGGGGATGGACCAAAGACAGTGACCAAGCCATTTGTCTCATGCCATCCCTCTCCAGCCTTCCACAAACTTTGGGCAGGGACACCACTCCTACCCCCTGGCTAATAGCACTCCATGGACCCAACCTCTATCAGTTTATCTCACTTCTCTTTAAACTCTGTTCTAGTTGTAGCCTTCACAGCCTCCTGCAGCAAGGAGTTCCACAGGTTGACTCTTTGCTTTGTGAAGAACAACTTTCTGTTACTAGTTTGAAGCCTGCTACCCATTCCTTTCCTTTGGTGTCCTCTAGTCCTTCTATTATGGGAACTAATGAAGAACTTTTCTTGATGCACCCTCTCCACCCCACTCATGCTTTTATAGACCTCTATCATATCCCCCTGCAGTCTCATCTTTTCTAAGCTGAGAAGTCCCAGTCTCTTTAGCCTCTCTTCATATGGGACCTGTTCCAAACCTCTGATCATTTTAGTTGCCCTCCCCTCTCCCACCCTCTCTCTTCCCCTCTCCCACCTCCCTTTCCCAGTCTCCCTGAGTTTTGTTCAATAAAGAGAGATTCTATTTTTGACCACACGTTTTCTTTATTTTGTACATCAGGAAGGGGGGGGCTAGGGAAGGGTAAGTGGAAGGAGGTGAGGGAGGAATGGGATACGAGCCCCCAATGGGGAGGACTGGGCTGGCTCTGTGGGCTTCTGGGGGTGGAAGCTCTCCTGCAGCCCCCCAATTGCCCCCTCTCCCCAGATGGCAGCCTGCGGCAAGTGCAGCCGGTCTGATGGCCAAGTGCTGTGATGTGCCCAGTGTGGGCACTCAGGGCACTCCAAGCCAGGACTGCTTTGCAAGCGGGGCACCCCTGAGAACTGTCTGTCCGGGGTGGGGGTCGGGTCTCTTTAAGCACAGCCCTCGGCTAGCCTGAGGCAGCAGCTCCACGCTCTAAGTCCTCATCTGATGCCCTGCCGGCACTGCTTCCGGCCATCCTTAACCCCGGTTCAGGGTCCACTTAATGTGGACATGCTAGTTCGAATTAGCAAAACGCTAATTCAAACTAGTTTTTTAGTCTGGATGCGTTAGTTTGAATTAGCTTAGTTCGAATTAGCGCTGTAGTGTAGACATACCCACAAATTCCACATTTCTTGTCCTTCTGTTTTGCCAACTCTTATTTGATGGGGTATGAGGGCTTGCAGGAAAGCTGGAAGAAAAATGTTTCAAGGATGCACTTGAAATGGGTGATCTTGGAGTCATAGAGAAGGCTTCTGTGGCAGAATGCTGCAGTACGGAGACCAAAGTGAGTAGAGGTCGGTCTGGAAGCAGCGCTTTAGCCGCAGCGATCCATAGGATGCTAACACAACCAAACCCACACTCATTGATACTGGGATGGAACATTAATGCCTCCTTCTTGTGCCTTTATGTTCCTTCTCCATGGAAGCCCAGGTTGTCCTACTCAGCTTTGTAATCAGGAGGGGCTTTTACTCTTACTTTTGAAGGTCATTTATATTTTACACAAGATTGGGTACTTGTGACCCAAAATCTTCTTGTCAACAGGCACAGGAGTACACAGGAGTGCAGGATTCCCCTGAGTACACCATAAGAATGCCATCTAAGGTCGCTAATGAAAGCAAGAGGCACACAGGGTATCATAGTCATGGAGAGACATATACATAGAGAATCTGAGGCATTGTGCATATACACTGAAAATTATGTTCTCTAGGCTTTTTAGGTAAAGGCAGATGACGCAGACACAGTGAGTCACATTTCTTCAGCTGGGATATGGGAGCCACTTATTTCACTGGTGGACCATTGTGTATTGTGTGTCTGAGCATATGAAATCAATTGCTCATGAAGAGTTTCCAGAAACTTCCAAAGGAAAGTACATGGGGTGAACAAGGGGTGACCTTTTTAGAAGAAGATCAAAGGCTTGGTCTATCTGGGGTGCAGAGGAACTCGCAGGTATTCTTTGTTCAGTGGGCTTGATTTCATGAGAAAGGAAAATTCAGCCATGGTGGTTGAAAACCTGGTGGAAAAGACTTGAGGTAAACTTTCCTTGATGAGACAGGTAAATGTAGTGTGGGTTAAATGTAGGCTCTAGAAAGTGTGTCACAATTTTGTTTTATATATATTTGTAGTCCCCTTACTAAAGAGGCCTCTGACTTTTTTTTGGAAGAATCCTTTGTGCTGCAATCTAGCCCTAGAGACTACAACTCCCAAGAGCCCTTGGGGAAAAGGGGGGAAGAGTGGCTCTTCCAGGCTATGCAGACAGGGTCTATGTCTACATTATAGCCTTTTCCGCAAAAACATATGCAAATTAGGTGAAGCATGGAATATTGCCGTGCCTCATTTGCATAATTAACAAGGTTCCGTTCTTGCGCAAGAGGCTTATGCACAAGAGCCGTACTTCTGGAAAAAAATGCAGTAGAATGGCTCTTGCATAAGAGGGGGTTTTGCGCTAAAAGGAGCTGTGTAGATGGCTCCTTTTTGCGCAAAAGCCTCTGACGCAAAAATGGAGCCTCATTAATTATGGAAATGAGGCACAACGATATTCCACACTTTGCCTCATTTGCATATGTTTTTGTACAAGAGAGGGGCAGTGTAGACATAGCCAGAGAGTTAGGTTAGGCTTCATTTTTGGAGAGAGGAGCCAGGCTGTTGCTGTGGAGCTTTTTCAGGCCAGGAGCTGTTGGGTTGCTGGAGAGCCTGTTACTGAGAGTCTGTTGGGGCTTGGATCTAGCAGGCTGCTTTGGAGGCTGCTGTTTATTGTCCCTGGAGGGGAGAGATCCTGGCTGTGCCTCTGGCTGGGAAGACCTTACATAACCCTACACAGGTGGTAACTGTGAGGTAACTGGGCTCTTTGGGAAAGTGCTGCCTGGGACAGAGAACAAAAGACAAACTGATTCTGGGTGCAATGAGAGCCAGAATGATCTGCCCAGGGAACCAGAGCTTCTGGCATTTGGTGAAGCCTGCTCCAGTGGCAGAGGGATTTTGCATCTGGCTGCTCCGCTTGGACTAACACACACAGACCCTGCACAGTGCTGTCTCCACTCCAGCTGCAGATCTTTAAGCATGCCCACACAAGCAAGTGTCTGGAACTCTGAATCCAGAGGAGTGCACACTCTGGGGTGGGATAAATGGTGGTGGTGCAAATGCCAGATAGTTCAGTTCCTTTTATTTCTGTGTACTTTATTAATTGATTTTATTCACTGTTAATCTGTTAAACCCTGTTTCTTTAAGTTAAGTAAAGGTGTGTTAATTCTAATTTAATCAATTAGATGTATATTATTTATAATTGTTGTCCTGGAAATAGGAGTTACTATAGAGAACTTTTTTCTGGGTGTCCGGTTGGTGAGTCTTGCCCAAATGCTCAGGGTTCAGTTGATCACCATATTTGGAGTCAGGAAGGAATTTTCCTCCAGGGTAGATTGGCAGAGGCCCTGGAGGTTTTTCACCTTCCTCTGTAGCATGGGGCTCAGGTCACTTGCGGGAGGATTCTCTGTATCTTGGGGTCTTTAAAACATCATTTGAGGACTTCAATATCTGAAATCTAGGTGAGTAGTGGGTGGGTGAGATTCTGTGACCTGCATTGTGCAGGGGTCAGACTAGATGATGATAATGGTCCCTTCTGACCTTAAAGTCTATGGCTGTGTCTACACTGGCATGAATTTCCGGAAATGCTTAAAACGGAATACTATTCCATTTTCAGTTTTTCCGGAAAAGGAGCATCTACATTGGCAGGCTGCTTTTCCGGAAAAGCCCTTTTTCCGGAAAAGCGTCTGTGGCCAATGTAGACGCGCTTTTCCGGAAAAGACTACTGGGCTGTCTACACTGGCCCTTTTTCAGAACAGTGTTCCGGAATAAGGACTTATGCCCGAGCGGGAGCAGAATAGTTTTTCCGGAATAGCAGCTGATTTTGTACAGTAGAGCATCGTTGCTTTTCCAGAAATTCAAGGGCTAGTGTAGACAGCTCGCAGCTTATTCCGGAAAAGTGGCTGATTTTCCGGAATAAGTGGCCCAGTGTAGACACAGCCATCGAGTCTATGAGATAGAGCCAGATTTTTGCTGGAATAATTAAGGGTACGTCTAGACTACAGGGTTTTGTCGACAGAAGTTTTGTCAACAGATACTGTCGACAAAGCTTCTGTCGACAAAGAGCGTCTGGACTACATCCAGTTCTGTCAAAAAAAGCAAGCCGCTTTGTCAAGATAACAGTGTAGACGCAAAGGACAGTGTAGATGCAATAACGCCTTCTATCGACAGAACTCTGTCAACAAAAGGCGTTATTCCTTGTAGAATGAGGTTTACATACGTTGACAAAACTGCTGAGTTTTGTCGACGTTATGTCGACATAACTCAAAGGCAGTGTGGACACAGGTATAGTTTTGTCGACAAAAGTCCACTTTTGTCGACAAAACCCTGTAGTCTAGACACACCCTAAGTGTGTACAGGGCTAGCCAGGTGGAGGCACTGCCATTGTATATTCTTTAGAAGCCAGAGACTGCAGCAAGGGGATGGATAGGGAATCCCCAAATAAACAACATCACCACTGGGGTACTCAGGATCTCCTTTATGTTAAAACATCAGGCACCCAAGCACACATGTGAGTGTGACCTGCTCCCGAATAACCCAGGGAGGAAAAAAGGGGGTTACATACTCATTTGTTTCTAATATTCTTACTTACGATCATTTGGATCTCTTCACTTTAATAATAAATGTATTCTTGGGTGCACTATCAATACACTAGGTGCTGTGTGTGAAGCAGTACGGTGTTCCTGAGTTAACACTAGTAAGCAGGTGTATTTGATTCCTTTGAGAGATGGGAGTCTGAGCTTTGGTGCTGGAACAATTTTTATATTGGGGGTGCTGACAGCTATTGAATCAAACTGTAAATCCTGTATATAATGGAAACCACTTCAAGTCAGGGGTACTCAGCTCCCTGCATGCCTACTTCAAGCACTTCTGGCTCTGTGAATGTTCAGGGGGACAGAGGTGGAACTCCCCAGAGGGATGCTGGGAGACTGGGGCTATGTCTAGACTGCAAGCCTCTTTCGAAAGAGGCTCTTTCGAAAGATACTTTCGAAAGAGCCTCTTTCGAAAGAGAGCATCTAGACTGCACGCGGAACTTTCGAAAGAGCAAGCCACTTTTTCGAAAGAAAGCACCCAGTGAGTCTGGATGCTCTCTTTCGAAGAAGCCCTATTTACATTCAAGAACGCCTTCTTTCGAAAGAAGCACTTTCGAAAGAAGGCGTTCTTCCTCGTGAAATGAGGTTTACCGCCGTCGAAAGAAAAGCTGCGTTCTTTCGATTTAATTTCGAAAGAACGCGGCTGCAGTCTAGACGCAGGTGAAGTTTTTTCGGAAAAAGGCTACTTTTCCCGAAAAAACCCCTGAGTCTGGACACAGCCTGGGTGTGCCTATCACTACCCTGTACAAAGAGAGCAAGGCCTGTGGCAGTTGCATGTATCATCAGAGGCTGGTGGAGTCAGGGTGCTGTTCTGCAGCAGGCACAGACAATATTTCCTCATACTTTGGGCAGTGAGGTGCCTTGCAACCTGGATCCCCCTGAAGACAGCCACAGTGCTAAAGTAAAAGATCACTGGAGTTCCTTTTGAACATCATTAGAGCTCCGTCCCTGCACATTCAAAAGAGGGTGAGGGAATAAAACCCATATTCCAGCAAGGCTGGCTATGTTCACATTCTGTTGAGGAATTCACAGGCAATTATGGGATTCAAAACTGCAGGCTGGAAGAGGAACATGAGTTGGAAATACAATTTAATCAGCCTCCAAGCACTAAAAGGTCGCAACATTCTCAATTCACGCACATAATTCCCACTGACATCAGATGATGCTGCAGAGGCTGAAGGAGCAATATCACAGCAGAGGTTTAGCTGGACTTGTGACTGTTACGCAACCAGCACAAAGTATTTAAACTGCTAACAAATTCAGACCAAAAGCAAGATCACCCCCACTGTTATTAGAAATAAGGTAAATGGATAAACTGTGGCTGCATTTCTGTCATCCCCTAGGCACGTTAAGTGGGTTAGAAAATTCCACAGAATCAAGTCAAATTCATTTAATCACCAATTCATGTGATTTTACTCACAGTTTGCCAAATGGCAAGATAGTGACATATGTGTTCCACTTTCAGTTGACAAAGAGAGAAAAAAACCCACACGCACACACTCTTTTTTCTCAGAAAGCAGTGCATGTCGACTGAGTAAAAAAGCTGAGTTCCACCATGAAAGCACAGCTAGGGATTTCCACATTGCAGTGTGCTGTGTTTGGGATACTTTATATTACCGGAGAAAATCTGCTTTTGTTAGTAAAAGGAAACACTGTTGGAGATGGGGGATTTGCCTTAAATTCCAAGCTGATATTTTTTAAAAGCCTAGTTTTGTTTAAAAAGTGCAATTGTAGAAGCCCATGAAGAGCTCAGAGAGCAGGAAATCACACTTCCTTTTCAGTACTGACATCTCAACCCACAAGCTGTTTCCTTAGCAAAATATTTTCTGAATATTGCAGAACTAACACACTACAGTAAATCTAAATTCTATGCTATTCCACTGCCTGTAGGCATTAAGCTAATGATCACAGGCCTTATCCTGTGAGGTTCTGTTCATTGGCAATCGACAGTGCTCAGCCTCCCCCCTTGCAAATTCTTGTAGTGAGTACAGTTCTGCCAGTTACATGTAACAATCAGGAAAAATATTTATGACATAACTGCATGATTTGTTTACCCAAGGTTCAGCTCAGCTTCTGGATTTTGGTGAGTTCCCAATTTTTTCATACAGTTTTATACCTAAGTTGAAAAAGATTCAAGTAGGTCAAGTTACTTGCCCCAAGGGAACAGAGGAAGTCATTGGATCAGATAAGATTAGAAGATCACAGGATCCTTTTGGCTTCCATTATTTGCTATTATCTGGACCACATGGTATAACTAAAAGACGGTTAAGAGTGCACTCTATAAAATCTTGCTTCCGTGTCATTGCTGGATTATTTCCAATGACAAACATTAGCTGCTCACCATGATCTCTCTTTTCAGCAATATTCAGCTGAATTACTGTCTGCTCTCCATAACAGTGGTGTAAATCCATAGCAATGCCACTAAACACAGTGGGAGAAAAATCTATCTTGAGAGGCATTTGTTCAACTTCATTGGTTTCAGCAGTTTCACAATTCTAAGGGCAAAATTAGATCTACTTGAATTACACAGTATTAATTCAGTACAGAATTTGGCTCATACTTTTTCTGACATCACTTGGAAAGCGTAACGGTTAAAGAATTTCTATTTCTGACATCACCTGGAAAGCATAACGGTTAAAGAATTTATACTCCATCAGCTGAGTAACTCTTTGGCTACAGATATTTCCCCTAAATAAAACCATGCTTTGCATCAGTGATTTCTATCTCCATGGGGAACATATTGAAGAGGAAGTAGGTTACATAGCTATTTGTTAGCAAAGTGCTTTGAGAAAGTGGTACAAAACTGAAAAATGCGCTATATAGTATGGCACAAATTCACCAAAGTGCTTTAGGTACATCCTAATTTTAAGCACATGAGCAGTGTATTGACTTAAATGGGACCCACGCACGTGCTTAAGTACCTTGCTGAAACAGGGCCAATATATTTATCACAGAATTGAATCTTCTTCTATGGAAGAAAACATCAGCCATCACAACTCAGCTGTGTCTATACTGGCCGCTTGAATTTCCGCAAGAACACTGACGATCTCATGTAAGATCATGTAATATAATTATTCACGGTTAAATACTACCTCTCTTGAAATCATTAGTAAAATTCCCATTAAGTCCAAGGGAAATTTTTACCCCAAACTTTTATAATCACAAGTGGTCAGAAGATTGGTTTTAATTCTGAAAGTTGGGAGTGGGGAAGAAGCATTTTGTGCTCTTTTTTAAATAAATAAAATAATACACAAAAAGAAAACAAGATATTTTGGAGCTAGCAAGAAATAAGAGTTAGTTCTACTACACTTCCCAGGAGCAATCTCCTGCCACATAAGAGACACCACAGATCAGCTTCTTTCACAATGAAGATGTTCCAGCTTCCTTTTAAGGATTCCCTTTGTTATGAATTTCTTGGAACCTAAAGACATAATTGACTCAAATGTAAGACTTTTTGTGAGAACCACCCAGTTAAACGCATCTTAGAGAAAATGAGAATGACCCATTTTGCAGTTGGCATTGGTGTATGCCATTCATCTGCTTATACTTTTTATAAACCACTGGTTTTCATTTATCTGCTCTTGCTGGGAATTGTCTTACAGATCATTCAGAAATCAGCCTCTCCCTGGCTTTTAGAAACATTTGACTCATTTCCACATCCACATTGATACACATTGCCAAAAATGTATCTGAAGTATAAACTGTGGTGATCCTGAAACTCTTGTGGTTTGAATGTCTCTATTAATCATTTGGCCCCTAAGCCAAAATTCTCAAACTAAGATAGCTAAATTTGTACTCCTAAATCTATCTTAGGCCTCTAAATAAATTGTCTCCTTTTCAAAGGTGCTGAGATCCTTCTGCTCCCATTGACTTCAGTTGACTTTGTTGGTATTTCAACACTTCTAACAATCAGACTAATTATTTAGAGGCCTAACTCTGGATTTAGGCGCCTAATTATGGATCTTGCTTTTTAAAATGTTGGCCCTAATAAATTTTAAATCAGAGAGAGAGAGAGAGAGAGAGAATGCTATCAACAAATATTTCACAGCTTATCCTGTTCTTTTAGCTCACGTGACTAGTATTTAGTATCTTTGATGATCATTTGTGGAAAGCCTATCATGTTACCTGAATCCTATGATTTGCCATAACACACATATTGCACAAAATTGTATTTCTCTGCAAGGCAGAATACATTATGAATTTACATCTTCATCCTTTCTTTATGAACTCTCTAGCATCCGAAGTCAGTGACATCTGTGCCAATTAGCACCTGGCCTCTCTTTTTAACTAAGAGGAAATATAGCAGGTGTTCATGTAGTAAATCGATTTCCATGAGAAAGTCAAGGATATTAAAAAGAGAAAGAGATTACCGAGAACTGGTCTTTTGCAGGGGCAGACAGAGTGGCAGCCAGCCATTGTTCCCAATGACAACATCAGCACTGAAATCAGATGACTAAGCTCCTGATAATGAATGAAATATTTTTTACTAAGCTGAAAAAAATTCTGGCACCAGCTCTAGGAGCTCAGAATAAAGAAAGGGAGCCATTTGTCAGGCCTGACTGAAGGACACCAACACATAACTTTCTCCTAACAGGAAATTCTAGTGCCCAAAAGGAAAGAGAGCAAGGTGATCGTCAGAGAGTGTAATCTTAGGTTAATGTGGAGTCCATGAAAACTAAGGAGAGAAGACCATTTTTCTTTGTCCAATGTAATAAAAAACAATTGTTCATTTGTTGGAGACTCTGCTGGATGGAGAAAGCCTTTTTCTAAAGGACTGAAGATGGAAATGGAGATTAAAGGTTAATCAAGTCTGCTGAAGCATCCACCAAAAGGATTATCTTTGCAGGATGGAGGGTCAAGACTTCTTCCCCCTCCACTTGCAGAACAAACTAAAGAAGACAAAGTAAAAGCAATAGAAAATGCACACCAAGCTAGTGGGGTGGGGGCGATGAATCAAATATTCTCCAAACTCTGGTGTATTTAGTTTGGCAGATGTCCAAGAGGGATCCCTCCTTCCTTGCATTGTGATCACATAAAACACTAAGAAGATACCAACAAACACACGAGAGCTCATTGTCTGGAACATGGAGAGAATAGAGAAGTTTTTGGACTGAGTTCAGGTTTGTTACAACACCAACAAACTGACTCCATTGGGATATTGACAGGTATTTAGACACTGAGAGCTACAAAAACCCCTGATTCGTGTGCAGTTACTGTGGCAAATATTCTAGCTATGGTGTGAAAACTTCAGCAAAGAGGAAGAACTTGACACATGACCTGAAAGGCAATGAACTGTAGAAAAGTCTCTTTTCTTCTGGCAGTGGTGCTCCACAGCCATATCCTTTTAACCAAGAATATCTTATCTCCTGGTCTTATATGTTTTTCCCTAGGTTTTAAACATTTAAAATTTTAACTAAGAGGGTTGTTTTCTGAACCTCTTACTGAGCTGAACAATCCAAGAAGAACAGCAACTGCAGAAAGTTGGCTTTTGTTTTTATTTTTGAATAGAACAGTCCAAATGGTTAGATTATGAATCAATCCAGAATCCTCGAGGTGACATAAAAATTAGGAATGAGTATATGCAAGTGTTTACATTAAAAAGAGAGCTCCGTGGTTCCCACAGACCAAACTGAACACACACACACACACGCACACAAGATCTGATTCCAGCTTTGGTCATACCCTGGTTTTAAACCAGTGTAACTTCTGTATTGACTTCAATGTAAACATGATTAGAATCAGAGCCACAGATGTCAAACTGGTGTCAATTGTCTATTAAACTAGTTCCTCTATGCTAAAGAGCTTTATAAACAGGAAATTCAATGTCAAGTCAGAATTCTTACATTCAATTCCTGAGCCAAAGTCCAAGGCTGTAGTAGAGACACGGCATCTATAAAACCTTCATTAACTCTTCCATGAAGCTTTGAAGTGCCGCTGTGCAACTATTAGCTGATCTTATTTAACAAACAGTCATGCAGGTGCCCTGTGTTTGTGACTGAGCAGGTGCTGATTTTCTCTCTGCTGCTACAAGTCAAGGACTTTCAGCTTCCAGGCTCCAGCTGACTTTAGGCCCAAGGGGTCAGAATGTGAGTGTTCGCAGACCCAGGCTACAGTGGGGAAAAGAGTAAGGTTATCTTCATCGATTTCTGCTTCAAAGAGCTATTTTTCCTTCACACTTTGAAAAGGAAAGGCTATCAGATTGCCTCACAGCCAGGTTATGGTGTGGTTTGTTTATTTCACTGTATTTTGTGGCCAGAGAGGCTAACACAGTTCTTGTGTTTAACTACAAGTACAGGAAACTATTAAGGTTTTATTTCCCTCAATGAGACTCAGGGTACATCTAGACTGCGGGGGGGTTCCGGGATACTCCACCGCATCCAGAAAACGCATTTGCTTTTCTGCTTTTTTTTGCGGAAGAGCAAACGCACTCTTTCAGAAGCCTCGTTCTGTCTTCCTCGTTCTACAGGGCAGAAGGGATCTTCTGAAAGAGGGGGATTTTATGAAATTTGGCCCATTATAGACAGGCCAAATTTCAGAAAAGCCTCTTCTTAAAAAAAAATCTGAAAAAAGTGTAGTATAGACCTAGCTTCTTTGACATTAACTTCCATGTCTAAGTTTCCAGAGACTTCAGTGGGCTTTGGATCAGATGCTTAGGGCCAAATTGTGCCCTCAAATAATGAGAGTTGTACACATATGGCTTGTATATAAAGATAAGTCCTGTGATTGAATACTAAGCACCCCACAGTTCAGGTACAATTGGCTTTAGGGAGTTGGTTTGTCTGGTGATAAAAGAGAGAGGGCACTAGCAAATTTGGATTTGGATCCCAGTTTGGATTTTGAACAGTCCAAATTTTGAAGATATTCACTGCCAGGGTATTGCTTGTGTGTGTGTATCTGTGGGCAAAACTGGGCCCTGAATATGTGAAGTATTTAAAAAAAAACAATTATCCAGAGTCATACAGAAGAAGAGACCCAAAACATTCCCATAAGTGAAGCTCAGATGGGCCAAAGAAGCAACTTTTGACTTCAGCGCTCAACACAGTGATCCCACTCAGACTAAGAGCGCCAGCCTAGCTAATCACTCTTCCCAGAATCCCCTCACAGCCTTTGATGTTTCACTGTCAGATTTCAGCTCTGATCCTCTGGCTCAATTTAAGTCACACAATTGAAGCAAGGGCATAGCTTCAGGGACCTGGCAGCCTCTTAGACCTCTAGCACTCTTGATTGTATATAACACTACTGAAGATCATACTCAGTTCAGGATCATTGAAGTTTGGATCACTAAGGCAGTATTCTGTTTAGAAGCCAAAATAATAAAGCAAAGCAGAGATAGTATGAAAGAAATAAGCAGTGGAACATAACATAAGAATGGTCATATTGGGTCAGAGCAAAGATCCATCTAATCCATATTCTGTCTTCTGACAGTGGCCAATGCCAGATGCCCTAGAGGGAATGAACAGAACAGATGATCCACCGACTGTCACCCAGTGTCAGCTTCTGAAAACAGAAGCCAGGGAAAACAAGCTCTGCCCATCCTGCCTAATAGCCTGTTAATTTCATTTGGTGACCTCTAGTTCTTGTGTGATGGGAAGAAGTAAATAACTCTTCTTTATTCACTTTCCCCACACATAGACCTCTATCATATACCCCCTTAATGGCTGTGACATTCCCCATCCTCTGCCCCCTCCCAACAAAAAAGTTAAGGGACAAATTCAGCTCTAAATGAACCCCCAAGCTCATTAACATAAATAGGGTTGCACAAGGTGTAAATCCTGAACAGAATTGGGCTTTAAGAGCCTGATGCTGCAGACACTGCATATGTGGAATCCCCAGTGATTTCATTGGAAGCTGCGGGTGCTCATCCACTCTGAAAACCAAGCCACCGTTGCATGAAATTAAATATGGATATTGGTCCCAACCATCCATAGGCACCTATGCTAAGTGCCTTAACTTCTCAGTCTCTGCCTTCTCATCTGTAAAATGGGGATTAAAAGTACCTGTCAGCAATACCTCACCATAACTGCTTAATGTTTGCATCACACTCAGAAGAAGTTAAATAAAGTATAGATTACGTACATGGAAATATTTAAATCAGTAAGAAATTAACATCCCATATGTATGCAGACATCCCTAAAGAACTGGGATGAGTGAACCTTGATTCTATGCCATTTTGAGTACTCAGGCTTCATGGGTTTGAATCCTTGACTCAAATGCTATTGGTTTTGAATTCTGCTTAGGAGAAAGCGTTACAGGATCAGGGAGCCTTTTTTGAGGAGAGCTCCACTGTTTTTTTTCTTTGCTAGTATGTCATTTACATCCTTTCCCCCATCCTGCATCACTTAAAACTTGTAAAAAATAAATAACAATGGAGCAATTAATTATTAAAATGACATTTAAAAACTTACAGTGAGGGAGGCGAAAATTTTAAAAAACAGTTCTTGGGAGTGATACTTCACTAATGTAAAATAATCACAGTGCAGCCCGCTGTTCGGCACATATTATGTTCCCCCTGCTGCTACACCTGGTCAGCAGAGACAGCTAGTTGTCTATTATAATTCTAGCAAGTTAAGTTTAGCTCCAGCTGTAATAGCGCTTGTTTTTAGCTCCAATGGTCCCTAGTTCAGTCCCTGGTGCATTGGGCAGGATGACAGCCACTGAGGGGAGCAGACAGCCATTCTGGGTCCCTGGACAAAGAGAGGAGGCAGCTCTGTGCTCCCAGAAGGGGCAGGGACTCAGGCGGAAGGGGCAGGGCCAAGGAAGCCAGCCCTCAACACTGCCCAGAACACATCAGGCTGACTTCCCCTCACCGCCCGTAGCATGCTGTGGGGTGCACCAATGACAATTTCAAGGGCCCAGGGCTCCAGGAGTTGCCAATGCTGCAGTACCAGCAGCAACGGATGGGAGCTCCAAGCCCTTTAGAATTGCCAGGCCCTGGAACAACTGCACCCTTTTTCCCCTTATCCATGGGCCTGCAGCCAGTCCAACAGTTCTGTTGACTTTAATTTACACTAGTTACTAATCTCTCCTCCAGCGAGCTCATTCAGTCCAACAAGAGGTCTAGAGGGCAGTGGGATTTCAGCCTCTGCCCAGGCTCACTCTAGAGCCTGGAACAATCAGAATTACAAAGGAAGCCCCAGATACACAGTCTGACCAGGAAGTGGTTGGAAAGAGAGCAATCGCGTTTTCCTAATGTAAGCCACCCTGAGCCCTGGAAAACATAGTGAAAGTGGTGCCAACTCAACTGATCACACCTGCCCCTTGGCAGCACAGGCAGATAAGATAAGGACTTGCTTTTTTTGTCACTGGCTTTCTGAAGCAGTGGCAACCTATCAGCACAAAATCTTGCTTGTCCTCTTGCTAAACATGAGATGAATGTGCCTAGATGGAAAACCCAGCACCTCACTTTTATTAACTTTGGTAGGAGCAATAACTCCCCTGACCCCAAGGTTAGAAAAAAACAACAACTTGCATCTTGCCCTGCTGTCCATTGCCTGAGTGCTGATTTCAAAGATTATGATCATTACAACCAGGCAAGAATGACTACGGCTAAAAAAGGAAAGAGATCTAGAAGTTGGCCTCTGGGCACAAATGTCAGTAGAGGCTCAGGGGACATGTGCCCCTCAAGCTTTTCTAATCTGCATCTAGACCAACCATGTAGGTAGACTAGACCTCCGGTGCTGTACCTTTTAAATGGGAAGAATACTACTTTCAGTTCAGCCGTTTGACCAATGGGCTACCTTTTCCCATTTTGCCTTTATCAAATAATATAATTCAAAGGTACAAGGATCTGACATATTTCAGGACAGGAACCATTTACTGCCAAGTGCCTAGCAGAAAGAGCCACATTCCTGGCTGGTCCTCTGGCACTGTTTTAAAAAACATGACAAAAATTATTTCACCGTGGCCATTACTTCACAATTCACTTATAAAACAAGAAACATGGCTATCGCTGGAATGTCTTCTTCTCAGAAGATCACTGCTTATTGGTGGGAAAAGGGAAAGAATAAGAAGCAAGGCAAAAACTGGTGAATTTTTAAATTTCTTCACAGCCTTATTTTATTTATTGCGCCTCAAACTCATCTATTATTAGGCTACCAAATGTCCAGTAGATGGGAATCCCTGCTGAGCTGAGCAGAATGCCAAGTGGTGACCTACAGGGGAGAGGCTCTAGGTACCTTAGTTACAGCCTGAGCCATCCAGTCCCTCCAATGCACTAACCTTGCACCTTGGAGAATGAGGCTTGCTTTCTGGAAAGAGAAGATTACTAACTCTAGTTGTAATCTACCCAGTGCTTACACAGGTAATGCCCCCCTGCCCTACACACACACACACACACACACACACACACACACACACACACACACACACACACACACACAAAAATTTTCCAAAACACCCTGGCTGTGTCTAAACTGGCAAGTTTTTCTGCAACAGCAGTTGCTTTTGCGGAAAAACTTGCCAGCTGTCTACACTGGCTGCTTGAATTTCCGCAAGAACACTGACTTCCTACTGTCTGAAATCAGTGCTTCTTGAGGAAATACTATGCTGCTCCCGTTCGGGAAAAAGTCCTTTTGCTCAAAGCTTTTGCGCAAAAGGGCCAGTGTAGACAGCTCAGATTTGTTTTGTGCAAAAAAGCCCCGATCGTGAAAATGGCGATCGGGGCTTTTTTGCACAAAAGCGCGTCTAGATTGGCACGGACGCTTTTCCACAAAAAGTGCTTTTGCAGAAAAGCGTCCGTGCCAATCTAGACTCTCTTTTCCACAAATGCTTTTAACATTAAAAGCATTTGCAGAAAATCATGCCAGTCTAGACGTAGCCCCTCTGTTTACCACACCCTAATCTTAAAGGGCATAACTCCCATTAGCCTAAATGCAACAACAAAACAAATATTAGCAACACATCCACTTCTAAATCCAGTATTTTACACAATAAAATCATTCCCGCAATTACTCAAGGGTCCTTACATTAACTTTAAAATAGATATTTCTTTGTCCTCTCGAGGCCCATCTTTGAAACACAACTTTCAGATCCACCATACAGCTTTTATTTCACTGATTAAAGTAACTAGAAAGGGGGGAAAGCAAGCAAGCTGTTATCCTGAGCTTGGACAATCCATAAAGAGAAACAACATGTGCACTGAAAGTACATTACAGTAGTATTTGTGAAACAGCAATGAAATGCTGGACATCAGATACTGCCGACAAAGCTTCTGTCGACAAAGAGCATCTAGACTACATCCAGTTCTGTCGACAAAGCAAGCCGCTTTGTCAACATGAGAGTGTAGATGCAAAGGACAGTGTAGATGCAATAATGCCTTCTGTCGACAGAACTCTGTCAACAAAAGGCGTTATTCCTCGTAGAATGAGGTTTACCACCGTCAACAAAACTGCCGAGTTCTATCAACGTTATGTCTACAGAACTCAGTGGCAGCGTAGTCACAGGTATAGTTTTGTCGACAAAAGTCCACTTTTGTTGACAATACCCTGTAGTCTAGACACACTCATGGTGACTACAGACAGAGTAGCCAGATTAACTCTTCCTCTGTTTACTTTTCCTGTGGAGAATGGACTCTGGATAAAGAAGCATGACCTGTATGACTTCATAGGTCCAACTTCTCAAAAGTATTTAGACCCTAACTTCTAGACATTAAAGGCCTATATACTTTGGAGTATCTGAGCCTAATCTTTTAGCATAGATGCAGTAGCAGATTTATAAACACCTATTGTGGAATCTCTGCTAAAGAGTGGCAGAGCTACATTATTTTATATATTTATAAATCCGCTACTACATCTGTGCTAAGAGATTGGACCCAGATATTCAAATTTGCATGTAAATTGGCACACTCCTTCTGCTGTATAGCAAAGATGAGCCATGGATTTGTTTTATTAGAGACCTAGGTTTTATTCCTAGCTCAGCCTGAAGCACTACCTTGGGCAAGCACTCAGTTATCTGTGCATGAGAATGACCCCTCAAGGGAGCAGCATAAGACCTTGATTCATCGCAAGGTTTGTGACACATTAACAGCAGCTAGTGAAAGAGCTGGAGCTGGAACTCTGTATCTAGCTTGTACATCATGGCACCTTCCCCAAAGTTATAGGGAACTGCACAGGAGTCTCACTCCCACATTATGCTTCCTCAGAATCAGGTGAAGGCTGGTGCTTTTCCCATGACCAGTGTTGAGAAAGTAAAAAAGGGAAAAGTTATGTACTTGCTCCCATAAAAGAAGAGCTAGGTGTCACCAAATGATTTAAAAACAAAAGGAAATCACAGATTTAAAACAAACAAAAGGTAGTATTTCTTCACACAACACACAGCCAACCTGTGGAACTCCTTGCCAGAGGATGTTGTGATGACTAGGACTTAGGACTTTAACAGGATTCAAAGAAGAACTAGATAAATTCATGGACAATTTGTCCATCAATGGCTATAAGCCAGGATGGGTAGGAATGGTGTCCCTAGCCTCTGTTTGTCAGAAGTTGGAAATGGGTGACAGGGTGAACACAAGCCACCGTTCTATTCATTCCCTCCCGGGCACTTGGCCACTGTCAGAAGACAGGATACTGGGCTAGATGGACCTTTGGTTTTACTCAATGCAAGGCAGATTACATCAACCTAACTATGGAAATGTCTTCTGATGTTACTGTGCTACTATACTGCCTTAATAACTCCTCCTCCCTCAGTAGTGCAGGGTCAAGGTCCATGTGGTTAGGTCGAGGCTGTGTCGATGTAGACACTGTGTTGTTTACGTTGACTGTCCCATGAGGTCCCCCTCCTGATGGCACAATCAATACAAGTGCTCCTGATGAGGATGTGTGCCACTGACACAAAGAACCAAATGCATTCACAAGAGATGTAATTAGTGCAGCGGCTGTTTTCTGATGCAAGTTAGGTCAGCTTAATTTTGTAGAGTATATGTGGCCTCCTCTAATGAAACAAGCAAGAGTTTTGCTGGGGAATGGAAGTTAGATGGTAGTTTAAACACCTCCCCACCCTACCACACACATACCAGTATGACCATGGGCATAGCTTTCCTGGGGAGTTCTAGAAAGACACAAGAAAAATAGCAAGGTGTAAATGTAATGGAGTAAGTAGAGAAGGGGTCAAAGAAAGAAGCTACATTTGCTAGAAAAAAAAAAATCTGTCATCACTCATCTTGACCAAGTCAGCCACCTCCTCTTGGGCCTTGCAGATGTACTTCATACCCTTTTCATACCCAGAGGCTACGTCTACACTGGCATGATTTTCCGAAAATGCTTTTAAAAAAAAAAAGTTTTCCGTTAAAAGCATTTTCAGAAAAGCGCGTCTAGATTGGCAGGAAGCTTTTCCGCAAAAACACTTTTTGTGGAAAAGCGTCCGTGGCCAATCTAGACGCAGTTTTCTGCAAAAAAGCCTCGATCGCCATTTTCATGATCGGGGCTTTTTTGCGGAAAACAGTACTGTGCTGTCTACACTGGCTTTTTTGCGCAAAAGTCTTTTGGGAAAAGACTTTTGCCCGAACGGGAGCAGCATAGTATTTCCGGAAAAGCACTGACAATCTTACATGAGATCGTCAGTGCTTTTGCGGAAATTCAAGCAGCCAGTGTAGACTGCTGGCAAGTTTTTCCGCAAAAGCAGATGATTTTGCGGAAAAACTTGCCAGTCTAGACACAGCCAGACAGAATTTTGCAGCTAAAATTAGTCTTTTGGCCCATCACTCCCCTCCACTGGCTCTCCCTTCTCCATCACACACAAGCAACTCAGACACATGAATGCTAACGTTAATGTCACTCTCTTTCCTCTCGTCTTCCCTCACCATTTTTAACTTTTTCTTGCCTTCATGGCTCTGCCCTCCTCTGCTACTCCTAACACAGCCTAGGGCCTGAATTATCCTCCAGCTTATGAAATCCAGGCCGGAGCAATGCTAGCTGCTGTACTGTGCAATGCTGACAAATGCCTGCCCTATAAACCTAGTTACACACCCAGAAGTAAGACTCACAGAGGCAATTTGATTCAAGCCTCATCAGTAAAAGTATTGTATACTTTACCGTGTGCTTCTCCCTTCCCAATTCTCCAGAGTGCACAGAGCCTAGGGATGTCTGCCAGGAAAATACAATAATAACCTGGAAATAATATGCATTACTAGAGTCATATCCCTTAGTGTGCATGCTTGAGGGTCTTAAGCCTATTTCTTCAGCTTCTTTTCCCATTCTCCTCCTCCCCATTTTTCTTTTTCCATCTTTGAGGGATGCCAGACATCCTCAATTCCCCCACCTCACTTCAGAGCCACCTTCACATTGCCATTTCCCCCCATCACATTGAGTTTGAGCAGCCTTTGACAATTCTCTTTGCAAATGCCCTTGTGCAGAAAGCGTTACAAGTCAGAACAGTACCCCCTTCCTCATGTACATTCATCTCCCACTTTGGAAAATCATCTTCCATTCTTCTACGTATCCCATTCCCCCCACCCTCATTTCCTTTCTCTCTGCCCCCTCCCCTTATTCTCTTTTCCCCTAGCTATCGCCCTCCTTCTCAGGCACCTCCCGTACAGACCTGTGGAACAGGGAGATGCTAAGCTTTCATGCTGCATACTGCACCAGACTACAGGAGTCTTCCCTGCCTGGCCCAGATGCCATTTGCTGTTTCACCTCAGACCACAGCACAGTGAGTCACTGAGCACGCTCTGCTTCCTGAAGATTTCAGGTGGGATTCCCTCTTGGGAGCATCTCAGTGCAAGAGATTTAAGGGAAGAGCCATCAGGGCATTGGCTACAGCTCCCCAAGGCTCCCAACCCTGCCAAGAGGCTGTTCTAACTTATTTACTCTACAGGACCAGTGCTGGAGTTGACGGAGCTCCACCACATCATGTTCTTCCTTGACCCTGCCTTCACTTCTGGTGCATGTACATGTGAGGAGGGGAAAGGACTGGAGTGGGGAGGCTGTTGCCATAAGATCTGGGTTGGTCCATTTAACATCATTTAGGACTTCGTTACCACCAAGGGCCATTCTCAGTTTGGGTCCTGAATCCAGAGGACAGGGATTGGATCTCAGAGAGAGCATTTGCCCTTGATGCCTACTCTTTCTTTGTTAATTGTCCTTCATCTGAAACAAAAGTCAGCTATGCTAATAACAGAATAGTAGGTTGTGTAAAAGGAACCATTACGTTTTTCATCCTCTCCCTTCCCTCCTTCCCTTCTCCTGTTATCTCTGCTTTTCTCCTCCTTCTTTATCTTTGTGGTGGTAATCCCACATTAGCAGTATTATCAGATCCTCTTACTTCTGCTTCCCACCCGCCCCCTTTTGACTCCCTGGATTGCCATCTAGATGTTGGAGCCCAGTGCTTATGTCTCTGACAGTGCTATTATCAGCCGACACTCTTGTCTCTGTTTTGGCTGATTCTGTTTTGTTGTGACACATTTTTCCCTAGCTGCGGCTATTGAGCCATAAAGCCAGTTTGCCCTGTGCAGATATCATTCTCTCCCTTCACTTAGTGTCAATAAATATGGTTGCACCAGACCCGTTAACTCAATTGTATTCATGAGCAAGGAAATTGAATTTTACCTTTCAAAGTAAAGTGAGGCTTTGCTCTGAGATAAAAGGGCAGAGGGTCGAAGAATGTAAACAAAGTTTGAATACTCTTATCAGAGCTAAAGAGAAAAACTTATGCCAAAACTATTTCTAACAGAGGCCCTATATAAGGAAATCTACAAAACCACTTCCCGTTTCATAGGACAGGATATATCAAAGCTTGGCACGAAT
This sequence comes from Pelodiscus sinensis, assembly GCF_049634645.1. Taxonomy (NCBI): domain Eukaryota; kingdom Metazoa; phylum Chordata; order Testudines; family Trionychidae; genus Pelodiscus; species Pelodiscus sinensis. The sequence goes on from NC_134712.1 coordinate 16,585,297, forward strand.
AACAAAGATAACTTCCACTCTATTTAAATACTATAAGGACATTTAAAGATGGCTTGGGTATAAATCCCATTTTGATTACATTCTTTAACCTTAATTTAATGTTCATCTAAGGGGTGGAGGGAAGAAGAGTCATAGCTTGTGGAAGGGTAACTTACGTTTCTTCTTCAAATGGGTGTGGTACAGGAAGTTTGCATGTAATCTTCTTCCCATTGTGTTACTAGGAAACTTTTACAGCTCATGACTGACCTATATGAGAAGTAATTTAATTTCTAATTATACCAATAAAGGGTGAGCAAGGAAAACAAAACTTATTTTAAAACAAAGAGACCAAAGCCACTGAATCTAGCTTCTGCCCGACTCATCACCCTGATTCTATGACTACTAGCGTGGGTATTAAAATTAAAATCACTGCTAACTGTGATCAATGATAAACTGCCCAGACAAACAATACATGCACAAACACACACATACTCAGATCTTCAACTGTTATAAAATCAACAGAGTTCCGTCACTGTACATCAACTGTGAATCTAGCCTGGAAGACTGAGTTTGGTTAAGGCTCATGATACCCACGTGGTGAAGCCATGAGGGAATTAATCAAGTCATTCATTGCTTTGCCCTTTGTGAGTACCAGTAAAACTCAGCAAGAGCCCATAAAACTGTTACATCGTGCCAGCTCTCACATATTGTACATATGCCACATAAGACAAAGAAAACCATTTTAGAGAGTTCTGACCATTGTATTGGTAACACGTTGCTAGTGTTATCCAGCTTGTAAGCCAATTGTATTAGTTACAAGAATCAGAGGAAGCCATGAAGGGCCAGATCCCTAGGCAGCATAAATGATCATGGCTCCATTGAAACCAATAATGATTTACAGAAAATCAGGATCTGCCCCCAAATCCTTAAAGCTGATCTGTCCCTAAAACACAGCATGCTTTTATTGGCCAATAGTGTAGGACTCTCCAGTGCTGGAATTAAGTGGTGCATCCCCTAATGGGACTCTAGGAATATCTCAATGGCATAACTCTCTCAGGTTCCGATGACACTGGTCTTTAATCCTTTCACTCATCCAGCACTGGAAACTGTCTGTCTTGGGCATCTGAGCAATTTGCAGTGGGGGAAATTCAGCATTTTGGTAGAAAGAAGGGAACATTTCTGTAGTGAGTGTTTTGTATTTTTAAAGGGCAGCTGTTGGAAATGGCTCAGGGGTTTGGAATGTTAGCAGGAATGCCAAGGGAGATGGGCTGGCAGGCAGTGGGAAGGGGAAATGGCCCAGAGTGCATGATAAATTGAAGTCTTGAGATACATTTTATTTCTCACATAGCTCTGCAATGCATCACTGGGATGTCATCACCAGATAAGTGGTGTGTATGGTGGCTGCATACCTTGTACATCCTCCTGTACAGAGGTTTATCATGCTCCTAGCATGAATAATCTCTGTGGGTACTGAGTCAAGGGAAAGAGAGGAAGAATTGAGAGAGATATTGAGGAAAAGAGAGCCCATTGTACTCTAGTAGTTGATGACAGCTGGAGAGGTCATGTGTCTTCCCTAATCACTCAGGCTATGTCTACACTGTGCTGGTTTTGCACAAGAAATATGCAAATGAGGCTAAGCATGGAATATCGGGAAAAAAGCGGAAAAATGGCTCTTGCGCAACAGGGGGGTTTTGCACAAGAAGGAGCCATGTAGATGGCTCTTTTTTGCCAAAAGCCTCGTGTGCAAAAAGCGGTCGCTCATTAATTATGCAAACGAGGCTCGGTGATATTCCACGCTTAGCCTCATTTGCATATTTCTTGCACAAAACCAGCGCAGTGTAGACATAGCCACAGTCATGTCCCCAGATCATAGGCCCACCTACTGCTCAGAGTTGGTTCGCTGACATTTAAATTGCTTGGGCCTTTTATATTATAGTCCGTTATTCTTGCCTCTGTGCACATTAAATCTTCTGCTGCAGAAGCCAAAAAAGATGGACAGAGTACGATGCTCAGATTCTTCACAGGTCATTCTGCTTCATGAGAAGCACATGCAATGCACTCAGGGTATGTCTATATTAAGGGGCTTTATCGGAAAAAGGTACGCAAATTTTCGTAAGAGGCATTTCCGAAATTTAGCCTGTCTACACTGGGCCAAATTTTGGAAAAAAAACCCTTTTTTCGGAAGAACCCGTCTTCCTCATGGGAGGATGAAGACAGGGCTTCTGAGCTCATCTGCTCTTCCACAAAAAAAAGCAGAAGAGAAGATGCATTCCCTGGATGTGGTGGACTTTTTCTGGGATATCTCCCTCACTGGTCATCCTTTTCATAGAATCCACTACCAAGATTGGAAGATGGGACATAAGACTAGAAGGGACCATTCCACTTCTTTACTATCATAGGCAACCCCATCATACAATCTAAGGAGTGCAATCCCAAATTCCAGAAGCTGAATGACAGGTGATATATCATCATGTTCCGCCAGTCACTAAAGCTCCAAAGTATTGACTATTGATCAGTAATACTCAGATCCCAGGGTTGATGCAAGTGTAACGTTCTGGTAAAGGCCTTCTTCTAGGTCCATCAGCTGCTTTCTTCCTGCCTTTGTGCCCCTCTTCCTCTAAATGTGTGTTACGAGTTAAAACCCAAAGTCTCCTTCAAAAACAGTGGAACTTAGATGCCTAATTACCTACCTCACTTGTGAAAATGGGGCTTAGGCATTTTTAAAAACTTTAACCCAAATGAATACACTGAAAAATATAGAAATAATTATAAATTATATTGTATTGGCTGCAGCAGTAGGCAGTAGAGGTACATTGTCCTAGTGTAACTCACACACCTAATGTGGCTCACTGTCCTATGCAGTGGCATATAGACCAAAGCAACAGCTAGAAACAAGGACCTCTATAGCCTAAGCTGGCTTTATAGCTTACTAGAATGGCTCCTATATTACAGACCTAGGTTCAAATCTGCCCAGCAGCAGTTACACTAGTGGACTTTTCCTTAGTGAAGTTCAATAATATGCAGGGGCCTCCTCAGAAATGTTTTTCAGAGCATATTTAACAAGTGAACCAGAAAGATTCATAACTGCATTTTTCATGGTATTTTTCAATGAGCAAGCTTCAAATAGCATGGGTCTTATATAAGTAATAACTCTGTTAATTACTGAAGAAAACTAAGAAGGGTACTAGTGCACTGATAACTCACAATGTGAGGGAGCTAATGCAGAGATCTTATTGCATTTGAGCGATAGCATCTTAGCTCTTTATGATGCCAGACAGTGAATGGGAACAATTGCCAAACTATGTGCTGTTTTTCCTCGGCAAGGGCATACCTGCTGTGTGCAGGAACACCAGAAGCATGCTGGGTGACTCTGAAAAGTGAAAGGAAGAGAGACCAAAGATCAAAACAAGCTTGTTTTGTTCTCACCACTGGGTGTGTCCTCATTCCGCACAAGGAAGTAATGTGGTCTAACATCCTGATCAGCTGAGAAGCCTAATTTCTCAGCATTACTTTGACAGAAGTTCAATTTTCATATACCCTTTCCCTCACATCAAATGCTGTCACAGCTTCACATGGGAGCATCAGTCTCATCCCAAAGCTGGACAGTCTAATTAAATGCTATTCAAAGGCTTGGTCTCAATTAAACCGGAAAACAACCAATTGTGAAGAGGCTGCTCCAGAGTTTTCAAGGCTTGTCCTTCACCCTCCCGCTCCTCTGAACTCATAAACACTGAATAAAGACAGACTTGAACCCCAAACCCGAGTTTTGGGGACGGAAAAGGTGGGGCAGGTGCAAAGGTACATCTGGGAAACTAGTAAGCAAGGCAGATTTATATCCAGGGTAAAAAAGGTGTCTGATTTGGGACAGGGACATACCTGGGAGGTCGACAAATGCCTTTGATGTCGACCACGGAGCGTCCAGACTACTGCGCTGAGCCGACAAACAGCTGATCAGCTCAGTGCGGCAGCCATTTAAATTTAAATGAAGTAGCGAAAAATCGTGGCTTCATTTTCCTATGCCGGGTAGCCTAATTACATGCTTTTGTCGCCAGAGGCATGTAGTCTAGATGTACCCACAGACCCTTGTTCCTTGGCTCACCTGGGCAGAACTATGTCCTAATTCCTTATGGGAAAAGTATTCATCGTCTTCAAAAGAGCAAACACTCTGGCTGCTTGTTTAGCTGCAAGCGTGTCCATATACCCAGCATCAGAAGGAAGTGCCTGTTTGTAAAGTGAATGAAATAGGAAGAAATTATCCACTTGGAGCTAATTCAGGAATTTGTCCTTCCTGATGGAGCTGGGCATGTAGTGCTGATTGTGAACTTTGTTGTCTGATGGTGTGGTATAAAGGAAGGACACACTATTTGAACCTGACTCTGGGGACAGAGGGGAGAGAAAAGAAAGGGGGGGGGGAGGAGAAAGATAAATCAGATTAAATTAAATTTTCCATGTGAATCTTCTAGCGTGCATGCACATGTGGAAACAAAGGAATTCACTAGTGATTTTGCTGTTCTCTTTTTGACAATGGTGCGAGTGCACACAGGCTCGAGTATATTTTGTCTTAGTGAATAGAAAATTGGACTAAGACTCAATAGACCTCCGTTCTATTCCTGGCTCTGCCTCTGGTCTGGTGAATGACCTTAGGCAAATGACTACAGTACATCTCTCTGTGCCACCATAAAATGGGGTGAATGATACCATTATAAAGTTCTTTGAGACCTGATGATGAAAAGCTCTCTCCAGGAGCTCAGTATTAATAAAGCTTCCTTGTTTCACTGTTGCTACAATTATGTGTCACATTATTTACCTCTCTCCACAGCTTCAAAGACCTTTTTTTGACTCCCCTTTCTAAGGGCTTTTCTGCACAGGAAGTTACTCTAGAATTGGTATTCCTGATTAACTCTTGGTGTGTATGCCCTTATTCTGGAATAAGAGTGCCCTATTCTGAATTTGCTTAATCTACTAAATTAATTTAGAATAAGATGCTGTTATCTCTCCATTTTTAGGGCTTGTCTACACAGAGAAGATAGTGAAGATTAAAGTAAAGTGTGAATCTAGAGTACAATTTTGAGGCCATGTCTACCCTATGCAGAAGATCAACACTGCTGCACTCCAGGGTTCGAATTAGTGGGTCTAATGAAGACCCGCTAATTCAAATTGAGAGCGCTCCCCCATCGGCACTGGTGGTCCTGCTCCTCATGAGGAGTAAAGGAAGCTGTTGAGGATGTTTGCTTCTCCTGTAGTGAGGACGGCATGTTCTCTTCAAAGATTTAACCGCTAGTGATAGTATAGTGCTTAATCAAAGGAAAAACTGAGATGACCACAATAGGTTAATCAAATCAGTAAAACAATATAATCACTTAGTTTGCTTAGGTGCTCTCTTTTTTAACAGGATGTGAGGTCAACACTTATTACCAGCAGAATTTTTTTTGTTTGGATGTCACCAAGAACATAGCCTTCTTAGCGACCGAGCTCTCATTTGTGTGGTTTCCTGAAAAACTCTGTTCTCTGACTTCTTGGAATAGGTTACAAGACATTTTGTTGATGAATATGAAATCATTCTGTTTACACCACATGGCTGGTTGAGCTTTAGACTGCCTGAATCAAACTGATCAAAACAGGGTCCTTCATTCACTGCTTCCAGTGATATATTTTTCAATAATAGTGCTTGATCTGTGGGGAAGAATCCACCCACCTACTCCCTCATTTTCACAACTGTAATTTCCCTTTCTCCGCAGATGATTGGGTATCCAGCATAAGGTTATAGAACTTAGTATCTCATGCACCCTCCCAAATTCAGACACTGGTATAAACATAGCAGAGGGCAGCAGGACTCTTACAAAATAATTCAAGTAGCCTTTATGTTCCCTTTACTTTGGACTGCTGTAGAGTGAGGTTGACGTGATCAAACATTGAATGGAAAAGATTTGTACCCTTCTCGTTACTGGTATATTTTGATGACAGTAATTTTTGCAGTAAATATTGGCATGTGTGTGCAAATTATTGTGAATGTGATGGGCTCCAGTGAGTATGGAATGAGCCCAAACATACCCGCTCTGAACTGTCTTCTTTTCTGTCCATTGACTGAGTTCCATGAGGCAGGGACTGTCTTGTCTTGAGTGTCTGAAGCATCATGGCTGTGACCAGAAACAAATATAAAATAGACAAGGTACGTTTCATGAAGACTTTCTGTGTGGATTTGTATTCCCAAACTTGAAGTGATAATATGATTAAAGATGAAAGCTCATTGCTTCCCAAAATATTCTTGCTCACCTGATCATTTTTCTTCTTTACACTTATGCTGAATATTCACTGGTGGTTTCTTGCCCAGAAGATCTAACTTAGATGCTCCACGGCTCAAATGTTTGTTGTGGTGAAGAATGTGGCCAACTCACTATTCTAAGAGTCTGCCCATGCCCATTTTGTTGCATGCAGAAATATTGCTAACACCCATGCCATCCCACTTACAGGGCATGTTAAATTACTTTGCTTTGATGTTAAGTATGGGGCTGATTCTGGATGCATGCCAACTGCCTCCTATAAGGTGCGGAAAATCTTCAAATCCCATTAAACACACAAAAGGCACTCACCATACAATATTAAAGGGGGTTAAGAGTATAACTGCTTATCTATCAGAGATCTACTCCAATTATCTGTACCAAAGTGCAACAGTTCTTGAGAAGAATCAACTAGTACAATAAACATAGCAGAGGGAGCGGGGGGTCTTTTGTGTCGTAAAGGTTTCATATCTTCCACATATTAGCTAAAAATGCTACTGCCAGGAAAGCAATTTTCTGCTGAATCAGTCAAAAGGGTGAGGAACCCTGCTGCTCCATCTGTGCAGAAATTATTCTTATCTCATTTCTGCCCTTCACAGCTCTATTTTATTACTGAATAATAAAATCCATAAGATGTAAGCATCTCCAGCAGAAGGACCAGAGAACAGCATTTCTTGTGTTGTTTGCCCCAAGGCAACAATTACTAACAACACTGTGCAATATCTATATGTTGAAGCAAGAATTTTCATCCCAATGCACTTTACAAACTCTGGGTTGGTTGTAGGACCTGGTGTGGTACAGCCCAGTCTAACGCCAATGCTATAGAGCATAACCAAAGTTGGTTGGGGGGAAATGAGGGAAGTAGCCCTCTGCAGCAACTTAGAAAGTGTTCAAAGCAGCCAAGCCACATGCCCTGCTCAAAGGCAGAGTCTGTGACTGCATTCTTCCTCACCAGTCATGGTCCATGATAGGATGGTCTTGCCAAAAAATACCACAGGACCCTTACTGACCACAAGTGGGCTGGAGTCAATTCTTTGTCTTATGGCTCACCAAAAATATGGAATCGCTAACAACATAGTGACTCTCTATCCCACACGGCAACATCAGTTCTGAGGAAGAGTTCCATTTACTAAACATCAACATCCCTTCCAGCAGCACATTGATTTTCCATTCAACAACAAAAATGATTAGGGGTTTGGAACAAGTGCCATAAGAAAAGAGATTTAAAAGACTGGGACTTTTCATCTTAGAAAAAAGGAAACAAGGGGGAGATATGATAGAGGTCTATAAAATCATGACAGGTATGGAGAAAGTGAATAAAGGAAAAATTATTTACTTGTTCCCATAACATAAGAACTAGAGGTCACCAGATGAAATTAATAGGTAGCAGATTTAAAACAAACAAAAGGACGTTTTTCTTCATGCAGCACACAGTCAGCCTGTGCAACTCTATGCCAGAGGATGTTGTGAAGGCCAGGACTTTAACAGGGTTCAAAAAAGAACAAGATAAATTCCTGGAGGTCAATACTTATTAGCCAGGTTGGATGGGAATGGTGTCCCTAGCCTCTGTTTATCAGGGTCTGGAAATGGATGACAGGAGAGGGATCGTTTGATGATTACATGTTCCGTTCCCTCCCTCTGGGGCATCTGGCATTGGCCACTGTTGAAAGACAGGATACTAAGCTAGAGGGACCTTAGGTCTCACCCAGTATGCCCGTTCTTATCTTCTTATGTTCTTTATTCCTAATGCTCATCCAGAATTGACCAGGCCTACGGAGTTCAAGGTAGTGACTCTGAACCGGGTACCAGTCCTTGAATATAATGATCTCAGTATGTGTGTGAAAAGTCTTGGGGCCTGATCCAAAGCCTATTGAAATCAATAGAAAGATTCTCATTGATTTCAGTGGGATTTAAGTTGTGTCCATAGTGAAAAACACCCTTTCAGATTCTACATTTGTATTGATTCTTATTGGCAAATGCCACTTTTTACTAAATGGCAACAGCTGTCATCATTTGACTGTTTACATAACTCTTATATTAACAACTTTTTCCCAATGTGTTGAAGTAATTAATTAATAATATATAGAGAATGTTTGCAAACACAGTTTCTTCCAATTAAATACAGGACAACTATTTTTTCATCTTCTCAGGCAGCATGTCACTAAGACAGGTAATTAGCAAGTTGCAGAATCTCCAGTTGTGCTCCATATGGCAAAAAGGAACAGCTACCAAATCCATCAGTCTCACTCTCCTTACTAGTGGCATTATGTGCATGCAAATCTCTACAATCTCAGAGGCGCATGAGAGCCACAGCTGGTGTAAATTGGCACAAGGCAGTTGGCAGATATTCACGTGTGTTAATTTACAACAGCTGGGGATCCAGTTTTTCATTTTGATGCTTCCACTCACACCAGATCAGCTGAAGGTAGGGAGGATAAGGCATCAGCTGATGCTTTATCCATTAGGCCACATGGAAGCTAGGAAGAGATTCAATATCAGAGACATACTGGAAAACACAGGTCTCCACTAGCCAATTTCTGAAACCTGATCCGTTATAAGACTACATGTTGTATTTCTATATAATAAAATAATAATCAGTGCTAATACATAATACTTAGATGACCAGATTCTTGCTGGTCCTCCATGGTGGCACAAGAAGATGTCTGTACCTTTCCCCCAGTAGCCAGAATTCTGGTAATTTGGCTTCTAGGGCCTCATATAAAATCCATTGAAGTCAATGGAAAGACACTCAGGGTATGTCTACACTACAAAGTTAATTCAAACTAACAGCCGTTAGTTCGAATTAACTTTAATAGGGGCTACACATACAAACCGCTAGTTCGAATTTAAATTGAACTAGCGGAGCACTTAATTTGAACTAGGTAAACCTCATTCTCCGAGGAGTAACGCCTAGTTCGAATTAAGTAGTTCGAATTAAGGGCTGTGTAGCCCCTTAATTCGAACTAGTTGGAGGCTAGCCCTTCCCAGGTTGCCCTGGTAGCCACTCTGGGCCAAACCAGGGAAACTCTTCTGCCCTCCTCCTGGCCCCGGAGCTCTTAAAGGGCCACGGTCTGACTACAGTGCTTGTGCCAGTTGCAAGCCTGCCAGCACCCAGCCAGCAGACCCTGCACCTGGCACGGCATAAGCCAGCCACCCGCTGCCACCCAGCCCTCCGCCACTTCCCAGGACCAGGCTGGTGGCTCACAGGAGCCTGCCCGGGGCTGCAAGAGGCAGGCGCCCGCCTGGTCTAGTGCGGAGATCGTGGACCTCATCGAGGTTTGAGGGGAAGCCTCCAACATCCACAATCTCCACACTAGGCACAGGAAAGCGGCCGTCTAGGGCAGGATATCTTCCAGCCTGGCCACCAAAGGCCACATGCAAACCCAAGAGCAGGATTGCATGAAAATCAAGTTGGTCCAGTGAGACCCCCGACCCTGAGCCCTGAGCTTAGAACATAAGAACATAAGAATGGCCGTACTGGGTCAGAACAAAGGTCCATCTAGCCCAGTAGCCTGTCTGCCGACAGCAGCCAGCACCAGGTACCCCGGAGGGGATGGACCGAAGACAATGACCAAGCGATTGTCTCATGCCATCCATCTCCAGCCTTCCACATACAGAGGCCAGGGACACCATTTCTACCCGCTGGCTAATAGCACTCCATGGACCCAACCTTCATGAATGTATCTAACTTCTCTTTAAACTCTGATATGGTTCTAGCCTTCACAGCCCCACAGGTTGACTATGTGCTGTGTGAAGAAGAACTTTCTTTTAATAGTTTTAAGCCTGCTACCCATTCATTTCATCTAGTGTCCTCTCGTCCTTCTATTATGGGAACTAATGAAAAACTTTTCTTTATTCATCCTCTCCACACCACTCATGATTTTATATACCTCTATTATATCCCCCCTCAGTCTCCTCTTTTGTAAGCTGAAAAGTCCCAGTCTCTTTAGCCTCTCTTCATATGGGACCTGTTCCAAACCCCTAATCAGTTTAGTTGCCCTTTTCTGAACCCTTTCCAAGACCAAAATATCTTTTTTGAGGTGAGGAGACCACATCTGTACACAGTACTGAAGATATGGCATACCATAGTTTTATACTTCCCCTCCTCCTTCTTCCCCTGGCTTCCCCCTTCCAGCTCCCTCCTCCCAGGTTTCCACCTCCCCTCTCCCACCCTCTCCCTTCCCCTCTCCCACCTCCTTTTCCTAGAGGTTAATTCCCCTTCCCCCCAGGTTTTGTTAAATTAAGAGAGTTTCTATTTTTGAACACACGTGTCCTTTATTTTTTACATCAGGAAGGGGAGCTACGGAGGGGTAAGTGGAAGGAGGTGAGGGAGGAATGGGGCACAAGCCCCTGATGGGGAGGACTGGGGTGGCTCTGCGGGCTCCTCGGGGTGGAAGCTCTCCTGCAGGGTGTCCTGGATCCTGACAGCTCCCCAATTGACCCCCCCCCCCCCAGACGGCAGCCTGCAGCAAGTGCAGCTGGGCTGATGGCTGAGTGCTGTGAGGTGCCGAGTATGGGCACTCAGGGCACTCCAAGACAGGACTGCTTTGCTGTCCCTCATCGAGTTAGACAAGCAAGCAGGGAACCCTGAGAGCTGTCTGTCTGGGGTGGGAGTGGGGGTGAGGGTGGGGTCCCTTTAAATACAGCCCTCGGCTAGCCTGAGGCAGCAGCTCCACACTCTAAGTCCTAACCTGATGCCCTGCTGGCACTGGTTCCGGCCAGCCTTAACCTCGGTTCAGGGTCCACTCAATGTGGACATGCTATTTCAAATAAGCAAAACGCTAATTCGAATTAGTGTTTAGGTCTAGATGCACTAATTCGAATTAGCTTATTTCAAATTAACTAATTTGAATTCAGCTAGTTCGAATTAGTGCTGTAGGGTAGACATACCCTCATTGATTTGTGTGGGATTTGGACCAAGCCTCTCAAGGACCAGGAACAATAGAGAGGATTAAAGAAATATCCAAGAAGGTGGGCCTAGGCTTTGCAGTCGCTGAGGGAGCTCTTGCTGCTCCAGAGTGTGGTTTCCATAGCAACCCCAGTTGCCCATCCTGTCCGTGGAGGCACATATCCGCAGATAGGGAGCAGAAGCTCGCAGACCCTAAGCCTGCAGGTCTGAAGCTTTGTAAATAGAAGGTGGTGGCTGCCCAAAGCAGAGATGTCTGGATGGTTGATGGGTGCAGAAGTGGCCAAAGACCGAGGGGCCTGCCTGCACACTGTTACAGAAAGCTTTTGTAAAAATATATATTGCACTGCGCATGTGCTGCGTGCCTGGGGCAGGTGCCGGCAATGCACCTTGGGCCGGCACCACGCATGGGCCGCGCGCCCAGGGCCGCCCACGAGCCATGTGCCCCAGGCCAGCACCGCACATGTACCCCGAGGCCAGGGCTGGGACCGCCCACACGCCCCGGGCCAGCCCTGCGCATGTGCCGCGCGCCCAGGGGAGGGGCCGCCCCATGTGTCCTGCGCCTGGAGCTCGCACTATGCATGTGCCGCGCGCCGGGGGTGGGGCCAGCCCAGATGTTTCAGCGGGTGCACAGAAATGCCCCGGCAGGCGGGCACCGTGTTGGGGACCACTGATATATGCCATCAAGTGCCAGCAGTGCCCCTCTGCCATGTATATTGGTCAAACTAGACAGTCTCTATGACAAAGGATTAATGGACACAAATCAGATATTCAAAATGGTAACACAGAAACCTGCTGGGGAACATTTTAACTTGCCTGGGCACTTATTAACGGATCTAAAAGTGACTGTCCTCTTACAAAGCAATTTCAAAAACCAGCTGGAGAGAGAAACTGTGGAACTTGCTTTCATATGCGAATTTGATAAATTGACCAAGGTTAGAACGAAGACTTGAACTGGATGGACCATTATATTCAACACCCAAATGACATCAAAAGCTAAGTATCGGACACTTACAGCCCACTCTATTAGCCTCATTTAACAAGGACACTGATCCAGGAGCAGAGGGCCCTGACCAGGGCGCAGAGGAGGAGCCGCAGGAGCCACCATGGAGGGTGCTATGCTGCCAGGACCCCCGAGCTGTCCCAGCAGCTGAGTGACCAGGGTCATCCGGGGAGGCCACAATATGTGAGTGCCATCACTGTCCCCTTCCTGGGCGCGGGGCAGGGAGGGAGACCAGGGACCACACGCCTGGGCCTTGCTTACCACGGATCACAAAGCAACCTGTGCATGTGCAAGCACGTGCCGTGCCACCCCTGGGCAGGTGGCTCCAGCTGCATGCCACACAGAGGCCGTGGCCTGATAGCTCTGTGTAGAGGGGGCTTGTGAAGGGAGGGTGTCCTGCTGTGTCCTGCCCCGGGGTCAGGAGCATGTCAGGTCTCAAAAAATGAGGAGTAACATTAGTTCGAACCAAGGGGTTTGGTTCGAACTAACGTGTCCCGGTGCACACTTCCTGGTTCAAATCAGCTGTGATTCGAACTAGCGTGCCGGCGAGATCATGCTAATGAAGCACAGGATATTTAAATCCCCTCTTCATTGACTATTTAAAATGCCTACATTTGCAACCCTAGTTCGAACTAGGTGCTAGTGTAGACATACCCTTTGGTGCCACAGAACTTCTCATTGGGCCTTGTCTATGCTTTTGCGCAAAATATTGCCAATGTAGACGTAGCCTGAGAGCATACACACTGCAATGAAGTTTTTGAAAAACAGTTTTGGCAACAAAAACTTCTTCCTCTCCCAGAGACTTTTGTCTTTTCCCCTCCCTTTATTGTTGACAACGAGCAAGTATGGACTTTGTTGTTTGTTTTGTCTGCAGAACTGGATTCCGCCAGTATCCCACAAGGCCTGCTCTGATGGCCATGCTCAGTGTTTTTGTTGCCCTACAGATATGTGCCCCTCCCTTTTTAAAGCTCCAGAAAATATCTGACAGCTGAGTGAGCTGCTGCATTTGGGGAACAAACAAAAAGAGCAAATCCTTGGAATGCTTCCATTGTGCCCTGTTAGGGTACGTCTAGACTACCAGGTTTTGTCGACAGAAGTTTTGTTGACAGTAACTGTCGACAAAACTTCTGTCGACAAAGAGCGTCCAGACACATTGAGTTCTGTCGACAAAGCAAGCTGCTTTGTCGACAGAACCCTGTAGTCTAGACGCAACCCTACAGGCAATAACACCTTCTGTCGACAGAACTCTGTCGACAGAAGGTGTTATGCCTCGTAAAATGAGGTATACCAGCGTCGACAAAACTGCTGAGTTCTGTCGACGTTATGTCGACAGAACTCAGCAGTAGTGTAGACGCTGGTAGAGTTTTGTCGACAAAAGTCCACTTTTGTCGACAAAACTCAGTAGTCTAGACACACCCTTAGAAACAGAGTGATAGGCAGATTGCTGCGGCAGGGGCTGGAGTGACTGCTCTGCTGCTTTGTAATTCCTTAACATGGAGAGCTCCGAGCTACTCATGAGGCTACTCCCAACAGCTGAGAATGCTGTAGGAGAACTCGGAGGGAATCCCAAGAAGTGCAGGAACAGCTCTGCCTTCCCACAACTCTGCACTGTGGGACACTTACCCACAGTGCTTTGCTCTGTCGACAGCGGATCTAACAATGTGGTCATGAAATGTTGACAAAGGGAGGCAGAAAAACCAGTTTGACCCTTTTTCACTTTTGCTGACTTCTGCATGTGGACAGCACTTTTGTCACCAAACCTTCCCAGTGGAGATATAGCCTTGTTTTCTATGAAGCAGTTAGCAATGTGACTGACTGGGTTCAGTACACGCAAGAGACTCACACGTGTGATAAGGTGATAGGTCCCTTTGCAGATTTAATAAACAGCAGGTAATCATATCTCCAAACCCTTACTCCATGATTTGAGGACACAGTTCAGAGAGTAAGGGGTCTCCCAAACAACCTTCCTGATTCGCTCACTTAAAAGATAGTGACTTGCAATTCTGCGTTGGAGCTGCATGTTGAGAGTTGACTCCTCTGTCCCTGCAGAGGGGCTGACAGTCTCTGCTGGCAGGCATCCTCTTTATGCAGGAAGTGACAGCACATTTTCTAGTCTTCAGAAGAATAGGCTTATGAATATGAATATGATATAACTGGAGGATGCTCTATGTCAGATGCTTCATGTGAGATACCATTGGAAAGGTTGCAGTCTACAGACTATGATTATCCCATTTGTATGCATGTGTCATTTTTGAAGATCAAGTTAAGACTGGGACTTTTCAGCTTAGAAAAGAGGTGACTAAGGAGGTGAAACAAAAAACAGGACTGTGTAGCACTTTAAAGACTAGCAAGATGGTTTAATAGGTGATGAGCTTTCGTGGGCCAGACCCACTTCCTCATCACCTATTAAACCATCTTGTTAGTCTTTAAAGTGCTACACAGTTCTGTTTTTTTGTTTCAGCTGCACCAGACTAACACGGCTACATTTCTACCTCTGTGACTAAGGAGGGATATTCATCTGCAAACATCTGGAAGAAAACAAGGTGACAGGTAACAGCCAGCATGGATTTGTAAAGAACAAATCATGTCAAACCAATCTGATAGCTTTCTTTGCTTAAGATAACAAGACTTGTGGATAAGGGAGAAGCGGTGGACGTGGTATATCTAGACTTTAGCAAAGTATTTAATATAATCTCGCATGACCTTATCAATAAACTGGGGAAATACAACCTACATGGGAATAATAAGGTGGGTGCATAACTGGCTGGATAACTATTTTCAGAGAGTAGTTATTGACGGTTCATAATCATGCTGGAAGGGCATAATGATTGGGGTTCCACAGGGGTCTGCTTTGGGACCATTTCTGTTCAATATCCCCATCAACTATTTAGATATTGTCATACAGAGTACACTTACTAAGTTTGCAGATGATATCAAACTGGGAGGGGTTGCAAGTGCTTTGGAGGATAGGGTCATAATTCAAAATGATCGGGACAAGCTAGAGAAATGGTCTGAGGTAAACAGGATGAAGTTTAATAAGGACAAATGCAAAGTATTCCACTTAGGAAGGAACAATCAGTTTCACACAAAGGGTATGTCTACACTGGCCTCCTAGTTCGAACTAGGGTGGCTAATATAGGCATTCAAACTTGCAAATGAAGCCCAGGATTTAAATATCCCGGGCTTCATTTGCATGTTCCCAGGCGAGCGCCATTTTTAAATCCCCTTAGTTCGAACTGACTGCCTGCGGCTACACGTGGCAGTCAGAAGTTAATCCGAACTAAAACCTTAGTTCAGATTAACTGTTACTCCTCCTGCTAATACCAGACTGTCCGGTACAATGCCAGACACCTGGTAACCCTACCCGCCCCTCCTCCCCCGCGGCAGCCTGGCTGAGCGCGCAACACTCAGCCGAGTCGTCACGGAGGGAGGGGAAGGGGGTATGTTGGTGATGTACATGGCCAGGGGGCGGGGCCATTTACATCACCACCCCCCTTCCCCTCCCACTGTGGTGCTCAGCTGAGTGCTGCACCCCTCAGCCGGGCCGCCGCTGGGGAGCCAGCAGCACAAAGTGCCATTTGGGCTCCCCCACCACAGGAGGGGAAGGTGGTGTGGGGTGGTGACGTACACGGCTCTGCCCCTTGGCCGTGTACGTCGCTGCCCCACCCCCCTCCCTCACAGCAGCCCGGCTGAGCAAGCAGCACTTAGCCAAGCGCCACGGCGGGAGGGGAAGGGGAAGGGGGATGGGAAGAGACAGAGGGGAGGGAGAAGCAGGAGGAGGAGGAGAAGAGAAAGAGAAAGAGAGAGTGAGAGGCAGGAGGAGGAGAAGAGAAAGAAAGAGATGGAGAGAGAGGCAGAAGGCGAGAGAGGCAGGAGGCGGAGGAGAGCTGAGAGAGGGGGGGGGAGGCAGTAGGAGGAGAGAGGGAGGAGAGAGGGAGGAGAGAGAGACACAAACAGAGACGGCGCGAGAGACCAGAGGCTCAGGAGAGAAGACCAAGGTGGAGGAGAGACCTGAAAATCCCGTCTTATGATGGGCTAATTGACTAGTAACGTAAGAACTAGGGATTACCAAACAAAATAAATAGGTAGTAGGTTTAAAACAAACAAAAGAATGTTTTCTTCACACAGTGCACTGTCAATCTGTGGATCTCCTTGCCAAAGGATTTTGTGAAGACCAGGACTTTAACCGGGTTCGAAAAAGAACTAGATTCATTTATGGAAGTTAGGTCCATCAATACTTATTAGCCAGGATGGGTACGGATGGTGCCCCTAGCCTGTGTTTGTCAGAGGCTGGGAATGGGTGACAGAAGATGGATCACTTGATGATTACCTGTTCTTTTCACTTCCTCTGGGGCATCTGGCATTGGCCACGGTTGGAAGACAGGATACTGAGTTAGATGGACCTTTGGCCATTCTTATGTGCTTATGTATTTACAATACATTGCTCTGGATTTTGTTTTTCCAGCACATTGTTTGATGAGAATAGTGCTGCATACAAAAAATATTTCCTTACTTGATACAACAGGAGGGTTTGACTGAAAATAAATGTGAATGCATACAATGAGCGAGTATAATCACACAGGACTGAGAGTGAGGGGGAAACAGAGACATGAAGTGACTTGCTCAAGGTCACACTGCAGATCAGTAGCAGAGGCAGGACTAGAACTCACTTTAATAACAGCAATGGAGCATCAAGCTCAAGGAGGATTGTTTGGGTAGTTGATTGATTGGTTTGTTTAAGTGACACTAGATGGCATCCTGTTTATTAAGTATGAAGTGTTTCTAGCAATTCAGATTATTCACTGTAATAACACTAATATTTATTACTTGGGTTTTCACTGAGTTCTTGGAAGGTTCCTCTGCCATTGCTCTTTCAAAAACAGTAGCAGGAAACTTTCTCTTAACAGGTCCTGGGGTGCAGCCGAGAATGGATCTAGCAAAGAGGTTGGCGCTGGAATTGAAATGGCAACTGGAGTAATTTGGGGCCTAGTTCTTTGGTCTCAGGATATGAGCTTTCCCCTCTGGCTTCAGTGAGGGAGACATTATGCTGTGGAAAGCATATTCACAGACTAGTGAATAGAAAGTCTAACTCAGAGGATGAGGACCATTTTTCTTCAGCAGAATCTGAGGTAACCTTGAGAGACTACTGAAGGACTGAGACTATAATAATCTCTAAGTTCCATTTGGGGGTTTCAATTGGGGTTCTTGCAAGGCAGAAAGTCCCTTTCAATTTGAGGAGCCATAGGGATAATTTGATCTCCTTTTGGGAGAACGACCTTGCACCTCTCCCACATATTCTCCATTAGTGTCCAAAATCTCATCCATCCAGACCTTGTTTAGACCAGAGAAGTCTTGAAGGAGTCAAAACTATCAGATTCCTTTTTCTAATAACAAGACAAGGGAGATAGTAATATGATGTGGTGACAACTCTGCTGGTCCCAGACTCGCTGGAAGAATCACTAAAAGATTTACAGGGTGTCTTCGCTATAAGTCGCCCCAGTATACAGCTATTCTGCACTAATGTCGTTGATGCTTGTAGGAACTGATGCGTATAAGTCCTCCCATTCCCTGCTGTTAAGTCACGCAAAAAACCCCAATTTGTGCAAATGGAAGTCAGCTGTGGGGGGAAAAAAATCCCCGCTTTAATAAGTCTCTTGGACCATATCTTGGACTATAGGGAGAACAGCCTGTAGTAACTATCAGTCCAGTCTCACAGCCTGCTCCCTTCTTTTAACATCTTATTACCCCATTCTTGTTTGAGGAGCTCTAAAGCATTTAAGGGCTCTGATCATCTGGCAAAGTTTGCCAGGAGAAGGAGGAGGTTCAGTGGGGTGAATACCCCCCAAAAGTATTCTATAAAGTGGCAAAGTTTGAAGAAGTGTCAGACTTTCAGTTTTGAAGGTCACAGGTACAACTGCTTCTTTTACCGTGAAGTAGACGGTATAAACATTTCTTGTAAGCTGAGCTAAGAAACCCTCCATCAGTAGCACTAGTAGATTCTCAGAGTGTCTCATCCACTCACTGTTTCAGGAGAAGTGGGGTCTATTATCCATTGATCTGTCATTTCGCGATATTGCACTCCAGTGAGACAAATGAGCAACTGGCGAGAAAAGGAGTGAACCTCTGCTGGAAACAAGTTCTTCAAAGGGGATGACTTTATCTGCTCTGGGAGGAGGAGACAGTAAGGGGGATTTTTCTGGTGTTTTTTTTTTAAAAAACTAGGTGAAACATTATAGAGAACAAATAGTTGGGTCACTGAGGGTGTCTCTGTCATTCCTGATCATGATTTTTCAGAATTTTTAGATATGAATTCTAGAGGTAAGCGAGCTTTAGTGTTCCAGTCAGTACCTAACTCCCCTACCCTCTGCTGAATTTGGGGGAACTTTGAGTGAACCTCCAAACTTGGTGGCTCAGCTCTGTTAGCATAATAGGCCCAAACCAGAGAAAATTTCTCAGGGGAGGTACATTTTATTCTCCCGTGAGTTAGCTACAGTTTGTTCTTCATCTGATCTTGTCAGCTGACTGAGCATGTCAGTCTATCTGCTTTGCTCATCTACCATTAATGCCCAGCTTCTGTGGCACTTGAAGAACATGAAAAATAAACAGCCACAGAACTTGGGAGGGTTTGAATTTAGATCTGACTTCTGATAATGAATAAATGGTTACATTCTTTGTCTTCTTGCCTCTCAATCAGGATGCTTCATCATTTAATATCTATACTAAAAGAGATATGCAGGTCTTAATAAAATCAAATTTTCTCTCTGCCAATAAAGCAATAGAAAAGAAATCCAAAAGAATATATTTCCTATAGTCTCAGTGGCTGAGAAAGAATTTGTGTATGCTTTTCCACTCACTATCCAAACCCTATTCTTAAAACATTTAGCCCTGGTATAGAGCAGGTCCAAGACCTATTATTTTGCAGCATGAACACAGGTCAAGCCAAAGACCCAAGTCAGAAGGTCTGCACAGTGCAGTACGGACACATAAGCAGAGCTGAAAGATATTGGTCCAGCAGTTGTAAATCAGGGTTACAAAGCAGTGTGGATGCTAAAGCAGAGTATGGAAACACCAAATCTACAAGCCTGCATCCCACAGACCAGGGCTAATGTGCAATACAGACATACCCAGAAACTTCCAGGAGCCCATTGGGCGTTGAATCTTCAGACCAACTTCAATAATAATCACCTAATTTGGGGGTACTGCTAAAGTGGCTCAGCCTTTTAAAATCAATTTCTCTCCCTGGGAATGATCTAGCAAGGAACAGTGTTCACCACTACCACTGTGCACATTGCCCCAAGTAAATAAAAACTATTTTCGCCTGTCTGTACATGTGACAGGGCGCTCGCCCTGCACTGGCCCTTTAAGGGCAGACCCCGGCCTGAACCAGGGCCGGGGAATTTAGCCCAGCTGAGGCTGTACTAGCCCATTAGGGCCCAGCTGGGCGCTAGAATAGAGAATGGGCTGCTGCTGTGGAGAGAGGCAGTGAGAACCTGGCTGCTGAGGGAGGAGGAGGTTCCCTGGAGCTAGGGCAGGGCTGGGGAGGCCAGGCAGGGCTAGGGGAGCTCTGGCCTGCAAATCCTCAGACTGCAGGGCTTGAAGGAAGGCCCGCTGGAGGAACATCAACCCCCGGAAGGGGGGCTCAGAGACAGACTTGGGCACTGCCGGAGGGCAGTGTGGCGAAGAGGACGCCGCAGCTGGGAGTAAAGAGGGGAGACACCACCCCAGAGAAGGCACCCTACCTGCCAAGGGAGCCAATTCCTGAGGACAGATGGCAGGGGGATACGGTGGTGAGTGCGAACCCCCTCACAGGTCCTATAATGAAGAGGTCCGGAAACTCTTAAAAAGATTGTGTCCATGAAACTATTGTGTGTAGTTGCCAAGGTTGCTAAAGTAATCAGTGATTTTTGGGTGCTAAACACATGATACTTTAAAGGAGCCTGACTTGCATTAAGAATAGAGCACCCACAATCAGAAAATCACCCTCCTCCTTTAAAGTATGTCAAGTTGGGTACGCAAAGCTTGAGGCATCAGAAATCACTACTCATTCTTGAAAATTCTTGTGCTCCCTCTGCCTCTATTTGTCTCTTGTCCCATACTGAGATGATAAGTTCTTTAGGGCAGGGACCATGAACGGATCTAATCACATTGCTCAATGCACTACTGGAAGGCTCGCTCTTAATCCAGGGATAAGCAAAATATAAGAACTCGATAGAATAGATTAGACTTTTTGTTCTGTTTGCATAGGGGTTCTGATCAATGAGCAGGATTCCAAGGTTCTACCACAATGCATATAATACTCTGCACCATTTTAAATACCAGCATTTTCTACCTCATAGTGGTGTCTGAAATACCTCACTCCTCTCATCTTTAGAGAATAACACAACTGAGGAAACTTTGTAGTAAATGTTTCTGTCAGGGCTGTTCCCCACTTTGGCACTCTAAATGCAGAAGATGGGGGCCCACAAGAAACCTTGAATACCTTGTCTCGTTAGATTCTGCTTACGAAAACTCCCCAGAGTCACAGATGCATTTACTGAGAAAAAACTAAAGCTGCCACCCTCAAGTGATTTAACCCTGAAAAAACAGGAGGGAATGCTTCAATTCCTTCCCCAGAGGCACCCCTAAGCTCTTTTGCCCCAAGAGAGCTTGAAAAAAGGAAAGAGAAAACCAAGCTGTCTCTGGTAGCTGACTGGTCAGTCTTAGGCAGGCAGACACTCACACAAGACTCCCTGTTACTTTCCAGGACACAAGAATCAAATCCTCACCTTAAAAAGGTAATTGTTATTAACAAAACAAAAGATATACTTGGCCAAGCATACTTGATTACTAGGTGTTATAGAGCAACTGAATAAAACAAATTAAGACACAGAGAAAATCTCTGGGAACAATTCTTAGATAGTGAATGGGGGAAGGAAGACATGGATTCACACAGAGAAGTTTAAATCAAACAACCAAAATAAAGAAAAATACTCTGATTGCTACTAAATACACTTTCCCCTCTACTCACAATCCATGCTGATCTGTACTTCAAGGCCCAGTTCACTCCCATGTCCCATATTTCTTATAGGCATGGTAATTCTGATTACTGCATCTGCTCCCACCAACCCTTAACTTAGAATCACACAAAGAGAGCAGGCAAGGTATCTAAATACCATTCAGATTTCAGTACTGTACCCCATTGGTTCTTCTGGACCCCTGCCAATACCCTTCCTAGCTACCTGAGTTTAACCCCTTAGTCACTGGGCGCTGGCCAGCACACCTCCTATCCATCACAGTTGCCAGATATTAACTTCTTATTGATGATGGCTCTAGATCAATTTAAATTATGCTATTCACAAGCTGTAGAGCTCTTCCTAGACATACACATGTGCTCTTTACCCACTACTAAAATGCAGCTGAACCTGGAGTAGAACACTGGAGAGCCAAGAAGTCTTAAGAGCAGAACAGGAATGAGAAATGAAGAATATTATATGATATTGAACCAACTGGACTATGTAGGCAGATGCTCGTCAAAGAAACATTTCAGAATTCAACAGTAGCAGAGATGCTTTTTTAAGTATGAAAATATCTCCAAATGTGGGATAGGGTATTTAGGACAGCTCTGCTTAGATGCAGGCTTAGTCACATTAAGAAGGTATAACAACAGATCCTCAGTTGGTGGAGCTATCCTGATTTACACTAGCTGAGAATCTGGCCTAAAGACTCCGGTCCTGTCTATGCTACCTAGTCTTATTTGACCTCTAGCAATTTTTTTTCTCTCTCTGCAGCTACCTCGCAGCTATTGATTTTAGCAGGTAGAAAATATGTTAACAGTAATGTGGGAGAGAAAGGAAATAATTGGAAAATTGAAGTTTGTAAAATAAACAAACAAACAGAAATGTTCTGTCTTGGCTGTAGGCCACTAAGGGTAATAAAGACACTTTTAGTGATCATAAAATATATGATTTCTCTTTTAAACATTTGTGAGGTTATAAAAAGGAAGGAAGTTCTGGAAGCCTTGAACAACCTAAAGCAGGGGTGGAGAACCTCAGACCCAGAGGCTCAGCATTGGGGAGCCCACGCTGGTACTCCAGCCATCCAACCACACACCATCTACTAGCCTGGGCCCCCCTATGCTCTGGTGTATGCAGGGAATGTGGAGAGCATCTTTTTCCTTCTCAACCAGGGGCTTCTCATTTTGCTTCCCACTTAGGTGCTTCCCCCAATGGATTTTTCTGTGGGTCAGTGGCCCCCGACCCAAAAAAAGTTCCCCACGCCTGACCTAAAGGCAGCATGGTGCATATCCGGAGGAAACTCAGATTAGTGTATCGTTTATGAAGACATCAATTGCACTGTTATGGGCTGAAATAATTTGCTTAGTACCATGTGCATATATAGACCAAAGTTTGATGTGCTTACTTAGTCTTCTTTAGATCCTGAATGGTGACCAAGTAGAAACTGAGTGAGATTGTCAGGAAATGGTTACAGACAGGCGAAAATAGTTTTTATGTACTGTGAGGGGGTTCGCACTCACCACCGTATCCCCCTGCCGTCTGTCCTCAGGAATTGGCTCCCTTGGCAGGTAGGGTGCCTTCTCTGGGGTGGTGTCTCCCCTCTTTACTCCCAGCTGCGGCGTCCTCTTCGCCACACTGCCCTCCGGCAGTGCCCAAGTCTGTCTCTGAGCCCCCCTTCCGGGGGTTGATGTTCCTCCAGCGGGCCTTCCTTCAAGCCCTGCAGTCTGAGGATTTGCAGGCCAGAGCTCCCCTAGCCCTGCCTGGCCTCCCCAGCCCTGCCCTAGCTCCAGGGAACCTCCTCCTCCCTCAGCAGCCAGGTTCTCACTGCCTCTCTCCACAGCAGCAGCCCATTCTCTATTATAGCGCCCAGCTGGGCCCTAATGGGCTAGTGCAGCCTCAGCTGGGCTAAATTCCCCAGCCCTGGTTCAGGCCGGGGTCTGCCCTTAAAGGGCCAGTGCAGGGCGAGCGCCCTGTCACACACCCTCCCCCTTAAGTATCTCTCCCGGGGGGGGGGGGAGGAAGGGGAGGGAAGTACCCTAACGCCCCAATGTACGCCTTAGCTGGGCCAGTAGGGTGTCCCTCTCTTCCTGCAGATTCTCCACTCGCAGGAGCAGCCTACTCCCCTCTTCCAGGGTCTGGACTCCCACTGTGGTCCTCTCGACCACAGCTGGAGTCTGGGTTCCCACCGAGGCCCTGCCTATCCCGAGGCGGGTTCCCCATTTTGCGCTAGGCCTTCGGGCCTCAGCCTTCCCCTTCTTAAAGGCTCTTATCTCCCCCACTCCCTCCTGGGGAGTCGCCTTACGCTGACTCTCTTTCTGGGCCATCCGCCCCCCTCCCTGGGGGCAGTGCCTTTTTATGTGGCCTGCAGCGTGGCAGTAGAAGCACCGTTTGTGCCTCCCCTGGGTCCTGGCCCCCCGCCAGGCCCTTTGTGGCTTAGCCCCTCCTCTCGGGCTAGCCGGTGCCCTGTAGGTCTCCCTGGCGCACTCCCTCTTCAGGTGCCCAGGTTCCCCACAGGCCCAACACCTTCGTAACCCCCCTGTTGCCTTCACAGGGGGGACTCTCCCACCATCCATCCTATCTGGGTGGGACCTCCTTTCCCTAACCCAGTAGCAGCACTCCCTCCTCCTGTGGCCCCGATGTCCACAGGAGAAACAAGTTGCAAGTCCAGGCCCGGGCTCCCAGCCCTTGGCACCTGTGTGTCCCTGGAGTCTGGGTGCCCACCCTTGCAGCGGCCCGACCGGCCTCTTCTGCTGCTCGGCAGGCTGGGCCACCCACGGCCTCCAATAAATGTCCATCTCGTTCGGTAATGTCCCGGGTCCAAACCAGCCCCCTTGGTCGCAGGGCAGCAGGCCCAATGGCCCGAGTTCACCAAAGTAGCCCCCTTGTATCAGGGGGGGACCGCAGACACCCACATTCTCCACCATCTGTGAGGGGGTTCGCACTCACCACCGTATCCCCCTGCCGTCTGTCCTCAGGAATTGGCTCCCTTGGCAGGTAGGGTGCCTTCTCTGGGGTGGTGTCTCCCCTCTTTACTCCCAGCTGCGGCGTCCTCTTCGCCACACTGCCCTCCGGCAGTGCCCAAGTCTGTCTCTGAGCCCCCCTTCCGGGGGTTGATGTTCCTCCAGCGGGCCTTCCTTCAAGCCCTGCAGTCTGAGGATTTGCAGGCCAGAGCTCCCCTAGCCCTGCCTGGCCTCCCCAGCCCTGCCCTAGCTCCAGGGAACCTCCTCCTCCCTCAGCAGCCAGGTTCTCACTGCCTCTCTCCACAGCAGCAGCCCATTCTCTATTATAGCGCCCAGCTGGGCCCTAATGGGCTAGTGCAGCCTCAGCTGGGCTAAATTCCCCGGCCCTGGTTCAGGCCGGGGTCTGCCCTTAAAGGGCCAGTGCAGGGCGAGCGCCCTGTCACAGGACCATAATAGAGTCTAGTTTTCCGTCCAAGTGATCACTTAGATTTCCAACCAGTATCACAACACTGTTTTTCCAGTGCTGCTCTCTGAGTGGTACATGTTTGTGCTGTTCTCTGCAAACACCTGATTTCAGGCTGAGTTACCTTCTCTTAGGGGGGAAAGCCAGGTCTCCTTTCCCTGTGGTGCAAGCAGGGTAGTGCTGAAACAAAGGAGTGCAGGACACAGATTTAATACCTCCTGCACTTTAGAGAGGTGGGGCCAGGACAAGCCAGGGTAGGCTGAGGCCATGCTCAGAGAATCCATGAAGTTGAAGATCCAACAGCTGTCCTGTATGTGAATGCTGGTGAGGAGAGATGTAGAAGAGCTGCTATGCCTGCTTCACCCTACAACTTCCCATAGTGGCTCCTGTGAGTACTTCAACTCCAGAGTCTAGCAGGATCTGATTTTGATGCAAAGCCAGCTGAATTCACTGAAGGGCTGCTGTCCCCTTAATGACAATGGGCCCTGGATTGGGCTCTTAGGCTATGTCTACACTACAGAATTTTTCCAGGATAGCGGAGGTATCCCAGAAAAACTCTATGTCCAGGGAACACGTCTGCTTTTTTGGATTAGTTTCCGAAAAAGCAGGCGCATTCTTTCGGAAGCCCTGTAGTCTTCATTTTATGAGGAAGAAGGACTCTTCCGAAAGAAGAGGCTTTTCCCATATTTGGCCCCGTGTAGACAGGCCAAATGTCTCATAGACTCATAAATTCATAGACTTTAAGGTCAGAAGGGACCATTATGATCATCTAGTCTGACCCCCTGCACAGTGCAGGCCACAGAATCTCACCCACCCCGCCCAGAATAATCCTCTCACTTATATCTCAGATATTGAAGCCTTCAAATACTTTGAAGACCCCAAGATGCAGAGAATCCTCTAGCTGTGATCTGTACCCCATGCTACAGAAGAAGGCGAAAAACCTCCAGGGCCTCTGCCAATCTACCCTGGAGGAAAATTCCTTCCCGACCCCAAATATGGCGATCAGCTAAACCCTGAGCATGTGGGCAAGACTCATCAGCCAGACACCCAGAAAGTTCTCTATAGTAACTCCTATCATCCCTCCATTGACCTATTCCCACTGATAATGAATGGACAATTAGTTACCAAGATCCTGTTATCTCATCAAACCATCCCCTTCATAAACCCATCTAGTTTAATCTTGAAACCAGATAGATCTTTTGCCTCCACTACTTCCCTTGGAAGGCCGTTCCAGAACCTCACTCCTCTAATGGTTAGAAACCTTCGTCTAATCTCAAGTCTAAACTTCCTACTAGCCAGCTTATATCCATTTGTTCTTGTGTCCACCTTGGTATTAAGCTTAAATAATTCCTCTCCCTCCCTGGTATTTATCCCTCTAATATATTTAAAAAGTGCAATCATGTCCCCCCTCAGCCTTCTTTTGGTTAAGGAAAACAAGCCAAGCTCCTTGAGTCTCCTTTCATAAGACAGGTTTTCCGTTCCTCGGATCATCCTAGTGGCCCTTCTTTGTACCTGTTTCAGTTTGAATTCATCGGAAAATGTCGGAAAAGCCTCTTCCGGAAAAAAAAAGTGGAAAAAGGTACACAAATTGCGGTTCACAATTTGCATATCTTTTTCCAGAAGAAGATTGCAGTGTAGACATAGCTTCAGAGCAGTCCAATGGTTACTTCTAAAAGGGACCACTTCTCTCCTTTGAACATGGGAGAAGTTGAGCTATTGGGAACAGCTTTTCCTGTTTGCCTCCAGGAGGAATGACCATTAAATGTATGTTTCATAGGAGGCAGATAAATTTAAAAGACCTGCTCTCATATTTTCAGGCTAAAATATTGCCACTCTTATAGCTCAAATAGCTAAAACAACCTCACTTCTATTTTAAAACAGGCTGCAAACAGCAGTTCTGCTGTGCACAGCACTAAGCTCATTGCATTTTCCACTAAGTAGCTTTCTCTTGGGGCTCATTGGCACTTCCTTGGCTCCATGCATCAGTGACTGATGTTTAAAACTATCTGGCACTGTCTCTAGTTCTTTACCTGAAGGGGCAGTTCCATTTGGCTCAGGCTTTCATGTCAGCCTCAGTTCCCTTCACCTCTTAAGCTGAACTCATGGTACAAAAATACCACAGTCGCAGCTACAATCAGGCAAATCTGCACCGTCTGTGTCAATCAGATCATTCTGCAGACTGCCGCTGCATTTTTTACATCCAGTGCAGGTTGAGGAAAAAGAAATAACTAGCTCAGCTGTTTTTCTCTGTAAGCATTTAAGTTGGTAAGACTCAGCTGTTCAAATCTGCCTCCTGGAAGAACCTCCGTGCTTTTACTCCCCTAATAAAACCTTCCACTCTGACTTTGTGCCAGGGATATTCAAAGTGGTTTGTTGTATATAAAATCTTTCCTTGCATCTGGCACAACTGCTTGATGTCAATTGCCAAAGAAATGAGAAATCAGTGGGGGAAAAAGTCAGTTTACAGGATTAGCTTTAAAGCAATCCTGAATGTACAAATCGGATGAAGATTTGGGTGGGGTGGTAGGGTTATCCATTGGGAAACAAACACTGAAGAACAAAGGCAGCCATTCCCAACAGTCTGTGTTGCTAGAGCCGGTATTTCCGCTCTTCAAGGGGAAGCAAAGTGTTGATGTGTCCTCTTATAGTAGCTTTTACTGATTAATCGATGCAGTGACATTGACACTGGCTCCAGTGGGAAATAATTGCTGTCCCTCTTCGACACAATATGGGAATAAGATGCCATGACAACAGTGACTGTTTTGAAAGGCTGGCAAGAGAATCCAGACCAAAGATCAACATCTGACCCTCAAAGTTTCCAGGCCCATATGCAGGGTGGGTGCAAAGGGCATGAACGCACCCCCATCATCCTCCAAGTAAATGTAAGGGGGCTCCATGGCTCAAGCTCAGCCTCGCTCCCTTCCCCACCCCCCACAGCAGGGCCCCCGGTGCTGGTGCTCCAGCCTCACCCTCTGCCCCTCTTCTCCCCCATGAGGTTGGAGCGTGAGCGTCGGCTTCCTGCTGGGTGGGGGAGAGAAAGCTGCATGGTCCGGCTTATGGGAAAGAAGTGTTCCCCCTCTGCCTCCTACTCCCCTGGCTGGGGGAACAGCCAGCCAATGGGAGTAGCGAGAGGCAGTGTCTGAGACAGGCATGGGGTGCAAAGGCAAGTAAGTTCCCTCCACACTCTCATGCCCAGCCCCTCCACACCCTCATGCCCCCCACCAAGACCCCACACCTCCAGCCTACTCCTACACCATCCCCCCGGCCAGATACCTACCCCAAGCCTGCTCCTGGTCCCTTCCTCCTGGCCAGACACCCTCCCCCTCAACCTGCTCCTACCCCCTCTCTTGTTCCTGTACCCTCCCCCATCCAGATACCCTACCCCCAGCCTGATCCTGCATCCTCCCTTGCTCCTGCACCCTCCCTCCTGGGCACATATTGCACCTTCCCTTGCTCTTGTCCCCTCCCCTGGCCAGGCACCCTACTACCAGCCTTTTCCTGCACCCCACCTCCCACCCAGATCCTGAACCCCCATTCTTCTCACTGGCAGCCCTTTCCCATACACTGAACCCACCATTTTTGCCCCAACCCCAGAGCCCGGGAGGTCCACAAAATCCATTAACCCTAGATCCCCCAGAAGAGAAAATCTGGGGTTGATTTTTCTGTGGGTCAGTGGTCCAGACCCAAAAAAGGTTCCTCAACCCACCATAAATAAAGAAAACATGGGAACCTTTTCTGTTGGACATAAATTAATATTTTACTTTATTTAAAACGAAGTTTGATAAACTAACATGAGAAAGTTAAAGCGCTTACTAAGTCTCTGAGAATTTAAAGTCATATTTCCTTTCTTCCTGGTTAAATTAGACCATTCTCCCTAGCTGCAGCACTAGCAACATGGCTCAGGTGTAATTACATAATTAATGGGGAGGTTCCATTAGCAACTGGGGGTCCACGGAAAGGTTTGCATTGAACCAGGTGGGCCACGGACCAAAGAGTTTGAAAAGCACTGTTAGAGATACAGGAGAGCGCTGTGTTGCAGGGATATGGGCGGGAGGGGCTGGTGACAGCACAGCAGGACCAGGGGGAGCAGCCGAGGCTCAGCCCCGCCGATCGGAAGGCCCATCCACATTGACCCAGTACTGGCCTCGCAGTGCGGATAGAACAGCAGACAGCAGAGGCAGTCAAGGGAGTAGAGGGCCATGGTGGCCGTGCTGCCCGCCATAATCCCAGAAGATAATTTCTATAAAATCTTTATTACCCTGTACATTTTTAGTATGTTATAACAAAATCATTTTACTAGTCATTGTTTCCACTCAAATTTTTCATTAAGCTCTTGTATGCACATTCATTGCAAGACTATTTTGAACTCTTTTATATGTCAATGAATTGCAGTCTGCATTTTCCAAAAAAACACACCCTTTCCCGCAACAGAAATTCCTGTCTATGGGCCTGGTTTCCTCTAGGCATTGGATAAAAGGGGGGGAAACCCTTTTTATGAAAGATTGGGTTTGGAAAAGCGGAAATGTTTAAACTACAGCTGGGCTTGGATAAGAGTTTGGACTTGAAAGTCTCTAAAGTGTCGTTGTGTGTAAGAGGATAAGGTAATCAAGAGAGGCTGGCCGGTTGTGTGGTCAAGGCTCTGTCCTAGAACTCTGAAGTCCTGGGTCCAAGCTGTGGCTCTGCTACTCACTTCCTATGTGTGGCCTTGCACCAATTACATAGAGCTTGTCTAAAGGTTGTCAGCAAATGCAGAAGAGAGGAGTGATACATGGAACATGATAGCAGTCTTGTGTAGGCCTCACTGGTGTGCTGCTTGGTTTGCGTTAACACAGTCCTGTGTCAAACCTATTGCATAGCAGAGACCTCCCCTTCTTTGCACTCCCCAGTGCACATGGTCAGGAAAGATTGGGCTGGGGGTGAGCAGGGTTAGGCTCCAGGGGAAGGGCCTAGGGTAGCAGAGGCAAAGTGGGCCTGGAGCTAGCCTTCCCCAGCTGGGCTTTCACCCATCACCCATGACTCTACACCCTTTGTGGAGGGGTTCTCTTTCTCCATTTCTATGTTTAGCACAAAGGAGCTCTGAACTCAGAAGGGGTTTCCGGGATACATCTATATAGTATATTAGAGCAAGTCACCTAGCTCAGATCAGCAGACTTGGCCTAGTAGGTTCACTGTGCAGTTCACGGTGGGCTAGTTTATACACTCAAACACCAGGCTGGAAATTTGTATTCAGCAGGTTCTGCTGGGTGGCGTCTCCTACCCAATGATGGACAGTGAACAGGGATGTGGGGCCAGAAGCAAAGGTGGTCTTGCACTGATAAGTGAGAATCTCTCAAGTTTCTGAGGAAAAAAGAAGCCAGCACTGCTCTTCAGGGCAATATGTTGTCAGCCTTAACTCTACCTTAATTATGTTTCTTGTCTGGGAATAAATACATGGGTTTGAACAGTCTGCAAAGCTCTCAACAAGCCAGAAGCAACTGCAGTACTTAACAAGCAGTTTCCCCAGACTCGTATTTCCAGCAGGCAAATGAAAGCAAACCAAAACAAATCACTGTGATCATGAAAATATATGGCACAGAGATCAGGGAACTACACGGCACAGTTTACATGCGAAAGTGAATCTGATTTCCATCAGCATAATGAGAATTGGTTCTCATGCTGTACTCATAAAGCAGACGTTAGCCAGAAAGATAAATATGCTGCTACCTGGGGATAAATTCAATTATTCTATATTGCCACAGTCTGTAGGTTACCTAGAAATGTTACTTTTTCATGTCTGTTTGGGACTGGGACTAGAATGTACCATTGAGCTACATTACATCAGCTGTGCCTCAGAACCACATGGACATAAGGCAAAACAAGGGCATCCTCTGAGAGAACACCAAAGTTAAGGTCACGACTAGCATTCCCATGGTAAAATCTGAAGGAAGGCAGACCAACGGTTCGCTAGCCAGGGACCAAGTGCTGTCCACCAAGTGCTGTCTACCCAGCAATTTTGGGAGCAGCTGGACTGGGAGGCTTGCTCCTGCTCAGTCCAAAGTGCTATTTAAGTATAATATCCTAAGTACCACTAGAACACAAAAGACATGCAGATTAAGTGACTTGCCCAAGGTCATAGAGAAAATCTGTGGCAGAGCTGAGAACTGAATCAGAATC
This sequence comes from Pelodiscus sinensis, assembly GCF_049634645.1. NCBI lineage: Eukaryota > Metazoa > Chordata > Testudines > Trionychidae > Pelodiscus > Pelodiscus sinensis. The sequence continues at coordinate 16,616,032 of NC_134712.1, forward strand.
TTCCAAGTCCTAAAGTATGCTCCAGTCACTACCTCATCCTGTCAGAGATACCATCTTGCTCCCTCATCTCTATTTGCAGTCATCACCATGGTAATTTGAAGAACCTTGCACACCATTTTTGGCCACCTAATGAATTGATTCAGTGACCTAGGAGCCGAAATCCCATTTTCAAAAGTGATTTAGCCACTTAGGAGTTTTAAGAATCATTGAAAACTCCATGAACTTTATGTGCTTATATAATTTACCCTTCATTTTTCTTGGAGATTTGAGTAAAAACCACGGGATTTAGCCGATACATAGTGGAGATCCTTTGTTAATTGTTGCAGGGGCTATTTTCTCCATAAAAGATTGCATCTTTTAGATCAAAATGTGCTGATCAGTCTCCGAAAAGTTCATTGGAGGTGAGGAGCAGTTTTCTCTGGAAGCTGTGTGCTTAGGCAACCACCCAGGAGAGATTCAAATCCCACCCATTGATTAACAGAACACCCACAGCTGGCAGCATGTGTTTCTACTGGTGGTGCACATGTAAACATGACTTGGTGTACATAACAATATTTATTCCATGCAAAGATGGAAGAAATTACAAGGCACATTGGTGAGGAGCAGCAGCATTTGTGGAGATAAAAAATTCCTAAACTTTTGAGCAACTGATCCAGGGCAAACTAAACTAAATGGCATTTCCCCAGCCTTTATTTGTATATATGTATGCACTTAACCCAGTCTTCAGGGATCTGGGAGTGCCTCTGTTGGAAGTTCGCCTGAAGTATAGAGCACTGAAATAGCATTTCAGACAGACACATTTGGTTTTTTTAAAAATCAGCAAAGCATGCATAACTCTTTCTTGCCCAGCATTCAAATGGTGGAAAAAGCCCCAAGTGGCACATTATACACAGCTCGGTCCTGCAAGGAACCAAGTTTTCTCTACCCCCTACTGAGGAGTACTCCCGACCTGGCATGACTGAGTCTGTACTGCAATGGATCAAAGACTTAGCTTTCTCTGAGTCTAATCTCAAAGGTGCCAAGCACCCACAACATCACTGAGGTAAACAGAAGTTGTATGTAAGTCAGGAAACTGGCTAATTAGGGAGCTGGACAGACTATCATTCAAATCAATTCCAATATGACTGCCACAGACCCAGATGTCAATTTCCCCTTTTTGTCATATAAACCAGTCTGAATTCAGGCTTTGCATCTATTAATCCCTCATTTGGTGGAGACTTTATTTATCAACAACCACTAAACTTGCATAAAAACCTAGTCCAAGATTTCTGTTTCTGTTTCATGAGGGTTTCCTGCCTTTTCTCACCAGTCAATTGTCAGCAGATCCTCTTACCTCTCAGATTCAGCTCTCTGTGATCCCCATCCACACTGAGTTTCCATCTCTGGTTTATTCTGTCATAGAGCTGGAAGAGACCTCAGGACGTCATCAAGTCCAGCCCCCTGCCCAAGGCAGAACCAATCCCAACTAAGTCAACCCATGCCTCCTCAGAAAGCTAACTCCCCCAGTAGGGCTCTTTACAGCCTTCCAAGTGCCTTCCCCAGAACCACACACAGGTTACATCTACACAGTGGGGCTATTTTGGGATACCGGAAGTATCCCGAAATAGCTACCCTGTGTCTTTTGAATGCACCTGCTATTTCGAGAGAGGTCTCAAAATAGCGGACATACTATTTTGACATCACTGTAATCCTCTTTACACAAGAGTTAAGGGATGTCTCGAAATAGCGCGTTATTTCAAAATTTGGCAGTGAAGACATGCCAAATTTCAAAATATGCTATTTTGAAATTCAACCAAAATAAGATACGCAATTTGCATAGCGCAAATTGCGTATCTTATTTCAAGTTTAGGGTGCTGTGTGGACGCACCCTCAGACAATTGCCTCGGTGCTTTAGGGGCAGACTCCAGCCCACCTTGTGGAGTGTAGTGCTTAGCCTAAAACTCCTTCAGGGCTTAACCTATCCACTGAGGCCTTTTCCCACTGGTAGAATTCCTCCAACCACCGAGCTTACCTAGAAAGAGCTGTCTTTCCCTAGGGCTACTCCCTTTTCATAGTATCCTAGCAGCCTCCTTCTAATTAAACGGCACCACTTCTCATTAGCTAAAGGTGCCAAAAGGGCCATCATGGGCCGGTTAGACTCTATTCTCTGAAGGGCCATTGGCCCCATGACAATGGCCTTACACTGCTCTTCTCACAAGTCCTGGTGCAGGAACATGGCAATGGCAGAAGGGGGCATCCCAGCTGTGTACACTGGCTTAGAGATTCCAAAGCAGCCCATAGGCCACCTCAGGAGTCTGAAGTAAGTTAGTGCATCACCTGGTTGCTCTAATTTCTGCCAGAGCTTGTTTTAGTCCCTGGAGCACCTCGGAATATAGAGAACACAGAAGTAACTTAAGACTATTTTTACCCTGTCTTCCCTGGCTTACACGTACTGTGCTACACCATCAGGAGCTGCAGCACATAATCTCAACTATTAACTAATCAATCACCACAACTGCAGGCCAGTAGCCATCACTGTTCTTTTTTTACCCAGGGGTAAAGCAAAACACTGATGTTAAGTGACTGTGCGGGAACTGGAAGTACAGGTTGCACTTCTCTGGTCCGCCACCCTCGGGCCCTGACCCGTCCTGAAAGAGGGAATTTGCCAGACCAGGGGAGGTGCCCAGACCACCTTCCCTCCCAGCTGCCAGCCCAAGCCACCTACCCTGCCGGGCTGCTGTAGCCCCAGCAGCCTGTACTGCCCTGGCTCCAGCCCTGCTACTAGGGCTGCCACGGCTGCCACATCTCCAGCCTCAGCACCACTATTGGGGCTGCCACAGCTACCAGATCTCTGGCCCCAGCCTCGCTACTGCGGCTGCCATGTTGGCCACATCCCCAGCCCTGCTACTGGGGCTGCCACAACCTTTGCTGCACTACCTGGGCTCTGTCCAGTGCCAGTCCCAGTCCCAGCCCCAGCCCTGCCAGGTTCTGAGCTGCCAGCTCTCTTGCCGACTCCCTGGTCCAGGAACACCCATGATCCGGCCGGACCACGAATGTTGCCAGATGAGGGAGTCTCTGTTTTGGGAGGTCCAGCCTATAGTACTCACCCCTCCCTGGGGTTTAGTCCTGTATTTAGCCAAAAGGCCAACATCTGCCTCTAGCATCTAGGACTTATCCACTTGTCACTGATTGTCATATTCAAGATAAAGATGAGCTGCAAAAGGTGAAAGATGAAATTAAAACAAATTATGGCCTTAACCCTGGAAAATCTGATTAGTGCAAAATAAACCATGCTGATTCCATAGTTGATAGTGATGATGATCTTATTTAAATTCATTAGGCACCCTGTGTTGTTCAGTGGGCTGATCACTCTGGACAAAAGATATTCAAAGAGCCTCAATCAATTTGTTTGGTTTAACAGTGGAGAGAACCAAAATTTTGCCATTGCACTTGGTTCATATGCTAAGGTCTAAGTTTGGTCTGAGAGTTTATATAGCTTTACAGAAGTTAGCAAAAAGGTGTGCTCCTAGCTCAAAATCTACAAGGGATGGGAAAAATTGATATTATCTAGTAAATGCATCAAATATTATATTATAATTTTACAGGCTGTCCAAATGCACCAGGAACAGCTAGTTGAGTGTCTGTACCTAAAAGGTTGCAGCCACCTTGTTTACCAGCTTCTGTTCAAGCAGCACAATAACAACTGAAATTGGACTGGGAAAACATTGACCTCTTTCAGTGCTGACGCTGTGCTTCAGTTCTTTTCCAGTTGAACTAATGTTCTGTGAGCTGGCATGGAGCACATGTGCCTGTGGCTGAAATTTTCCAAGCTATGAGCTGTTTCTAAGCATGCTTTCCCTCTCTCTCCCCAATCAAAATATAATCCGTTCATTGAATTCAGAAACCCTGACAGCAATCATGGTTTTTCATTATGCCTCTGTGATATTAGAGTCTTTGACATTAAGGCCAGAAGGAACTATCAGATAGATCGTCTACTCTGACCTTCTGTTTATCAGAGGCCCAAACATCATCCGGCACCTATCCACTAAAGCCAACAACTGAATTTAGACTAAAGTATTACAGCCCAGTATTGTCCAGGAACTGTGCAATCCAACAGCTAGCACATGTCAAGGTATTTTATTTGCTTTGGATTTTCTTTACTGAGAGGTTTGGGTTTTTACTACTGATCAATATGGCAGGGAAAGGAAGAACAAAGCTTTACAGTTGGTAAATGGAGAAAAAAAAATCCCAACCAATGACCTGGCAGAAAAGACCTGAATCAATAAGTCAGCTTGACAAAGATATTATACCAGCGTGGTCAGCATTTCGGCTACTGGCCTAGAACTGAAAGACTCCATATACCATATTGCCAATCCTTTCTATCATTCTTCAGAGTATTGGAAATTTGTTTTATTTTTCACCTTTTCTTTTTCAACACAATAAATGATGCTGCAATGCTCATAAAGAATGGAATCTTCAGTATGTTTTGCTGTGACAACATCTTGTTAAGCATCTCCGATAAAGACTCAATTCTGGGGAACATATGGGAGGTAGTCTACCATCTTCTAGAGCAGAGCTTGGTACCCCTCTGCAGGGCCAGAGCACATACACTAGGCTGTTTTATGGTTTAGGGGTTGTTTTGGGGAGGGGGGTTGCTTCTCACTTGTGTGCAGCCCCTGACTATCCATTTTTTTTTCCTGTGGATCAGCAGCCCTTGACCCAAAAAAGATCTCCAAAAGGTGTTACATCCTACTCAACAGGGAAGACCCAGACAAACTATTGTGGAACATTAGAGGACAAAAGACTTGACTGATTACTCTCTCCTCCATGAAGATGTGTCCTGCAAGTGAAGTCCTCCCATCAACTGAGTGTGCAGCTCACAGTGCAAGTGAGGAAGGGAATAAAAACCCCTAACAAGAAGGAACTGCTGCTCTGTGGTGTTTGGGCAAGGTTGCTAGGCATAAACATAGGATCCCCAGCAGCCTAGCCAGGATAATGAGCTTGCTTATTATAGAAGTTTCTATTACCTTTTGACACTTATGATTGTAACTCATTTGTGTGTCTATTTTTACCTACTTCAACCTTGTAAGTAACTGCCTGGTTTTATTTTACTGTTAATAAATCTGTAGATAGCCTGTGATAGGATTGGCTAGAGATTGTCTTCGGTGTGAGATCTAAGATACAGATACCTGGGGTGACTGATTTTTTTGGTCATGAATATTACTGCGATTCACAATGGAAGGGGACATCTACTACAACAGGATGCTCACCTGGGTATTAACACAGATCAGTGTATCCAAGAGAACTGCCCCTGACTCCATGTTAAGGCTATTATAGTGCCTGAGGAGTTTACACTAGATAATTGGCTGGTGAAATCTAAGCATAGAGCTCACAACCAATGTGAGGTTTGTGTCCTGGTTCATAACAGTCTGCCTTGCAGTTGATGCCCACACTGAGGGCAGCTTAGTTTTTGGGGTCAGCACCTTTTTTTAAAAAGTTTGACCCTATACAAGTATTGAGGTCTAAGTGACCCTGGCTACGTCTAGACTGGCCCCTATTACGGAATAGGGATGCAAAGCAGGCAAGTCAGAATAGGGAAATCCGCGGGGGATTTAAATATCCCCCGCGGGATTTAAATAAACATGGCCGCCGCTTTTTTTCCGGCTTGGGGAAAAGCCGGAAAAGAGCGTCTAGACTGGCGCGATCCTCCGGAATAAAGCCCTTTTCCGGAGGATCTCTTATTCCTACTTCGAAGTAGGAATAAGAGATCCTCCGGAAAAGGGCTTTATTCCGGAGGATCGCGCCAGTCTAGACGCTCTTTTCCGGCTTTTCCCCAAGCCGGAAAAAAAGCGGCGGCCATGTTTATTTAAATCCCGCGGGGGATATTTAAATCCCCCGCGGATTTCCCTATTCTGACTTACCTGCTTTGCATCCCTATTCCGTAATAGGGGCCAGTCTAGAAGTAGCCCCTATGTTTACACCATGAAAATAGGTAACAGGGACAATATGAAAGGCAGAAACACAGCAAAGTGACCATAAATGACCCACTGCTTTGAACGAATGATACAAACAGGCATCATATGTTCTGAACATAAAAAGAGTTACTTACACTTCACACATTTTTGGTGTTTTTCTGTCTCATTTTCTGCAACAGAGGTAACATCTTCCAAGTTTCTCTGGCTCTGAATCAGTATCCAACACACTAGACACTGCTTTCTAAGAAGATTGAGGCAAGACTGCAATGATCCTTTCCTGCACCAGCGGTTTTATCATCCATCCAACAACATCCAAACAATATATGCATTCAGACCAGCACTGGGTATGGGCAATTCGACAGTGAGGCCAGCTCTACCTTATAAACTCCAAAGCTACGTCTATACTGCGCTGTTTTGCACAAGAAATATGCAAACAGGGCAAAGCTGGAATATCGCTGCACCTCATTTGTATAATTGAGCGGCTGCTTTTTTGCACAAGAGCCTTTTGCACAAAAAGGAGCTGTCTGCACAGCTCCTTTTTGCGCAAAAAAACCCCTCTTTTGTGCAAGAGACATTCTTCCGCTTTTTTCAGGAAGAATGTCTCTTGCGCAAGAGGGGTTTTTTGTGCAAAAAGGAGCCATGTAGACAGCTCCTTTCTGCGCAAAAAGCAGCTGCTCATTAATTATGCAAATGAGGCTTGGCGATATTTCACGCTTCGCCTTATTTACATAATTCTTACGCAAAATAGCGCAGCATAGACTTAGCCTCATTTTAACAACACCACTCAAGGGTATGAAAAACTCCCCGAGACACACAATTAGAGAGACCTAATGCCCAGTATAGGCAGTGCTATGCCAATGGAAGGGCTTCTCCTGCTTATCTAGCCACTGCCTTTTGCAGAGGAGGATTTACTATGCTAATAGGGAAGCTCTCCTGTTAGCATTGTAGCATCTTCACTGCAGCATTTTAAGCGTCTTTCATTCAGCAACAGGGAGTCTTTTCCCCTTGAAGTCTTTGCCTCAGTAACAGAGTCTTTGCACCTGCAACAGAATCTGTGGAATGTGGGCTTGCCAGAAAATGTATCTGACAATTCTGTCTTCACCAGAAATCTTTGCTAGCAGGCTTCCCAGAAAATCAGTTTGACAGTGTGATCTTCAAAGAAAGTCAATTTGTTGGACAATTGTGATGCTACATGAGGCACATGTTACCTGAGCTCTTGCAGACCCGCAAGATACTTTTGTGCTTTTCTTCTTTGAAAAGCAAAAACCTCTCAACTTATGATGATATAAACAATACTGAAAGAGTCATATTATCATAATGTCTGCCTCAAAGTAAAGACAATCGGCTGCTGAATACCTGCATAATTAGTTTGGGTCTAACTGATACAATTACCTTTTAAAGTGTCTTTTTCTCCACATTAAACTCATAACTGATATGCAGACAAAAGCAATAGCAACAGGCTATCATCATTATGGTTTGAGCATATGTAAAGAATTAAGCAGGGGTTTGCCTGTCATGTTTTATTTAAATTACGTTTTGTAATTTAGTAGATCCTGGTGGACCTTGCAGCATAATACTTCCACTGTTCCAGTGTTCATTGTCTAACATTGAGCAGGCGAGGGGGGAATCTAACTGACTCCGTTACCTTTCCAGTGACTTTTTTTGCTACACACAAATCACAACTGGTAGGATGATAAAACCAATTTGGAAAGATTGATCTATCCTAGTCTGAGAAGATGTAGTGTACAAAAAGGCACGGAACTTTTTATTTACATTGTTGTGTGTTTAAAGTCAGCTGGACCCCAAAACATTCATGAGCGTAGTCAAGCGCTACTCTTTCAGCCTTCTATAGCTGTCCTCCTTTCTTAGTTTATGTAGTTTTGTCAGGCCTACAATATGGCTCAGGCATCTTCTCTCAAACATCTGCTTCAGATGCTTTGCTGGTAATACCTTGCAAACATAAAGTAATATGAGCACATTGAGCATCATTGTGCTTCAGATCTCTTCTCCAAAATGGGGATAACCATATTTTCTTTGTCTTCCTTCACGCTTAGATTCCAAACGCTTTGAGGAAGGGACTATGGCACTATGTTTATGCATAAGTTCTAGCACAATGGGGCCACATTGTCGACTGTAGTCTGTAATAAAATAATCTACGGGAACATATAATTAAGCTTTTCAGCACACAGAAAGATGGAGGACGATGACCCTTGCTCATAGCCTTTCATCTTTGTTTCATCAGTCGAACAGGAAAATTAGGCTAATTTGTAGGGGGTGGGAGAAAAGCTACTATTAATACCTATATATGCCATACTTAAGAACTAAATTAAACAAAAGCTGCAGTTGACAAGAGAAGTATTATCGATATTAATCCACGCCTTTGTGAGCTACATATATATTTTTTTAAATCTGCAAATTCAGTGATGATTTCTTAAAAGTGTGAAGGGTTTTCAACAGATGGCTTTTTATTTATGGATTCCTGTAGGTCATATTTGCTAAAATGATCTTCCATTTCTATGCCCCAAATTTGATGGCATTAAAATAGTAGCTATTTTATGCTGAAGGACCAGATTTCCTAGTTTGGCTGAGCTCCTCTCATCACATGGACTGGCAACATTGCCTTAAAACAATTATCCCCCCCTTGATCCTGGAGCCAAGCAGATACCAGCCCATTTTCTTGCATATATTAAACCAACCTCAGGAATTCTCTAACTTCTGCTCAGCTGCCCACATTCATAAAGAGCCATTTTTGGCACCTACGTTTAGCTGAGGCATCAGGATGCTCCAGCCAGGCCTCATTTGCCCCAGAGAGTTAAACCATTTCCCCTGTACCTGGGTCTGGAAAGAGTGTGCTGTAGGTACTGAGATGCTGGCCTGAATCCATCCAGGAATTTCATTTATAAAAGGAGAACGCTTACAAGGCTGGATCTGCCAGGTTTATGTCCCCTTTGCATTAGATGCCAGGGACAGAGGGGCGAATGCCAGGCTGAGGATCTATCACCTCAGTGCTTAAGAATATAGGATGAAATCCTGGCCCAGTTGAAGTTAATGGGAATTTTTGCCATTGACTTCAAATGGCCAGGACTTCATCTACAGTCCCTTACAGTGAAAGTAGCTGATTTATGCCCCAATCTACTGCCTACATATCCAAGGAACATGAATGTTACTAACACATTGCAGCTGTAAAATTGCACCCATCATTCTGCAGGTTTATGATTAGTATTTGGGTTAAAGCCAGGTTAAACACACAGCCTGCTAGCTGTACCACTTGCGTGTGTATGCACGTGCACATGCACACAAACAGCAGATATAAATCCTGACTGGTTTGCAGAGCAGCTACAGTAAAATATTGCCAGAGGACTAGAGTGACACTACTAAGCCAGTGATATAATCAGTTTCAGACATTATTTCATGATCAAGGTAACTTTTCTGTTCCTCTGGCAATATGTTACACAAATATCACTAAAGAAAACCGTTCTTGTTTGGTTTCATTGAATTTCTCTATTGTGGTGTAAATCTTCATTGGGAAGCCTTATGAAAGGGAATGTTGGGGTTATACCAGCCATTTTGTTTTATGGGGCACCTCAGCATGTGTTCTGATCTATCACCGGAATTACTATGTAATAGCAATTCTACATAGACACATGAGGAACTTCAAGCCAAAGAAAATCAAGCAGAGTAGGAAATGATTGCATGTTTGCCTCAGCACATGTTCCCAATGTAAAAGATGAATTTCCTTGTGCTACCCCATTTGTATCCACCCTCTGTCTTTGCCTTATATTTAGATTGTAACCTCTTTGGGGGTAGGGATCATCCTTTTGTTGTGCGACAAAGAATCCTGTAGCACCTTAGGCTGTGTCCAGACTCAGGGGTTTTTTCGGGAAAAGTAGCCTTTTTCCGAAAAAACTTCCCCTGCGTCCAGACTCAAGCCGCGTTCTTTCGAAATTAAATTGAAAGAACGCGGCTTTTCTTTCGATGGCGGTAAACCTCATTTCATGAGGAAGAACGCCTTCTTTCGAAAGTTCCTCTTTCGAAAGAAGGCGATCTTCAATGTAAATAGGGCTTCTTCAAAAGAGAGCATCCAGACTCACTGGATGCTTTCTTTCGAAAAAGCAAGCCGCTTTTTCAAAAGTTCAACGTGCAGTCTAGACGCTCTCTTTCGAAAGAGGCTTGCAGTCTAGACATAGCCTTATAGACTAACATAGTCTCTTCTGCTCCATTTTGCGGAAGAGGTTTTTGTGCAAAAAAACCACAGTGTAGACGGGACCATTTGTCAAAAAAATACCCTTTTGCACAAGAACCCTTATTCCTCAAAAAGGCAGGTATACAGGATCTTGTGCAAAAGGGATTTTTTTTTTTGCCCCGTCTACACTGAGAGCACGAGAAATGCTAATGAGCAGGGCTCGACAATTACTGTAATCTACTCGCCCATGGTGAGTAGATTACAAGCCAGCACAGCTGCGCAGCGCGGTCAGTGCACGCGCAGCGTGGTCTGCGCATGCGCATCTTGTCGAATTGCTCGGCTGATGAGCGGGGCTCGCCGCCGCTTGGCGAACCCTGCTAATGAGCGCTTCATTTGCATTGCCTCTGCCAACAAATTCCTGCAATGTAGACATAGACAATGTCGGGGACGGAACTCTGCAGCCAGGAATATCCCTGGGCAAGAGCAAGCGATACAGGTCTCTGCCTCAAAAAGGTCACAACTGGGGGCCAGAAGGCTAAGAATGGTCCCCTTCCTGAACCACAAAAGGGGAATATTGGCACAGCTGCCCTGAACCAGAGACACTGAGACTCAGAAATCTTGGGTTCCACTTCAGGCTCTAGAGGGGAGTGTGCACAGATGTATCTGACAATTCTCTCACCCCATGCTTCACCCCTTCTGCCCTGTTCCCTCCAACATGTCCTGTTCCCTTCCCTTGGCTCCTCATCCCAGACCCATTCTCCTCACAAAGCCAGTCCCAATCTCCACTTCTCAGGCGTCTCATCCTGGTCTGTTTTCTTGCCCTGCAAGTGCTAGTCTCCCTCCAGAATCCCTATCCCAATCTCCCATAACTAACAGTCTCTGTCTCCTTACCCACCTATGTCACATCTCCCCGCCCCTCAGCTCATTGCTGTCATCTCCTTGCCAGCAACCCCAGCCTCAGCTCCTCCTCCTAGCTCTTCCCCATCATGAGTTTCAATCACTTCTCTCACCCACAGACCCTGGTTCCCACCTCGCTGGCTCCCAATTCCAGTCTCCCTTCCTGGGCTCCTCAGCCATGCTCCATGTACCTCCCCAGACTCCCTGTCCCAGTCTCCTTGACCCGTCAGTTCCGGCCCTCTCTCCCCATCGCACCACCATGGCACAACTGTCTCCTCTCCCCATTAGTTTCTCCTCCCCCCCCCCCCACTTATTCCAAGTCTCCTTACAATGCTTGGTCCCAATTCCCAGTGTCCCCCATCCTCCTTGTCCCTGTCTACTGCCACCCCACGGTCCAGCTTTTAAGCACTCTGCATTTGAATTGGGCAGTTCTTCCTTCATTCTACCCTGATTCAACAGGGATATGTGTTTTTGTCATGGGCTTCCTGCTCCCTGGAGGACCCAGCAGTGAGAGGCACCTCACAATTACTTGCCCCTTAGCCTGAACAAGTCTCATCTGTGCTTGCCGTGAATCTGCTCTCTGAACCCTCCAGCGACATAAGCACTGCCTTTCAGGTCTCTCCCTCTCTCTCTGCACAGGTTGTGACAAGCCCTCGCCAACCCCCTGAAGGCTCGGAGCACTCCCTGCAGTGCCCAACTCCCTTGTGGACTGAAATCTCACAGACTTACCAAGCGTGCTATTCCCATGGAAACAGTCCACACCCATCGTATGATTCCATGCAGGACCGGCACTTTGCCTAACATCACAGCATTGGGATATATTCATTGTGGAGACAGGAATAAGATTATTATGCAAGACTAGAGACTCAGGTGATAGTGAGAAAGGATATTGGTAACAAATGGTTACATATCAGACCCAATAAGCCAACCGATTAACTTCCTGTCTAGAGAAGCTTATCTTGTCCAATGCCTTCTTCAGCATTTGCAACCAAAGCTGACTGAGACCTCATTTTCATGAATGTAACTGCACTGTTCATTCCCAGAGGGCAGGTCTACACTGGGGATGTAATAACGAAAGAACTCCCCTTATGTCGAAATAACAAGGCGAGCGTCCATACTACCAAGCCTGTTATTTCGAAACAATGGGGCTTCTCATTTCAAAATAACACGCCTGCTTGTGAAGAGGAACAAATAGTTATTTCGGGAGTTGTTATTCTGAAATAACCTGGTAGCCTAGACATAGCTGGAGGGACCTACAGGGAGGCACTGATTGGTGGCTGGCACTGCATTAAGGGCTTGTGCCAACCACCCTGCCATTTTGACAGGGAGAGACACTGCTCCCCCACCTCCAGTGAGTACTGCCACTGCAGGAACCTTTTCTATCACCTCCAACCATATTCCCCCTCAGCTTCCCCCTCTTCATATCCCATCCTATGCACACCCCCTCCACGGTGACCTTTTTTTGGGAACCTGAAAATGGTAACCCTATACTAGCACCCCCACTGACACCCTTATTTCTGCAGTGTTGTCCCCACCCCCTGGGCAGCCAGAGAGTGGCAGCAGCTGACCAGGCACCCCGTTCTGATGGCACTGCTGCCATCAGCAGCAACGTAGAACTGCCCCACGTCTCCCTGAGGCAGAGGGAGTGGAGCAGGACTAATCGTGTTGCCATCAGTCCCCATGCTGCCCAGGTCCCATATCCTCCTGAAGTGTGGGCCCATAGCAACCACCCTAAACCATCTTATGGATGGGATGGCAGGGCCCAGCCAATGGGTCTGTGAACTATGTATGTCCATGGTCAAAGCTATTGCACAGAGCATCTGCTGGGGACAGTGTTTACGGGCTAGAGTGGTTTGGCCCATGAGGGAACGGCTATGGAAAAATTTCCATTGACTTCAGTGGGGCCTGAATTTCACGCTGACACTGCCCTTCTTGCCATAAAAGCCAGCTTTACCGTTGTTGTTGGTTAGCTGATTCTGTGAGTGAATCTGGTTAGGATAAGGATGGGTTGAGGGTTACAAAGAAGTCAAAGGTCTCTGGGGGAAAGGAATGCTATGGTGATATAGTGAAAGTTGAGGTTAATTACTCAACTGTACGTAATGTAAAGTGAACACGATAAGTATTAGTTCTGATTAGCCAGATATGGACTAAGCTGTAGCCGTGGCCTGAATGCTTAGGCCCTGACTCTGTTTTTACTCAGTCCTCAGAAGAAGTTGGCATGAATAAGCACTGGAGGAAAAACAGAGAAATCCAGGAATTAAGATTTTCCCATAATCTGTATGAAATCCTCATACTCTCTAAGGCCTGATCATACTCTGTCTGGAGCGCAAGGGGGTTTTGCCATTGACTTTAATGGGAACAGGATCTGGCCCCATAGATAAGTGATTAGGTTTGGTTGCTTTGCACATTTTGCCTTGGTCCTTACTGTTTTTAAAGCTCTAATTCTCTAATGTTGTAATTCCATGGGAGGGTGGCTGTAAATTCAAAGTCTTTGAGGATGGCATGTATTCAAATGAGTTTAGCTGCCTTCTTTTTTTTTCTTCTTCTTCCTGTGGACACTAAGAATACTATCCAAACTATTTGATTGGAAAGATATGTCTAACATGAGAATCCATCACTGTATTAAACACAAGTACCAAAAACTATTTGTGAGTGCTTACATTCACTTTAGCAGCCCTGATCACGATTCTGTGTGCACATGGGTGACACTTCATACTGTCCCCATTGTATAGTGATTCAGCATTATCAAATGGAAAATAAGAGGTAACAAAAGTTCCAAGACCCCAGTGGCTTGTTTCAGTGAGTAATGTGAAATCTTAGTAGGAGATACATTTAGAATGGCATGCTGGGATCTCATGATAGGCACACTGCCTGAGTTTACTGGAAATCTTGCAGTGAGCGTGAGTGAAGTCAGAGAAAACAAATTGCTGTTCCCTTCCTAAATAGGCTTGAATTGAAATGGGATCCCGTGGACTGTGACCAAATTTAGTGTTCATAGCTAGCTCATTCCACAGAAACTAACAAAATTCACTGACAGTCAAATCTGCATAAATGTGCATGAGAATAGTTTTAGAACCCACACATCAAATACAGCTCAAAGAGCTCATGAAAAACCATAAACAATTCTGTGTAGCTTAGGCTGCTTGAAGAGGACTTGTTAATTTATTCAGCACTGTAATCATTAGGCAGATGTTATGGTATATTTCGGTGCAGTGGTCCAACTGTGTCAAAAGTTATGTGAGCAACATGTATATGCTCTGTAATACAAATACAGATTGATACTTTTTATCACCAAAACTACAAAGAGCGTGAAGCAAAATGATATTGATCCAAGTATGTGAAGATAAGTCTGAAGGGTATATGATTTGTGTCCTTTAATTTGTATATCTTGTATTGTTCCTGTTTCTAGCTTTCATGGTATCATGAAAAAACAAGGAAATATCACAGAACAATCACTTTGAACAAATCTGCCTTTTGTTTTGTTACCAAAAGAAAAAAAAAGGCAATGACATTTTTAAGACAAGAATTTTTCTGTTTGCTTGCGGATGTAAGTACAGCACAACCTGGCATGAATCAGTCAGATTGATCATTTATGTGTACAAGAGAAGGGGTTTGCACACTAGGGGTTGCAACCCCTCAGGAGGTTCATGAAATTATTATGTAAGGGGTCATGAGTACATGCAAAAACAGAGAGCAAGTGCTATCAAATACATAACTTAAATCTAGCATTTTAAAGAAATTTTACCCACCTTTCTATTGCAACATAGTGTATTTACTTAAAAAAGTATTGTAAATGTGTACTGCCCTCATAGTTCAGGATCTCTACTCCACAGGAGCCCTGCAGTGCTAGCAGCAACCCCTGAATCACAGCACGGGTGAAAGTGATAAGAATGTCTCTGTCACTTCATTTCTTTTGGGAGTAACACATTTCTGAAATAAAATGTTGGGGGAGGGGGAGCTCCTCCGGCTCATTACACATGTTGGTAAATTTGGTTTAGTTCCAATTTGAAACAAAAACCAATACTGAAATACCAAAATCCCTCAGAAACCAAAATCCCTCAGATTTGGCCCATTCTACTAGGAAAGCAAGCATATATTCCTCCTTTAGTTTACATCAGAGAAAACTTTCCATTGAAGTGTGAATTTAAACTGATGTAGTTAATCCTCCCTCATTGTAGGGGAATGGAGTAGGTGAACTATAAGGAGAATAGTGATAGAAATGTAGCCGTGTTAGTCTGGTGTAGCTGAAGCAAAATACAGGACTATGTAGCACTTTAAGGACTAACAAGATGGTTTATTAGATGATGAGCTTTCGTGGGCCAGACCCACTTCCTCAGATCAAATAGTGGAAGAAAATAGTCACAACCATATATACCAAAGGATACAATTTAAAAAAATGAACACATATGAAAAAGACAAATCAAATTTCAGAACAGAACGGGGATGGGGGGGAGGTGAATGTCTGTGGGCTAATGATATTAGAGGTAATAATTGGGGAAGCTATCTTTGTAATGGGTAAGATAACTAGATCCTTTGTTTAGACTCAGATGTAGAGTGTCGAATTTTAACATGAATGACAGTTCAGAGGATTCTCTTTCAAGTGCAGATTTAAAAGGTCTTTGTAGCAGGATGCAGGTATGCTAACATCTTTATGGCTGACCTAGAACAACGTTTCCTCAACTCCCATCCCCTTTTACCCCTTCTCTACTTACGCTACATCGATGACATCTTTATGATCTGGATGCATGGCCAAGAAACACTGGAGACATTCCACAGAGATTTCAACAACCTTCACCCCACCATCAACCTCAGCCTGGACCATTCTACGTGAGAGGTCCATTTCCTGGACACCACAGTACAAATCAACAATGGAAAATTAGACACCACTCTCTACAGAAAACCTACTGACTCATACAGTTACCTACATGCTTCCAGCTCCCATCCAGAACACACCATACGATCCATCGTCTATAGCCAAGCCCTTCGATGCAACCGCATCTGCTCTAATCCCACTGACAGAGATCAGAAACTTCAGGATCTCTACCAAGCATTTATAAACCTCAACTACCCACCCAGAGAAATAAAAAAGCAAATTGAAAGAGCCAGACAAATACCTAGAAACCATCTACTTCAAGACAGACCCAAGAAAACCAACAATAGAACACCACTTGTCATCACCTACAACCCCCAACTTAAACCTGTCCAACACATTATCAATAAACAACAGCCTATACTGGAACAGGATACCAAACTCCAAGAGGCTCTGGGAGACAGACCCATAGTCTCCTATAGACAACCACCTAACCTCAAGATGATTCTTACCAACAACCACAGGACATACCACACTAATACCAACCCTGGAACTTTCCCTTGCAACAAACCCCGTTGCCAGCTTTGTCCACATATTCACTCTATTGATACCATTATTGGACCTAACCAAGTGAGTTATAAGGTCGAGAACACATAGTCCTGCGCATCCAGAAATATACTTTATGCTATCATGTGCCGAAAGTGTCCGTCTGCTATGTACACTGGACAAACATTTCAGACACTTCGCCAAAGGATCAATGCCCACAAAACAGATATCACACAGGATCACAAAGAAAAAACAGTTTCTTGCCATTTCAACCAGAAAGGACACTGTCTCAACGACTTAACTACCTGCATCCTGCTACAAAGACCTTTAAATCTGCACTTGAGAGAGAATCCTCTGAACTGTCATTCATGCTAAAATTCATGCTTCATGGAGGTTAGGTCCATAAAAGGCTATCAGCCAGGGGATAAAATGGTGTCCTTGGCCTCTGTTTGTCAGAGGCTGAGAGGGATGGCAGGAGACAAATCGCTTGATCATTGTCTTCGGTCCACCCTCTCTGGGGCAACTGGTGCTGGCCACTGTCGGTAGACAGGATACTGGGCTAGATGGACCTTTGGTCTGACCCAGTATGGCCGTTCTTATGTTCTTATGTAGTTATCTTACCCATTACAAATATAGCTTCCCCAATTATCACCTCTAATATCATTAGCCCACAGACATTCACCTCCCCACCCCCACCCCCATTCCGCTTCTGTTCTGAAATTTGATTTGTCCTTTTCATATGTGTTCATTTTTTTAAATTGTATCCTTTGGTATATATGGTTGTGACTATTTTCTTCCACTATTTGATCTGAGGAAGTGGGTCTGGTCCATGAAAGCTCATCATCTAATAAACCATTTTGTTAGTCTTTAAAGTGCTGCATAGTCCTGTATTTTGCTTGAACTCTAAGGCTATGTCTAAAGTAGAATTTTTGAAAGAGGATGTGCAAATTCTGTGGGAATTTGCATATCTTCTTCCAATCTCACTTTCAAAAGAGGATTTTTTGAAAGTGAAAGTAGTCTGGATGCGGGGGAAAAAAAACCTTTTTCGAAAAAAACTACTCTTCCTTTTTTTCCTCTTTCGAAAAAAACGTAGTTTAGACATGCCCCAAAACCCTTCACCCAGATCTACACTAGGGAGCTATTTCGAAATAACAAGGTGAACGTCTACACTACCTAGCTTGTTCTTTTGAAACAACAGGCTTATTATTTCAAAATAATAACTCCTGTTTGTCACGAGGAATAACGCTTATTTCAAAATTGTTATTTCAAAATAGCTCTAGTGTGGACACTCATCTGCTGTTATTTCAAAATAATTGACCTCCAGAGGCCTCTCATGGCTGCACTTATGGCCACTCTAGCCACACCCTTGACAACTGCACCGCTCCCCTTCCCTTGAAGACTTTAAAGCTGCTGGCAGATGGGAAAGGGCTTGTGGCACCACACAAAGCCCTGCCAGCCCCGTGCCACACAGCACCCTTGAGTGCAGTCATGACTCACCCCATCACTCCCTCTACAACCCCCACAGCTGCCAGCATGTCCACAGAAAGCTCAGATGCCCTTGGCCAGGGGTGAAAGAGGGCACCAGCCTGGACTGGTGCAGAGATCCTGAATTTCATCAAGGTCTGGTGGGAGGAGACGAACTTCCAGGATCTCTTCACCAAGAGGCACAGTGCTGAAGTCTACAGCCAGATGGCTGCCAACCTGGCCCAGAAGGGGCACAGCTGGACCCTGGAATAGGTGTAGCTGAAGATCAAAGAGCTCTGGAAGGCCTACAACAAGACCAGGAAACAAAGTTCCTGCTTTGAGGCAGCACTACACAGCTGTTGCTTTCATGAGCAGCTGGATGCCATCCTGGGAGGTAGGCCAGTCACCTCCCCTCATTGACTCTGGACAGGACATGCCCAGCATCAGCATCTAGAAGGGCGGGGTTGTGGAGGAGGAAGAGGAAGAGGAAGAGGAGAAGGCTAGCCTGAACACGATGCCCGCCAGCCAGGAGGTCATCCTCAACCTGGAGCCAGTCTCTCCCTCCCAAGATATCTCCCAGGGCTGGGATGAACCCAGGGAAGACACTTCAGGTGAGTTCTATAACTTTCCCTGTACATATTTGGGGGCAGGCAGCAGATGGCGAAGGGCTGCATGTTCCTCATTTGGCCTTCTCGGCCTGGGACTCACACAACAGTCTGTGCACGTGGGTGCACATGGAGCACCAGTCTGGAGCACTCAGCCCCATAATACTTTCACACAAGAACCCCTCACTCCTTCTCCCGAGGTTCCTGGCAAGGCCTGCCTGACTCTGGCCTCCATGGTGGGACACCTTCCCATTACAAGACACCACTAAGGAGGCTGGGCTCATGGAAACACACAGCAGTACCATACATGGCTTAGGTCATGCCCACACTCAGGCAGCATCCGTTCCCAGTCAAGCGCAGTGATGTGGAAGAGACCAATCTCCTGTATGGGAACCTGCTGGTGGAAGGAAGAAGAGGGAACCCCAGTACCACCCTCTCTGGCAAATGGCCTCTTCCACTCACACATGCCTTCGCCTCCTCCCGCAGGCCGGGATAGACGTTCTCTCTGTGGGATACTGCAAATGCCAGACCAGATGTGTGCGGGACACAGTAGAAAACCAAGCTGCCCCATCCCCTGCAGGCTCCTGGCCTGGACAGCACATTCCTATGCCTAATTATCCCCGGGATGTGGGGGTAGCGAGGCTTCCCTGGGACATCTGTGCCCCTGCAGGAAAGTACCCACTGTCTAAACAACAGATAGCCTTGCTCAAAGCACATGGCCATCGTTTGGCTTCATGCACAGTGTTTCCTGGGATGACTGCCCTTGTCACTTTTCTTCACAGCTGGGACAGCTGTGTACATGGTGCATCCACTACCTCCCATGCCATCAGCATAACTACCCAAGATCTTAAGGTGGAGGCTAACCTGTAAGGACCTGGTGTGGGAACACCTGGACTTCCTCCATTGCCTCATCTGCAGCTTTGATGAGGCATGCCAGGAGTGAGCCAAAGGGCTGACCAAGAGCTGAAGAAGGCCATGTCATAGAATCATAGAGCTGGAAGAGACCTCAGGTGGTCATCAAGTCCAGCCCCCTGCCCAAGGCAGGACCAATCCCAACTAAATCAACCCAGCAAGGGCCCTGACAAGCCGAGAATTAAAAACCTCCAGGGATGGAGATTCCACCACCTCCCTAGGTAACCCATTCTAGTCCTTACCACCCTCCTAGTGAAATAGTTTTTCCTAATATCCAACCTAGACCTCTCCCATTGTAACTTGAGACCATTGCTCCTTGTTCTGTTATCCGTCACTACTGTGAACAGCCTCTCTCCATCCTCTTTGGAACCTCCCTTCAGGAAATTGAAGGCTGCTCTCAAATTGCCCCTCACTCTTCTCTTCTGCAGACTAAACAAACCCAAATTCCTCACTCTCTCCTCATAGGTCATGCACTTCAGCCCCCTAATCACTTTGGTAGCCCTTCACTGGACCGTCTCCAATGCGTCCACATTCTTTCTATAGTGGGGGGCCCAGAACTGGAAACAATATTCCAGATGTGGCCTTACCAGAGCCAAATAAAGGGGAATAATCACTTCTCTGGATCTGCTGGCAATGATCTTCCTAATACAACCTAATATGCCATTAGCCTTCTTGGCTACAAGGGCACACTGTTGACTCATATCCAGCTTCTCATCCATTGTAATCCCCAGGTCCTTTTCTGCAGAATTGCTACTTAGCCATTCAGTCCCCAGCCTGTAACAATGCTTGGGATTCTTCCGTCCCAAGTGCAGGACTCTACACTTGCCCTTGTTGAACCTCATCAGATTTCTTTTGGCCCAATCCTCTAATCTCTCTAGGTCACTCTGGACCATATCCCTGCCCTCCAGCGTATCTACCTCTCCCCATAGCTTAGTGTCATCTGCAGACATGCTGAGGGTGTAATCCATCCCCTCATCTAAGTCATTAATAAAAGTGTTGAACAAAACTGGCCCTAGAACCGATCCTTGGGGCACTCCGCTAGAAACCAACCGCCAACCTGACATCGAGCCATTGATCACTACCCCTCCTCATTTTTTGAGTACGGGATCTGCCAGAAAAGCCCCCACTGTTGGCAGAAACACGGCAGAACCACAGCTACACTTTACTTTCACTTTTGACACTGAGCCTGATCCGCACAGCGTTGGAATGTGAGTATGCAAATGAAGCCCAGGTTATTTAAAGCCCAGGCTCATTTGCACTTCCGAAGTGCTTGATTTGCATCCCTCTGTGGAACAAGCTGTACCGGTAGTTCGGAATAGGAAGCCTAATCCAAACTACCTACTCCGTGCCGTGTGTAGCCGCAGGCACGGAGTCCGAACTAGTGGGGATTTAAAAATGGCGCCGCCCGGCAAGATGCAAATGAAGCCCGGGAAATTCAAATCCCAGGCTTCATTTGCAACTTCGGTTGCCTACATTAACCACCCTAGTTCGAAATAGGGTGGTAGTGTAGACATACCCTATGGAAGTTAATTCGGAATAATGGCTGTTATTCTGAATTAACTTTGCAGTGTAGACATACCCTTAGTCTATACAGTGCCACAGGACTCCTCGTCGCTTTCACCCTGACATAGAATCATAGGGTTGAAAGAGCTCTCAGGAGATAATCAAGTCCAACCCCCCTGCCCAAAGCAGAACCAACCCCAACTAACTCATCCCAGATAGGCCTTTGTCAAGCCATGACTTAAAAACCTCTAGGAATGGAGATTCTACTGATTCCCTAAGTAACCCATTTCAGTACTTCACCACCCTCCTAGTAAAATTGTAAAATAGTCAAACAGCTCTACCATGGATTTTCCCACATGGATCGGGTTCCCCACAGAGTAGTAGCTGTCCAGCATGGCAAGCTTCTGGTGTGCAACAGCGACGTGCTTCTGCAGGGGGATGACAGATCGCATGTGGGTGTCCTGTAGCTTGAGGGCAAGGGCGAGCCATTCACAGAGCTCCAGGAGGGTGGCCTTCTTCATGTGGAAGTTCTGGAGTGACTGCTGGTCATCCCACCATTGCAGGACAATATGGTCCCACCAGTCCCTCCACCAGAAGCGGCGTTCCACATATGCAGAGGATGGAAGGGGAACTGATGCATCATGAGGTCCAAGGCCTGCATGAAGCAGCCCCCCCAGTCTGGTTTGGTTGTGGTGGTCTTGAAGTACCACATGGGAAGTCTGCATGAACTGAGCTATGAGGTGCAATATGAGGCCCAAGAGCCTGGCACTGTTTTGCAGCAACTCTAGCTCCATGCTGGAAGTGCTGTGGTATCTGCAAGGGCAATCAGAGAACACAGCATGAGTTTGGTATCCAGCAAGGGGGTGTGCAGTGGAGAAAGGGCGTGTGAGATGCAGCTGTAGAGAGGAGACTTTCAAGCACAAGTCTCAGCTAGCCTCAGGAAGCATCTACAGGAAGTAACTGCTTTCCTGATGCCCTTCCCAGAGTGCTTCTGGGGGCTTTAAATGTGATGCAGGCTCCAAGCTGTGTGGACATGCTATTTCGAAATAATCCTGAGCTATTTCGATGGTGCCTTGTAGTGTGGACGCGCTATTTCAAAATAGTTATTTTGGGAGTTATTTCAAAAGAAGTTATTTTGAAATAATTTCATAGTGCAAACAAGCCCTTCCAGCCCTACATTACTGTGGTTCCATACTGGTATTACACTCTGTGTGGCTATGGCATGAAAGTGCCATATGGGAGGCTTATACTGATGTCACTAATACAATTTTCCCTTCTTTTGTTTTGAGAATCAGTAACTGGCGTGAATCAGCATTTCCACTATCAACACTTACATTTCAGGGGGTTCTCTCTCAGCCATAAAAATCACTGTAGATGTGAAAAGCAGTAGCCTGCTTCTGGGGCTAAATCACGTTTTTTAATACACATTTTTCAAACAATTCATTTTGCAAAATTGTTTGGGAGGGGACAACAGGGAGTAAGGAATGAAGAGCTGGAAATCTCCCAGAAGAAGATGCAATCAGATGATTTTCTATAGAAATTTATCATTTCTTTGTCTCTTTGTAGCTGGAATTTAGAAGGCCATTAGTCCTTTAATGTATTATTATGTATCAGTGGTGGGTTTGTTGTGTGTGTATGAAACCAGCATTTAAGTAGTCAAGATATGGAGAAAATTGACTGCTGCACAGTCACCACTTTTCATAAAGATTTTTATGGCACCGTTGGCATTAAGGATCCATAATATGCAAATGTGCAGCATCATTAATATGCATTCTCTACATTCACCCTCCCTAACAGGGAATGTTATGGGAATGCAAATTAAAAGCAATACACTCTGCTAAATCTCAATGGGCTGTTGCAGTCACGATCCCTTAGCTGAAGGAGCAAGAGCCTTTTATCTTGGGTGCTTCACCTTCCCCTCTTCCCTTTAGTCTTTGTTTCACTGCCACTGCCACATTTGGAATATTCAAATCCCATCATAAACATCCTTGTAACATTCATATTTTCCCTGCTGCCCTCTATGGCCGCAGCTGGCACAAGGAGGAGCAGGAATGCGGCAGATGTGATCTCTGCAGTAGGATTCCTGCTACTGCAGACCAAGAGTCCTCATGGTGCAACACGCTGTGCAGCTCAATTTGCTACATGGTGAAGGGTTCGCCCACCCTGCAGCCCAGGCAGGAATGGTAGTTCGTGCAGATGCACCCCCTCCCACTATGCTCTCATTAGCAGACTAAAAACAGAGGGGAGGACGCTGCAGAATAGGGTCAGTTCCGGCTGCACAAGCGAGTATGTACTCGTCGGGTGAGGGGGTCAGGCAAGCTTGTGCAATCAGCAATGAAGCCTGCCCAAGAAGCTGCTGCAGGTGGCTCCATGGATCAGACTCCTCTTGTCTTGGTGCCCAAATGTGTTTGCCCGCAATTGCGGGAGACTGCGAGAAGTGTGGCTAGGTTTGATGCTGCTTGATGAATAATAGTAGTGAAGAGAGGGAAGCACAGGTGGCTGCCCAGGATAGTACTGCTTGCCCCAAGACCACTGCAGCTTCGCTGCTCATGGTAGTTTAGGTAGTAGCTAGTTGTGGGAGGAGACTTGGGCACATCTTTCTGCTGCTGAACTCTGCCCACGTGGGGATGGGATGTTTCCCTGGCATACCTTTCACCTCACTCTGCTGCACTGTCCTTAGCTCGATTGGGCCAGGCTGCTTGCGCCAGGGTAAACAATTCCACACATCATCTGCATACTGCCAGACCCGGAGCGCTCCAGCACCACAGAGACGGTATTTGACTTCACCCAGCAAACCAGATGAATCACTGGGCTGAAAGCCTAAATCATCCTAATATTCCCTGCAAGCAGGGCCAGATTAAGGGGAGGGGGTAGCTGGCCAGCTGCCCAGGGTGCCAACCTATGGGAGGCGCCTGATTGCAGCTGTAAGGGGCGCCACACAGCCTCCGCCCTCGGGCACACAGCACCCCTTACAGCTGCAGTCAGGAGCTGTGTGGCCCCCGCCCCCGGGCGCATGGCACCCCTTACAGCCCAGGGGTGGGGGCCACGTAGTGCCTGATTACAGCTGTACGGGGCGCCGTGTGCTCGGGGGGCAGGGGCCGCACATGAGCCACATGCCCGCTGCCCAGGGCGCAAGAATGGCTCAAGCCGGCACTGCCTGCAGGCAATAGACTCCAGACAATAGACTCCAGACCTCTAACAACCTGCGATGTTACCAGTGCTGCAGTGTAACACAGAAGCTTAAAGCTCAGTTACAGTTTTAAAGTCAAATGCCCAGGCTATGGCAGATTTAAAAACAGATCTTTGCCTTGATTTGAATGTGGTATTTGGTGCCTTACTTCACGGTTATTTCCCTTTACTTGGTAAATAAAATGTGAACATGCCATAGGTTAGTCTTTTCACAATACAGTGGAGGGAAAGGGTAGGGGGGAGCGAATAAACAGGAGGCACTCTGCTGTGCTAATTGTGCTTCCTAATATGGTATGAGGCTATTTGTTGCTGGGTTGCTTATTCATAGTGCTGCATATTCCAGCTGTTTCAGCAGGTCCAGCTAATCTTATGGGAAATTAAGCGGCAATAAGATTCTGCAGACATTCAGGTCTAGACTGTGATATTGATCATGGTACAGACAAACTGAAGGAACAAGGGTGAAGTAGCCTCTTTGTATACAAGTGCAGTTGCTCAATATAAAATGACCTTTTACAAATGCAAATCTGCTATGTAAAGCACAGTGTGGCAATTCTTAAAATATGTGAAAAGCACCATTTTCCAAAATAGCCAGGATGGTTCCTCCCCCCCACACACTCCTGATGCTTCATCCTCACTTCATCTTCTCCAGTCCTCTTTCCCCATGAAACCAGGTTTCACAGAAGATCAGACTAGACGATCACAGTTGTCCCAACTGGCCTTAAATCTATGAATTACAGAAGATTTTAAAGGCTGGATTCGATGTTAGATGTGACTATACATGCTACTCGTTTACAGGCATTTACAAGTGTAACCCTTCTGCCGGGTAGGCCTGGCAGTAACCAGGGCTGGGTTCAATATCTTGGGGTCAATCTCAGAAAGAACCGGCTCGAGCCCCCACCCAGTGATCTGGGGAATTCATGCACCCCTGGGCGCCTCTGAGAGGCAATGCTTCCCCACTCGCAAGCACTGAGTCTGAGTGTAGGAAAAGAACATTTAATGAAACAGAGAGAGAATTCATACGGCATTAGCTTGGGGAAAACACCACAAACAGAGTTCATAACCCAAACATGAGCCAAGCCCCCACCCCAGCCAAGAATCGCCCAAAGTCCACAGAATCTGACTCCCCAAAAGTCTCTGTCCCCACAAGTCTCTGTGCCACCCAGAGTCCCAAAGTTCACCTGCAGGGTTTCACCTCCCAACCAAGGTAGAAATGGGGGTGGGGGGAAAGATAGGGGGCACCTTATATGAAACTCCACCGCACTTCACCAGCTGTCTCGTCCCACACCTCTGGACCTCACAGCTGTCTCGTCCCACACCTCTGGACCTCCGCTGGGCACCTGTCACTGCTTCTCGCCTGCTGCCGCTCCACGCCACGCCGCTGGTCACCGCTCCTCGCCTGCTGCCGCTCCACACCACGCTGCTGACGGCCACTCCTCGCCTGCCGCCGCTCCACGCCACGCCGCTGATGGCCACTCCTCATCTGCCATCACTCCACGCCACACCACTGATGGCTGCTCTTCGCCTGCCGCTGCTCCACGCCAGGCCACTGATTGCCACCACTTTACTGGCTGCAATAGGTCTGGCTCTCAGCCAAACCAGTGATTTCAGCTCTCAGTGATTTCAACTCTTTAGCCACCAGCTGGGCTGTCAAATGAATCCAGCTTTCACTGGACTAGTAAACAAAAAGACTCCTCAGGGAGTCTGCTTTAGGTCTGTCCTTAAAACAAAGGGGGAAAGGTGCAGGCTGGGCCAGTCTTATAGCTCACACCTGGCAGGTGTGAAGCAGGCTGACTCAAGTCCTTTAACCTTTTCCCCCAGCTCTGTTCACTCAACTCTGGAAGGGGGGAGGCTTGTTCTTCCGAGACCTCTTACCATGATGGTGGTGTCTCTCCTGCAAGCACTGGTGGCATGTTTTACAGTTCCCACATTTAGGGGTACCATGATTAGTTACCCCCAGAACAGTCCCAAATTATATACACTTCTCCACATTCCATTCCAACACTGACCTTCCATCAGCCCTGGCTGAATGGGATTTACATAGCCACACCTTGGATTCTCTCCTGAGCAGTATTTACATGTCAACAGTTAACAGTTAATTACCTTGTAGAGCTAAACAACTGTAGTGGGCACACCCACTCCTCCTTTTAGCTGGCTGACAGCAAGCAGCAGTTCAGACCCTGCTTACACAAGTCAGAATCCTAGGTCCAGCCACTTTATCCCTGCAAACTTCAAGGAAGCTCGGGCCCAGGATCTGGATCTAAGGTCTACATCCTTGGTCAATCTCTAAAGTACAATTCTGGAAGATGAACTCCCCGGGAGTTGGAGCAAATTCAGAGCCAGGTGTCAGCTTTTCAGCTCAAGTCCATATGAAGAGGGAATGGTGAAGATGAGCTAAAATGAAAAAACAGAAACAAATAGTTTCTTCTTCAGTTAACTGAAAAAGTAGACCCCGCGAGAGTTGAAATGTGAACTATCGGTGCCAGTCTCATGGTTTCTATGTTCCATCTTAGAGGAATAATGGTACATAGTGAAAACTGATGTCTATCTGGATAGAATCTAATTCTGGCTGTGCTTCTGGAGGATTCTAAAAGGCTTTATATAATAAAGATACAAATATAAAATCAGCTACCAGCTATTTTATGCACAACTGGTGTTTCGGATTCATAGAATACCATAAACAACTGCAACCTTAGGCTGTGTCTAGACTACATGCCTCTGTCAGCAGAGGCATGTAGATTTGGGTTGTAGGCAAAGGCAAATGAAGCCGCGATTTAAATGATCGCGGCTTCCTTTACATTTACATGGCTGCCGCGCTGAGCCGACAAACAGCTGATCAGCTGTTTGTCGGCTCGCCGCTAGTCTGGACGTTCCCCCTGTCGACATCAAAGCCCTTTGTCGGCAGCCCCGTTATTCCTCGTGGAATGAGGTTTACCGGGGCTGCCGACAAAGGGCTTTGATGTCGACAGGGGGAACGTCCAGACTAGCGGCGAGCCGACAAACAGCTGATCAGCTGTTTGTCGGCTCAGCGCGGCAGCCATGTAAATGTAAATTAAGCCGCGATCATTTATATCGCGGCTTCATTTGCCTTTGCTGAATAAACAAATCTACATGCCTCTGCAGACAGAGGCATGTAGTGTAGACGTACCCTTAATTATCAAGTGAATCAACAACAAAAGCCACTTTCAGAGGACACAAAACAAAGAAGATTTTGGGGATCCCTAAAAAGGAAGAAGGAAAAATACTTTAAATGAGGGTAACAGTAGTTCTTGTTCTAGCATATTTTAGAAAAAGTGATGTTTTATCAGTGTTTTATTTGTATTATCAAGGCACCTAGGATGCCTATCCATAGACAACACCCCTTGCCTACGTATTGAGCAACACTGCTCAAAAGTGATTTCTTAATTCCAGCCCCCGAGTAAAGAAAATTATCTATGATCAGTGATTACAACAGTCACTGAAGGACAGTCCCAAATGCTCCATCTCTCTTCCTGTTAGAAGCAATAGTCTGGTCAATTATTACATGACAACAGGATGACAACAGGTTCAGCATTTTCAAAATGGCCAGCTGAGCCCGAGCTAAACCTACAGGAGGTTATTCAGAGCCAGAAGGCTTAATACCCAGTGGGAACATTTTCCCTGAGATCTCGGAGGATTCCAAGTACATACCTTTCTCATCACTTTCCCCAGAAGAGCAAGCTAATGAGCACTCCAACAGTTTCTCCAGAAGGGCAGATGCCTATACATGTGAGGATACTTAGCAACCTCCTTTACTTGAGGAAAGGACTGATCATGTACGGCAATATCATTAGCACAGCACTTGCATTAAACAACCAAGATGAGTGAGGCTCAGATAGTGGAACTAAGGGACCAAGGAAATCATTAAAATGCCCATCAGGATGTCAGCATACACCTTGACTGTAGGCACTGATACCTAAAAGGCATTTGGTCAGAGAGATACCAACCATAGATTGCTAAAAAACAAATCTTCATCCCGCCTGTGAGTAACAAAGTCAATTTAGGAAACAACTAGTGCACAGCAAAAATCCAGGAAGTCAGCATCATCTGATGACAGCTGATAGTAGCAGCCAGTGAGTGGCTCAACATCTGGAAGAAGGAAATCGGGTCTGACTCACTGCTAGTAAGTATTAAGTAATGACAGGAGAGCAGATACAGTTCAGATAAAACCTAAAGTGGGCAGTGATGGTCCTTCAGTTTAGTCAATTGAGCAGCTGTCATTTTATCTAGTTAAAAATGAAACGCATATAAGGCTGGATTAATTAGCTAGTACAAAACTTTGCAAATAATTGGTACAGTGTTTATAGAAATGGTTTTGATCTGAGGATCTCAAAGTATGTTTGAAGCATTAATTAACCCTATCACCTCTGACACAAAGTTGAGCCTTATGCTCATTTTACAAATGGAGAAACTGAGGCACTGAGAAGTTAATTGATTTGTCTAAGGCCTTAGGTAAATCTGCAGCAAAAGCCTGGGACAGAACCCAGAAATCTGGCCATATAATCCCCAGCTCTAACACCTGGGCTGTGCTCCTTCTCTTAGGGAAGGTAATGGCTAATAGCTAGTCCTTGAGATAAAGTTAGCCAACTACAGACATAATTTTTATTAAAAAAAAAAAATTTTAAACCACTTATTTGCTTTTTTGTGAAGTTAGTATTTTGATTGACATGAACAATTGCTCTGATAAAATCTTAAAATAAGTGTGTTTTGTCCCCTTCTTTCCTTTTGAAAGGAATAGAAAAGAGAACATCTATTTTCACAAGCTGACAGCAACTGTGACAGACATATCAAAATGTCTGAATTGCCTTGAAGGAAGAATAGTTATACCTATGTTTGAGATCTCACCAAAAACGAAGGTTAAAGTGCCTTCCAAACTCGCTGTCTACAGTCAATGTTTTTTTTTCATAGTGCCTTCTTACCGAAAGACTGCAATTATGAGTTTTATTGTGAACAAAGTGAGACACTAGAAAATGTCTTTGTACTGATTGTTTCTGTAGAAGCAGCTCTCTGATATTAGCAAATAGGAGCCAGAGAGAACAACTTCCATTTGAAGCCATAAGGAAGTGAGAACGTGCAAAATTGCTTTAAAGGAAGAAAGTGTCATTGTGTGTTTGTGTGGAGAGGGAGGAATTGCTTTGATATTTCAGCTGAAATCTAATTTGTTGAATAAACCCAAAGTTGGATAAATCTGTGTTCAGCCAATATGACATAGGTCTGTACTATGCTGCTGAGCTTGGCTAGCCCTTACTGGGCACATCTAGACTACATGGCTCCATCGACGGAGCCATGTAGATTAGGATTGTAGGCAAAGGGAAATGAAGCAGCAATTTAAATAATCGCCACTTCATTTAAATTAAAATGGCTGCTGCGCTGTACCGATCAGCTCTTTGGCAGCACAACGCTGTAGTCTGGACACTCAGCGGTCGACATCAAAGGCATTTGTCGACCTCCCCATTATGCCTCGTGGGATGAGTTTTACCAGGAAGGTCGACAAATGCCTTTGATGTCGACTGCGGAGCATCCAGACTACAGCGCTGTGCCACCAAACAGCTGATTGGCACAGCGTGGCAGCCATGTTAATTTAAATGAAGTGGCGATTATTTAAATCGCCGCTTCATTTCCCTTTGCCGAGTAAACAAATCTACATGGCTCCGTCGACGGAGCCATGTAGTGTAGACGTGCCCTATGTTGGCTGGGAGAATGAAAAAAAATTACACCCTCTAGCTGACATACATCCTCAGACTGGCAAGCCCTCAGTGTTGACACAAATATGCCAAGAAGAAAATGAGTCTTTTGGCTTAGCCAATGTTACTTGGTGATGTGGTATTACTATATTGATATAATAACTTTTGTTGGCATCTGTGGAATCTACACTGGGGAGAGCATACTGGTATATTTTTGCTGACATAGCCTTTGTGGGTTAGACATGGCCACAAGATAGGGCCAATTGTCCTCTTATTGATAGGTCAAAATATCATCCCAGAAGAGCTTTGCTCTGCAGATGTTTATTTAAGATCATGTTGGTTTGTTCCAGAACATGAGTTCCTAGGAAATTGGGATCTAGCTAGTGAATATTGGAGCTCTTTAACTGGTATGAGTAATATGGCCAATCCAAGTCATTAATAACTTTTGGTACCCTACCCTTCTCACATACAAATTGCTTACCTGACACATTTCCAGCTAGCCAGTGCTTCCTTTTCCACTCCCAAGAAGCTATACCTCATCCTCAGTATTTGAAAGACAAGTTCTAGTGAGCAAACTACAACACAAATGCTAGTAAATTTGTATAGTATTATCATAAGATCATCATCAGAGCAATAGCCCATCTAGGTCTGTATCCTGCGTTCCAGCTATGGCTAATGCCAGATACACATAACAGGCAAGCATTGAGCGATCTATCCCCTGTTGTATACACCCAGCATCTGGCAGTCATTGACTAGGGACACCCAGAGCATGGGCTCACACCATGAATATCTTGGCCACGATGGACCTATCCCCTATGAATGTATCTAATTTATTTTGGAATCCTGTTATAGTTTTGGTCTTCACAACATTCCCTGGCAAATAAAGCTAGAGTTTAACTGTGTTGTGTGAAGCAGTATTTCCTTTAAAAAAAAAAAAAAAAAAAAAAAGCCTGTTAGACCTATTATTTTCATTGAGTAATCCCGGCTTCTTGCATTATATTAAGAAGTAAATAACACATCTTTATTTACCTTCTCCTACACCAGTCATGATTTCATAGACCTGTCATATCTCCCCCTTAGTCATTTTTTTCCAAGCTGAAAAGTCAGTCGTTTTAATCTCTCTCACATGGAAGCTTTTACAAATTCTTAATTTTTCTCACCCTTCTCTGTACCTTTCCCTGCTTTAAAATATCTTTTTTTATTTTTTTTTATTTTTTTGGTGATTTGGGCAACCAGAACGGCATACTGTACTTAAGGTGTGGATGTACCATGGGTTTCTGCAGTGGCATTATGATATTTTCGGTCTTTCTATTCCTTTCCTAATGGTTCCTAAATTCTGTTAGCCTTTTTGATTGCTGCTGCTCAGTAAGCAGATGTTATCAGAGAACTATACACAATGACTCCAATATCTCTTTCTTGAATGGTAACAGCTAATTTAAACTCAGTTATTTTCTATGTGTAGCTGGGATTATGTTTTCCAGTGTGCATCACTTTGCGTATACCTTGCATATCAGCACTGAATTTCATCTGCCGTTTTCTTGTCCAGTCTCCCAGTTTCGTGAGATCCCTTTGTAATTCTTCCTACTCAGCTTTGAACTTCACTATCCTGAGAAATTTTGTATCTACAAACTCACTGTTTATCCCTTTTTCCAGATCATTTATGAAAATGTTGAACAGCACTGGCCCCAGGACAGACCCCTGGGGACACCTATGTACCTCTCTCCATTCTGAAAACTGACCAT
The DNA here is from genome assembly GCF_049634645.1 of Pelodiscus sinensis. Taxonomy (NCBI): domain Eukaryota; kingdom Metazoa; phylum Chordata; order Testudines; family Trionychidae; genus Pelodiscus; species Pelodiscus sinensis. The sequence continues at coordinate 16,647,536 of NC_134712.1, forward strand.
CCCTCTTATTCCATGACTCCTTACATTGCTTAAGAGCTTTTGGAGAGGGACCTTGTCAATGGTTTTCTGAAAGTTCAAGTATACTATATCACCTTTGTCCACACAAAGAATTCTAATAGATTGGTGAGGCATGTTTTCTGTTTACAAAAGTTGCATTGAGTCTTACCCAACAATTCATGTTCATCTATGTGTCTGATCATTTTGTTTTAACACATACACCAATCAACAGTTCACAGGTGTTAGAGGATGAAAACAACCAAGACTGGGCAAACCCCAGAAAAGCCTAGCCCAGGAAGGCTAAGTGAATCAGAGACTCCATGTCCAATTCACAGAAACTGTCACTAGATCAACCTATCTAATACAGAGGAGCAACAGGGAGATGGATGCCCCAGGCCTGATAGTATGAGTGATTACTTGGGGCAGAGCTGACAACATTGTGGGACAGGATATAAAGGGCTGACAAATTGCTTTAGCCACGGTTCTGCGCTATGGTTCACCAGTAGCAATAAACCCCAGCTTCCCTGTGATCCCAAGAGATTCAGGGTTCTGTGCAGATCTTTCACCCAGCCCTAAATTGAATGCATCATGAAGCTATCAAAATGCATATAGCTTCCTACACCTTGCTCCATTTCATTTTCTTCCTCCGCCTCCTGCTCTTGTGCAAGTGACTGATGTATTATCTTCCCCATGAAATACTGCCGTAATCTCCTCCAAATGACCTCTAAAAGCCAGGGAAAGGAGGAGAGGGGAGGGAACAGAAATATCAGAAACGTTTGGATACATATTACTGCTTACCAAAGGCAGAGGGCGGGGAAGGCACATTCCTATCCTGTTTGCCCACACTCATTCTTTTCAAGCAAGGTCAGTAACTCATGCTCCTTGACTAGCTGCAGCCACTGACATTAAAGATATTAAGCTTTTCATTCCTTTAAATACCAGAGGGGGGCACAGAACTCCCTAACAATAAAGATAACATCTATCTCAAAAATGAAAAGCTGGAGAGAAAACCCAGACCAAATGAGTTGCCTCAAGCTCGTGAAACACTGGGCTACTTTAAATAGATATTAGTCTACCAGACAGGCCTGCAAATCTAATACCAAATGGGAAAACAACGATTACAAATAATGCTCTTTATATTTCCATACTCTATATGCACCAGAGTCTGTATAAGAACATATCTGCAGCAAATATGGTAAATGTCAAGGTTTCAATGGGGTCAGTCAGAAAGTTGGCACAAAAAGGTCAGACATTCAATCAGATTAATTTACTAATGTGCCCAGCAGCAGATTACATTAATTTTGACAGTAATTTTTAATATTTGTAATGCAATGCATTACTTGATAAGGTTGCTGAGCCTTCTTACCACTTATTAGCCCACCTTTGAAAACCAGATGTCAGTTCTATCAAAGCCAGGTATCAGTTATTAGAGATGGGTGAAACTCGAAAGGCCCAAAGGTTTGGACGATTCTGGCTAAACAGCCACAAAGATTGGCTGCTTCTCCCAATCTTTTGGTCTGCATATTTGGGCATCCCAGATGCTTTTGCATTTGCTTAACTTTACTCATGTAGGGAGAGCCCTCTGAATTGAAGTTTATCCACACATAAAGTTCAGCACATAGATGGAGCAGGTGGATGGTCCAGCAGTTAGAGCACGAGGTTAGGACATGGTAAAAGAGCTGAGCAGGAAATACTTTACCAGCTTCATCAACTATTGTGCTTTCCACATCAGGATGACACTAAGACCTTTTGAAATTCTTCGCAAAAAACACAGTGAGTAGGATGGAGGAGGATGCAAACCAGTCAACAAGCCACTGGTTAGTACATTCCCCTAGGATAGGAGATCCAGCTTCAGATCCCTGCTCTGGTTCCCATAATCAGAAGATTATTGGCTATTCTGCAACCTCTCTTTCTCTTTGATTTTCACCAAAATTCCATCCTAGACCAGAGTTACATTTCTGATTAAAAAGTTTTGACCCTGTCTCTTACAAGAGTTTCAGGTTTGATAAAGCAGCATTTCTCGATGTAAAACCATTCAGTCAAAAATTTCCTGACCATCTCTGCTTCAGAGACCTGAGACTTCCCTCAGCTACACTGCTATTTTTTGGATGAGACTCTGGCAATGGGGAAAGGCTGCAGTAGCAAGGAGCTACCATAGCTTTTCCCCACTGCCTCCACCTGCCAAAGCTGGGAATGCAGTAAGCCTGGCCAAAGCTCAATTTTCTATCTACACACAAATCTCTTAGACTTGGGCACAGACTAAGAGTCCTACAACGTAGGAGAATTGAGGTTTGAGCCTGAATTCAAGCCCTATCATTTTGCAATGTAGATGCAACCCTTCTAGACTCGGGTTCTGGGATCCACCAAAAGTATCCCACAATCCTATGCACCAACTTTCTTTGTCTTCTCCCCCAAGAATCTCCAAGGCTCCAGGGAAGCAAAAACAACCCCACTTATTCTCGTACAACAGCTAAACGAGTCAGCATGCCAACCTTCTGTTTTATTCTGACTGCCACGCTGCAAACTCTCCTTCGGACCACCTCATCTTCGGCAGTGGACACCAACCAGAAGAAATCCTTTGCAGAATGCAGTGTTGTGACAGCAAGAGCACAACCAGATTTGCCCAGGCAAAGCCAAAAAAAGGGGGAATGTTAGTAAGAGAATCAGGAATGGACACACATTTGTGGCACTGGACATTAAATGCATTGGTGAGCAGTGCTGGGAGCAGATTAAGCAAGTCAAGACAGCGTACCAGAAAACCAGGAATCAGAACTGTACCTCAGGCAACGCGCCAGCATTGTGCCTGTTTAATGAGGAGAATAGCCTCAATGTCAGTACATGCTGACCAGGTCAGCTAAGAAGGTGACCTGCTGGCCACAGACTCCAACATAAGAACCGACAGGAGCCAGGCCAGCAGCAGGTGCAGAAGGAAGCTGGTGAAGTGACTCTATTGCAGACACTGGTCCCAGTGGAGGCACAGGAGCAGCTAAAGCATTTCCTGGAGGGAGCCTTACTCAGGGGAGCTTTTTGATGTGCCCCTCTCCCCAAGAAACAACCTGATGCAGAACCAGCTGCTGAAATAAAGGAGGCGGAAGTTACCCCCAAGCCTGGTATGTTTCTTGCTCCGTGGTAATGTTTAATAATATAGGAACAGGGAGGATTTCCATTGTAGGAATGAATGAAAAAGTTATTACAAGCCTGGATAGTAGTATGTATGCAGTAATCGCAGATTGTATCCCAGTGCCTTCACAACCTCCCAGCTCGTCCCTCACCCCATGTAGAACTCAAAATGGAAATGCAAACAGTAAAAAAAAATGCCTCAATTTTTTTTTTTACTGGAAAGCGGCACATTAATCTTACGGTGCCATGCCTGTACATTTGCCACTCTGTAACCACTAAATAGTATAATGAGTGGTCTGAAAATTGGGATAGAACAGGAATAGTTTGGATAACTCCATAGAATCAGAGAACACTAGAACTGGAAGGAACCTCGAGAGGCCATCAAGTCCAGTCCCCTGCCCTCACAGCAGGACCAAGCACCATCTAGATCATGCCTGATAGATGTCTATCCAACCTGCTCTTATATCTCTCCAGTGATGAAGATTCCACATGTTTAGGTGACCATGCAATTAGGCTCAATAAGCAGCTGGGCAGGGCCACTGTGCCCTAGAATGGCCACATTTCAGGAGGGCACAAGCAAGTCTGGTAATTGTCTGTCTGAACTGAGGTCTGCCTACAGCAGTGGGGATGCCGGAGTCCCTGTTTCGTGCCTGGGTTAGACAGCGTAGTCACTCAAGCCCTGTAGCTGCAACCCCAGCATCCACTGCGGCAGGTTGCCCTAATTCTATGCTTACATTGCAGTGTTGACATACACAGAACCTTTCACTGTGGCTTGTATCTATACACCAAGGTGTGGATGCAGCCTGCTTTTCATTGTGGAATGTAGCTACGTGTACCCTATATACCACTGCTGGCGTAGACATGGCCTTACAGCAGTGGTCCCCTAATGTGCTGGGGTGTGGCCCCTTAGGGGTATGGAGGAATGTTCAGGGAGACACAGCAGGGCCTGTACCAACCTCCACAAAGGAACAGGGAGGGAGCCCCACCCTGCCTTGCTCTACTCCAAAGTCTGCTCTGGCCCTGCCACCTGGCCACAACCGTAGCTTTGGCTCCTGACTCCACTCCTGGCCTCAGTCATATCCCCACTCCCAGCCCCCAGCTCCTGACTCGGGCTCTGGTCCCATTCCCAGCAGTGAGACCACTCCCAGCCTTAGTGCCTGGCTCCCAGTCCCGACCATGGGCTCTGACCCTGGCGCTTGACCCCAAGTGGTGCTGGAACAAGTTTTATAACCTGATTTGCTGAAGACGGAAACCATGTATTTTACTGAGGAGGGAATTCTGCGCCACTTCGCAATGCAGAACTTTACAGAGAGTAACGCTGTGCTTGCAAAATTTCCTTTCCTCCACAGAAAAGGGCTGCAGTGCTTTTGGCTGCCACTGGGGGCTGCTGCACCCGGCAGAGCCCAGCCCAACACACAGAAGACACTACTTGAGGGAAAAGCGACGAGGAGTCCTGTGGCACCTTATAGACTAACTGAAGTGTAGGAGCATAAGCTTTCGTGGGCAAAGACCCACTTCGTCAGATGCATGTAGTGGAAATTTCCAGAGGCCTCTGGAAATTTCCACTACATGCATCTGACGAAGTGGGTCTTTGCCCACAAAAGCTTATGCTCCTACACTTCAGTTAGTCTATAAGGTGCCACAGGACTCCTCGTCGCTTTTGCAGATTCAGACTAACACGGCTACCCCTCTGATACTTGAGGGAGAAGGAGAAAAGAGTTAAAGGGTTCCCAGCAGTTGCAGTTGCCCTGAGGGTAGCACACAGCAAACTCCACACAAGCCCGCGACCCAGCATGAGGCCGTTTCTCCCTCTGGGTCCCTGGGCTCTGAGAAATACAGGATGCAGGTATCTGGGCTGGGGGTGCTCCATGGCCAGACTCTGGGGCTGAAGTGGGCAGAGAAACAGGAACTGGGTTGTTTTAGAAGTTTCTTTAACTCCCCACCCCTGGTATTTTTGTGTGTGTGCATCTGGTATGTTACAGACAGACTTGCTAACTGGTATTTTAATGTAAGTTACCAAAATAACTGAGACTGCCATGATTATGGAGTGTTATTTTAACATCTACAGTTAGCAGAATTTTAAAATATTGTGCGCAGAATTTTTATTTTTTTGGCAAAGAATTCCCCCTGGAATAGTATTTATGTTGTTATTACTACTTCTAGTCGGGGAGGTGGTGGTAGTAGAACGTCTGCCCACCACAACTCCCGGAGAAGCATGGACAGATTCCATTACTGGTAAGAGGGAGGTACAACAGAAAATGTTTGGGGACCACTGGAGAGATGTTTTTGAGGGACTGAGGCTTTTGGGATGGAAGCACGGTAACAGACAAGGATGGGGAAGCTTGCTCCACAGCTGTACCTGTTCGGAACCTAAATGGAGGTGCTTCTCACAAGCACCTAAATGAATGAGCAAACATGTCGTAGAAGAAGCTAAGACCAAGGAGAATGAAAAATGTACTCTGGTAATAGACCATAGTAAAGAACTGGGCATCACTGTATGCAACCCAAAAAAGACCTCTAGTCAATGTTGAATTGCAGTGTTAAAAAAAAGCTAATGAATACATAAATAATGGGTTTGGTGAACGATATACAGATTATAATGTGTCTTTATACATGAATTGTGTGCCCTCATCTGGAATACTGTGGGCAGTATTGGTCACTCCATCTCACAAAGGATATTGCAAACCTAGAGGGGTTTCAGAGAAACAGAGATGAGAATGTCCATGGGCTTATTAAAGCCTACATTTGAAGAGAGATTGAAAAAAAGATTTGCAGTGTTGACCTTAGAAAGCAGGGAGGATATGATAAAAATGTATAAAATAATGAATGGTAGAGAGAAGACGCATCAGGAAGTCTGTTCTTTCTGTCTCATAATGAAAGAATAAAGGGACAGTATACAGTGAAATTAAAAGTTGAGAAATTCAAAACTGATCAAAGGAGATACCTTTTTTGACATGGATGATTAACCTGTGGAACTCACTGCCACAGGGAGTTATGGAGGCCAACAACATAGTAAGACTCTAAAAGGGGTTGACCATTTATACGCATATCAAGACTATCCAGTTATCACAATAAATAAACATTTTAGAAGGGATATTGCATTCATACTTCAGGTCAACTTCCAACAACTGAAGACCAGAAAGACACCATATGCAGGAGGGAGGTAGATTAGCCAACACCCACCTACTGTGTGGTCTTTTAATCTTTCTCTGAAGCATTTGGAACTGGCAGATTGTGGAGACACAATCCTGGACAAGATGGACTTCAGGTCTGAACTAGTACGACCCTATCTATGTTGCTAAAGAGATGCTGGGGCATAAATGCAAGCAACTGTGGCAGAAGTAGAATGAACACAGGTAGGGCAGATGCTAGTGTATCTATAACAGTGACATCAGCTGTTGATGCAAGGGTATATGACATTATAACCATGATGAAAGCAGCAGTCGATGCTGCGGCAGATGCGATTGTAATCACAGCAGAAACAGCAACAGTCAGCACAGAAGCAGATGGTGCTGTAATTGTAACGGAGGCAGCAGGAATAGATGCAAAGGGAGATAGTGCTGTAATCATCACAAAGCTGACAAAGCAGATGTCATTGTAACCACAGTAGAATCTGCAGGAGTGGATGCAGTGGCAGGTGCTGCAATTATGGGAGAAGTGACAGGCTCACACATACTTCTGTGGGAGTGTATGAGTTCTACACCACTACTGCAATCCCTCTGACTTGTCAGACCCCAAGCAGTTCATCACTTGCTAAACTGGGCATATTATTATTTTTTTCTCATATTCACCAAATGTACTGCAAAACGATCACTACGTTCATTAAATAAATTATTTAATTCTCAGATTTTCATTTGGCCTCCTGGATAACACTAGGCATAGAATTTCAATCAGTAATTACTGCATCAAGCCCACAATTTCCAGGTGAGTAAGACATCGCTGCAGAAAGTCATCCAGCCTTGATTCCAGTGATTGAGACTACGTCACATTCCTATGCAAGTTGTTCCAGTGGTTAGTAACCTTCACTTTTAGGCTGCGGGGCTCACACATGAATTTGTGGTGTGACCTTGGATGGGTCACAGTTTTTCCTAGGAAATGAGGCAGATCTGTACAATGCAGAGAATCATACTTCCTTTTTCCCATGCCTGCCCGTATGTCCACTTAGGCCCCAATTCTGGCTCCCCAGAATTCTGGCTCCAGCAGTTGCAGGATCAGGACCTTACACTATAAGCGCCTCAGGGCACAGACCCACTGTCAATATGGCAATGACAGGCTATCAGAATGGAGCTGTGACCTCAGCTGAGCATCTAGGATGGGCCTGGGCAAAATACAACCTGTGGGCCAAATCTGGCCCACCAAGCCATCGGATCTGGTCCACTGACACTGCAGGGAGCCCCAGGCAGGTCCCTGCTTACCTTGCCCCACTCGCACGTCGCTCAGAAGTGCAGCGGGGTGTTTTTTCTCTAAAAACTGTGAGTTCAGAGGGGAGGGGGGAAGCTTTAGGAGCTGCTCACACCCCAGCACAATCCCATTGGCCAATTTCTGGCCAGAAACTAGCCAGTGGGAGCTGTGTATTTCAACAACAGGCAGCCACGAAGCACAAAGGACTCCAGAGCACATGGCTGCAGCCTGTGCAGGGGTGGGGCAGGCAGCCATGTTTCCTCAAAGCTGCAGGGCGCACAGCTTTGCAGGTGATTAATCAGCCCCCACCCAGTCAGAGGCTTCCAGGCCCTGTGCACAGAGCTGACTGACTGGGCAGGGTCCGGAAGCTTAGAGGGAACACTGGCTGGCAGGGAGGCTGATTCAGGTATGGGCTGCTGGCTGGTAAGTCTCTCCTGGCCAGAGCTTGCCTCTGGTACCCCAGTTCCTCCCTTCCCCAACTCTCTGCCCCCCCTCCATATACCCAAATCCTCTTCCCCCTTCCTGCATCTATATCCTCTCCCAGATCTGGCACCCCAATCTGCTACCCCAGGTCAGTCCCCTCCTGCCCTAGCTCACAACCCAAATCCCTGCACCCCCTTCTATAGACCAATTCCCTGCCCTAGGTCACAATCCAACCCCCTGCATCTCAGTCCAGTGTCCCAGGTCACAACTACCTCCCTCATCCAAACTCCCTCCTGCACCCAACTTCCATCCCAGACCTTCTCCGTTGACATCATGGAAGAGTGCAGCCCTCAACCACCTTCCAAATTCTTGGAGTGCTCCCCCCATAAAAAATTATTGCCCACCCCTGGTCTAGGAGCTTATGTGAATTGTGACACTCTGATCAGTATGCCCTTTACTATTATTATGTTAATAGTATTGCAGTAGCACCTATGATGGTGCACCAATCATGCACCATGTTGTGCAAAGCACTCTAACAAACACAGAATGAAAAAAAACCAACCTTCCTTTCCTAAAAGAGTTTGAAATCTGAGCATTGTAACCCCACATTTGCTGCTCCTTCTATAACCCTGTATCTCAATGAGATGGGCAGATGGGCACACAAAATAGAAAAATATGAATTACCATAGTTAAAAACTAGTAAAGCATAGGAGGCAGAAGTGGCACTTTCCCTACCTACACTGCTCTACCCACGTGTTTTACCAAGCCCAACCTAGAAGGCCTTTCTAAAGTTTGACAGGGTAATTTGGTTCCCGATCAAGCCTAGGTCTCTCTGAAACAGTCCACAAATGTGATAATTAATGCTGGATTTTTACGGGGGATTGTTTTGCAAGGTGGACACCTCTGGGATAAAAGCTATGAGCCTTAACTTATATTACATAGATGACTGGTCATGAACTCGTTCACAGTGAGGGAATATGAAAATGTTGTCATTTATATTTGAATTTAATAGGATTTTGGATTAGGTGCCCTTCCTAACCTGCTCTATGAACCTGGTCTACACATTATGTTAAGTGGCAAGGAGTCCTATGGCACCTTATAGACTAACTGCAGTGTTGGAGCATAAGCTTTCATGGGCAAAGACTTATAGACTAGTCTATAAGGTGCCACAGGACTCCTCGCCGCTTTTGAAGATTCACACTAACACGGCTACTCCTCTGATTATGTTAAGTGGAAACTCACACCCTCCCTGGAGCTGGATTTTAATGAACAAAACAAATCATCTCCAACTTTCTCCTCGTGCATTTCCCCTCCGCAAGACTGCTCAGCCTACACGCTGAATCCTCTCTCCCCGTGTATATCAATCCCACCTCCTTAATACCCAGATAGAGCAGTGAGTCACCTTCCTCACAGAGTAAGCAGAACCCACCCATGACTTTCCAACTCGATCAACGCCTGCTAACAAAGGAGAAAAGATGGAGTGGTTTCAGATGAGGTGAAATTTTTTCAATGAGTAGTAAATCTGCCCAAAAAAACCACTTCATTTTGGGAGGGCATCAAAACTATTCATGAGTCCATGTTGAATTGAGCAAATCATTTTGTGTGTGAAAAACTGAAAATAAACACTTAGAAATATAAAAAAGCTTGTTTTGACATTTCATTTTGAACTGATATTTTATATAAAGTCATTTTGGTTCAACATATATTATTTGATCCAAACTAAACTTGTTCTGTTTTTTTGTTTTTGTCAACAAACCCACAGAAAATGTAATTTGGGGGTCAAAAAATTTTCTGTCATTTTTTGTTTGATCACCAAAGCAAACAATGAATTTCAGGCAAAAACGAGAGTTGCCAACTCTTGTGATATTATTAGGAGTTTCATGATACCTGGTGTTGTTCCTAAGTCACCTCTTCACTAAGTGGAAGATTGATCTTGCCGTGATCAAGCTTCCAGAGTTTGACTTAACAAGACTAGTTAAGGCTTGCTAAATCAAACTCAGAGGGCACCCTCACCAGTGGCTGATACTCTTGCTTCTGCAAGAAGTTAGGGAAGCTGATGGAAGCATTTGCTCCTATCAGCCTTCCACTGTTGGGGTGGTGGGGAAACTTGAAACAAGGTACATCAACTCCAGCTAGGTAATTAACGTAGACCTGGCCTTAGATTCCCAGTCCCTGTAGTCATTTAAACACACAAGAATCTCAGCTGTCATTAAAGCATAAAACTAAGTTTCTCACTCTTACTGTTGAAGAGAAAACATTTAACATGTGAACCATGAAGGCTTAATAAGTGAAAGACAAAGTATGAATTTTTAAGATATCTCATGATTGTTTGGGTTCCTAGTCCTGAATGCTTGGAAATAGTAATATTACAAAGACTGGTATAGAGGTAGAACAGATTCTCTGATCTAGCAAGCTGATTTGTAGCGTGTTCTGCAAATAAACATAGTGTGTTCATTTATGACTCAAAAGAACTATTCCAACATTTTTAAAGTGACTTAGAAGTTATAAGTGAACCTTTGAAGAATTTCCAGCCTTGCAGAGTCATGCACACTGATAATAAAGGCAGAATCTCAGCCCCTGAGACACTTCACAGTTATATCAAAATAATTGTTATAATGTCCCAACTTTCTTCCTTTACTTCTGTCTTTCTTTCTTCTTCTCTACCAGTAATTTCTATTGAGATGAAATCTTACATATTTTGTCCTGACCTTTGCTGGAAGGAATGTAATTACCTGCAGAGTTTACATAAATTATACAGCCTGTTTGTCTAAGATTAATCCTGTCCAGAGATCGATATTGCCCTCGAACACTGGGAGAAAATGGTTATGTGCAAATGCCACCAAAGGTCACAAAAATCTTTCTGGATGGAGAAGGAGAGAGTTACAGTGCAATGCATTCCTGTCTTCAGTCCAGTCCATGTCTCTGCCGCTACCTTCTGTTACCAATCAGGAATGATTTATCAGCTGTTAGAGGACACTGGGTACAATCCACTCTAAGAACCAGCTGAGTAAAATTAATTGAATGCAGTGATGAATACAATTCATCACTCTTGAAAAATGGCACAAAAAGTGCAAGGAGCATGATGCATGAGCCCTGGTACGGATAAACTGCTTTTTGTGCCGGAATTCGGTAACTACTGAGTATAGGTATAAATGTCAGACCATTTTCCATGCGGAAAAAACAGTTCCTGCTCCTTTGTTTACAGAGAGACAGGCTATTTAAAGTGTGCACAGTTGGGAAAATGATTACTTACCTACCTGCCTGCAATTTTACTAGTTAAACCAAGTTTTTAGCACTTTGAGTACTACCGAGCTAAAGCAGTTAAGAACAGAACACAGTTCCCTCTTCCAATGTCACCCATAGTAACTAAGGCTATGTCTACACTACCAGGTTATTTCAAAATAAATTATTTTCAAATAACTCCCAAAATAACTATTTCAAAATAAGCTTATTCCTCTTCATAAGCAGGAGTAGTTATTTCGAAATAACAAGTCCGTTATTTCAAAATAATAGGCTTGGTAGTGTGGATGCTCACCTTGTTATTTCGAAAAAAGGGGAATTATTTGGAAATAACTCCCCAGTGTAGACCCATCCTAAGTTCCAAATGCAGAACTGACCATTGTTACTGATGTGAGAACTAGGGAGGTGATGCACTGCCTCCAATATCAGCCACACTTGGTGGGGATGTGGAGCATATAGCCCATTTCTGATGCTAAAATGAGCCTCATGAGAGCAGACCCCTTTGGTGACTTGTAGCCCCACTAAGTTTAGTGGGGATCCACTCATGTGGAGCTCATCGTAGGACATGGGCCTTGATGTATAACTTTAAATAACACCAATAAGCCTCAGAGCAGAATTGGAAGATTACATAAGAATGGCCGAACTGGGTCAGACCAAAGGTCCATCTAGCCCAGTAACCTGTCTGCCGACAGTGGCCAGCACCAGGTGCCCCAGAGAGGGTGGACCAAAGACAATGATCAAGCAATTTGTTTCCCGCCATCCTTCTCCAGCCTCTGACGAACAGAGGCCAGGGACACCATTTGTATCCCTTGGATAATAGCCTTTTATGGACCTAACCTCCATGAAATTATCTTGCTTCTCTTTAAACTCTGTTATAGTCCTAGCCTTCACAGCCTCCTCTGGCAAGGAGTTCCACAGGTTGACTACACGCTGTGTGAAGAAGAACTTTCTTTTATTAGTTTTAAACCTGATACCCATTAATTTCATTTGGTGTCCTCTAGTTCTTCTATTATGGGAACTAATAAATAACTTTTCTTTATCCACCTCTCCTTGGGGAAGAAATCATCTTTCATTAGGTGTCTATAAGGCCTAGCACAATGGAGGCCCTCCCCTAATGTAATCATTCAATACAAATAATTAATAGAAGGAACGATTCTGAGGGTTCCTCCTCATCTTTTCTGTCATTTGTATTAAAAGTATGGCTGCTAAAAGCACACAAATGTACCTTCAGTGCTACTGGAATGCATCTTAATGACACTGCCAAGCCCATGACAAGCTGCTAACATTTGGGATAACAATAGGCCTACGAAGCATCCTACCCCTTTCTGTCTTTATCATGCTTTAGAACCAAGAAAGGTGGTAATTTGATTAATAACATACCAGCTCAGCACTGTTTCAATGCTGGAGCTTCCTAGTGCCCCTGAGACTGTCCTTTTGCATTTGGCCTTGTATTACCAGAGCACATGCACATTTCCAACTGCATTTCAGGCTCTCAGGACTTAAAGAAAAGACAGTTTTTGAAGGATGTGTTGCTATCTTTGAAGCATTTCCTTTCATCAAATCTGTAAAGCGTCTTTTGGCTGTGTTTTGTTCTCATGAAGAGAGACAGCCCAGTGTCACTAAGGAAACATCTTTGCTGTAAAAGGGGAGCAGAATAACATTATAGTTAGAAAGTGCTTTTTTAAAAACCCACTTGTGTTTTGGCAGCTCAGATAATGTACAGCTGTGAAGGCTTTTTCCCCCCCGCTCCCTCAGATAAACTGCAATACATACATACTAGGGTACAATATTTCTTACATGTGCCGTTCGTGAGACAACATTCTAGTCTACAATGACATATATTCATCCCTTTACTTCCCTGGAGATAGTATAATGAAAGATCATTTTGATACAGCTCCTTATACTCTAAAGGATCCCAGCAGGTTACAAGTTGTGTGAGCCTTGCTCTGGGGGTGAGGGAGCATGGTATGAATGGCTATGGAAGTATTTCTGAGGAAAGATGGAGTACTAAGTATGGGCCTTGAGATTTTGCTGGATATGGCTTCCCAAAAAAATACAGAAAATGGTATAAAGAGCAAATGATGTCTACTGAATTATAACATCCTTTACCATACCTATCGTGCCATTGTGTGTTTGCATGGCACCTCACATAATCAGGCCCAGCTGCCTCCTAGGTCTTTCCAGGGGCTATTGTAAAACAGATAATTAATAAATAAATAATGAACTCCAAACCTTGGAAATGAATCATTAAGAACATCCTAAATCTGACAGCCCTCACCAGAAAATAGATGTGTATTTACTGAATCGAAAGAGAAGCAAATTTCACCACCTCCCAGACATCTTAATCCTGACCCTAAATGAATACAATTCTTGCACCAAGCATATAGTGTGATGAAGCTCCTATGAAAACTTGGTGGGTCCTGCACTTCCTGGTGGATTTTACTTGCCTCAGAGACTCCCATAATCCCACAGTTTTAGGTACCACACCCAGGGCTTTAGTTTGCTGGGTTTTAGCTCTTTTCATCATTGGCCAGGATATAATAAAATGGAGAATAAACTCCAAGGTCTTCTTCTCTGAGTGGAAATGGGGTGTTGGGTGTTGGGGGGGCTCTACTCTAGAGTCCAGCCCCGGGCCCTGTAATAGCAGCTGCCCGGCTGAATCTCCAACACCTGCTATAAGACAGCACCAAGACCCCTGCGCTATTTCCACACACCTTCCCCAGCATCTTCCTTCTCTCTGATTCATCCTCCTAGAGTTCAGTTGTTGTTTCCTTTCCTCCTATCCCATCGTTGCCCTCCTCTGTCCTCTCAGCTACACGTGCCCCAACTGTAGGCAAAACTTCTTTTATAGCTAGTCTGAACTGTTTTCTTAATTACCCCCAGGTATCCTAATTTGCCTAGGCTGGCCTGACTCTGCAGTCCTGATCAATTAGCCCCAGGTGTTCCACTGCCCCGATTGCCTCTGCTGGTTCTAAATCAGCCCCTCTCTGTTGCTCTGGTAACAGAGATCTCCTCAGTCTGAGGCTAATATATCTCCCCTCCACTACTTTTTATAGACTTCTGTTCTGACCCTGTCACAATAGTTATAGCTGAGTCAGTCCCAGGATATTAGCAAGACAAGATAGGTGAGGAAATAAGAGCTAGATTTGGCTTAAATGCTTGTCTCTCTCTTTCCAACAGAAGATGGTCCAATACAAGATATCACTTCTCCCATTCTTGCACCAGTAATCTCAACGTATTAAGGCAGCACAATGCCCCTTTGAAAAAGCAGCCCTGAATTACGAATCACATCATCTCCATCCCTCTGTTTGACAGCTTTCTGTTAGAACTCATCCACTGCTTTACATTGCATTGGCTGCAGAAGAAACTCTACATTTCTCCCACTCTTCTCCAGTGTCAGTCATGTGATCCCATTTGGTTACCAGGTTGAGCAGACTCTTGAGTGATCAAATCCAGTTTGATGCTGTCCCCTGAGAATTGAGTGGCCTATGGCAAGGGGAGCTCAGCTTCTGAGGTCCAACAGCACTGTCAGTGAATTTTGGTCTGAACTGAATTCTGAATTCCTGAGATGAAAACCAGAGGTTGGTGGTAAGTTTCCTCATTTCCCATCTCAAAGCATCCAAACGTTTGACAATCACACCTCCATTTCCATGATGGACAACAGATTCATTTCCTTTCTTGTGGCTGGCCAAGTTTCTGTGCTATACATTAAGATGGGTCAAATTACAGTTTTATACACTCTACCTTTTAACTTTCACTTCTTTTTTGTCATTCAGGTCTGCTTCCACAATTTTTGCACTACACCATTTTAGTACCAGGCTGGGCATCCCTTGGGATGGTACCATCAGCAGCAACCCTTAATCCTAGGTCAAGGTGAGCCAAACTGTGGCTCATGAGCCATATGCGGCTCCTTTACAGTTGAAGTGCCGCTCATAAATCCCCCATTTTCTGCCTACTAGCTGGGGGGAGGGGGACGGTTAGACTCAGGACTAACTTTTTGTCCAGCAGGGAGAGAAGTCTCAGAGCATCGCAAGAGCTGCGAGTATAGTGTGGACACACAACAGCATTTTCCCTGCAGTGCTGTAACTACCAGCGCTCTACATCTGCCAGAGTAGACATAGCCTAAGTCTCCCTTTTACCCTTTGTCACATTGGTTTCATCACTGTTAGGACTTCATGTGCCATATCCAGAAAAGTTTACTTTGACTTGAACTGATTGACCTCCACATAACCCTGTATATAGTCGGGAAGTCTGCATGTTGCTCCCAGTTTCCATCACTTAGGCTTTTTCTCATGCCCGGGTGTTCAGATGCTTCAGACCATGTCTCACAATGCAATTGCCTTACAACTGATTATTCATCATCATCTTCTTATTGTTATTATTATTACACTTATCCCATGCAAAAAAGACAGTGAATAATTGCAGGTATATGAATTAGGCGTCCTTCTTCCACCTACTGCCTGAAGGCTGGGTGGTGAATGACTACACAGGTGCTTCACAGCTGCTATTCTAGCACCATGGCTATAGCAGAGGTGATGGACAATTACCTACATCTCATTTCCCCACTCCTCTTTGCCCTGAGATCATAAAGAGTCATTGTGGATCCATGATCAGTGATTTATGCAAATGCAAATGCCCTGGGCATCGTTGCTGTATAGCTGGGATCCTGAAAATAGAAGAACTTTGCTGATTCCACTGCTTTCTGTGTCCCTTCTCCAGGCTGAGGACATGACCCTTAGACATTGCATCTTGCATTGTCTTCCAGACACTCTCTGTAATGTGTTACATGAAGTAGCCCAATGAAATAATTAACAAGTAGATAGCAGTGCACTGCAGTGCTACCTTAATATTAAGAAACACTAATGCCAGATCTGCAGAGAAATGAAAGATTAATCATACATTGAATCCTATAGATTATTTCTCTCTCGTGAGATGACTAGAAAAAGTTACCAAGAAATTTCATGTGAAGAAAGACTGTTCTTTATTCTTCTAATTAGACAAAATACTTCAACCCAACCAGGAGAATGAACACAACACAAAAAGTCACAAGCCCAACAGAAAGAGAAGAGACCCTGTATCAACAGAGTTTCTGGGGAGCGGACACATAATCCCATAATCAATTATTAACCAAGGTCAATATTTATGGCACAAGGAACCATTTTAGCATACATTATTTATGCAGAGACTTGTAATGAGCACTTCATGCTTGAACAGAGAATATTTGTAGTGGAATAATTTTAATAAGAAATCTGCCTGTCACAGGAAACAGGATATATTTTTCTTTGAAATGGTTTCTATGTCTGTCTCTCCCTTGTCTATCAATAATTTTCTCCATTGTAGCCCACAACCAAAAATACCCTTCAGTGCAAGTTGACAAGAACAGAATTAGAGAGATTTTGGACTTTGGTTCAAAAATGCTTATTTATGCAAACAAAATCCATTTTCTGGATTTTTCTCGGAAAATGGTAATCTTATCAAAGGATGTGTCTATATAGCACCCTAAATTCGAAATAAGATACACAATTTGTGCTCTGAAAATTGCATATCTTATTTTGCTATTTCAAAATTTGGCGCTGTATAGGCAGCACCAAATTTTGAAATAACATGCTATTTTGAGACATCCCTTAACCCTCATGGAACAAGGGCTACCAGGATGCCAAAACAGTGCACCCGTTATTTAAAAAAATATTTTGAAATAATGGGTGGCTTGTGAAGACAGGTAGCTATTTTGGGATACCTCCAGTATTCTGAAATAACCCAGCAGAGTAGATGTACCTTAAATCCAGCTATTTGTTGAATAGAACCACATGGCCAAACAGCACATCTAAGCAGTTTCTGAATAATATATCAACTGCCCTATTTTTTCCCTCCCCACGCAGAGTAACAAATTGAAGAAAAAAAATTCAAGATGCTCCCAGAACAGGAAATGATGCCTTGTTATGACACTTTTAGGAGAAACAAATAAAATAGCTAGATTGGGAAGAATTTAATTTTTATCAGCAAATGTTGGTAAACATTAGTTTCACTATAGGCAAACTAGTGGGAAAAAATGTCCATTGATAATAATTGAAATATACAAATAAGCAATTTTTTAAAGTGTTGCTTGAGAACTTATTAAAATTTTATTTATTTTGACATGTGATGTTAACTTTTTTTCTTCGGTGTTTATAAAAGTTTCCTTTTTGAATTTTGGTGTCTTTTGTCATTATATAATTGTTGTTCTGACTCGACCCCCTGCCCCCCCCACCCCCGAATTTCCCACATCTGTAAAAATGTAAATCGATTAAAGTAAAAAAATGCTTAATTATAAATGGATATTATCTGACAAAATTATGAAAAAATCAAATTCCTCAAGGCCTAAAAATAACCCATTGCATTCTTGGTTTGGCTTTTGTCCTCACAGCATCAGAGCATGGTACTGCTTGGTATGTGAAAGTAAACAGCATAAAATAGATTGGGTCAGATTTTTTCA
The DNA here is from genome assembly GCF_049634645.1 of Pelodiscus sinensis. Classification (NCBI taxonomy): domain Eukaryota; kingdom Metazoa; phylum Chordata; order Testudines; family Trionychidae; genus Pelodiscus; species Pelodiscus sinensis. Next base: position 16,665,189 of record NC_134712.1, read on the forward strand.
AGTATTTAGGTACCTAAAAGATGGGGACAGAAGCCTACTGAAATTTTCAAACACACCTCACTCCCATTGATTTCAAAGTTAAGTTCCTAGGTGCATTTGAAAATTCCACTAGATGCCTCTTGGCATCTTTAAGTCCCTAAATCTGCTGTAATTAAGATAAACATATATATATATTCAGTCTGGTATCTCCAAAGCAGTCTAAGGGAAGTAGATGCTCAACTCTCATGGAAAGTCAGAGGGATCTGGAATTTTTGCACACATCTTTGAAAATCCTAGACTAAGAGCCTGCTGTGGTGCCCATGGTTTCAATGGGAAGGGATAGTCAGCCCAGCAAAGTGATTTAGAATTTTGCAATTAGTAACCACTCAAAACCAGTCCAGGAAGTGCCCAATGCTGGGTGTCATTTGCTATTAATCAAAGGCAGGAGAGAATTTAAGGCAATGCGATGTGGGAAGTCTAATGAGGCGTGCTATGCTGTAAGTATGCTGGAGGTCAAGGGATGATCATTTCTGGACAGTTCTCCAGACCATACAGAGGATCGGTACAAGCACACCTAGAAACCTCTTCCATATCTGTCTGGCTAGAGGCTCTTTTTTTTTTTGGTAAGCCATTGTTTATTTATTCTCCTACACCTACACCCATACAGCCTTTCAGATGGATATCTAGCTGCAGGCTAATGCATGGTTCTCTAACATGGTTGTAACATTTTTTTTCCACCCACTTGGGAAAGAAGGGGACAGTGTTACAGTTAGGCAATAACAAGATAGAGCCTGATTTTCCTTGCCCTGCACCTGTTGCTGTCATTTACAACATTGTAAGCTGGCTGCAAGATGCTAACAAATCAGTGCTCCCAACTAATTTATACTGGCAGTAGTGTTTTGCATGCACTTTACACAGGAATTACCATCAACACGAGCTAGCCGAAAGATGCACGTTTTATGGATGGATTTATGGAGGAGCAAGAGAGCAAGATAGCAAGATTACTTGTCATACAGAAAAAGGCTGTTCCTGCTGACAGGGGAGGCGAGGAAGGTGAAAGCAAATGAAGACTGGCCAGGACAGAGAGCCATTCGCAGATCAGTATCTTGTCTTTGGCAGTAGACTGTGCTTCAGAGAAAGAGGCTCTGTATTGTATGTGTGAATGCACATGTGTCTGTCTGTGTGGTCTCTATGTGTGACACATGTACACCCTCAGTAAGAGATGACACTAACTTGTAACTCTTTTGGTAACATTACTGTTTCTAAGGGGGGTGAAACAACCAATGACAAAGAAAAGCACCGTAACGCTCCACTATTGCTACCACAGCCCGTTTCACTGCAGCTCAGACAGGCAAGCCTAACTGGATTGATGCAGAGAAGCTCCTTTGAAAGAAGATAACACAATCCTAAGCAGCTGTGATTCGTTAGACAAAGATATGATGGATCCATTTCAGGGAAGGCACATGACAGGACCTTCTCTGGGAAGTGAAGGAGAGCCAACCCTCACAGGAAGGGGAAAAATGCTGATGGTGAAAACTGGTCTAGTTAATCTGAACCACCTCAGCAGGTATAGCCCCTTCTGGTCTTGAACCATCCTGTTTTAACATAGGAATAGTGTACCACAGAGAAGTGATTGCTGAAAGCCAGTTAAAATTCAACTAAGATGTAACTACTGCACCATACCTGCCCTTTCCTGCCAGTCATTCTAAAGTGATCGGGATAAAAACACCACTCCGGACTGCTTGCCTGACCTATGGAATAGTAGTTTCACTGGCTTGCATCAGCTGTTCTGCTATTCTTCTTACCCCTGCCAGGCCAGTGTTATTATATTACATTTAATAGATTGCCTTCTGCCAGACCAGCTCTGCTTCCGTTTTTCTGATCCGTGAATGCTCCCTCCCTCTCTCCCCCCTTCCTATCTCAGCTGTTGTGCATGTGCGTGTCTCTTCCTCATCTATCCAGACACCACTGCAGTGCAGTGCTTATGATTACAAATCATCTCATTAAAGCCAGACAGCCACTCAGCTGGATGCAAATTACTGACCTCCTCAATTTATGAATGTCAGGCTTTTTCAGGACAGGGGAGGGGGGAGGGAAATGTTCCATTAAATAGTATCCATCAACCCTATCACATTTATAAGCTAATAAAAAGGTTAAAATGAAGTTCACTGGGATAGGCTAGATTCAGCAGTACCAGCTGGTTATATAAAATATTAATAGAAACAAGCTATATCTCTGCCAGGCTCCACCGAGTGAGAAGATGACATAGTTATTGATGACATATCGCCCGCCTCATTCTTCTGAGTGGCATCTTCAGTTTCCCTTCTGACTGTGTTAGTTCTCCTATGTACATGTAAAGGGAATCCTCTGAACTGTCATTCATGTTAAAATTCGACACTCTCCTGGGGGGATTGAACAAAGACCCCAACTACCTTACCCATTACCAACATAGCTTCCCCAATTATCACCTCTAATACCATTAGCTCACAGACATCTAATTTTCCCCACCTCTAATATCATTAACTCACAGACACTTACCTTCCTTCCTCCTCCCCCCCGCATCCCCTTCTGTTCTGAAATTTGATTTGTCCTTTTCATATGTGTTCATTTTTTTAAATTGTATCCTTTGGTATATATGGTTGTGACTATTTTCTTCCACTATTTGATCTGAGGAAGTGGGTCTGGACCACGAAAGCTCATCATCTAATAAACCATCTTGTTAGTCTTTAAAGTGCTACATAGTCCTGCATTTTGCTTCACCTATATACATGGTGAGTCTAGGCCAAAATACACATGCTTCTGATTGCAGCAGAAGAAAGGGCACAAGCATCACACAAAGAGTTTCCGCTTGCTAGATGACAGCCTGACATTCTGTCCTCCCCCCCACAGCACACTTGGAAGTTGCAATTCTGTATTTGACGTGATGATAGAGTGATGCCATGAGGAAAGGCTGTGGAATGATGGTTCTGGCCCATGAGCAAAGGTGGCAAGCTATGCTCGAGATTTTGAAGTACAAAAAACCCACTGAACAGGAAGATATGGGAGCTTAATTCACACCCAAGCTGGGTACTGAATGTTATTATGCCATGACAATTATTTGATAGACTTTATGAAATAAGATGGTGGGCTCAATCCAGACCCTACTGGGCACATAAGTAAACAGTAGCTGAAGGAATATCTTCATTTGAAAGGAATCCATTCTAAAAAGAAATTGACCAAGTCTCTGTGTCCCAGAGAAGTACAGTTACTTCAAGAGCATTTGTGCACCTGTATAGGAATGCAGGTCTCTTCTGCTGAATCACCCCTGTCAGGGGCAGCCCACAACATTTTGGCACCTGGGGCAAAGGCTCAAATGAAGCCCTCATGCCCCTCGCTTGGGCCAAAACTTTGAAAGGTCTCAATTCTGCCTTCTTCCTGTTCTACTCCTCTCATGGTACTGCTCTGCTACCTAAATATGCACCAGCAGCAGACACAATTTTCTACACACTGGGTCCTAGTGGTGCTTCCCCACCCCACCCCAGTCTGGCACCTGAGGCAGCCGCCTCAGTTTGCCTCATGGTAGGGCCAGCCCTGCACCCTGTCCACAGGAATTGGGGCTCATCATATAGCTGTTGAGTAAATTCAGCAGACTCAATGTGCCAGGTGCAACTTGATCTACAAAAATTAGAGCACATGGGAAGATAAGGTTTCTGACCTCCAAAGGAAAAAAAAAAAGGATTGGCTTTTCAGAAGAAAAAAAATTGAACATAGACATTTTTGTTGAAAAACAGTAATTTTCAGTTGAGGAATTATGCTGTAGTTTGGATGTCCCATGATGCCCCACAATCCCCCACTCACTGAGTCGTTCTGATGTATCATCCCAGACCCACAATGACTCCTGGGTGATGTAGTCTGGCTGGAAAGTACAACCCACAGAGGAGAATGGGAACATGTGGTATCCAAATTGTAATTCCATGTGGTACTGCAGCTGGATATCCAAATTGAAATTTTCATTTTTTTAGAAGAAAGTTTTCAAGTGTCAAGAATTTTTTATTAAAAGTTTCTGTTTTCCGTGGAGATTGACACTTTTTCAAATAGCCATGAAATCAAAAGCCCTATTGTCCATATATAAGTTTTTCCTAACCAAAATAGGAGGGATATGAGTGACTCTTGCTTCAAAGGGAATTGGTACAGAAATAGGGTTGCTTTTGGAAGCTAGAAACAGCCAGACCTGGGAGAAAGTTTAGGTTCGGGTTTGTGTTCTGTTATTATCTGAGTTAATGATAAAGCCAAAACCCAGGAAAAGTGTTAGTTTTGCTTATGTAGGTTTTATTGGAACAAGGTAGAAAAGGAAACCTCTCAAGCTAAAGGAATAGTTCTATTTCAGCTACTGTGTCCAAATATTGTAAATAATAAACTCATGAAGAAAACTAGTTTCTTTTCTTCCCCTTAGTTCTCCTTCCAAGTTAATGACTGGTCCCAAGATTCAAAACAAAGATCAGAAACGTTGGGAAGAATAGCTTCACAGAAGTAATGCAAAACAGACATAATGCCAACTTAGCTGGCTAGTGGAAGATTGTCCATTGTTTGAATTTAATAGCGCTAACCAAGAGAAAAAGGTCCAAGCATGTGGATTGGATAAATTCAATGAGACTGATTAGTTATATTCAGGAAGGTTAGTTGCAATAAAGGTAGTAAACATGCACAGTATATTATTTTGTTTTGTTATCTCTGAATCAAAATCCTCATTCAGGATTATATATATGCCAAGATTTGCTTTCTGCTATATAGCAAAGAATATCTGTTGTTCGTAAGACATTATTATACCATATGACATTTAGCAGCTGGAGGTCTCTGCATTCAATAGAAACAGTGTTTGGAAGAATTTATTTGGCTAAAGTCCACTCCGAGTAAAAAAAAAATATGAGTGTAAAAACTATCAGCTAAGCATTGATTGCTGTCCAAAAACTACAATTGTAAAGGTCTAGGTGTACATTTCCAGGTAACAGAAAACCAACTTGTCTCTTCAAAGAAAGCATGTATTTTCTCTTTTGTCTATGACTCAGTCTTGCAAACTATGTACACAAAGCAGTTTGACTAACAGGATCAGTACCTCTTCAAAGATGAAAATGTAGCTAAAACACGCACCATTCAAACCAAGTGGAGGGTAGACAGCTGTTATTGAGAGTTTATGTACTGTGTGAATAATGCACTGTTTAGTCCCAGATGGCCGTGTTCTGGTTTTGAGGGAAACAGCTGATTGCAACACTCTTCTGTCAAAGGTCAATCAGGCGAGCTAAGAATGATACTGATATACTCCAGTTTTTATTTTCCATTGACCAATATCTCAACTTTCTTGGAAGAGCCTCATAAACAAGAAGACAAATCTATCAAATAAAAGCATAATAAGCCTCAGTGCCTGGAAGATGAAGTTAGAAAAATTCAAACTGGAAATAAGATGCAACTTAATAACAATGATAGTAATTAACCGTTGGTACGGCTTGGCAAGGGGAGTAGTAAATATAGGATAACTTGGGGTCATTTGATTAAGACTGAATGCTTCAAAAGATCTTTGCCTGTACCTCTATGCAAGTATGATGTCTGCTAAGGGGATTCATTGGTGAGTTTTTAAGTGGCTGAGAAGCCAAATTCTTGCCCTGGAGATTTTCCCCACAGAACTGGACAGGTGTAATCTTAGGGTATGTCTACACTGCATAGCTATTTTGGGATACTGGAGGTATCCCGAAATAGCTACACCGTGTCTTAACAAGCCGCCCATTATTTCAAAATAACAGGCGCGCTATTTCGGTATCTGGTAACCCAAGGGTTAAGGGATATCTTGAAATAGCACATTATTTCAAAATGTGGCACTGTGTAGATGCACCAAGTATATAGCCTATTTTGAAATTCACTATAGCCTATTTTGAAATTCAATCGAAATAAGATACGCAATTTGCATAGTGCAAATTGCATATCTTATTTTGAGTTTAAGTGTGTTGGGTAGATGCACCTTTAGAGAAGACACAGTTGTTGGCTGGGGCGTTGTGCCCTTTCTTTCCTCCTTTCTCTTCTCTGACTCATGAGCACATCTGTCCACCTCAAAGCGAGCTTAAGGCTTGGTATATGGTGTGGCACCACTGTGTTATGTTCAGCACTGAGTCCTCCCAGTTTGTTAGGTTGATGCCTTTCTTTTTAAGGTGTATTTTCAGTATGTCTTTGAAATGTTTCCACTGCCCTCCAGAAGCCCTTCTTCCCTGCCTTAGCTAATGGAATAGTACTTCTTTTGGGAAGCAACTGTCAGGTTTACATACACAATAGCCAGCCCATTGGAATTGGTATTTCATGACCTGTGCTTCTATACTGCTGATACTGGCTGCATAGGGGAACACTGATGTTAGCGTGTTGGTCTTCCCACACTTCTGAGTTCTCCTGAGGCAGCATTGCTGAAGCCACTCTGACCACTTGAGATACCGGCTGTAGATTACACCAATCTCACAGCTATAGAAAAGGGATAACAACTGCCATGTAAACCAAAATTGAGGTACCTGTTTGCAGATTGCTATCATGGAAGACTCATTTGAGTAGCCTTCTAACGGATGTGCTAGCCCAGCAAATCCTGTATTCAATTAATGTGCCAAAGCTGGCTGTTTCAGAAAGATGGCTGCCAAGGTAGAAGTAGAGGAAATGATCCACATTTTTAAGGAGTTCTCGTCTAATGGTGATTTGTGGAGTACAAAATTAATTTGTGCAAGTGAGGGCTGGTAGAATACCTCGCTTTTACTGATGTTGAGAGAAAAACCCAGGCTGTAATGGGCATCTGCACAAAGATTCAGGGCACTTTGCAGGTGGCCTCTGTGTGTAAGAGAATGACATAATCATTTGCATACTGAAGGCTGGTGATACCAATTCTTGTGATCTTAGATTTTGTTAAGAGATGTCAGAGATTGAGCAGTTGACCATCGGCATGATACCCAATCTCAATTCTGTAAGGAAGGTGATCACAAATTAGGATCAAGGCAAAGTAAAAAGAAGAGAAGAGTGTTAAAGCAATGACACAGCCCTGCTTGACACCACTGCCAATGATGAATGATTTGGCCTCTGAGGCTTTGTCTAGACTGCAGGCTTCTTTTGGAAGAAGCTTTGCCAGAAGAGATCTGCCAAAAAAACTTCTTCCGAAAGAGAGAGTCCACACTGCGAAAGCGCATCAAAAAGAAATCTGCTTTTTCTACAGCTAGCATCCACACTGAATGGATGCTATCTCGCACGCAAGCTGTGTTTCCTATGGATGGAATAACTACCAGGGCACCTGTGCTTTTTCCTCTTTTCTCTTCTTTCGAAAGAACTCCCTCTTCGCAGTCCACACATGCCTTTTTCCGAAAGAGATCTTTCGGAAAATGGCTTCTTCCTCTTAGAATGAGGTTTACCAGTGTCAGGAAAACCCCTCTGTTCTTTTGATTTTTTTTTCAAAAATATGCAATTGCAGTGTGGATGCAATTGAAGTTTTTTCAGAAAAAATGCCATTTTTCTGAAAAAAAAAAAACCCTCTGTAGTGTAGACATACCCCAAGATGTTGCACAGAATGGTTGCAGTCATCCCATCATGGAGTACACTGATAATTGAAATGAATTTCTGTGGATAGCCAAAACTACAAAAGCACCTTCCATAGGTCAGGATCTCAGGGTACGTCTATACTATCAAAGTCGAATTAATTGCGTAGCTGAAGTCAAGGTAGTTTATCTCGACTTTTGAAGCTGTCTACACTGCAGGAAGCCAAAGGAAGAACACTCTTCCTTCAACTTTCTTTACTGCTCATGAAAGCAGGGTTACCCGTATCAACCGGAATGTCCCACTCACATTGAATTAACTAGACCACTAATTCGAACACTGGAAGATGGACAGCGGCAGCTTCAATCTTCCTCTGTAGTGCAGATGTACCCTCAGAGACCTGCTCTTGCCACCACTTCTTTTTAATGTCTAGAATTTCCTTGTCAAACCAGTCTTGATGCTCATGAATGGAATATCTTATAGTTTCAGCACATGCATTGTGAATGGTACTGTTATGTTAATCCTAGTGCTCTTTAATGTCAATGACGTTTTCAAGCAAGTTAGAGAATTTCTTAGAGAGATGTTGCTGGAATGTCTCACAGCTCTCTTGGTCTTGAAGTGTTTTGATGTTGTGCCACTTTCACTTAGTCATTCTGTTTGCAGTATGATGAAGTGAATGCAGGTATATGACTGACCCTGCTAACCGATGGTCTGTCCAACAGTACCTCTCCAGAGCTGAAAATCCAGTCAGAGTCTGGCCCTGAAATCTTCCAGGAGGATGAATTTGTCAGCCTAAAGTGTGGTTCTAAAGACTGAATCAAGAGTTCTATAAACCTGCTCCTTGTTGCCTTCCTTATCATCAAATGTTGGGACATATGCACCAATGACCAGGACATATTGGTTGTTTTTGAGCTGGAGCCGAAGAGTCAAGGGATGCTTATTGATCCCCATTGGAAGCTCCAAATGCTGATTGGCGATCTTATTTTTTATGTCAAAGCAAATCCTGTAACTGTATCAGTCAAGGCTGTTCCGCACTCTGGCACTCCAAGTGCAGAAGGTAGGGGCCTGTGAAAGACTTTAAAATACCTTGCCTTTAGAGGTTTATGTTTTAAAAACTCCCAAAGATCATAGATTTCCTGACCTTGGGAGACAGGCTGCCACCACCAAGTTAAAAAAAACAAAACCCTTTCTTCTTGAACTCAAGAAGAAAGCACTTGGGAATTTCTTCCAGAGGGGTACCCCAAGCTCTTTTAGCACAAAAGAGCTTGAAAAAAAAAAGAAAAACTGTAATCTTTGGTAGTCGACCTTTCAGTCTTAAGCATACACAGACCTATTACTTTTTAGGACATAAGAGCCAAATCATAGTCTTAAAAAAGGTGATTTTATTAACAAAATACAAAGATATATTTGAAAAAGCATACTAGGTTGCAAAGTATTATAAAGCAACTGAGAAATGAACAAATTAAACACAGAGAATTGTGTCACTGGGTTTCAGCTTTAAAGTTACAATGTATGGGGGTAGCACATGGACTTAGCATAGAGGAAATAAACCAAACAACAAAACAAAGAAAATAACCTGATTGCATCTAAATAAATATTCCCTATCTACTCACATATCCATACTTTAAGGTCCAGTCCATATCTATGCCCAGGTATTTCTTTTTTTAGGCATGGTAGTCCTGCCCAGTTCAATTCATCTCCCCCCCCCCCCCCCCCCCGCTCCTGGTTTAAACTCACACAAAGAAAAACAGCAGGTAGGTACCCTTTCAAGTCAAATCTCAATACTTTCTTTCCATTGGTTCTTCTGGCTCCCTGCCAACACTTTCTAGCTACCTGGGTTTAACTCTTTAGTTACGGAATGCTGGGATGTTTAGAAAAAGAACGCACTCCTCCTATTCATCACCACATCTCTTTTCAAGTGGCTTTCCATGACAAAAGAAAGTGTAACCACCTCTATTCTCTTTTAATTTGCCCTCATCTGGGTCTCATTAAGTGCTTTCATGTCAATATTGAGTCTTGCCAGCTCTCCTGTAATTATAGTGGTTCTTATTTCTGGTCATTCACTGTGCTGAGAGTCTGCCAGGGAGTGAACATTTCAGGTGGTGAAATTCATTATTTTATACCACGTGTTAAAATAATTTTGGCTGCAGAGTTGAGTGAGCCCACTGGATATGGCCATCCATTTAGAAGAGTGAGAGACACCCTATGTTTGGGGCTCCTTATTTAGCCCCTTCCCTATCAGAGGTGAGCAGAAGGAATCCTGGGAATACTGAGCCACAGCTGCCAAAATGCACTTCTGTCTCAACCACGCACAAAACAACCATCACACTGTTGTCTCCTGTATGGATATTTTTTACTGAAGACTCCCAGAGATCACTGTTCCTTTCTTCCCCTCCACTTCTCTGTCAGCATAAGACTTTTGTGGATGTGAACCCTTTGGTAGACATCTGGGCATGGAATCTTTTAACATGGGGAAATCTAGTGTGCAAGCAGTAACCACATGACACTTGACAGGAGGAAAAGTCTGATCCAGTAGCAAGGAGAACTATGACAAAAGAGGGGCTTCCTTCCTGGTGCAGTCCTCATCCACCTTCACATCTGCATAGCACTAAAAGGTCCTCTATATGTATCCTATCCACCACTGAGGTATTCTGAAGTTTGAAGCTTGGTTAGTGAGGAGGCTTTCCTCAGACCTGCTTGCCAAGAGGGACCCTACCAGGAGTAATAAATATAGCTCTGAGGGTCTTTAGCCCACACAAGCCTCTCTACCACAACAAGGGTGCAGTCCATCAGAAAAGATGGGCTCTAATTCAACCACAAGTTATTGGGCTGGATGCAGGATTTACTGGGAGAAATTCCATGGTGCAGGAAGTCAAACCAGACAATCATAGTGGTCCTTTCTGGCCTTAATAGCTAGCTATTAATCCAGAAAAGATTTATGAAGTACTTTCAGATTTAGATTTTCCCAATATATTTTGGAATTCTATAAACAAATGTCAACATCTGTCCTGAAGAAGAACTTGAGGGTATGTCTTTGTGTAGCTGTCAAGGGGCAAGCCCCCTTCGATGGTCCACAAGTCCCCAAAGTTTGGATCAGTACTCTCTTTTTGCAGGGCAAACACAGCCCGTAGGCTCAGTTCCTAGCAAATGTCTCTCTATTAGCGAGTATATGGCCTGGAGGCCTGCTTCAAAGCACAGTTCCCTCTATCAGGGTATATACAGCCCAGACTTCTAGTCCAAAACACAGTTCCCTCTATCCCTCTATGACCCAGAGACCTAGTCACAAACACAGTCCTCTCTGGTAGGGTATATATGGCCCAGAGGCCCAGTCTAACAGTAAGCCTCCCAAACTGCTAGAGATCAGGGTTACTGTGGGGTGTAGGGGTTAGGGGACTCAGGCCCTCCCGCTCCACCGGGTCCCAGCCCAGAGCCCTGTTGGCAGTGGAGGATTCTGCTGCCGGTTCAGCGGGAATGCCAGCCGAAACACGCCGAGCTCCCGGAGGACAATTCTCCACCTTGGGCTACTTCCTATCATTCCCGGCGCGCTGCTCAGCGATCTGGGCATCGCTCGGTGGGTCAGACCTTCCTGGATGGCCTCTCTGGCTGTGGCTGCAGCTGCTGAGGCACCTACTGCTGGAGCTCCTTCCCCTCTGGCGGTCAGCCCCAACGGTGTGGCTCCGTGGGCTTTTATGCCCTGTCTCCCTTGGGAGCATGCCCAACAGGGCTGTGGGGGTGGGGCCTTCTCAGCCAGGGCAACTCCCTGCTCCTTAGTGCGGGGTTGATACAACCCATCACTGTAGCCCAAGCTATTTCCAGGACTGGGGGAAATATGTTAAAAAGTTGATTATATTTACTTGATTTAAAATGCTGATTTAATTTTTCATGTGTTCAAGTCCCTGTTTCATTTGATGTCCAAAGGCAGCAAGAAAGAACCAGATTCTATTTGTGGTACTTACAAGCCCCGACTATCATAGAATCTGAGTGTCCCACAACGTGAAAGGTTCTTACTCTCACAATACCCCTGTGAGGTAGGGAAGTACTGTGCACTATTTTACAGAAGGGGACAAAAAGATAAACAACAGTTCCAGGGTCACACCAGAAGTTTGTGGCAGGGTAGGGAACCAAATGTAGGTCACCATAGCCCAAGCAAGTGCCTTAATCACTAAACCATCCTTCCTCTCTAGAGTTTGGAGAAGATACTCTCACTCAGTATCTCTGGTTTAGGCTAGAGTGATCACAAGTTGATCTTCCCCCTATTCTTATCCAATTTTAGTGCACCATCTGCAAATTTCCCTCAGTATGTTTGGGTGCAACATAGATTTACATTCTGATATTAGAAGCCGTCTGTGACTGAAAGACTTTGCAGAAGAGGAGGACATTTAAACTGTCACAATCATAATTGGTATGGTCCTTGAAATTTGTACTCAGTCTATATAACAAGATCAATCAGGCCTCTGCATCCTGCTGGAAGATGCTGGCAGCCTGACATCCCCCTTGCTAGTGTAACCCACACACCTTCTGGGTATGGTTCACTGTCCCATGTAGTGAGACTTGGACCACTTACAGAGAGATAAGAATGAGTTTCCTCTACACCCTTAGCTGAGAGGCAGCTGACTTTTAGCTCCAACTGTAGAGGCTCGTGCACTAAGTACGAGAGGTCCCAGGTTTGGTTCCGCCTGTTGGTGTTACACTAGGAACAACCCCATCAAACCTGGGTATCACCAAGATTTAGTCATCTTTCAAGGGTCCCATTTGGCCAGGAAGAGACATCAAAGCCAGCAGGCATGTTTTAGAAGGCTTGCTTGATTCATCTCAGGGGAGAACTGGATGGACCTAAGAGAGGAGAGGAGAGGAGCTCGTCAGTGCTAATTCTGAGCACGTGGTCTTCATTTAAGTGCTGTGACCAAGTTTTACTTTTTGTGTTTGTTTTCCATTTCAAAGGCACAGTAGCCAGTTTTGAAGTTCACTTTACTTGACTAGTAAAGAACTAATGCTGAGCTCACTGCACGGGTACTCTTGCTCAAGACGGGCTGCAACACCATCTGTGTTCGTTCCTTACCCAGGCAGAGCTCCTGCTGAGGTCAGGGAGAAAGACAAGACCAAGGTCTCCATGATTTGTGGAACTGTGTTTAGAAAAAGGACAAAAAGACAAAGTGAACCAAGTGATACTCAAAATGCTCTGAATAAACTGGGCCGTGAGGAGGCTGAGTTCAACACATTCCTACGTCCAGCGAGCCATGTGACTCACACAGGCTGTATTGATCACTGCCACAGTGACCTATCACAAGCTGAAAGCATCGATCCACTCAAGAATAGCTGGAGCTGCTATATCACTCTGATCACCTGCACATGGAATACAAGCCAAATTTGGATCTGAGCCTAGCTCTGGGCACCTGCCAAGTGCATGTCATCCAAGCACAGCTCACAAACACGCACCTGATGAGGCAGTCTATTTCTGTCCCGGCCACTGCTTAGCAGTACAGCAGGTGCTGGGCTGATGCAACATGCTGGAAACTCCATTCCGATTTTAAAAAGCATTGTTTCCACAAGAGACTTCTTTCTCTTCTATTTCTTCTCGTTTTCTCTGTCTCCCTCCCTCCCTTTTCTCTGATGATCTAATGTGTCTCTCTGTCTGTCAATATTTTTGTAACAGTTGCGTGCCTCCTTTCATTTCACTGGCTTGCATTGGACATGCTGACACACAAGAACTTACTCATCCTTGCATCAGAAAAGGGGAGGTGGCACCTGCCACCCAATCATGAAAAAAGAGGGAGTTCACACTGAAGGTGACTCAGCGGCGCTTCTCTGCTGTGTACTAGAAAAGAGAGAAGCCTGCTTTGACAAGTCCAAAAGCATTTTTCCTGACCACTTTGGTATATGAGAGGGCCTGGAGAATCTTCAAATAAGCAAAAGGACAGAGACTGCAGCAGGCTGCTTGGATCGGCGCACTTCTACCCGTACACGTTTTTAGTACCGCAGCTTAATCCTGGCACTGTCTCTTCCAAGCAAGGTAGAATCTGAGGCAGTATAAACAGGCTAATTCTCCATCCGCAGCCCCCAACTAAGCAGCAGCCAAAACAGGTGGACAGAGAAGGATACTTAACACCGAATGTATTTTACAACCTTCATACAGCACAGTCTGGAGCAGCTGCTTAAAGTTAACTCAGCTTATATCTCTGCTCATTTCTCTGCACCAAGCTGTGGGGAAATCATCTCAGATATTATAACCAACTACAACACATGGGTCAAACCCTTTCACCTGCACAGGGCTGGCGACAGATTTCACCAGGCACTGGGCAGTGCGTGGGGGGGCTCAGGTCCAGGTTTCCCAGGAGCAGCGTGACCGCAGGCAGAAGGAGCAGGGCTAGGGCTAGCCCTCAGTGCCTCCCGGGCTGCTCTGTGCCTCTCCCACACAGCTCTCAGTGCTGTCTGGACTGCACCACATGCATCTCCAGTGGTGATTTAAGGGGCCCAGAGCCCCAGTACCTTTTAAATCACCAGGCGCCATGGGCAGCTGCCTCCCTTCTTATACCCTCCTCACCCTATGTCAGCGGGCCTGTCCCGAGAAGAGCCTATTTAAATATGCATGGCATTATCAGGGGTATAACCTTATTCCCTAAAACATGGGAAGCTACTTCACAGCTTCTGCTGTAACCTCTAGCTTAGGAGTCTCAAACTTTTTTTTTATGGGCCCCCCCCCCCTTTGAAAATATTTCAGGCTGCGATAACGTCCCACAAAAAACGATAACAAATTACTTAGCAAATTACTGTACAGACTCAGAGAAGCACTAAATGAACCATGAAATCATTATCCCTTCAGTGAAAGGCACTGAAGCTTTTCAAAAAGTGTAAACAACGGCTTTCAGGAATAAATGCATGGACATTTAAGAAACACCAGTTGTGGAAAAAATAGATAACAGGATACAGACTGGGGAGCTGGACGCTTTTTCCAGTGATTGCGGCAACAGCCATAACATTGTCCAAGGACTGTGGCTTTATACACAACGATAAACAAACCAGTATCTGGACACTAAGGGGTGCTGCTATTTTGAAGCACACAGTTTCTCCAATTGTGGTGTCAGGGAACTGAGACAGATTTAAATCGTCCTTCACATTCACCCCCTCCGGCCACCCAACTCTGAAGGCAGCGCTGCCACTAGCACAGCACAGAAGGAAGGGTAGCAATGTTATATCAGGCCGCCCTTACTTCTGCATTGCTGCTGGTGGAGGAACAGCCTTCAGGGCCTGGTGCCCAGCCATCGGTCACTACTCTTGCAACTCCCACTTCAGGCTGGGACTCCCAGTTTGAGAAGTTCTATTCTAGTTTGTAGAAGCTACCATGGTAGCAGCATGTGGTCCTCTTAGCCCCAATGCAGAGAGTGGGACCATTCTGTGCATTTGCATAGTCACATGTGTAAGCAGGGGCTGAACTACTGCTTGCTATCAGCCAGCTAAAAGGAGAGAACTGCCCTGGGGGTGGGTGTGCTCACTCAAATTGTTTAGCTCTGCAAGATAATTAACTATTAACTGTTGATATGTAAATACAGCTCATGCTGGGATGGGGAAGGAATCCGAGGTGTGGTTATGTAAATCCAATTCAGCCAGGGATGATGGAGGATCAGTTGTTAGAATGGAATGTGATGTATTGTAACTAATTTGGGCTGTTGTGAGGGTCACAAATCATGCTACCCCTAAATGTGGTAACTGTAAAATATGACACCGGTGCTTGCAGTAGAGACATCATCATGGTAAGAGGTCTCAGATAAACAAGCCTCCCCCTTCCAGAGTTGAGTGAACTGAGTTGGGGGTAGGTGGAAAGGACTTGAGCCAGCCTGCTTTATGCCCGCCAGGTGTGAGCTGTAAGACTGGTTCAACCTGCCTTGTTTTAAGGATAGCCCTAAAGCAGACTCCAGCAGGAGTCTTTTTTGCTAGTCCAGTGGAAGCTGGAATCTTTGCCAGCCTAGGTGGTGGCTAAAGAGTTGAACTCACTATGAGCTGAAGTCACTGGTTTAGCCTGGAGCCAGACCCATTGCAGTAGAGCGGCAGCCAGCGGAGCAGCTGGCGAGAACCACTGGTGGGCGGCCAGCGGAGTGGCTGGCAGGGACGACCGGTGGGCAGCCGATAGGAGCGGCAGCAGGCAGTGCCAGCAGGCCACAGGAGCAACACAAAGGTGGCATGGCCTCAGGCTCAATGAGTGGAGTCATCAGGGTGATGTGTCAGGGTCCGCACTGACTGAACAGAGCTGTAAGTGGGGTGTTTGAAGTAGGGTACGGAGAAAGCTTGGGTAAAGGAATGGAACCCTTACATTGTTGGACTAGTGAGCCTGCGGAGCAAAGGACATTGCTCGATCCATTTGAGCTGGGACAGTTACTCATGGGGGGGTTAGGAACTATGTTTGTGGTATTTCCCCAAGCTAATGCCATGTCACTTCTCTCCCCCCTTCATTAAAAGTTTCTTTTCTACACTCAGACTCTGTGCTTGTGAGTGGGGAAGCGAGAGGCACCCAGGGGGTGTGTGAATTTCCCAGGCTACTGGATGGGGGCTTGAGCCGGTTCTGTGTGACATGGATGAAAAGGGACCCCTAGATATTGAACCTGGCCCTGGCTGCTGCTGGCTCTACCTGGCAGAAGGGTTACACATGTCAAATGGGTTAATCCTGCAGCACTGCTGTATTCTGCCTTGAATGGAACACAGCTGCACTGCATCTAGGGGAGACAGCATCTCCCCACATTCTGATCTGGAACTTCACCAGTACTACCAGCTATAGGGCCTCTCCTGGAGGAAAGGTAGAGGTAGGGTCAGGTCCCAGCTCATATAGGTTATTTTCTTGCATTACACTCCCTAATGATCCATTGTCTAAATTAGTGAATTCAGGATGAATTAGAACCAATTAGAGCGTACAAGTTTCTGCAGCAAAAATCTAGAACACTAGGGCTATGTCTAGATTGCATCCCTTTTTCGTAAAAGAGAGGCAAATTAGATGTTTCACAATTGCTAATGAAGCGGGGATTTAAATCTCCCCCGCTTCATTAGCATAAAAATGGCTGCCACTTTTTTTTTTTGGCACAGAGCTTTGCTGGAAAAAAGCGCCAGTCTAGACGCGGCTCTTTCGGAAAATAAAGCCTTTTCCGAAAGATCCCTTATTGCGATATGTCTAATTTGCATCCTTTTTACGAAAAAGGGATGCAATCTAGATGTAGACTAGGTTAATAGTGACCAGTTGCTTGGAGAAATCCCATCTTTGAAGATTCCCCTACATGCACACTGCCCAGCAGCAATACTAAATGAGAGGTAAAAAGATAACTTTGCCTATTTGATTTTTGGTATCATGATTACCATTAGAGCTATCCTGGAAAGATAAAAAAAAATGGGGGGGAGGACCTCTTAAGTTCTATCACTCAGCCATGTTTTGTTTGTTTTCTCTTTATCTTATATTTCTGAATTGTATTAATGAGGAGGATAATCGTTATTTAATATCCTCTTCCAAAAAAGCACTCAACCAAATCACATGAGGGCTTGAAATAATTAGGAAGATATAATTGGGTACATTATAGAGGGCATGAAATTAACTGTAGTTAAATTAACTCTTCTCTCTCAAATGAGCATAAAGGAGAAATCACAAAGAGCACAGCTTTCTCATACTAATTGGCAGCAGAGGATTGTTGGACTTTGCTGCTTCAGTTCTTCCTCTGCAATTACACTTGTACAATCTCATGTACACTGCATATAATTGTGGACAACCTAGGTATCCTCATTCTACTATATTGGGGCCTTTCCCTCTTCCTACCTATAGACTGGACAACAACATAGCAATATAGACTTTCCACCTACTGCTGTGATGTAGTCTAGTGGCTACGGAACTGCTGGGGGTCCATGGAAAATTTAAAAATAAGGACTGGGCCCACTATGGTAGGCCCAATCCTTACTTTTATTTTATTTTCCTTTCCTTTTCTTTTTTTTCCTGTGTGAAATTTTAATAGATTGAAAAGAGGTCCATATACTCAAAAAGGTTGGGAACCACTGATGTAGTCTAAGACCTAGTCTACACTATGAAGTTAGATCAAAGTTTAGCCGTTTTATGTTGATTTTGTAATTAATGAGTCTATACCTCTAAACCCTTTCCACCAACTTTAAGGGCTTTAAAATTCTAATTTGGTACTCCATCTTGACAAGAGGAATAGAGCTAAACTTGATCTTCCACAGTCGAATTTGTGGTAGTGCAAACACAGTGTAAGTCAATAACTGCGTAGGAAACTTGCAATGAACTCTTAGACAAACTGGCAATTCACTACTTCAGTGCTGGATGAGTGTCCCAGTATACTAAAAATGGACATTGAATGCTCTTTCATGAGAGACATAAATTACAGGTCTTGACCACTTGTGCTTAGATCTCATGACACTTCTTGCATGAAGCAGAGGAATTAGCATTAAGATTCCAATCCTGCAAAATACTCTTGCGTGGCTTCAATTTTATTGACATAAATAATCCCATTGAAATTAATGGGCCTACTCACTGTGTATAGTTAAGTATGTGTCTTTTAGTGTTTTCAAAATGAGGTCCTTTACAGTCTGTACAAATTCCAGTTTGAAGAATTACATTTTGCCTTCTTAAATTTCTCGTGCAGTTTTAATAGGACGAGGCATTAATTTTCACTTCTGTTCTGAACTACTGTGCACTGTAAACAGCTGTTGGGTTCCACTTGAGTGTTCACTCAGTTTCAAGGGATACAGTGCTAGTTAAGAACATTTTACTGAAAACCTTTGGTATTGGCAGATGGCTTTTTGACAAAAACAAAAAATCTTACAAAAGTTTTGTATTTGTTGAAATTTTTCATTTTTTAAAATAAAAGTTTCTTAGCAAAAACACATTTTTAAAACTGCCGAAACATATAAAACAAACTGAAAAATGTTTGTGTTTTCCCCTAACTTTTTCAAAATGAAATAAAATAAAAATTCAAGCTGCTCCACTTATAAAGCAGTAAGAAAGGGCTGTCTTACCCAGTCCAACATTAACCCACCATGCCTCAGTTACCTTTTGTTGATCTGTAGTGTGCCTCAGCAGTCAACAGGCAGAATAATGTGATGTTTTCCACTCCAACCAAAGCAAAAGTCCTCCCATTACGTTAATAAATGTCCAAATGAACTAAAACAGTTCCAGATTTTCCAAGTATTTCTTTTATCAATGGATTATTTTCTTGAATATTTTGTACTTATATTTGTGAACCATAAGAACACAGCTACTGACACAAAAACTAACCAAGAATATGGCACAATTATGAATTGAGCAGCCAGCTCAGTTGCTCTTGGAAGGCCATATGTAAAATCAAAAGCTTATTAATATCACAGTTTTGCCAACTGCAAGCAAAAAATCATTAGCTTATAAAAATAATGAATGTTGGGTTCTTTTAATTTGGCTTCTGGGTTTTGTGCTTCTAGGGTATGATTGGTTCAGAATTTCAGGTGGGGGTTCTGCAGCTGAGAGGTCAAGAAACCTCTTTTTTTTAATGATTGCTGAGATTCTCACAAAACCACTTGACAGCAAGAACTCATGTTTGAAGAAAATTGCCGAGTACTGTGTGACTTACAATAAAATTTTGAGATTGGACAACACTGTAGCAGTGCAATATTATAATTAGTCATTCATATTATGCAAACATCTCAAGGCTCAAATCAAGATTCTAATACCACTGCGCTAGGCACCCAGAAAAATAGAATAAGGAAATGTTATTTATTCCTTAACTAACACTCACCCAATGAAATTTATAGGCAGCAGATCTAAAACTAACACAACACATTATTTCTTCAGAGTCAATCTGTGGAACTCTTTGCCAGAAGATGGTGGAAAGGCCCAAACTATAACAGAGTTCCAATAAGAACAAAATAAGTTCAAGGAGGATAGGTCCATCAATGGTTACTAGCTAGTTCGGGCAGGAATGGTGTCCCTAGCTTCTCTTTGCCAGATGCTAGGAATGGGCAACTGAAGGCAGATCATGTGATGATTGCCTCTTCTGTTCATACATTCTGAAGCACCTGGCATTGGCCACTGTTGGAAGACAAGATACTGGGCTAGATGGACCACTTGTGTGACCCAGTATGGCCATTCTGATGTTCTTAAATAGAGCCCAAATGTATCCCCCCCCCCCCCCCCGCTGTAACCCACTAGACCCCACACCCATTGCAGAGCTGAGATGGAGCATGGAGTCCTGACACTCACATGCTCTCTCTCTCTCGTTCTCTCTCTTGCTGCAGAGTTAGTAACAAAGTAAGACTATACAAGGGGTTTTTGCGCAAAAAAAGGCAGAAAATATGCTAATGAGATCACAACTTATGCTGAGTCCCTCATTATCATATTTTCTGCCAGAAGAACTGACAGTAAAGACATAACCTAAAACTTTAAGGCTAGCCAGTGTCCCTTAAGTGACTTGCCACAAGATGTCTGCTATGTTAGTATTAAAGTGGAATGGGTCTAATATTCATTTATTTTTCTTTCTTTTATATAAGAATTAGATACAGTGTTCCTGTCAGCTAATTGCTAAATTATCTGCCAAAAAACTAGAGTTTTCTAGTGTTTTAGTAGCCCCTGGAAAGAGATAATGTGTATACGGGGGGGGGAGGGCAGATGAGGTTCATTCCCCCAATTTGCTACTTGGATTGTACTCAGCATGCTCAGTAACACTGCTGAATTTGCTATCCTCAGTCTGCTCCCACTCTCACTTTCCCCACCCCCATCAATATATTGGTCATGCTGAGTAACAATTAAATTCTTCCCACTCCCTTTTCATTCATGAACCTATATTTTCTCTATGAGTCTGACCATAAGCCCAGTGATTTCACTGGTTTCTATTGACTTAATGGAGTTCTGGATAAGTTGAAATTTAGAATTTCAGTGTCAGCGATGTAGATATTCAGAAAGGTTTTCAAGGGGCATGAGGTGAAGAGGAGAAGCATCTCACATGCCATGTGTGAAGTAGAGATGTTAAATTTCAATACATTGACTAATCGAATAGTTGATGTAATTTGCATACACTATTCAATTAGTCAATAAGGGCGCCTCCTCCTTTAAAGTGCTACACTTCAGAGACAAAAGCACTGCGGGGAGCAGGGGCCAGCAGGGCTGTCCCCCACTGGCCCTGTGCTCCCTCCTGTGTTGCAAAGTGGTAGTGCCATGTGGAGTCCAGGGTCAACTGGGAACTCCCCAGCTGATCCCTGGCTCCACGTGATGCTGCCACTTTGAAACACTGCAGGGAGCACAGGGACTCCCCAGCTGGCCCTGGACTGCACATGGTGTTTCAAAGGAGCACGCCACATGGAGCTTGGGGACTGGCCCTGGGCTCCATGCGGCACTGCTGCTTTGAAGCACCCCATATTCTACCCCCCTCCTTGCTGCCTCTTTCTGACAGACACAGCCGGGAGCGAAACAATTAGTCGACTAGTTTGTTGTCTACTCGACTAGTCGTTCACATCCATAGTATGGAGACATGCCATGATTGATACTCAAAGCCTGAAGCGCATATCATGTTTGGGGCAAGATCGGGGAACCAAGATGAGTGGAAAGAATGGGAGTGAAAGAAAAGGGCAAGTGAATTTGGGTTAATCTTGGAATTCATAACACTTATTCAGGCTTTTTAAATTAGTATAATTCGACTGGCAAGACATGAAAAGTTCTATCATTTAATAGCTTCAGAGGGTTAGCCGAGTTAGCCTGTAACTAGAAAAAATTAAAAAGCAATGAATAGTGTAGTAGCACCTTAAAGACTAACAAAATATGTAAATGGTATCATGAGCTTTTGTGGGCAAAACCCACTTCTTCAGATGACTGAAAGACTAAAGAAGGGAAGAGAGGGAGGGAGGAAGAAGGAAGAAAAGGAGAAAAAAAGACAGTGAATAGATTTATCCGAAAAGGCAACACACAGAAACCTGTTGCAGAACACTCATTAATGGATCTCCAAGTCAAAGTGTTGTTTTAGGCCAATTCCACAAGCCAAATACACAGGAAAGAGTTGGAACTTCACTTAATTTACAAGTTTGAATCTTATCAGAATAGAATGAACAGTGACATCGGCTGGCTCACACACTACCTTCCACATCCTAATGACTTAACCAAATAAAGAAACAATGGAGGTGCTAATTGTTCTTAACAGCCTTTCATAACTACTTGAACAATCTATTCACTGTGGCTGTGTCTACACTGCACCTCTTTTCCGGAAAAGGGATGCAGATTAGACACTTCAGAATTGCAAATCCCCCGCGGATTTGCAATTCCGAAGTGTCTAATCTGTATCCCTTTTCCGGAAAAGGGGTGCAGTGCAGACACAGCCTGTCTTTTTTCCTCCTTCTCCCCCCCACCCCTTCCCTTATTTATTCTTTCAATACTCCAGTCATCTGAAGAAGTGGGTTATGCCCACAAAAACTCATGATAACACCTACATGTTTTGTTAGTCTTTAAGGTGCTACTAGACTATTTGTTGATTTTTTACTTCATTTAATGTCACACTTCCTCTTGGCCAAGCAAGATAGATGCCTTGTCTAATCACAAACTGGCAGCTGAATAATTGAGGACCTTGTAGTCTCTATACACCGTCCTACCTCTCAGCTTGCAAAAGTGCAAATACCAGATGCAGTGTGTGATGAAGACTCCAAAGGGAAGTAGGGGGGCAAAAGATCTATCTGGTTTCAAGATTAAACTAGATGGGTTTATGAAGGGGATGGTTTGATGAGATAACATGATCTTGGTAACTAATTGACCATTCATTATCAGTAGGAAATAGGTCAATGGAGGGATGATAGGAGTTACTATAGAGAACTTTCTGGGTGTCTGTCTGATGAGTCTTGCCCACATGCTCAGGGTTTAGCTGATCGCCATATTTGGGGTCGGGAAGGAATTTTCCTCCAGGGTAGATTGGCAGAGGCCCTGGAGGTTTTTCGCCTTCCTCTGTAGCATGGGGTACAGATCACAGCTAGAGGATTCTCTGCATCTTGGGGTCTTCAAAGTATTTGAAGGCTTCAATATCTGAGATATAGGTGAGAGGATTATTCTAGGAGGGGTGGGTGAGATTTTGTGGCCTGCACTGTGCAGGGGGTCAGACTAGATGATCATAATGGTCCCTTCTGACCTTAAAGTCTATGAGTCTAGGAATCTATGAGGAGGCACATGAGTAAATGACTCATGCAGGAAATGTTGGACTTTCCTTCCTTCCTTTAGTGTAAAATAACTCTTTTTAGAACCTCTGTTTCAGGGTTCTTGACTTCTGATATAACTAATTTTCAAAAACAGAAGTGAAGCAACACAAAATTTGGACAGCATGTAGACAACTTTGGGACTAACATGAATGATGTACATTGTAATGAGGGACATTTGCAAGACAGCCTTCAATTACAGAAGCAAAAAATTTCCAACAAAGATACATCCTTAGGCAGAAGACAGAAGATGGGTTTTCTCCCTTTATTCCTCCATTCTCTTTATATCAGCTCACAAGGGAACACTCTCCAGAGAACATCATGAGTCAATTGATGTTTCATATCTAATTCCTGGGAAAGGTCACTATTTCAATAGTAATATCTTTGGAGACTGTAGATATACAATCCTTTCTCTGGCAGCCTGGAAAATGCCAGTATTTTAAGGGTTAAGTTGTCAGGTATAAAATATATACTGAATTTTCCCAACAGGAGATGATGGTGGGGGTGGGGGAGAAGAATGAGGAATGCTGAATAAAAATTAACATCATGTAGCATGATTCAGAAAGCGTTTGCATGCAACTGTGGTCAAGCCTGAACTGATTTCAACTCGAAACCCTTACAATCTCAGGGCTCATCTGCTTGGTTTAATCTCACATCAATAATTCTTTGTTCAGAGCTCTGTGATAATTTCATGGTAAAAGTCTGTTTTGTGGGATTAGTGCTTTAACAGTCAGCATTGGATGATTACAGAAGAGAACCTTCATTTAAATTTTGAGTCTTCTGTTTATTTACTTCACTGAGGAAGACTGGCATCGAAATGCAGCACCATTTTAGACTGAGACGAAGGGAAGAAACAGACCTGACTTCAGTGACCTAGATGAAAATGATAGGAAAACCGGCCTATACTGGAAGGGGAAAGAATGGCCTTCTGGTCAAAACACTGGGCTGGCTCTATTAGTTGACTTCTTGAATGACTGCAAGCAGCTGCTCATTTGAGCCCAGATCCTTCCCACACACATTTGCTTAACATTCTTTGCATGAATACCCTTGAATACAATTGGATACTCATGGGAGTTAGATGCTTGCTGTAATGGGACTTTGCCCTATTCTTTATTATTTCTGTCGAGTTCACCCAGCAGAGCCAGTTATAGACCAGGAGTTCAGCTGTACCTAGGGTTGCCAGGTGTCCGGTTTCAGCCCGGACAGTCCAGTATTTGCGGTTTCTGTCTGGTTTAAAAAAAAACAACAGAAATACAGACCTGCTTTTCTCAGATGGAAGGCCGCTTGGGACATTCTTCCCCTGCCGCATCTGGCCATAACGCGCGCGCGCGCGCGTGTGTGTGTGTGTGTGTGTGTGTGTGTGTGTGTGTGTGTGTGTGTGTGTGTGTGTGTGTGTGTGTTGTTTTTGTCTTTTTGCTCAACAACTTTGGTCCCAACCAATTTTTTTCCCTCCATGTTTGGTATTTTTTGTAAAACTATCTGGCAACCCTAGCTGTACCAGGCAAACGCAGTACAAAAAGGCAATCCCCACCCTAGAGAACTCACAATCTATTTCCAAATTCCATAATTGCCAGCTCCTTCCAGCTCTTTGCTTAAATGATTTAATGAAAACTTCCTCACCATCACTCCCTGATAATAGCTTTTCTTCATTTTATCCTGCTTAGAAAGTGGAAAACTTCATTGTTTATGAGGTGTAGCTCATTCATGAACTTATCTAGGTGCTGGTAGACTAACTCACAGCATTTCCCTAGGGAATGCATTTATACAGTGCTGCTTATTTATAATCCCCATTGCAAATGTTATCAAATGAATACAAAGTGTTCTTATAAAATCCCTAGTACAGCATGGTGCCAAATCACTACAATTTTCTTAAATGAAGAAGGAAGAAAAGAAGGAACTCTTCTTCCGCTGATTAAACCAAACAGCATTTTTGTATTCCAGATTGAGTAGTCTCACCAAAAGAAGATAAGATTTATGCATCAAAATCTCATTAGTATGATGGATAGAAACAAAAATGAATGTGCTTGTATCAATCATTACTGTAATTGTTGTTATCATTCACGCTGATTTATCTTGTGTCATAAGTTTGTGTGGAATCTTTATAATCAATCTGATGTACCAGACAAAGAGGATCGCTGCCCTGGTGACTTAACAAATTAGTGGACTAATTCTGCCTCCATTGGCATGAATTGGATATCAGATTTGATGCTGTTAGTAAAAACGGATAAAATACAATTCAAATCATGTCCTACATCTTGCAGTGCTCACTTATTATTTATATCATGGTAGCACCTGGGGCCCTGAATTCAGATGGAACTCTATTGTGTTAGGCATTGTATTAATAAGAGACAGTTCCTGACTTCAAGACGTTTACAATGTAACCAGTCAAGTCGTAACAGGAAGTATTACTCACCCCATTATACAAGTGGGGAACTGAGGCACAAAGAGATTTAAGTGACTTTCCCAAAGTCCTACAGGGAGTCAATAGCAGAGTAAAAATGACACGCTCGCCTCCTAAGTCTCTATCCAGAGCCTTACTGATAAGGCTTGTCCTCTCTTCTTCTCTAGGCAGAATTCCTAAAGGGAATTTTACCAGAGTAAGGGCTGAAAAGGGATGGCTGCTTGTGGACCAGCACATACAAATGTGAAGAAGGTGAATGTGGAATGGTGGCTGGTCACCACGGTTGAGTGGCTTGATGAATAAGAGGAGAAAATATCAGGCTATGAAGGAAGGGATAGTAAAGTGCTATCTGCAATTACTACAGCATAGCCAACATATAATAGAGTTGCGTGAGTATTCTTGGTAAAGAAAAATGTACTCTAATGTATTGCCAGAGAAAATAGATTAAATGGCACCCAGTCTTAATCCTGGTATTGATTTTTTTAGTAGTTCCATTAACACGATACTGCAGTTAAACACTCTACCATTTTGACCAGTTTGGAGCATAAATAATTACACAGCTATAATCCTAGTTGACAAATCTTATATCTCTCCTATACAGCCATAGTCAGTTCACATCAATCAAAATGGATGTATATTGGGAAACACCTAGACACAGCATGTGCTCTTCATGCTCGCCAACACCACATTCAGGGTATGTCTAGACTGCAAGCATCTTTCAAAAGAAAGCATCCACACCTCAAAACCGGATCGGAAAAGCTATCTGCTTTTTCGAAAGAGAGCATCCAGACTGCATGAATGCTCTCTCAAAAGAAAGCCCTGATTTCTATTTGCAGAATGCCTCTTCTTTCAAAAAATGTCCCCATTCTGCATCCACACATGCCTTTTTTTGAAAGAGCTCTTTTGAAAAAAGCATTCTTCCTTGTAATTTGAGGTTTACCCCTGCGTTCTTTCAATTTAATTTCAAAAGAACGCGATTGCAGTGTGGATGCAGGTGAAGGAGTTTTTTGTTTTGTTTTGTTTAAAAAAAAGGGCAGTTTTAAAAAAAAAATAATGTAGTCTAGACATACCCTCAGATGATAACTATTTGAATCCAACTATGATTCAGGCTTTCGATATGAATCATGGCATGCCTTCGCGCTGCCCTACAGGTTTCTGAAATACATCAACAATCTGCATGTGGACATGGGGAGAGGAGGAGTAAATAACTGATCAGCTTGCTTTCTCGAAAGTGTAAAACTTCTAGTAAATTTTGTACACTCTTGCTCTGTTTCCCCTTAAGAAAAAATAAGAAATCTCTTCTCAAGTTTTATAAGGCCTGGAGTGTGATCTTGAGCAAGTCTTTTAACCATTCTTAATCAGGCCCACCAGCAGGAGGGGAAAGGCGCCAATTGCCCTGGGACCCAGTGACTCAAAGGGGCCCGAGACTCCCAACCATTGCTACTGCTACTTCTACTGTGGCAGCAGCTGTAGCTGGAGCCCCAGGCCCTTTAAATTGCCACCAGCTCACAATGCTGTGCCCTCCATGTGGCTCTGAGGGCTGTGGGGAGGGGGTGCATGCCATGCTCTGGGCAGCATGGAGGGTCTGCCTGTGGCCCCGCCCCTTCCACGAGCATGGAGTTGGCCCTCACACACACCTTTCCCAGGGACCTCCTCTGTTCTTAAATTATCTGTTAAAGTGAAGATATTGGCCTACCACTATGTTTCAGAGATTTCTAAATGAAGAACCTTAACCAAGTCCATTTTGAAGGTAGTGGGAGCCTTTCCACAGGCTTGAATGAGCTGTAGATCTGGCCCCCAAAGCATTATACATTAATCATTTGTATTAGACCTAGTGTGTTATTACAGCCACTAGCTACTTCGAAAGATAGGTGAGGTGTAGCGGGTTTGTCTGGCTCACTGTAGAAGGAGTGCTTTGAGATCACTGGGATATACAAGGAGATAAGCTGGCAGTGTTTCTTACAAGCAAAGTGTGGGTCATTGGCGGTAGAGGAGGGCTGATGTGTTAGTTGGAGGTCTGTGTTAACAGGTTCATAGATCAGCGAAAGAAATGTGGGAGGTGAGGGTTTGAGTTCAGTATTGGAAATGCGTCAGAGATATTTGGATACAGCACTGAGCACAGTGGCTGTAAAGGGGTTGTATGTGCAATAGGTGATCATTTTTCAGGTGATTTCTCAAATCTTAACCATGAAGTTGTCTCGTTTATTTTCAAATACACCCATAGAGTTTGCTGGTAGGATGGAAAAATTCTGATGAATTTAATAGACAATGGTAACTTTTCTGTGTTTTTAGGAACATCCTGTAGAATTTAATTGATAATTATAGTCCCTCTGTATACATTTATAGAATGCCTTAAAAACACTACAGAAATTATATAATCTGCCATTAAATTATATAGGTCTCCAGAAGACACTTGAAAAAGAATCCTCTGAACTGTTGTTCATGCTAAAATTCGACACTTTACACCTGAGTCTCAACAAAGGATCTAATTATCTTACCCATTACAAAGATAGCTTCCCCAATTATCACCTCTAATATCATTAGCTCACAGACATTTAACTTTCTTCCCCCGTGCCCCCCCCCCCCCATCTCCCTTCTGTTCTGAAATTTGATGTTTCCTTTTCATATGTGTTCATTTTTTTAATTGTATCCTTTGGTATATATGGTTGTGACAATTTTCTTCCACTATTTGATCTGAGGAAGTGGGTCTGGCCCACGAAAGCTCATCATCTAATAAACCATCTTGTTAGTCTTTAAAGTGCTACATAGTCCTGTATTTTGTTTCTTCTAAACTAATTATTGATAATAGCCCGAACAAAGTCCAGGTAGATTTTCGGCAAACAAAGGTTAAGCATTCAACCAATTTAAAATGTGTTTGGAAATCAGCTTATACCTTTACGCAGATTGTGTGTATAAACATACATAAAAGCAAAGACTAAAATAATATTATAGCTTGAAAGTGCTCAGTAGGTGTGTCTTATCTACAATGTTTTCCGAATGAAAAGCCACAGACATGATTTGTTGAGTAAACAATTATCCTTGGGTAGCAAAATTGTTTGATAGCAAAACATTCAGCATGATCCAAATTCTGCAGTGTTTTCTCCAGTGAAAGCTTCACTGAAACTAGTGAGACTGTTGCCAGAATAAATATGTCAGCATTTGACCCCTCTGGGCAACATAAGGCACACACAAAGAAACAGTCTCATCTCCTTTTTGCTCAAACAACTGCACTTTCACTAACTGTGGGTCCAGCCTGTGACCCAGGGGGGGCCTAGTGTAGCCCACAGTGAAAATGCCCAGGATAGGGAAGGCTACAAAAAGGAGAGGAGATTCCTCTGAAACTAATGGTTAACGCTGTAGTTAGATTCACCAACCAATTACAAACTGTGCTCCTGATCCCTAACGCTGGTTATCAAGTACCCGAAAACTGAAATCACACAGCCTGCTTTATTGCATTCCAGATTCGGGCTCCCAATTAGCAGACAGGTCCAGGAAAGTGAGAAGTAATTCAAAGCTCTATTCACTATACAAAATATTCTTCTGATCACCAAAAGGCCAGCTACATTACCAGATTAACACTAGTTTGAATGTTACCCAAAATATCATACTGCCAGCCAGTCCTTTAGTGTCTAAAACCAACTGTTTATAGTATAAAAACAAAGACTGAGGAGACAGTTGTTAAATGGTCAAGGCAATCAGATATGCTCATATGATTTCAGGGTTCGTCTCTTAGGTTCTTAGCAGCACTGATGAGTTTGTTGTCTGTGAAGTCCCTCTTGAATGCTTTCAAAGCTTGTATGGGTCTATCAACCCTTTGTTCAAAGCTTCTGTTTGTAGAGAAGCTACTCTAGAGGTGAGAAGCAGGACTGAAGACAAAATGGAGGTGATGCAGCTGCCTTTTTATATTCTCTGCCATGTGGTTTGTACCTCCTTTGTCCTAAACAGAAACTCACAGCATATAGGCATAGAAAAGCTACTCGAGAGACCCCTGTTTACAGGCATTATCCTACATGTCTTGCTGACTCATAGTCATAGCCCGTAGCTTTTCTCAGTGACTTCTTTGTACAGTTGATTGACCCCCATCGGCATTGAGTAGGCTGGATAGTGCTGATGCTAATCTGTCTTGATGTTTCACCCAGATACACAGCACAAGCTGTAATTACAAACATACCACACATATTTATAACTCACACTATAACAGTGATACAAGGATACAAACAAGGTTATCATATTTCCCAAATCGTAACTTTTCATCTGATCCCTTTACATGGCAATATAAGACTTACTGCAATTTTGTAATATTGGTGTTAATAATATTGTAAATGGCCTCCTATATTCCATGAAGCATCACACCACTCACAAGTAACTTGTTTTTAAAATCCCTCATGGACTTACACTACATACAGATGACTTCCTTGTGGGAAACGGTCTCAATGAAAGGAGAGCAGATTTGCTCATGTCTGCAAAATACTTGGCATGTGGGGAGATATGGACTTCGGCCAGCTAGTTACAGCTCCCTGATTCTCTGGGTAGGTCTGTACTCGCACCCACTCTGGTACAAAGTACAGCTGCCTTAGGGGTCATTGCAATTGATTCGAACAACATGTAATCCCAACAGATGATTGTGATAGTGTAGTGGAGCTCTCTGCCACCCATACTCCACCTGTCCTGTCCACATTCTCATTTCCTCCCTAAACACCCCACTCAGAATATTGCTTGAAATTACAGCAGTGAAAAGTTGGAAAGCACGCAACTAAACAGCCATTCAGAATAATAGAAGTCATTTTATTGTATTTGTTTATAATGGTTATCACGAGTATCCTACACATACACCTTGTCCTCAGGTGCACTAGTTATGTTCTGCAGTGTGAAGAAAAATACACTGATATGGCCAAGTCAGTGCAAGATATATATTGTGCATCAAATTGAGGAACAAAAGTTTGTACTGACCCAAACTTTTTAAAAGCTCTGAAATGTTTGGATGAGGAATTTGGTTGGTTGATCGATCGATTGACAATCCTTAACAAAAGGATTAACATAGATTAGAAAGATTGGAAGGACAGATAAGAAGACAAGCTGTTCTTTAGATTTTTCTCACATGCAATAGATATGGAAGTACCTGATATCTTGTGTGAAAGTCTGTTCTAGTGAAATGATCACCTAGTTCTGCAGATTCAGGGGGTTCAGGGATACTTTGGATAAGAACAGAGGTACCATAGGTGGAACACTGAAATGGGACTTAAGAGACCTGGATTTTATTTCCAGCTTTGACTCTGACCTGGTACATGATTTTGGACAAGTCACTTTACCTCTGTTTCTCTTTCCCACCCTTTGTCCATCTTATCTAGTTAGTCTGTTAGGGTATGTCTACACTACCCCGCTAGTTCGAACTAGCGGGGTAATGTATGCATACCGCACTTGCTAATGAAGCCCGGGATTTGAATTTCCCGGGCTTCATTAGCATAAGCGGGGAGCCGCCATTTTTAAATCCCCGCTGCTTCGAACCCCGTGTAGCGCGGCTACACGGGGCTCGAACTAGGTAGTTCGGACTAGGGTCCTATTCCGAACTACCGGTACTCCTCGTGAAACGAGGTGTACCGGTAGTTCGGAATAGGCACCCTAGTCCGAACTACCTAGTTCGAGCCCCGTGTAGCCGCGCTACACGGGGTTCGAAGCAGCGGGGATTTAAAAATGGCGGCTCCCCGCTTATGCTAATGAAGCCCGGGAAATTCAAATCCCGGGCTTCATTAGCAAGTGCGGTATGCATACATTACCCTCCTAGTTCGAACTAGGAGGGTAGTGTAGACATACCCTAAGTTATTTGGGAAAAGGACAGTATCTTACTATGTGCAATGGAGCCAAATCCTAACATGGGATTGTGGGTGCAACCATATATAAATAATGATAAGCAGCTGAAATTTAATTACATAGTCAGGCTGAAACTAAATTTTGAGCCTTCTGAAATGTTTCCGATCCCTAGCTTACAGGTCTCTTCTGATGCTCCTGCGAAAGATGCATCTTCTACCATACAGCCGAAAGCAATAAGGAAGTTGAGCCATCATTAACCAGTCAGGCAGGCATGAATATAGATGTGGGGTTAATGAAAAAAAGGAGCAGCAGATGCTCTTCAGGTATGTCTGCAAAACTGTTTCTATTCTGCAGGCACCACAGAAGCAAGGTGTGGCAAGGTGATAACGGAGTTAAAAGAGCTACCTGACACAGGAACAAGAGAAACATAAAAGGGCATCACATTCCAAGAAAGGGAGAAAATTCTATTGCATTGGATGATCAAAAATCAGTGGGAACATTTCATTAGAGCCTGCCAAAATGCGGAGCTAATGCTGCAGCAGAAAAATAAACAGTTTGCATAGCATGGCATGCCAGAGCTGAAGAAAAGAAAGCTTAGTTCGTCAGGATTAGACCAAGTTACAGACCAGTGATTAATGGATGGTAGGATTACAAATGCAATCGTACACCTGCGTAACACAGCCACAAAGATGGATGGCCAAACGGCCTGTGAGAAATTAGCGGAAGAGGAGAGAAAATGTTTCAATGTGACATTTTCATTTCAACAGAGGAGAAAATGATTTCTGAATTTCAACCTATTGGGAGACATCCAAAGGGAGAAAAAAATGAGCTATCAGCAATTTAATAACTCTTTCATTAGTGCCTGTTGTACTGGATAGAGCCTTATTATTATTCTCTCCTTACAGATACTATCTTCTTCCTAGTCTCTCTTCCATGTGTGCATGAAGGATGAAAAGCCCTGACTTAAAACCGTTAGTAACAAGAATTTAATAAGAATGGGTAAAACATGACTTGCACAGTGACAAATGATGAAGTTAGCTCCTGTTTAGGTGGCTGGCATGTTTAAACATGTCATTTTAAAAACAATTGGAGGCACAGCTTGCATACCTAAAAATCCTATGAATAGCTTTACCCTGATTCAGATTCTGACAAAACTTAGCCTAATAAGCCTTGGCCTTAATTAGAATGCCACAGTGACAAGCCTGTTGTTTCAAATGGGCCTGTTACCAAATTTAACAGCATATTCACTGAAAATGCCACTAGCAAAATGTCTTTAAATAGCACCTCCCCATGCTATTTTTGTCTTTCAGGGAGGAGTATGTCTTTAAGTAGCCCATAGAACTTTGGGCAAATGTAAGATTACCTGGATTTTCATGGTGATGAGTATCAGAGACAAGGGAACAATTTGCTGTGTTAATGTGTTTCAGCAAAAACAAGAAGTCCTGTGGCACGTTAAAGACTAGCTCTGGCTTGTCTTTGTCTCTAGAATGCCTTAATGCAGGCCTGTTTTGAAGAGCTTAGTGGTATTTAACTATATCACAGGCCATGTCCTTACCGTCTGCATACTCCTGAATGTAGGATACCAAAAAACTTCTGTTCTGGAAAAGTCATACACATTTTTCTGCACCGTGAAAGAAAAATCCGAATGTTCCTACTGCAGAGAAGGCTAGAAAGCATGCAGATCCTGTCCCACATGTGTCATTCCTTTCCATGCATGCAGCTTCTAGCCATTTGGGATGGGCCAACTTCAAAGAATGATGCCCAAATCCTGTGAAAGGCCCTCACCTCAGAGCACACATTATGACCTGAACACCAAAGCCGTGACTCAGAGCAAAGCAACTCAGATGACAAATATTGACTACAGTCCCCAGAGACTTTTCCCATGCCTCTCCTAGCCAAGGGGAAAGAGTATAAATGCTTCCACTCTGGTCCCTGAGCCCACCTTCCTCCTCCCTCCATGTGTGTACCACCCAGCCACAAGACTGCTGCTTCATCTTGTACCACACACCTTTTCACGAGGGGACAAAGCTTGCACTGCCAGGAAGCCTTCCTGGTTTTTTTAAAAAAGAAAACAGACGCTGGTAAATAAAAGCAAAGGCTGAGAGCTACTTTGGCATCCATAACCTGGATGACTCAAGAGGCCAGAGCTCTTGTAATCTGAGAAAGGGGGCTCTGGGAACCGAGTATAGGTGAGACAGCTGCTTAGACAATGACATGGACTTGCTGAAATTAAGTTTTCGTCACTAGAAAGCATGTCCTGATTTACTTGTAATCAAGTACAGTGTCTTCTATTCTTACTTACAATCATTTACACCCAGGGGCAGATGAGAGTTTTGCGGGGCCGAGGCAGCACAATTTCACGCATGCGCCACGGCCACAGCTGACAGGTAGTAGTGCGTGCGCGGGGCCTATTGAAGCGCGGGGCCCGGGGCAGCCGCCCCGCTCGCCCTGCCCTATATCCACCGCTGTTTACACCTCTGTTATTTGTTCATGAGATTATTCTTGTTTTAGGGTCACACCTTCTCCATGCAGCAGTGTGGAACTTCAGTTAAACTGCCAGCCTGGTGTGTGCTCTGTCTCTACGGGTGCATCTACACTGCATGTAGGTAAAATAAGATATGCAATTTGAGCTACACAGGGGTCACAGGGGAGGTGGTGATAAATCCCCTTACTGGTCTGGGACAAACCCCAAAGCATCACAATGAGATGACCCCTGCACAACAGAAGAAACAGAGAAGCCAATGGGAATCAAGGATGTTCAACATCCTTGAAAAAAATCATCTGATTCTCATGTAGGAATCAACATACTGATCGAGTTGGCTAACTTTGGACATCCAGGCTTGAAAACTAGGCTTAAAAGAGGGTTTGAGTGTGATTCTTCATCAGTCCATACATGTCAATTGTCACTTTAGTCTCTTAATTTTGAAAGCAGACACAATTTAGCACATTATTTTAATACATGAGCATAAAAAAGTGCTGTACCAAAGCTAAGTGCATCTGATTATTAATTTTAAAAGGGAGATATTTTACCAGGTACCTCCATTCATTTTGCATGTGACAGTATGGGACTTTAAAACATTGGTACCTACAAATCTCTGACTATTAGAATGAAAGAATGGCCCTCTACAAGTCCCTTTTTTCTATATCCTACAAATGGAGAGCCATCAGGAGAGTCTTCCTGAGCTCCATTCATAACCTTTCCTGTTATGACCAGTGACTACCAAGCTAAATCAAAACAAAGATGCATTTTATCAATTATATGACATTTTGGCTCAAGGAGATTTAATAAGAACCATTTTAAAATGTTGCTAAATTATTACATTAAGGAACAATGTCCCTTTTTCCTCTTATGTTCATCAAATGTACTCTGTGCAATAAATACAAAGAAGGGTGAATCTCCCAAGAATGTAGATTTGCGTTTTAAAGGAGGTTTAATGTTTGGATTTGACAATAACTCCAATTTCCTTTCATGAATATTTTATTTAAATCCTGTATTAATCATAGACTCACAATGATAGCCTGCCTCCTGCTCTTGCTCTCTCTCTCATTGTCTGTCACAGAAGCACTTTCTCTCAACCTTAAATCTCTCTAATTAAAATTTCCCCTGAAGCCGAGTGATACCTGTGTGATTAATGGGTTGGCTAATAAATAAAACACACCATGTTCCTTTAAGATCATCACACCAGAAAAGACACAGAAAGGGTGCTACTGGCCTCATCAGTTTGAGAGACGTTTATTAAAGCAACAAAGCAAAGGTCCAGGGGGTGTTGAAGTGCTCCATATCATTAATAACTAGATAAGCCATCCTCCAAGAAATCTGCTTCAGACACTTTCATTATTCTAAATGAGGCAGCCATGCAAACAGGAAGGAGATTCCAGGAGAGGCACAGGAATCATTTCTACAACAGATAACAACTCTCTCTTCCTTCCTCACAAACATGTATGGCTGGTAATGGCACTGGATGCCGCAAGGGACTACTAATGGGGTATGGAGACTTTCAGACTCAGATTGCTGGCTCAGATCCAGCCCCGCTGAGGAAAAGCTGTTCCCAACTGATGGCTGTTCCCAGGTGAAGCACCGCAACTGGCCCTGTCCAGAGCAGCTCTCAGGGCCAGGGCATTGTGGAGGAAAATATACCCAGCCTTATCAGCGTTTCCTCGAAAAATCTCTGAGGCAAATTTACCGTTGTGAACTGGGCCAGGGCTATGCACCATGTAAGCCTTAGTCTGCAGGCTGAGGGTGTAAGGGCTTGTGTTGTTCCTCTGCACATGGAGAATTTTTCATCCCATTTGTGGTACAGCACAGGCGCTCTTCATTTTGGGATATTGCATCACATTACCATCGACTCACGGAGAGGGTCACCATGTGGTTGCATACTCCCTGAAGCAGGCCAGAATGACACCCCCCTCTCCTGCTCTCCTTAATGCTCCAGGCAGGAACATTCTCCTGTCTATTCTATAGCTGGTGCAGCATATCTTCCCTGGC
Source organism: Pelodiscus sinensis (assembly GCF_049634645.1). NCBI lineage: Eukaryota > Metazoa > Chordata > Testudines > Trionychidae > Pelodiscus > Pelodiscus sinensis. The sequence continues at coordinate 16,700,564 of NC_134712.1, forward strand.
ATGGCTACACTGCTGAGCACATAGGAAGCAGAGTCAAACTGTGCATCCCTAGCTCCTCCCATTCATGAGGCACACCGGGGGGGGGGGAGGGCGAGTCTCCCAGCCTGGTTCTGTAGACTCATGGTCGCAGGGCTCATACTAGCACGCTAAGAGCATGTCTGCACTAGGAAGTAATTTTGAAACACCTAAATTCGACGTAGCAACTCTGGATTTAACAAAATGAAAATAGCGTGTCCTCACTACGGGGAAGCATTGAAATGAGTCAGAATGATTTTGAAATAGCGCGTTCATGCTGAGTGCAGCCTTCCTCGGATTTAGAGCCCCTGGCAGCACTCTGGGGAGAGCACCACGAGGAAGAGGCTTCCTATGGCTGCTTGGCCAGGCAAGCTGCAACACGTGCTCTCAGGGGCTCCTCTTTATGGCCACGTCTCACATGCTGCTCCTCCACTGCCTCCTCCCTTGTAGGATGCAAAAGGAACACAGCGTGCTCTGGTTGCCCCAGTGCAGTGGTCAACAACCAGTAGATTGGGATCTCCCTGTGGATCTTGCAGTCTGATCCAGACTGGTTTGGCCTAGAGGCTATCAAGTGCCTGCACTTCAGCTGCCCCTCTTCCCACTGCTTTTCATCTCCTGCCCTTTGCTGTGACCCAGCTCCAGCCACAGCACATGGAACAGCTGCCCATCACGCAACCCGATTGGCCGGGCCGTGTGCTACTCAAAATCAGCTCAGATTCTATCTATAAATAAGGCTTCTGTTTCCTCTATCATGTGACGAATGGATAAGTTGCAGAATCTAGTCAGATGGTCAGCCAGGAAGTTCGAGTCCCCACTAGGAAAAACAGTTTCCTTCAGCTGGGCCATTGTGTGTAGCAACGCCATTGTTCTACAAATGACCCCGTTGATTGGGGTCCATTTATGACTCTGGTATTAGTCTTTCAGGGAGTTGTTATATTACAGTAAACTGTCCTTGGTGATCTCACAAAACTGGCAGGTCAAATTCAATGCTGATAAATGCAAAGTAATGCTCATTGGAAAACATAATCCCAACAACACATACAAAATGATGGGGACTAAACTAGTTTTTACAACTCAAGAAAAAGCTGTTGAAGTCATTGTTGATAGTTCTCTGAAAACATCCACTCAGTGACAGTCCAAAAAAATAACCTAACAGAATGTTGGGAATCGTTAGGAAAGTTATACATAATAAGATAGAAAATAGCATATTGTTTTTATATAAATTCATGGTATGCCCACATCTTGAATCCTTCATGCTGATGTGGTTGCTCCCTTTAAAAAAAAGATATAGTGGAATTGGAATAAGAAACGAAACAGAAAGGGGCAACAAAAACAATTAAGGGTATGGAACAGCTTCCATATGAGGAGAGGTTAATGAGACTGGGATTCTTCCATTTGGAAAAGAGACAATTATGCAGGGATGATAGAGGTCTACAAAATCATAATTGGTGTGGTGAAAATAAATAACACAAGAACTAGGGGTCACCTAATGAAATTAATAGGCAGCAGGGTTAAAGCAAACAAAAGGAAATATTTCTTCACACAAAGTATTATCAACCTGAGGAACTCTTTGCCAGAGAATGTTGTGAAGGCCAAGCATATAACATAAACCTAGAATTGTTCCTGAAGGATAGCTCCATCAATGGCTATTAGCCAGGATTGACAAGGATGCAAAACCATGATCTGAAATGGTCCTAGCCGATGTTTGCCAGCAGCTGGGAATAGGCACCAGGGGATGAATCACTTGATGATTACCTGTTCTGTTCATTCCCTGTGAGGCATCTGGCATTGGCCATAAAATGGAAGACAATATACTGAGCTAGATGGACCATTGGTCTCACTCAATATGGCCATTCTTATCTTCTTATGTCCTTGATATCACTAGGCAGTTAGGTTGTCAAAATATAGGTCACGTTCTTCAAAATGGCAGCTATAATATTAATTGAAGGTCACAAATTTTGTACAGACATAAAATGAGTCCATTATAGATACCACGCCCACTTACTCCCTCATGCTGGCCAACAAGTCACAATCTGGCTTTGTCTTCACTCTGAATTCATTTGCTCCATCTCTAGGTTCCTCTGCGTTCCTCAACTCTACAAATTAATACACATTTTTAAAAATTATAATATGTGATAATAAAGATAAAGGCCAGCAGAAAAATTCAACCCTACTTACCTAAGTAGAACTCAAATCCAGCCACCCTTATTCATGAGGTCCAATAATTTAGGCTTTGAAAAGTCTAATTGAAATGAATGAGGGACACATCTTAAAGCAAGGAACTACTAAATTTGAGAGGGTATGTCTACACTAGCCCCCTAGTTTGAACTAGGGAGGCTAATGTAGGCATTCGAAGTTGCAAATGAAGCCTGGGATTTAAATATCCCAGGCTTCATTTGCATCTTCTCGGGAGCCACCATTTTTAAATGTCCCTTAGTCCGAACTCTGTGCCCACGGCTACACGCGACATGGAGTAGGTATTTCGAATTAGGATCTCTAATTCGAACTACCGTTACTCCTCGTGGTTCAAAACATAGTAAAAATTTTGCCTCTCCACTATGCCACTGTTGAGGTGATAACTTATATCACCTTACAGAGGTGCCCAAGCCATGGAAGGGGTATGCATTTTTATAGACATGATATCATTCACATCAGTAACATTTTGTACACTGGCCACATTAGCCAGGCACAATTAATTGCATGTGAATTCTGTATTTGCAGGTTATTTCCACCATAAAAATATACACTTAATATGAAGTTTCCTGTGTATTTGACATTCCTATAATAGATTTATGGCTTATGTGAAACTATAATAGGGACGACACAATGATATCTGTATATAAGAACAGCTTCAATTATGTAAAAGAAACAGCATTTTATTTTTGTGATTCTCATTTGTATTTGTGACATTAGAAAATTGCTCCTTAAAATGAAGAATTAGAAGTAGCTAAAGCACCTAAGAAAGCAGACGGTGTTATAATAAGCATATATAAAACAGGGCATTTCTGTGTTTCTACAGTTGAATAAGTTAGCAGATGACTAGGTACCCCTCTGTCCATGGAGTTGTTAACTCTGCTTTTCAGTCTCTGTCCTGACCTCACAAAGCTGTTCCAATAATATCAGAGGGCACCTCTCATACTGCAGATGGACCCCCATTTAAAAGTCCAGCTCAAGATGCAAATCTGGATTTCAAATTATCCAAAGGTCATCAATAAAGGTTTGGATGTGACCTTCCAGGTCACACCCATTTCTACATATTATTGTATTATAATCTTAGAACATGACATACCTTCCAGCTATAAAATCTTCTGCAAGCAAGCAGATCAGAAGTCAGCTATGAAGCATTTCATAGATCTGAATCATCAGGGGAGACATTGGTCAAAACTGGTGGCCAGCACATTGGATTGGGACCTGATATGGGGGTGGAAAGGAGGCAAAGGTGACTAAAAAGCTCCTTTGTGTTCATTCTGCCTAGAGCAGCCCAGAGCCAGTTCATCCCTGGCTCAACTCAGAGCAGCCTCAGGGCCCAGGGTTCTCAAACAGGGGAAAACTATCCACACAAAAATAAACGTATTGTTACTGATACATGTTGGCCTGTAACCATTCACATGCTCGTATGGGTAATTAGCATGGTTCTCTACAAGAATGCAGACAGACTGACAGCTTTCTGCAAGCAGGACTGCATGATGTAAGGATTTCCTGGCCAAAGTAAAGGTAATTAGTTCAAATGCCGGAGCCTTTTACTGTCACTGATCCAAATTCTGACTTCAGTTATGCATACACTTAAGCATATGGAGTTCCTCTATATTTATACCAATTAGAGTTGGTCCAAAAAATATCAGTTGAACCACGGTCTGTCAGAAATAAAGTTCTGTCAAAATCAGAATACTTAATGAAATGTCAACAATATTTTATTGGGGGGGGGGGGGAGTTCTGAAAATGCAAAATTGCCCCATTTTTACATTTTTGGAACTAGATGTTCAGATTTTTCATTTTCATAAGACTTTTCATTTCAAAATGTAATTGTTTATATTATGATATAATATATAACATTTTAAAGGTCTAAATCAAAACTAAATATTTTGATTTTTATTGAATGCAAACATTTCAATGGATCTAAAACATTTTCCCTGGACTTTTCTTTCACTGAGAATTGCTAAAATTTTTTGGTTCTTTCCAAATTGGAACTCAAACAAAGTCTGAAATCTCAAAATACTCAATGAAATTGAACTACTGTTCTCAGAATCTGGCCTATTATGCATCACACATGGTTTCACCTTAAAGACTGTTGTCTAATCAGAGCTAAGCACCAATTATGTAGAATGTGAAAAAATCAACTGATTAGCCTCCTCACTACCACATCCACGTGCAAGAAAAGCCATTTAATCAAATGGCTTCAAAAACACATGAATTAGTCCATCTCTTAGGTGGAATAAAATATTTATGTGATCAGCAGAACATGTACATGTTTACAAGCTGAATTACAAAATTTCATTGCTTTTATCCTGCTTCTGCCCCTATTAAATATCTGTCTCATTGCTTATGGAAATTATGCAGAAATGTCAATGCACTCTTGATAATGCATGAGACTATGGACAGAATCAATCATGGATGCATTTCCTGACATACAACACCTTAGACTGCACTGTACACATGAAAATATTATGAACCTGAATTTGTCATTCTGCTAGGAGCGTGTTCTTGATTTTTAGTAGACTGCTCAGGCTTTACTCTTGCAGATATTAAATAAACTATTCCTGTTGGAGATACAGTATTAAGATAAAATAACCTAATATTTGCTATATTCTATCCATCTTCTAAAGTAAGATACTCAGAAGCTGTCTGCAAGTTTCCTCTCTGTTTCTCTATTCACATCTAGCTATTTTACAAAGTGTTATAGTTTTAATCCATACACTAATGTTACTGCAGTTTCCTAAACAGAAATCTCCTGATTCTAGTATCTGAGGTAGTTCTGTGTTCTGCTGATAAAAGTACTGATTCATTCTCATTTTATCCTGTTTACAAGTTGCAGTTCCTTTGGGGAGCTCTTAAGGCATCAATAGGATAATGTCTAGCCAGATTCCAAAAACCTGCTGATTATTATATCACTCACACAACACAGGGAATCAAGCTCCAATCACTTGAGTACTGGATTGCAAGTTTAGCTTTGATCATTATTTTGTGCCCCTGTTGTAAATCCATTCTCTCAAGTCCGCACCAGCAGCGAGACATGTTGCATATTAGGAGATGGCTACAAATTGCTGTCTCCATCAGCAATGACATCCCTGCTGTTTTCTTTCACTACATGCAACTTCAAAGGGAAGGTCTTTGTATTGCAGCCCAAGAACCAAATGTTTGGGGAATAGCCTCACACAGAAGAATTCTGGAAGAATGATAGAACTAGTAATTTCACAATGATCTCCTGGTCAGACAAGGCATACATGCAAGCAACGAGGACAACCAGGTGACCCACACTAGTAGCATTTAGTGCTGATTTCTTCTGAAATATTTCATGAGAAATTTGCAGCCAGAAAATCTCCATCACATCTTCAAAAATGGTGCTGATATTTTAACCCTTCTCAAGCACAAATGAGGGTTTTAGTTAATAATAATAATAATAATAATAACTATTATTATTATTATTATTTCAGTAGCTCTCACATGAGACAACCAATACTGGGACTCTACTGTGCTTGGCCCTGTACAAAAACATTAGAATTAGTCCTCGATTTGAAAAGTTTATTGTCAATAGATAACACAGACAAAGGGCAGGAGAAAACAAATACAACTATTCCATTTTAAATAGGGAAGTGAGACCCAGAGATATTGAGGTTGATTCTGATCCCCTTTTTTAAAAAAAAAAAAAAAAAAAAAAAAAAAGCTTCAGTAGCACTTTCTGCACAAATAGTCCCACAGATTTCAGGGGACGATTAATGGACAAAACTACTAGGCAACGTGAATATCAGAATCTGGCCCTAAACTTGCCAAAAGTTACACAAATTGGGAATTGAACCCATGCTTTGAATCTCAGTTCAGCGTCTTAACCAGAAGACCTTTTCCCCCTTTCACTTGATAGATAACAAAAAAATTACGTACACATGATTTTTTGATAATTAGATGAAACAGGATTTGATTTTTCTGTGGGTTTGGAGTGGTTTTTTGTTTTATACTGACACTGATATCCCAGAATATGTGAAAAAGAGAGGATGCTTAAGTACAGGAAATACACTGCATTGCAAATGTACAAACACATAGTCCTCTGCCTGATTAAATATTAGTTGATTAAAGGTCACTAACAAAGAACCTTCCACGTAACCCTCAGCAAAGGTTTAGTGCAGATAAATGAGGCGTTGTATTTATTATGGCATGTTTACAATCAAGCATGTATTATTAGTGGCAATATTTCTTTTACTGAAAGAGCAGATGCCAATTTGTTTTAGAAATGCTGTGAATGGTAATTAATATCCTCCTTTGGAGTGTTAATAAGACACTCCTTGCTAGTAAATATTGGCTAAATAATTAAGTGAGGTTTTTCCTCTTAAATCCCACATGGAATTTACTCGATTTGATGGATTATTACATGAAAAGCAGAGGCAGCTAATATTAAAAAAAACACTTATATTGATCTTACATATCAGCTCCATTAGAAGGGGCTGCTTTTCAAAGGTATTTAGGCAGGTAAAGATGCAGCTGGGTGCCTAACTCCCATTGAATCAAGTGGATGCAGACACACATTTTTAGCTCAAATATTCACAGAAGGCTGTGGGATTTAGGCACCTAACTTATTTAGGCGTGTTTGACAACTCCCACTAGGTATTTAATGGAGCCTAACTACCATTGGAAGCTTGGCCCAAGACAACGAATATCGTCATCCAACTTCCTTGACTTGATTGAACTTTGGATTATGCCCAGGGTGAATAAAAAGTAACTTATGCATGGTGTTGAAATTCACATATTTAATGTTTCCATTAATCAGTTTCCAGAGCCAATCAGCCCCTTTTATTTTTTTAATATAAAGCATATCTGGAGCACCCATAAACTCTCTCCTATAAAAAGAGGCAGAATTAGAAGAAAGAGTTCAACAGCACTCTAGTACAGCTAGTCTGTCTAAAGCAACACTAGTCATTCACACCCACTGCCATTAGCTATCCCGGAGCTTAGAGTGCATCATAATTACATTGCAAAGAGACCTTGCTACATAAAGGGCCAAATTCTGCCCTCAGTTACCACTGAGCAACTGCACTAGAGCCAACACGGTAGCCAATGGTTGGAAGCTGAAGCTAGTCAAATTCAGATGGGAAATAAGGTGTAAATGTTACCAGTGAGGGTGATTAACCATGGAAACAATTTCCCCAGGGTCGTGGCAGGCTAGATGATCAGAGTGGTCTCTTCTGGCTTTGGAATCTACGCATGCATTTGCATGGTGTAAGACTTGGTTTCTGTTATTTCCACTCCAGCTCATTTGCTGAAGTGAGTTTTACCCATAAAAGCTCATGATACTATATATTTGTTAGTCTCTAAGGTACCACGGGACCACTTGTTTTTAAAGAATAAGATTTGATTAGGTTATAGAGCTTGAGATTTTCAAACTCATCTAAAGGATTTGGGGTCAATTCCTATTAAAATTAATGGGCATAGGATAGCTACATTCCTTGGTGAATTTGAAAACCTCAGCCAGAGCATATGCATGACATGGAGAGCTGGGATTCTGGCTCCCTATACATGCCCATAAATCCCATTAAGAATAATAGAAGTTGCAAGCATGTCTCTGGGGGCAGTACGTAGCCCCCCCATTACCAAGTCACTGCCAATTAACAGCTGAAAATGTAAGGAATATATACAAACATGTCATGTTGAGATGTGTAATATGGAGTGAATGTTTGTTAGAGACTCCTGGGAAAGAAGGGGAGGAAGGCTGCCAAGGGATAGACATAGATAGTAGATTTGTATTAGAAGAGGTTTTAAAGCTGGGGTACAATGGAAGGTCTTTTGCCACAGGATGCTTTTGGGTACTCATTAGAAACAGCTACGTAACAAATCAGCATGGAGGAAATTAGGAACATAAACATTCCAGAGATACCTCTATATTTTGCTTAATTTTAAAATGCTTGTTTCATGCATTGCTTTAGAGCAGTTTTTCCAAAGTGGTCGGCAAAACCACTTTGAGAAACCTGCTAACCGGCTGCTCCAGTGTGTTTATTTATTGACTCTGTAGCCATGGAGTCTCACGGCTCCCACTGGTTACAGTTCCTCGTTTGCAGCCAAGGGGAGCTGCGGGAATGCTTATCGGACAGTCAACACACTAGTTGACTAGTTGCTTCCCCCCCACCGCTCTATCAGAAAGAGGCTGCAAGGGTGGGGAATGAGGAGGGAGTGTTTCAAAGAAGCAGCACTGGGAACTCCCCCGCTGACCCTGGGCACCATGCGGCGCTGTTGCTTTGAAACACCACGGGGAGCACGGAGTCAGCGGGGGACTGCTTGAGTCCCCCACTGGCCCCATGCTCCCACAGTGCTTTCGTCTTTGAAGTGTAGCAAAAGTCCTGGGGCTGTTGCTACATGTCAAAGGCAAAAGCGCCCTTATCGACTAATCAAATAGTTGATGCAAATTGCATCGACTATCCAATTAGCCCATTAATCTAAATGTAACATCCCTAGTCTTGAGAAAGCCACCTGTGCACATACATCAAGGGTCTGGGGAGGGTGGGTACATTCTCAGGCAGCTAGCCTGAGCCACTGTCCAACACATGGTACACTCCTATTTTTGCTAATTTGAACATAGTTACTATGGATACATCTACATGAGCTAGGAATCACTCCTCCTGGTTCAAATACAGACATACCCTCAGAGAGGTGCAATTCCTTCCTTGCTCTGGGGGGCACTAATCTATTACTAGTCGCTTCCAGTCCCACCCCCACCGTCCAACATTGATTCAGTGAAAGGCTCACCCTCCACTCATCCCTATCTACCAAAAGCCCACTACTCTGCCTGGGTGGGGAATAGCAGAGAGCATGCATTAGCTGCTTACCCAGAAGCACCTGGACCCAAAATCCAGGGATGTTCTATAGTGGTTTACGGATAGGCCTTACTTCCCTTTATGCCAGGATCTGGGCCTCAGTGTTGATTAATTGCTCATTAAGTCAGATTGTTTTGTTTCTGTTTCCAGATTGGGTCGCCAAATTACTGACCAACACTGCACAAATTGCAAAGCTTGTAATTAGTTATGCTATTTGAAATTCACACCACATCGTTTAGTTTAGTTACATATGTTGCTTACGTAAATTAACTACATGCATTACTGTACAAATTGTATTTTGGATTGTAATAGCAGTTATTCTTAATGAATACATCAGAGTGATCTTTGCACTCAGTTCATTGACTATCTGTGAATAGGAAAAGGGAAATTTATCAAACGTATGATTTGTTTTGACTATTCTCTCAGATCTAGCAATTGTCTAAATCCAAACCAGACATTCCCACCCATTCTGACTTTTCTATGTAAACAGAAAAATAACAAAATAAGATACAACACAGATAAAAGACATATTGATGAGTTCTATTAAATTTGGCCAGCACAGAAGTTAGTTTATTGGCTTTACCATGCTGGCAGGCCCTTAGATTGTAAATTCTTACAGAGGAAAGGACCGTATTTGCTATTATGTTTATATAACACCAAGCATACAATCCGTGCGCCAGTCGTGATTAATTATATAACACACAAGATTATCTGTAAGAGGTTTGTCAAGCACTTCAAACATAAAAATATGCATAAGTGCTAAGTTTTGTTATTATGTTGTTATGTTTTGTTGGTCCTGCTTTGGGCAGGAGGCTGGACTTGATGACCTCCTGAAGTCTCTTCCAGCTCTATGATTCTATGAGCTTTTCTGCCCCCACAACAGTATGATAAACTCATACTTTATCATCAGTATGCTCTTCCTGTTGAATGTTGGCGACTCAGAATCTGTCTTCTCAGTTGTACTATTTCTAATTTTTCCATATTAAATCTCATTTTGGTGAGTGGGACTAAGAAACATCCCACTCTTATGCAATGCTTTTCAACAGAAATCACAAAGTGCTTCACAAAAGAGGTCAATATTGTTGTCAGCATTTTATAGTTAGGGAAACTGAGGCATGGAGAAGTCAGCCAGTGACATTGCTAGGACAGAACCCAGGTCTCAAGTCCCAGTCTAGTCCTCAGAAGTGGGCTTCTAAATACTGAACTACCCTGGTCCAAGTACACTGTAATATATAACTCTCTGGAATTGTCAGGCTTAGCTGAATAGGTGGCAGGAACTTGAGCTGGCAGAGAAGTGCTTATATACAATCACTAGAAGTCTAAAAAATAAGACGGATGAGCTAGAGTGCCTCATATTAAAGGAGGATATTGATATAACAGGCAACACGGAAATGTAGAGTGGAATGAGGACAATCAATGCGACACAGTCATACTACTAAATATATTGGAAGGACAGAACAGGTCATGCTGGTGGGACAATGGCGCTATATGTGAAAGAAAATATAGAAACAAATGAAGTAAAAATCTTAAATGAACCAAAATGTTCTATTGAATATCTACGGATAGTAATTCCATGCTCTAATAATAAGAATGTAGCAGTAGGCAGGGCTTGATAAACCCCGGTGAGAGCCATTCACCAGCCCCGCACTGCGCATGCGCCAGACCAGTACTGCGCATGTGCGAAGCACCGGTGAATGGGGCGCTCGGAGCAACCAGCTGAAAACTACTCACCACGGGCGAGTAGATTCAGTGGTTGTCGAGCCCTGGCAGTAGGGATATATTACCTACCACCTGACCAGGGTAGTGAGAGTTCTGAAAGAACTCAAATGTGAAATTGCGGAACTATTACCTGTGGCTGGTAACCTATCCATCACCATCCCTTTAATCTTAGCCTGGGGGCTGTCAACCCCAGTGGAAGGAGTATAGAGAAACCCAGACACTACCCCCCAGTGGAGAAACAGATGCCAGTTCAAATGTAGGTGAGCTCATTGAACTGGAGTGTTACCTGGATTGGCACAGTTGTGAAGCGAAGTGTTTGATGACATTCTGACATCGATTGTAGCAGCGCTCACTCCACAAATCCCCTGGGAACAAACACATGAGCAATCAACAGTTCTTTTGAGTCATACCTTCAGGGAAGCTCTATTCTCCCTTCCCCTCCCAGCCATGTTGAATAAGAGTGTGGTCAGATGGGCAAAAGCAGGCATTGTGCACATGCTACTGGGTGTGGTGAACTGTCCCATGTACTGGCACTTAGACCACTTAGAGAGAGAAAGAAAGAGTTTGCTCTATAGCATTAGCTGAGCGGCAGCTGGCTTTTAGCTCACGCTGTAGAGGCTCATGCACTTAACTCAAAAGGTCCCAGGTTCAGTTCCACCTGTTGGCATTACACCACTCACCTGGGGTCATCTACACTGCAGAGGAAGTTCGAAGCTGTCACTTTTGATCTTCCAGGGTTCGAATTCACAGTCTAGTTAAGACAGCTTATTCGCAGTGAGAGGGGCACTCTGGTCAATGCCAATAACCCTGCTTTCATGAGGAGTTAGGGAAGTCGAAGGAAAAGTGTTCTTCTTTCGACTTCCTGCAGTGTGAACAGGACCAATACTGAGTTAAGATACTTCAACTTCAGCTACACAATTAACGTAGCTTAATTCGACTTTGTCCTGTAGCGCAGACGTATCTCTGGAAACAGGGGGGAGAGGAAAGGAATGGACATTGGTGCTGCCCCTCCAGAACATAAGGCAATGCAGCTCAGCCAGCACATGAAGAGCATTTGTTATTTATGGCTTGGGCAGGCTGGCATGAAACTAATACCCTCCCCTCCCTGTAGAACGAGGAGTACAGGACTCCTTGGGGGCACAATTCCCTCTCTGTTCTGCTCCATTGGCAGAGCAACCCGTCATGCCTTGCGGAGGGCACAAATGCCAACTCTAGCCTGGTGTCTGTCTTAGATATGCAGTCACCACAGAGTTAAAAGGTAAGTGGTCTCCTGAAACAAAAACATCTAAGCGTGATAAGAGGGGTGCTTTCCTGCCTTACACTGCCTCAATAAAGCCACTGTGCTACAGCAGTTCTTTAAATATCATCCCACTCCTAGTGTGAGATACACAAACACACACCAGCAGTTTCTTTCACACACACACTCTGTCACCCACAGCTGTTTCATGTCTGCGCTATTTGAACAAGCCTCAGTCTCTATAGTCAGTAGGCACACGCAGCAACCGAACAAACACAACGTTAACAAGTTTAAAGGCATGTGACACAAGCCTTAGGAGTTCACATCAGGACAAGACAAGTATATCAGGGTTGTAAAATGGATTGGATAACTACCTAGGGCTTGATTCCTGCCTCCCTTATACCTACAGGGCCAAATTTCCTCATGCAGAGGAGAATGCTGCGCTAGAAGCACCACACCATCCTTTCTAGACTCCCATGCTGGTTTGTCTTGACATTTGGGGTCTAACTGCTTGCCAGACTCAGGGTCAGAAAGGAATTTTCCCTCAGGTCAGATTAGCTGGGACCTCGGGGCGGGGTTCCTACTTCCTCCACAGCATGGGCCATGATTCACCTGCTGGGATCATCGTAACAGATCTCACTTCATTCCCTGTCACTGCAGGGGCAGAGTGGATTGTTAGCACTTTGCTCTCTACTGTTCTCTGACTGTGGTTTTCCTAGGATTCAAATGTTTTGGCTTAGCTAGGTCTTTGAGGTTAGTACAGCTATGCCTGGGTGGAAATGAATGACCTGTGATACACAGGAGGTCAGACTAGATGATCTAATCATGGTCCTCTCTAGCCTTAAACGCCATAAAACTACGTGTACTTGTACTAATCCACTATAGAAATGGGGCAGAATCTGGCCTGTAAGGAGTTCCACTGATCACTGCACTAGTTGCCAATCAAATCCCAGACCCGTTCAAAGTCCCTATCAGCCTCACCTAGGCTCAGGAATTTCATGGCTTGTCCCCCTTTATAGCCTCTCTGTGGTTGTGTGAACAGCCTGCACTGTTTGGCTGGCTGAATTCAGGATTCAGCATATGGCAGCAGTAAAGGAAAGGGATTGTGTCTATTGAGCTGAAAGCTCAGCTCCTTTCAGGGGGCTTCCAGAATTGCCAGGCTCCTGGGTAAGGGGAGGGAGGGTGGTTCTGTGTTCCTGGAGGGGGTGGGGCTCAGGCTGAAGGGGCAGAGTGAGGCACCAAGTCCTCAGGGCCAGCCACACCATGCCACACTCCCCCAGCTAGCCCTTAGTGCTGCCTGAAGTGCACCACCTGGGACTCTGGCAGAGATTCAAAGGGCCTAGGGCTCCAGTTGCTGCTGCTGTGGCTGTAGCTGCAGTAGCAGGGAGCCCCAGGCCCTTTTGAATTGCTGGGGGCAGTTGCCCCTTCTGACCACCTCTCCCTCTGGTGGTGGGCCTGCCTTCTGAGTGCTAGAGCCAGCTCCTGCTCTGAGGCAGCCTCTGTTAGCTGTTCAGCTGTGCCCAGGGTGGGAGCAGGACTTGAACACCCACCACCGCCCACCCCAGATAAATGCCCTATCCTCTAGGCCACTCCAGAACCCACCCCACCTCCTTTCCTTCAGGGCATTGGTCTCAGCAACACACCCTTGTTTAAAGAAATGTCCTCAAATGAGCGTGCAGCAGTGACAACCAGAAGAAATCAACTCTCAACCTCTTCTCATAGTAAAAAGGTTCCAGATTGAAAGATGAAGGTGACTACCTTGATATTACTGGGATGAAAAGAGCTGGATTTCCATTTAACACAAAATTCAATAATTTCAAAAAAAATGTGCAGTTCCAAAGCAGAATGGAAAACCCAAAACATGAAATTTCCTGCAAAGCATCATTCTGAAAAAAATCATTTCACATTGATCAAAATAGTTCATTTCAATAAATCTAAATGTCTTGTTCTAATTTTGACCTTTTGTTTTTTTAAATTATATGAAAACAGTCATGTTTTGAAAAGTCATTTTGAAATGACAAATGAAATACTTTGTTCCAAGAATGTTGAAATGGGACATTTTGACATTATCAAAATACTTCATTGGTGGGGAGGGGATTAAACACAACTCCATTGAGATTAACACATTTTTCAAAACACTTTGATTAACAAAACCAGCATTTTTCATCAAAAACATTTAGACAAAAAAATTCTGATCAGCTATAGTGATGAATGCAGTAGAAATGAATAGCTAAATAAAATGAACTGCATATATGCTTGTTTTAAACATTTGTAAGGCTATTACAATCATGTGTTTCACAGCATAAACGTTCGGATGTATATATTAGGAGAAAATACAGAGATAGAATAGAGAAAGATTTAGACCATCATACAGGTGTAGGGTGAGAGAAATTTTGTGAATTTATGGCAGAATAGTCCTAATTTCAAGTACACAGAAAACCGTTAGATTTGAGTAGTTGCTCCTTTCATTGCAACTATTAAGCAACATCTATTAAAATAGTATCTGGGAAAATAGGGGACTAAATTGTGATTAGTAATAAAAGAAACCCTTAGGATCTGAACTTGAAGAACTTTATGTATGTGAAGAGTCCATACTCACATGAGTAAGGATTGCAGGATCCAGCCCTACTACAGTAAATGAAAGGGTTATGTGCCACATACTTTAGCTTGTGTGAATTGACAAATCAGTGGAGATAGCTGCTTTCGAATGGCGTACAGGTTGAACCGCTCTACTCCATCACCCTCAGGACCGGACCTGTTCTGAACCAGAGAATGTGCTGGACCACAGGAGATCAATATTGTCTGGCAACATTATCAACACTTTCATTGCTTATTGGTCTGTTAGAGGACATTAAGGGGTAAATCAGAGCTAAATAACAGTACAGACCACTGAGAGCTAGGATTGGTGGCTATAAACAAACTTTATGGGACCACAGCAAACTTGGCCAGACCCATGAAAAGTGGGCAACCAGCTAACTAAAATCATTCCAGATGATGGATGTTCTGGACCAGAGAGGTTCAACCTGTATCTCTGTCGACTGGCTGATTCACACCAGTCAATGATCAGGCCCTTTATTTTTTTAAAAAACGAATGAGTTTTTCAATACATCCGGTCCTCAAGTTGCGAACGATTGACTTATGACCGTTCGCAGTTATAACTAAAGCTGTCGTAAATGGTGGACCCCGAGTTACGAATGCGATCCGCGCTTACGAACAGTGCGGTTGCATGTAACTCAATGGTGTCCGACTTACAAACGAACTGAGTTACGACCAATTGCTTGGTCCGTAACCAGTTCGTAAGTTGGGAAGAGGCTGTAATTGCTTCTTGTTATTTAGGATTTATATAAAGGTAAAGTATATTCAGATTATCCTTGTAATGCACACATACACATACACATACACAGCTCCTGTTTTGTAGTGAATGCTTTAGTGCATGTTTCAGGGTGCTGGAATTGCTGTGAGGGGAAAGCTTTGAAGATTTTCTTTTCTGCATCACTGGAAAATGCTGATATTTGAAGGATACATCAGAGAACCTCATTAGAACTGCAGATCTTTTTTTCTCTACATTAAAGGCTTTCTTCAAAAGGTTTGCATCATGTTGTATTTCTTAGCTGGATTAGGAGCATATTTTTCCATCCCTCGTACCTAATTACTAATGTTTGGAAGAGGAGGTCAGAGACAGACACTCTGAACCCAGAATTGGCTGGAACTGGAGCATCTTATCAGGTGCACAAGTGTTGTTTCAGAGTCTGTATTGCATGAGCTGCCCAGGAGCTGGTAAAACAAGTTAACAAAACACACTGTCTGATTAAAACTCTGCCGGGGGCCTTTAGTTCCATGAAAAGGAGATAGAGAGAATATAACAAATAAGAATTTTAGAAATCTAATTTTCCTCAATATACATGGGCCAGATTCTCAGCTGGGGTAAAACCAATGAAACTTAATTGAAATCAATGCCAACTTTCCCCAACTGAGGGCCCGGCCTATGCAGACTTCCTCAGTTCTTCTATTTGAATTTACATAAGGATTTAAGGCTCGATTGTATTTAGGCAAGGTCACCAACAGGGGGTGGGGTGGGGCAAAATGATCGGAAGAGAATATGCAAATGAGAGCATGAGATATGCAAATGAGCGCTCCATTTGTATTTTCTCTTCTGGAAAAAGTTCGTAGTCTAGCGGTAGCCTGCCAGAGAAGTAGGGAATATACAGAAATCCTTCCTGGGCCTTATACAACTCCCAGAGGGGTGGGGAGCAGAACTGGACACACAACTGTTTTCCTGTCCCATGAACATTTCTGAGATTTAGAAAAGAAAAATCTGTCCTGAATCAGGCTGAACATTTTTTTGCAAATCAAAATTCTAGGGGAAAACTGTCATTTGGTTCAATATAAAATCTATCAGTTATTTAAAATTTCTAAATAAACATCTGTTTGAACTTAAACCCCCATTTTTTCCCTTTGACAACATTAAAATAAAACATTTCTACAATCAGAAAAAAATATTTTGGGTCAAAAAATGACTTAAGAATCAGCTCTTTAGTCTAGTTTTGGTTTTGACAAATTATCTTTTTCCAATGAAGAAATATGTCAAATTTTCCTGACTGGCTCTCATATTGAAGCTTTCTGGGCGCTCCTAACACTGATCAGGGCCTGGAGGAAGCCAGCCCTTTACCCAATTCGATGCATTCAGTATTAATATTGTGACAGAGTGACCAGATGTCCTGATTGTATCAGGACCATCCCAATTATTAGAGGCTTTGTCTTATGTAGGACCCTAACACTCCCTTGTCATTCCCTCTGACTTGATTTTTCATACTTGCTGCCTGGTCACCCTATACATGCCTCTTTTTATACAAATACCTAAGTACTTAAATGACATTAATAAATTCTAACACCTCTTTGAAGTAGGCCTCACTTTACCTATTTTGATAAATCAAGGATAAGTCCCAAAAGTCTTCAGGGAATCAATTCAGCTGCCTTTTTGGTGGGTACATCCCAAGATCAGGTAGATAGCCATCTAAACAAATGCCAAAAACACATCCCTTCCCACCACACCCCTCTTTCCACTCCTACATTCTATACTCAACTTTATCTTACACCACCGTCACTATAGAAGCTCAGTAAGCTGAAGCTGCCTAGAGATATGTTAATAGGTTCCCAGGCTAAAAGGGACCACTGTGATCATCTTTTCTGGCCTCCTGCAGAACACAGACCAACGAGGTTCCTCAAAATAATTCATGGAGTGTATCTTTTCAAAAAATATTTAATCTTGATTTTAAAAAATCACCAGTGATGAAGAGTCCATCCCAACCCTTAGTAAATTGCTTCAATGCTTCATTGCCCTCCTGGCTAAAAATGTACACTTCGTTGCAAGACCGAATGTGTCTACCTTCAGCTTCCAGGAATGATTATGTCATTCTTTCTTCACTAGATTGAGTTCCCTGTGTAAGAACTGATAGACTGTAATCAAGTCACTCCTTAACCTTCTTTTTCATAGAAATGTAGGGCTGGACAGGCCTTTGAGAAATCATCAAGTCTAGTTCCCTGTGCTGTAGCAGGAACAAGTAAAGACAGACCTTCCCCTATAGGGTGTTTCTCCAACCTGCTCTTAAAAACCTTAGATGACAACCTCCTTTGGAAGCTTTTCCAGAACTAAACTACCCTTTTAGTTGGAAAGCTTTTCCCTGATATGTAACCTACATTTCCTTTGCTGCATATTAAGCCTCATACTTTTGGTCCTACCTTCAGTGGACATGGAGAACAATTGATCACTATCCTCTTTATAATAGTATAATAGCCCTTCATATTTTGAAAGACTATTCTCAGATTCCCCCAGCCTTCTTTTCTCAAGACTAAATTAAACCCCTCCCAGTTTGATATAATCTACAGAGTTTATAATCACACTGTCCATTCCATTATCCAAGCCCCTGATGAAAATATTGAATAATTATAATCTGATCCAGGACTAACCCCTGCAGGACACTACTAGATACTCCCTACCAGTTTGACAGCAAACAATTGATAACTATTCTGAGAATGATCTTTGAACCACTTTTGTGTCCATCCAGGAGTAATTTTATCTAGACCACTGTTCCCTAGAGAATTTCATATGAGAGTGTGACAAAAGTCTTAATCAAGATATATCACATCTACTGTTTCCTCCCTGTCCATGAGACCAGTAACCCTGTTGAAGAAAAAAATTAGGTTGTTTTGGCAAGATTTGTTCTTGACAAATCCATGTTGGCTAGGCCTTGTATCTCTACTATCTTTCAGGTGTATACAAACTTATTGTTTAAAAATTTGTTCTAGTATATTTCCAGGTATCTAAGCTAGGCTGACTGGTTAATAATTCCCTGGGTCCTCTTTGTTCCCTTTTTCAGAGATATAGATTCCATATTTGCCCTTCTCTAGTCTTCTGGGACCTCACCCAAAATCCAGCAGTTCTCAAAGATAATTTCTTTGACTTCAATTAAGTCCTTAAGTATCCTAGGAGGAGTTTTATCAAACCCTGCCAACCTGAGTACACTTTGGACATCTCTTACCTGACACCCTTGGGACCTAACCGGTCCCAAACCAGGGAATTTGCCAGACTAGAGATGGTTCCCTGCCACAGCCCCCAGCTGCCAACTCTGATAGCTGGGGAAGGTGGGGAAGAGGAAGAGGGACTCCCTCCAGCCCCTGTTGGGCTCCCTCCTGGGTCACTGACCCTGCTGCTGCCCCAGCTACACTGCCTTCCAGACCCTAGCAGCCCACGCTGCCATAGGCTCCAGCTCCGTACTACCATGGGCTGCCAGCTTTGACCCTGGCCCTCAGGCTCTGGCCCCTCTTCCATGAGCTGTCTGGGGCTCTGGCCCCACAGTGCCATGGGCTGCTGGGGCTTTCTCCAGCTGCGAGTCCAGTCCCTCTGCTGCAGGCTGCTGAGAGCACGGGCTCCTGCCCTGCAGCAGCCCACAGGCTCTGGCCCTGCTTCTACGGGCAGTCCGGGGCTCCAGCCCCACGTTGTTGGGGGCTGCTGCCAGTCCCAGCCTTGGTTCCACTGCCACGGGCTGCCCAGGGCTCTGGCCCCGGCCCCACACTGCCATGGGCTGTCCTGATCCTGTGCTGCTGGGAGCTGCCCTGATCCAGTCCCAGTGCCACAGGCAGTCAGGTTGAATTCATGCTTCACAATTTTAAACTGAGTTCTGCTGCTGACTGCGGGTTTTGTCCCCTGGATTTTACTTACGCCGCATTTCTCTGGGATCACCTAAAACCCTACAACCGCATCCCTCAGCTGATATAAATCAGCCTAGCTGCATTAACTCCACAGAGAAAGGCTGATTTACACCAGCTGGGAAGCAGGGTCCTGAACAATGCACAATATACAGACTGTCTGTCTTGTCTCCTCTGAATCATGTCACAAAAGCCCCATAAAGATTTCTTTTTTGCAAACAGTGCCATCCCAGGCAAGTCACGCCTGGGAGATAAACTGCTCCCTCCCCAAAAGGTCATGGCCTTCAAGACCCTGCCTCTTACTTCCTAAAGTTATAAAAGGAAGACATATCCAGCAGCAATCCCAGGCCATTCTGGGAAGAAGCAATAGAGCCCTCCCCCAGAAACAAAAGGCTGCCTGTGTCTGTGATCTGTTCAGAGCCTACATTAAGTGTTATATATGACATGATCGCTTTTAATGATCTGTCTTTCACTATGTTTAAAGAAGCGAGATTAGTATTTGCCTGAAAGTGCCTCAATATAAAATCATTGTCTCACTGCAGTCAATGGGAGTTTTGCAATTAACTTTAATGGGGCCAGAATTTCACCCTGATATTTAGCACTATCACTTGTCAGCATGTACTTGAGACAGTCAAGCACTGGGGATTCAAATGACCCATTGCAGTGTTAGCCACAAACAGAGTAATGAGGTGTTTTTCAACTGAATTACTGATAGGATTTTTGTAAAGGCTGCACAGTACTTCTAGAGTTGGACACTAACTTTAGTATGCAAACAAGGCACAGTGCAAAAGGCAACCAGTGCAGTGCATTCCTCTAATGTGTATTCTCTATTTAGGTGTCTTTGTTTATTGGGCTCCATGATGTTCCTACAGCTGCTAAACCTAATGACATCCAGTGAAAAGTTCGCTTCAGGGGGTAGCCGCGTTAGTCTGTACAAATAAACTGAAAAAACAACAAACAGTCTGGTAGCACTTTATAGACTAACAAAACATGTAGATGGTATCTATGAGCTTTCATGGGCACAGCCCACTTCTTCAGATGACCGGAGTGTTGGATGTCTCATGATACCATCTACACGTTTTGTTAGTCTATAAAGTGAAAAGTGTCGCGAGAACCACAGATCCGATGATGCATACACAAGGGGGGGAGGGGGAGGACAGAACCCGGTGGACCGTTTTAGCAAATAAAAGATATTTAATTTTTGACAGTGATGAATTTATAGTATTTATTCTAAGATTTTTAATAGACCATGTTAATAATGAATTTACAGTATTTATTATATTTATTCTATGATTTCTAGCTAAATGTGTCAGAAATATAAGGATGGGAATGGCAAGGGGAATAGTCTCTATTCTAAAGATATCCAGCTACACTAATTAAATAACAGTGATAACTACAAACTCTATGTACTACCAAAAACAACTACAACACTAAGCTTATACAACAAAGAAAATCAAATGATACATACCAACTTACACAGCATATGGAACATTTCAAAGATATCGGTTCAGTTGCAAAGGCCTTGATTATGCCCGAGAGTCGGGGGAGGTGGCTAGTCGGTTGATCAGGCCGGCAGCGCTTTGAAGTATACGGGAAGGCACACGCACGATGGTACGTGTGTTGCAAAGACCTCCTTGAGCGAACTGTGCCATGGGTATTTATCCCCAAGTCTGCACATCGCTTTCCCATGCTTGCATATCACCATATGTGGCCCAATGGTCACCAACTAAGGGTCTGTGTCCCAGGGGTTGGGCCGAAACTGTGCAGGTTTCATGCAACCAGGTAAGCCCCGCAGTTCTCATGCCAAGGTGATGGGTGGGAGAGTCTGAGGCTATTTTCCCCTTTTCACACCTTCCCTTTTTCTAAAGGCAATGGTATGCAGGAAGGGTGCGGCCAGTTTCTCCCAAGGAGTATTGCAGCCCACTATAGCAAGAGTGGCCTGGCCAAACTTTTTACTGGGGGGGCAGTTTTCTTTTTCTAACAAAAAGTAAACAAACTTTTCTGTACAACCCCACAGACACTATCAGCTGTTTTCCAGGTGCAAAAATCATCACAGTGAGAACATATTAAAAGCTATTTTAAAAAACTGTAAGCTTGCCAATAAGTTTAGCAAAGATCACTCTCAACTGTCTCCAACATGGGCTTGGGTAGGAGAGTCATTCAACCCGCCCTGTCTCAAAAAAGGGGTTTCTTTTGTGGTCATATGTTCATAAACAGCACTCACTCATATGGGGCCACAGTAGGTCAATTCCTTCCAATGCTTCCCTGAGGTTTGGGGCCCACCATGGACAAGAGGTCCTGGATGTTTGATGGATCAGCACAAATCTCTTGAGACAGTTTAAAATCAGGCAATTTATCCAAAAATCCTTTTTTTGCTTGTAGGTCCCTCAAGAATCCTGTCTGAATGAGTATAAAAGGACCAATCCAGGGTGTGGTGTTTCTCTGGAGATGTTACAACCTGAGTGGATTTATCTAATCTCCACCCTGCTGTTCTCATATTTATCCTTTCCCTGGAAAACCTAGACTCTAAAGACATTGTACTCAACTAAATAAGATTTGTCCAGGATATTTCAGCACACTGTTATATCTATCACAGCAGCCATCCCAACCTCTTGGCAATATAACATTTGTACCTCTCCCTCAGGTATTCTATATAGGTATAGTTGTAAGAGACAACTACCTATCATGCACATATGTTCCCACCACCACACTAGCCAAGCGCTTCACAACACAACCTTTAATGTATTTAGCATCATAACACCCCATGTGAAGCAGGGAAATGCTACTTTTCCCATTTTACAGATGAGAAACTGAGGCACGGAGATGCTTGCTTGTCTAATGTCACACAGGAACTCTGTGACAAAGCAGAGAACAGTATTCAGGTCTCCAGAGTCCCAAACTATCACCCTAAATTCCTGGACCATCCTTCCACTCTGCCTCATTACATAAGGCATAGAGGAGAGAGATTTATTTTTTCCAGCACAATAGGATAGAGCCAAAGTCTGGCCAAATGAGAATTCCCCCCTGCAGGAAAATCTCTCTGGAGGTATAAATCGGCTGGAATTGGTTCATACACCAGTCACCCAGGTGGAGGCTCTGCTTCACGAATTCACAGTTGTGTAAGAGGTCAGAGTAACTGGCTGATGGGGGAAAGGGGTTGGCACGAAACAAACCCCAAAATCAAGGAGACTTAACTAACTCCCTTGCCATGTAGTCTGGCTAAGCATACTTGGAAGAACACCATCCCAGTATCTGTAGTCTGACCAGAAGGGGAGAGAATCGGATTTCATGAGAATATTTGCCCTCAGAAGCTTTTCAGACCAAATTTGCACACCAAAGAGTCGGATAAGCATTCTGACTTTTGGCTGCTTAATCACCCACCATTAAACATTTCATTTTCAACAATGATATAAGTGCAATTATCTGTCCCAGTAACAGAATGCTGTTGTCTACTCCAGCTCTAAGGGTATGTCTACACTACCCCGCTAGTTCGAACTAGTGGGGTAATGTAGGCATACCGCACTTGCAAATGAAGCCCGGGATTTGAATTTCCCAGGCTTCATTTGCATAAGCGGGGAGCCGCCATTTTTAAAACTCCACTGGTTCGAACCCCGTGCAGCGCGGCTACACGGGGCACAAACTAGGTAGTTCGAACTAGGCTTCCTAGTTCGAACTACCGTTACTCCTTGTGAAATGAGGAGTAACGGTAGTTCGAACTAGGAAGCCTAGTTTGAACTACCTAGTTTGTGCCCCGTGTAGCCGCGCTGCACGGGGTTTGAACCAGCGGGGTTTTAAAAATGGCGGCTCCCCGCTTATGCAAATGAAGCCCGGGAAATTCAAATCCCGGGCTTCATTTGCAAGTGCGGTATGCCTACATTACCCCGCTAGTTCGAACTAGCGGGGTAGTGTAGACATACCCTAAGAGAACTGTAATTAGGTCCAATTCTTCCCCCACTAAAAACAAGGGAGAAACTCCCATGGAGTTCAACGGGACCAGGATGGAACCCTTGCTGGACTAAGTGTAGTAGGACACTTTCTATTGGGATGACAGCTCCTCCTACCCAGACATTTTCAAGAAATGACATTGTCTTCCTGTGCTTTTTCAAATGCAATTCTTTGACTTTGTTTACACAGAAATGGAAACAAAAAGAATACAGAAGAGGTCTTTCATCTCATGTCCCAGAACCATAACAGCTCATTGTTGTCCATGTCACCAGGCCCATGGAATGGACCGAAAGCACATCTATGTCTAGGAAGCAACCTTTCTTTCTCATTCCAGACCCATGGGCATTTTCAGAGGGATACATCTGTTTCTCTACATCAGCAATGTAGGATACCCTATGAAATAATCCTGTGCACCGGGACTATTGTTTGAACTATGCTACTGCATTCAAGAAAGGGAGGGGAGCCAGTCTATGGTGTACTGGGACACAGAGAAATGCTATTTATAGTGGACGTGATATCACAGTCAAGGACCTGGTCCATGAGTATAGAGAGGACTGAGCAGCAACTCTCAATTTTCCAGACGTCAATGTATTTACAATGTTGCTCCCTGCCTTCTCTGGTACATTTCAAATCACAAGAACATCACACCAAGCTTCAAATGGCTCATTTCCCAGCCTGCCTCAAAATTATCCTCTTTATGCGCAAACCTCTCCACAGAACTGCCTCATCCTTTGTCACAAAACTCTACTGTCTTTACTTGTTCCACTAAATCAGCATCTTCCCCTCTCAGTTCTTACTGACAGTCCCACCAGACCTCCTCTTCTCCGTTTCTTGTGTAGCCCTTCTGCCGGTAGCAGTTGGCAGCCAGAAGGGTCAGGTTCAGTATCTAGGGAGGTTCTTACAACAATGTAACCAAATTGGCTCAAGCCCCACACAGTAAACTGGGAAAATTCCAACGTACCTACTGGGCGTCTTTACAGGCAATTCTTTCCCTCTCACAAGCACTGAATGGAGATAGATTACTATCATTAAACAGACTGTTTCTAACATCAACCTATGGAAACACACAAGAAAAACCATAACATAAACAAAGAAAACCCGCAAGCAAGGTACCATCCCCAGAGTCCGCAGGGCAGAGTCTTTTGCTTAAAGATTTTTAGTATAACTCCCGACCCATATAGCGTGGTTTCCCCGCACTTCAAACACCCCAACTGTCAGCCGAAATGGTCAGGGCAGTGTGTGCGTGTGTGTTACACCCAAGTCTTCAACTGCTGAGACGCAAAGTCTCGTTGCAGTGGGCAGCCTAGGAGGCTGGAGGATGCCTCGAAAAAATAGTTTAACGTCTGTGACTTTACTGCTAGGACCGGGGTCCCGTCGCAGAGGGCAGCCAACAGGTTCTCAGATGCCCCGAGTTTATAGGAAGAGCTTATTACACCTCAGATTTTAGCTGCTAGGATACAGAAATCCCTTTGCAGCGGGCAGTCTGGGAAAGACTGAGAGATGCCCCAACGGATCTGTCACCTGGGAGTGACACAATCCAAAATGCCCAAGCTCTTCCTATACCTGTCCCTTTTGACTGGCTGAAGTTCTTTTGTTTGTGTTCAGTTTGGGTACAGCAGCATGGGTTCAAGTCAGAAGCTTGACACGCACTGGCTTATTTATAGGAGAAAGAAAGAGAAAATAAAATAAAAGAAACTTGGTTCAATATATATATATTTATAAGTGAATGAGGGCACCCCACTTATTCCCAAAGTTTATAGCTAAATCACCTTACCAAAGGCAGTTTACAATAGAAATGAAGCAGTTTGCCTTAAGAAACTATAATAAAGTAACTAAACTTATAACAGAGTGACAATTAAAGTGTATACATAAAGAAACACATTGCAGGTACAATTCTCACCCCTGCGTTCCAGACTTGGCATGGCCAGCGTCTTTCTCTCAATCCCTCGGGAAGAAGTAGGGCGAGGTTAGGCATCTCACAGACCTCGGGAGACAATCAATATCTGCCAGCAGGTGTAGGTGATTGGAGCTCAAATGGGGTGGGCTACTAAACCCCTCTTTATACCCCTTGGGTCACGTAGGCTTCTTCCTGGTCTCAAGTGGCCAATTAGGACAAATGGCTTTGAAAGCCAAGTTTCCCACGAAGGGTGCAAAGCATAATTCACACCTGGGAAAATAAAGGCAATGGGCACCTCTGGTATGTGATGTGCGAAGATTCCTCTCCTGAGACAGTGCAGGCGTGTCAATTATGGATACTAGCCATCAGGGCAATGGGAGGCCTCCCAGTCGTCAGCTAGCCCATTTACTGCCTGGTTTCTGTTTATGGTAGCATCAGGGACTGGCAGCACACCTGCGTTCCCAGGGCATCAAAGGCTGACTGCCTTTCTCCTGCTCTCTGGGGGGGGGACGACAAGATGGGGTTCATGTCTGGCTACACCAACTCACAGCAGCTCTGTCCAGTCAGTGGAGGCCTAGAGTTCATAGGTACATCATCATGACATCTCCCTTCAGTAAGCATGTGGCAATGCCACCTACATGCTGCTCCTGCCTGCCGCTGCTCCTGCCAGCCATTCCTGCCAGTTGCCTGCCACTGCTCATGCCAGCTGCCTGCCAGCGGCTCGCCACCACTCAAACCAGCCTCCCCACTGGCTGCCTGCCACTGCTCCCACTGGTTGCCCTGCCAGCTATTCACTGCTGCTGCTGGCCTTGTGATAGATTTGGCTCTGGTCCAAACCTAGTGATTTCAACTCTCTGTGATTTCAGCTTCTCAGTGATTTTAGCTCTTGGCCCATAGCACAGTCCAGCCAAAAGATTCCAGCAGCCACTGGAATAATTTTTTAAATTATAATAAAGAGACTCCCTATGGAGGCTGTTTTAATTCTATCATTAGAATAGGAGTGTGGGGGGAAGAAAAACAGGTTGAACCAGTCTTAGAGCTCACGCCCGGAGGGCATGCAGCCTGCTGGTTCAGAGTTCTTCCCTTCCCCTCAGTTCACTTCACAGAGTCTGGCAGACAGAGAGCTTTGTCCAGCCAAGATTCTTTATACTGACAGTTTCTCTCCTTTGAACTGAGTAAAACACAGTCTGACTTTTCTGCATTCCCAATAACTGAAAATATGGGTGACCATATCTTACAATTCCTGCATTTAGGATTAGCACAATTTGTGACCCCACAATAGCCAAACTGGTTACAATAAGCAAAACACCATTCTAACAACTGAATATCAAGCAGTCCTAAGCAACCTGAGTGAACATAACCACACCCAGTATTCCTTTCCCATTCCAGCTGGCTGTAATGGAAGCACTGATTCAGACCCTCCTTACATCTGCTATTCACGAAAACTTTCATTCTGTCAAGGAAACTGCAGCTCTTCAAATTTCATCTTAAACATCTTGTTGCCTGTACTTCCACTTCTGTCTCTTCCTTTGCTACTGAGCTTTTATTTATTCATCTTACACTACGTAATGCCCACAGGCGGAAAGGAATGTGGGACCTCCGAAGTTTAGTGCATGAGCCTCTACAGCTTGAGCTAAAAAGCCAGCTGGCTCTCAGCTAAGGCTGTAAACTCATTCTTCTTCTCATTCACAAATTCATTCTTCCTCTTTGTAAGTGGTCTAAGCGCCACTACATGGAACAGTGAATCACACCCAGGAAGTGTTTTGGTTACAACTGCACTTGGTTTATTCTAATTTACCCTATGTATGATCTGTCTTGTATTATATAACTGTTGAAGCACTGCAGCTTACTGTTTACATGCAAGCTGCTACATAGGATAAAGTTGCATTATATTGTGCTATCACAGTTAAACTAGCACACAGTTTATTTCACTGACAAATTGGGTATATGTTTAAGAAATGGAAAAATCAAACACTGGTTTTTAGTCTCTTACACCTATTAATTCTCTTTTAACAAAAGTAAATTGTGCGTCTTAACTGGAAACTATCTCTTTGTGAGTAATTCAGTAGAAAATGGTATCCAAAAGATGCAAACCAAAGTAAATTTCACTAGTCGACCAATATATTTTTAAAATTACATTTTAATTTACCTTATAATAATGTACCATGCATTTGAGGATTCTGGATTCAAAGCTGTATTTACTTATGCTAAATTACATCACAGGAGGAGTTGACCCAATATCATATTTTAACAGAAGTTTGCTTTTTTTCTCTCTACACTTCTGTCTAGAATCTTAATACTCCATCAGTTTGCAATAAATCATTGAAAAAATAGAGCGATGTAGTCAAATGCGAACATGCAAAAGAAACAACAGGTCTTCTCCAATCAGTAGAGTGTATTTATAACTGTGGCTTTAGTGGCTGGGAAGAATAATAACCAAGTGAGCTAAGATCCCTCAGAGTACACGCTACTCTTTACAGTAAATCTGAACTTGGCTTCTGGAATGGCATAGTATCAAGCTGTCATTTCATAGGGGCTTTCCCTTGCAGTTTAGCGTGGTTCTCATAGATCAAACTCAAATGCATACCAGTAATTAACAGGTTTAATAAGCACAAAAAATAGGTTACATACTATCCTACACATCTAGGCAGCCCTGTATATGAAAGTACTGCATGTAACCACACCCACTTCTGTTTATGGGAGGATGTTGTGTGGGGTCATGTAAACTCTGTTGTTTTTTCTGCTAAACACTTGCAAATCCAGCATGCAGGGCTGAGATCTTCCTAGTACTCAAACTCAGCTGGGTTTGATCTGGGCACCCTCCAAGAAAACAGGCAGTGTAGGTTATGGTGTGTGCTACAAAATGTGGTGCTGATGTTAATCAGTAAGTGACAGCAAAGCAGTACCACATCATGTTGTCATGATGATGTGCAAGACCCCCAGAAGGGCTGTCTGAGAGTAATCACAAAAGAAAAGTTCAGTCCTGACTTCCTGATATTCATTAAAGCCCATGCCACTTCCTGCTTTATATAGGAAGTTAGCTCTGTCCTAGCCAAGTTCCAAATTGGTGAATAATCCCTGACTCGTTATTACCTATAGCACTTCAAATGAGAGACGTTATTCCTTGTTTCCTGTTTTGTTGTTAGAATCTATTGACATATTCAATTTTGTTCTAGAAAATCTCCATTTTTGTCAAAATTCTTTGGGTTTTCATAAAAAAGT
Source organism: Pelodiscus sinensis (assembly GCF_049634645.1). Lineage (NCBI taxonomy): Eukaryota > Metazoa > Chordata > Testudines > Trionychidae > Pelodiscus > Pelodiscus sinensis. Next base: position 16,728,819 of record NC_134712.1, read on the forward strand.
CAGTTATTGAAAACTAAATAAATATTCAAATTTTTAAGGTAAACCTAAAAGTTTCTACAAAATATTTTAATGAAAACAATTTTCTTCAAGAATTTTCACAGAAAAATAACTTATTCAAATGTCTCCTCTTGTCATGGTGTTATGTGCTGTTAAACAGCTGCTACCTTCCATCTTACAGGCCTTGCCTATTATAAGGGGGTTTTTTTACCCAAAATTCCCAATTGTTACACAACCCTCTGAGTTCTACCAATGGTAGGAATGATGGGCACCATATTGTAGGGTTAGAACCACCATGATAGACCAGCTGTAAGTAGATTTTTGACAAGATGATGTTTAAAACATTAGCTGCTATCTGTAGAGCCCTGTGGATACAAGGATATCTACGTGATATCCATTGGTATCCGCATCTGCGGATATGGATGCACATATCTGCGGATCATTTTTGTGGCTATAGATGCAAATATCAATTTTATAACCTCCCAAGGTTCTAGCTGTCTGAAACTCTTGCTCCATTAACACTCCCACTGTTGCAACCACCAGTGGTGTAGAACTAGTAGTAGAAATGGCAGGAAATTGAAGACAAAAATTGTTGTCTGGACAAGGTCCATCAGAGGGAAAGTGCACAGCAACTGTACAGGGCAGGACTTGGAGTGCGGTTTGTGTCTTTGGGCTAAACTAATGGGATAGTACAACCGGATTAGAGGTAAGATGAGCGGGCGGTTGGCTCAGGTATTTTTGATTTCTTACATGGCACTCCACCTCTTTAAAGCACTGTGCAAACGTGAACTAATGAATCATTCCCACTCCCCTGGAAATTCTGTGTTGTTTTACTAATAGCAAAAAGAAATGGCAGATCTAGTGTAACTGATGCTTAGGAAAGGCCACATCCAGGATGTTCAAAGCAGTAGTTTTCCTGAGGGCTGGATTGCTTTTGGCCATTTAGCAGCTCAATGCAGGGTGTGACCAAAAAAGACACAATGGGACCAGTTCTCACCTCAGAACACCTTCAGGGGAAGCAGCTATAAGCAAGTGACAGGAAGAGCAAGGGGCTGAGTCATGTAGCTCTAACTATTTCATTACAGGAGTAAGCTATATCTGTATATATGTAAATGTCAACAATTTCCACTCGACTATCAACCTTACCTTTAACCAGTCCATACAAGAGATCCACTTCATTGACCCTACAGTACAAATAAATGATGGTCACATAAATAGCACCCTATACTGGAAACCTACTGACCACTGTTCTTACCTACATGCCTCTAACGTTCATCCAGGACACATCACATAACCCGTTGCCTACAACCAAGCCCTAAGATAAACCGGATCTGCTCCATTCCCACAGACAGAGTCAAACACCTACAAGATCTCTATCAGGCATTCTTAAAACTTAAATACCCAATTGGGAAAGTGAGGAAACAGATTGACAGAGCCAGACAAGTACCCAGAAATCACCTACTTCAAGACAGGCCCAACAAAGAAAATAACAGAACACCACTAGTCATCACCTACAGCTTAAACGCCTCCAGTGTATCATTGACAATCTACAACCTATCCTGGAAAACGATCCCTCACTCTCACAGATCACAGGAGACAGGCTAATCCTAACCTACAGACAGCCCTCAATACTTAAGCAAATACTTACCAGCAGCCACATGCCACACCGCAGACACACCCACCCAGCAACCTACCCCTGCAACAAACCCCATTGCCAACTCTGTCCACATATCTATACAAGCAACACCATTACAGAACTTAGCCACATAAGCTACAACATCAAGGGCTCATACAACTGCACATCCTCTAATGGGATGTATGCCATCAAGTCCCAGAAATGCCCCTCTGCCATGCATATTGTCCAAACTGGACAGTCTCTGCTACAAAGGATCAATGGACACAAATCAGATATCAGGAATGGTAGCACCAATAGGGGAACATTTTAACCTCCCTGGATGTTCAATAATGGATTTTAAAATAGCCATTCTTCTACAAAGGAGTTTTATCACCCAACTACAAAGGGAGACTGCTAGACTAGAATTCATTTACAAGTTCGACACTATCAACTTGGGCTTGAATAAAGATATTAACTGGTTAGCGCACTACAAAGCCAATTTTCTCCACCTTTGATATTCACATTTACACATCAGAGGTTATGAATGGAATGCATCCAACCTGAGTCAATTAGTTTCATTAACACTGATCCTACAAGGTAACTGCTTTTGTGGTTATATACACCCTACATTCTGTAATTTCTGCTCCAACTCATCTGATGAAGTGGGTTTTACCCATGAAAGCTCATGATATAATATATTTGTTAGTCTCTAAGGTGCCACAGTACTACCCTTTGTTTTTATGTGTAAACAGTTAGTAGATAATATGCCAGCAGATGGCACTGAAGAATCTATTGCCCTAGTGCCTGGGATTTGTAGGACCAATAAGACTTGCTCTGCATCCTCTCCTTGCCTTTTACATCAGCTCTTTACACATTCCAGATGGAACATGGCTGAGGAATTGCTATGGATCATCTCACTCCATTGCAGACCAGATTGTGCTACTAGGTGGTGGGGCTGGGCAGACCAGACCACACCAATCTTTGTGCTGGAGCAAGATCCCTCCTCAGATTGTCCTCCCAGCAGGGGCATTACAAGAGAGAGAGAACGAAGGCTCAGTTTCTGACAAGTGTCATGTTTTAAAACATGCTTAGAAAGCAATAATGCCAATACTGAGGCCAGTAGGGAAATAGATGAACTGTTTAAACTTGAGATGGGGAAAAGCTGCTCTTTTCTCTAACAGGGAAAAGGAAAGTAGTTACTTGGATTAGCCACTTCTGCAGAGAACTTCAGGCACTACTGAATGATGATAAATCACATGTGATCATGGGCCCTGCACTCCATTAGTGGCTGAGTGGCGATCACAAAAGATATTTCACCTGGTTCATCAGGACAAATATACTGCAGTCTTGCAAACGAAAAGCCCGTTTCTTTTTTCCACTAATCAGCTGGGTGATGACTGACCTTCGGGTAAACAAGGAAAACATCTTTCAAGCTACCAGTGAGCTTATGTGCCCAAAGTAATTTTTGTTTGGCGGAACTTATGAATCAAATGAAACACTTGCAATGTTATTTAAAAAGAATATTTGTGCATGTCTCTTCATCATTTCAGCCCCTCAACTGCTTAGGCCACCCTATACACATTAAAACCTAACGGGAATACTGTTTGCTTTTTCCTTTTCATAAGAATACAGGTGCTTGGAAGAATATATTTAATGAAAGTCACCTATTATCACTAACCAGGTTCTAGGTAAACAAACATGATCCTTGTCCCAGAAGACTGACAGCCTAAGAAGTCATGGAATAAACAAAGGACAGAGAATGAGCCGATGTGAACAGCACATTGAGGTGTGTTGATATTTCATTTCTAATTCTTTTTCTCATTAATATTTGGTATTGATTTCACATATTGGTGGCCGGGCATCACAGTGATAGGCAGCAATATAAATCCTAAGGATATGTCTACACAGCAGTATAAGAACCAACCATGGAGCCCAGACTGCTATGGGGGGCCCCACAATCTCAAGCTCTCCACCTGACCTGGATAGTGCACTCCAGAGGTGGAGACATGGGGCCGAGGCTGCTTTTTCGGCATCCCACCCATCCACCCAGGGCAGGTGAGTGTTCTGGGGCTCCCCATAGCGGCTTGAACTCTTCGGGCCGGGCCTCAAGAGCATGAGGAGGAACAAGGTGGCGCCAGAGAGAGGGCAGAGCTCTTGCAATTTACAGTAATAGGACACATCTAGTCAAAATATATTGGGCTTCAGAATTCCTCTCCTGAAGTGTATCAGGCTGCTGTGATGAGCATAACAAACCTTGATCTCCTGGCACCTATTGTGTTGCTTTTCCAAGAAGGAAAGGAAGTAAACAGACCAGCTCCTCCGCTGGTATAAATCCACGTTCCTTCCTTGAAGCCAATGGAGCTATCCCATTGTGTACGCACTGAAAATCTGGCCCAATGAGATTAGTGCTATGAGGCTATGAATCACTGTTATCAAACAGCAGTAAACTTAATTGCCTGCTCTTCTCCCTCCATGTGTCTCTACAGGGGCTCTGGACTGTGCTCCTAAAATACTGCCAGATGGGAAGGGAAGAGACCCTGACTCAAGTGTAATGTGCAATTATCGCTGTATGTTTTTTCAACAGTAAATCACAGCATGGGAAGTGGACCCCTGCTAATTGGAATTCTCATCCCATAGGGTTTTCTACTTTGCTGCTGTTCAAAGATCTATGTTTTTCATTAAATATTGATATATGACACAACTAGGAAGAGGCAATAGATTCTTCATACTTAAGACTGTAATCAGTGTTCTAATATGAGCCCAGTTTTTATCTTGCTTCTAAAAGCTTTAAAACATAGCCTTCCTACGTCAACTTTAGCCTGGGTGGCCTGAAGCTAACGGAGATTTGCCTGGAAAAATCTGAAGTAAATCAACGCAGCAATTTCTCGGATATGACAGTGCGACATTTTTTTACATTGCCTTTTCTACATTCTTAGAACCCTTCTTTGCTACTTTGTGTCCCAGAAACGGGGGAAGCCCGGAGACTGAAATATGGTACAAGGGCCAGTTCTTTGACTAGTGCATCATCAGGCCGGTTCTGGGGATCTTTTTAGACTGTAAAAATTATTCTCTACAAGTTAATTCACGCCTCAGCCAATGAACCAAGTGAATCCCATCTGAGTGCAAAAGTAAAAAATGTACAGGTCTTATGCTTACCCTCTGCAAAGTGGTGAATTTCACCAAAGAACATTATCATCACTCTCTCAGGTAACGGTCATCTTTTAAAGGCAGCCAAGCATGTGTTGGAACATGAGACAGGTAGGTCTAAAATCAAAATCAAAGATGTTTCCTTAATATACAAACTCGTTTTAACTAATTAATTTTAAAAGCTGAATGCAGACAAGATTGTTGTACTTCAACACATATTAGTGGGACAAAGTGAACCCCAGGGGAAGTGTGAGGGGTGCAAAGTAAACTTGCCAGCCTGGAGAAATTAAAATTTCTAGCCGACAGAAATTTTAATAGGAATTTGGGCCCTGATTCAATGAAGTATTTAATCACATACTTAACTTTAAGTTTGTGCTTAAATCCATCTCTACTCAGCCCAAATCAAGCACATGCTTAAGTGCTTTGTTAAATCAGGACCTAAACCAATTTTCACAGTGTTTTAATAAAAATTACTCTAAAAGCCATAATGTTTCATAGGAAATGATCTCCCTCCTTTCTATTTCAATCCAATTCTATGATGTGATTAAACAAAATCTGTAACAAAGTGATCATTTTGTGTCAAATTATATAGGACTTTCCCAGAAGGGGAATAGCTTTTTAATCTCAAATGACAGGATTAATAATCAGACCTTGTATGAAATCTAAATTACAATAAATTGGAGAAATGTGACATGAAAGTATCCACATGACACATCAAAATGAGATTTTATAAACAGCGCTTCTGCCTTGTTAAAATCAGAAGTGATTATGAACACAAGTCGCAGCTGTCTACCCACTATGCGCTGCAATTATTAAAATGGGAATATTATAACAGGAGGGGGTAAGAAGAGGTAGATAGATACCACAATGATGGTGCAGCATATGAACCTGAACAAATTACAAAAGGTCAAAGAATTGGCTAGTGAATGTTAGTGTAAGAAGCGATGCTGAGTCACACCATTAGGATCTGTTCCAAGAAGAGGTGAGGAGAGATGGTAATTTAAGAGCCAAGGTGAGAAACCACTACCAACCAACCTACAGCTCAGTCTAGGCTGCGTAGAGGAAGTCAGGCCAGGTCTACACTAAAAGGGAAGGTTGAATCATGATACGCAGCTCCAATTAATTATGTAGCTGGAGTCGATGTACCTTGTTTCAAGGTTCTCTGCCATTCCCACACCGGGAGGCCAGTGGGAGCAAACCATCCCATCAGCTTTCCTTACTCCTCACAGAAGCAGGAATACTGGTTGCTGGTGGGGGTGCCCTCTGAATTCAATGTAGCGAGTCTTAACTGGACTCACTACATTGAACTCCAGAAGATCGATTGTGGCAGCATCAATCTTCCGTTTAGTGAAGAAATGGCTTACTTTGGAGATGCATTTTAAGGAGGAAAGTAGGGAATTTGTGAGGCAGAAAGAGGCTACAGGCTGCTCCAAAGCTTTTGCAGGGGCAGCAAGAGAGGCCTCCAGCAGCGAAGAGGGGTCAAAGAGAAGGACATCATGGAGGAAGAGAAACACAAATAAGATCATATATTTGTGCAGCTTACTTTAAAGCAGTGCTAATCAGACTGTAGCAAGTGGCTTTTTAAAGGGTCTTGTGTGGCTTTTTTTTGTCCAACATATGATATCAAAACATTGTGGCTACGTCTAGACTGGCATGATTTTCTGCAACTGCTTTTCACGAAAAAGTTTTCTGTTAAAAGCATTTGCCGAAAAGAGCGTCTAGACTGGCACAGACGCTTTTCCGCAAAAGCACTTTTTGCGGAAAAGCATCCGTGCCAATCTAGATGTGCTTTTCCACAAAAAAGCCCTGATCACCATTTTCGCGATCGGGGCTTTTTTGCGCAAAACAAATCTGAGCTGTCTAAACTGGCCCTTTTGCGCAAAAGCTTTGAGCAAAAGGGGACTTTTGCCCGAACGGGAGCAGCATAGTATTTCCACAAGAAGCACTGATTTCAGACAGTAGGAAGTCAGTGTTCTTGCGGAAATTCAAGCGGCCAATGTAGACAGCTGGCAAGTTTTTCCGCAAAAGCAGCTGATTTTGCAGAAAAACTTGCCAATCTAGATGCAGCCTGTGGGATTTAGTTCCTCACCAATCAGGATGCTTTTACTGTGTTAACAACTAATTGCGGTTGACAAACTAACAATACCAACGAAGTGAGTTTTACTCACAAAAGCTCACGATCCTATGTATTTATTAGTCTCTAAGGGTATGTCTACACTACAGCATTATTTCAAAATATCTTTTTTCAAAATAGCTTATTTTGAAATAACACGTCTAGACACAAAATGCATTTCAAAATAGCATTTTGCTATTTCGAAAAAGTGCATCCACACTGATAGGATGCTGAATCGCATTTAAGGCTGGCCAGAACCAGTTCTAGCAGGGCATCAGGTCAGAAGTTAGCTTCAGGCAGCATCCACACATGGTATCTGAGACCTGTGCTTAAAGGGACCACCCCGGGCAGCTGGTTCTAAGGTTTCCCTGCTTGCTTGCTTGCCTACCTCGCTGAGGGACAGCAATGCTTTTTTTCTCTGCGTGCTCTGGTTGCCCTCACTCAGGACACCACAGCACTCAGCAACATGGAGCCAGAGCCGTCCCTGGGCACTCTGGTGCTTCTGGACATGTTGCTGCGAGCTTGGCAGCACATTCTGCAGGCTGTAACAGTTTCCCTGGTGTGCCCCACTGGGGGCTTGTGCCTCATTCCTCCCTCATGTCCTTCCACTTACCCCTCCCTAACCCCCCTTCCTGCTATACAATAAAAGGCACATGTGTTCATTACAACAAAGCCTCTTTATTGAACAAAACTGGGGTGGGGAGGGAATGAAACTGAGGTGAGACTGGGGAAAGAAGGTGGGAGAGGGGAGGAGGGAGGCTGGGAGAGGGGAGGGGGAAACTTGGGAAGAGGGAGCTGGCAGGGGGAGGCAAGGGGAGGAGGAGTTCAGGGCTCAGGGTTGGGGGTCTCACCGGCCCAACTTTCTCTCAGCACCATGAGTGCGGGCGCTTCCGAGTCCCTGGGGGTGTGGGGAGGAAGAAGCAGGAGGGGGAGAAGGAGTGGGAGGAGGAGCAGTAGCTGGGAAGGCAGCAGGGGCTGGAGCAGCAGGAGGGCAGCAAGCTCTGCTCCAGGGTCAATGACCACCTGGGAGGCACGGACCATCCTGCCCCCCAGGATGTGGCCCACGGCATCAAAATAGGGGCAGGGGTCTGGGTCTGTCCCTGGTTGGGAGCTGCACCCTGTGGCCCTGGCATGCACCTGCCACAGCTCCTTTATTTTCATGAGAACCTGCTCCTGGGTTCACATGGCCTTTGGTGGCCAGGCTGGCAGCCATCCGTCTGTAGACGGTTGCGTTCCTCCATTTAGTGGAGAGATCATGGACATTGGAGACATCCCCTCAAACTTGAATTAGGTCCCTGATCTCCGCACTGCACCAGGCAGGCTTTCCGGCCCCTGGCAGGCTTCTGGGAGCTGGCAGACTGGTCCTGGGGAGCGGTGGAGGGCTGGCTGACACTGGCTACCTAGCTTATGCTGGGGCAGCTGGGTCAGGTACAGCAACTGCTGGCTCTGGGCTGGCAGGCGTGGAGCTAGCACAGGCACTGTGGCCAGAGTCTACTCCTTTAAGGGCTCCAGGGAGGGGAGGAGGGAGAGGAGCTTTCTTGGTTGTGCCCAGAGTGGCCACCAAGGGCACCCTGGGAAGGGCAGGAGGCCCTTTTTTTTTTAAATAAGCGTCTATACAACGCTTATTTCGAAATAGCAATTCCTAAATTGGTGCTATTCCCAGTGGAATGAGGTTTACCAATTTCGAAACAAGCCCTCCACTATTTCAATTTAAGTTCAAAATAGTGGTTTGGCTGTGTAGACACTGATAAAGTTATTTCGAAATAACATTGCTGTGTAGACATACCCTAAGGTGCCACAGACCTACTTGCTATTTTTAATAACACTTGGTCAGTCATTTTGTGTGAGAACGTGTGTATATATATATATATATATATATATATATATATATAAATGGGTAGTGTTAATAGCTCGTTTGGCTGCTGAACCATTAGATCACAGTATCACTGCTTTGAAGTGTTTCCAAAAAAAGAATTAGTGAAACAGTAACAAGAACCAAGGACTCAGCTAAGCATTTTATTGTAAGAGGCTTGTCTTCTATTTCTGTCCTTACCAAACCTGCGCTTTCATCTTTGCACAGTCAAGGCTCCTGAACCTCATACCACTTTCACACTTGTACAGAGGCTGCAGCTCCCTGCTCTCCCAGAAATGTGTCTGCATTTGCATTTAGATAATAGACAAAACAAAGGTGTGAACCCATCCCATACTCATACCCCCCTCCCCTTTAACCTCAGGGAGGTGCAACCTCCACCACTTCCCCCCCCCCCCCCACTCAGACATAGGCACAAAAACCCGTGCTTCAATAGCGTTACCTCCAAAGCCTGCTTAAGGTAATTTAAATGTTACTGCTATTAAATAGGAGCAGTCTAATGACTTCCACCCCCTGCATCATGAGACCGAAGTGGCTCAACTGGAGGAGTTCAGGGATGCAGAGAAGTACACAGATGAGACTTGCAGGGACACAGCAGCCTCTGTGCCGTTGAGGAGGATGAAAGTTTTGGGAGGGAGAACATTACACTGGAGTAGAGGGGGATGATGCCATAGCTGGGATGCTCTCTCCAGATGATGTCAAGAGAACCTCTTACACTAAAGATACCCCTCCAGGCAGGGAAACCCAGTTATGAGGATGAGCCAGGCAATAGTAATGGGGGATCTGATTATTAGAAATATAGATAGTCGGGCTTCTGGTGACTGGGAGAACTATTGCCTGCCTGCTGCAAAGGTTGTGGATCTCTTGAGACCTCTAGATAGACTTACGTGCAACGCTGGGAAGAAGATGGTGGTCATGGTACATGTGGATACCAATCACATAAACAAAGGTAGGAAAGAGGTCCAGGAAGCCAAGTTTAGGAAAGAGAATGAAATCTGAGACTTCCAAGATACATTCCCTGAAATGCTTCCCCTTTCACACACTGGGTTAGACAGGCAGAACTGTAGGGTCTCAATGGGTGGATCAGACAGTGGTTTGGGGAGGAGCCATTTAGGTTGATCAGGAATTAGAAAACCTTTTGGGAAAGGAGGAGTCTATACAGGAAGGGTGGATGCACCTAAACCAAAACAGAACCAGAGCACTGGCTTGTAAAATTAAAAGGGTCATAAAAGAGTTTTTAAACTAAGGACTTCAGGAAAGTAGCCAGGTGAGGAATAGTTCACAGTTTAGACAGAAACATCCCTTAAGGGCAGGGGTGAAAGTAACATATTTATTACAGAGGGCAGCACAGGACTGGGGGTTTCTTGAGATACCTGTAAGAAATATAAGTGTGGGATGGTGTGCAGGGGGCTGAGGGGAGAAGGATGGGATGTGTGTGAGAGGGAGCTCAGGGGAGGGAGGTGGGAGGGGACTCAAAGCAGGGGTGTAGGGATGGGGATGCAGAAGTCGGAGCAGGGACAGGTGGTTGGGGTGTTGGGGTCCTCATGGCAGGAGATGAGGGGAGAGATCATGGCTGGGAGTATGATCACCATACTGCCTGAACCCCAGATCCTCAGGACTGGCCAGGGTGGCAGAGACAATGCCGCCCAGCTGCCAAATCCCCAGGGCTGGCCTGGGTAGTGGGGACCACCGTGCTGCCCGGCTGCTGAATCCCTGTGGCTGGAACTTAGTGGTACTGTGGCCACGCTGCCCTCAGCTGCCCAGCACTGGGATGAAGGGTTAGGGGATGTGGTTTGGGCTCCTGTGAGGGAGAGTAGAAAGAGAGGGGTGGACTGTCCATGCTCAGTATGGCACTGGAACCTTACCTGTGTTTGGTGGCTGGCAGCATCCAAAGAGCCACCACCAGCCAGCCACTCAGGGGCGCACCAGCTTACTCTTACCTTTGCTTAGGGGAGGATTCAGAAATGGGAATACTCTATATCCTAATATAAAGGAGATGATGGAAGTTGATAAAGTACAGGTAGGAACTAAAGAGAAACAATCAAATAAACAAAAAGAGTCCGAATCAATTACATCACAAGATAGTAGATAACTAAATAATGACATTTTATAAATGCTTGTCTACAAAAGCAGGAGGTCTAAATTTTAAGATGGTGAACTTGAGTGCCTGGTATTAAATGGGGATATTGATGTAATAAGCATCATAGAAACATGGAGAAATTATGACAATCATTAGGACACGTAATACCACTGTATGCAATATATAGGAATGACAAAATTGATCAAGTTGGTGGAGTGACTTTGTATGAAAGAAAGTGTGGAGTCAAATATAATAAAAATCTTAAATGATCAGTTTTCATGGTGGAGAGAAGTAAATAGTTGGTATGTCTTAATCTAGCAGTAACTGCTAATGAGAAGCCCCAGTGACAGCAACAGAGAGACATTTTTAGAAAGAAGACTAGAGTGGGGAGGAGGATTCTTACAAAACGATGTTGTAATTTTCATAGCTACCAGATTTAGAACTTGGTTCTCCATTTGGTTCAACCATGCCTACATGGGCAAGAAGAACCATGCTGTTTGGGTTCAAGCATGTTTACATATTACAGCTCCTCAACATTTTTCAAATGCCGATGGAATTTCTAACTACAAAAAAGTGTAACTTTTTTTAAAAAATCATTACCATTTTCCATGAATTTTAACCAAATATAGAGCTATCAGAGTTGTTGAATCGAGTCCCATGACTTGAACTCAAGTCTGATTTAAGTTGCCTAGGTGACTCGATTTGAGACTTGACTCGGGTTCATTGTTTGTGACTTGAGACTCGTTAATTTTGTTAAATTGACTCAGTGAAAAAATTGTCCGAAAATGCCGATATTGATGGCTTGTACAAATGTGACTTGACATTTTTTAAATGAAGACTTGAGACACGACTTGGGACTTGACTCGAAAGTGACTTTAGGGACTAGAGACTCGACTTGAAACTTGAACTGTAGTGACTTGAGACTCAACTTGGACTTGACAATGATAACTTGAAGACAACACTGAGAGCTATACAAAAATTCTTTATTACTAAAATGCCAAAAAAATCAAACAAAAAATTGTTAATTTTTCCATTCATTCCCCAAACAGTTCTAGTAAATGTAAGTGTTGTCCTAGTGGTAATGGAGAGTAGGAAATTAGCATCCAACTTTATGCTGTGTCTTTCCATTCCAGGCTAAGAAGATCTGGAGGAAGAAAAAGGTCCAGTTTTGCATATCTGAAGACTCCTGTCGATGAGCACAGAACTGGGCGATAGGAATGCCTGGATTCTTATTCTGACTCTGCTACTGACCTCCTGTGTGGCCTTGAGCCAGTCATTTCAGCTTTCTGACATGATTTCTCCATTTGCACAATGTGAGGATAAATGAGTCAGCGTCTGTGAAGTACTTCAAACACACAAAGTACCACATAAGTACAAAATATTACTACCATGAGTTAAGCCTTACAAAACTGAGCCTACAGGTAATGAATTGTGGTGGACTTTTTCTTCTATGTGGGCTTTAGTTGTATATTTTCCCGCAGAAATGTTTCCTTTGGTAGAAATGTAGAATTCAAAACTGTCAGATTTGATATCATGTGCAGTACAGAAAGTAAGAGTAGGTGGTATGCATCCTACAACTCTTATAAGAAGTCTTTACAATTATCCTTTGACCCAGTCTATGAAATTGCATTCCACTTGAGTGGAAGTTTCTAAATGGAAAATAGGAGGAGGGTATATTTCTTTTCTGGTGAAGATGTAATTTATGCACAAATGTTCTTTGGGTTTCATGTGAATAGAAAAACCAAACCTGAGGGGGAAATAAAAACTCCCCTTTTCAAAGAAATAGACTTTAATTTGCATCAAAACATACCATCTTTCTGGTGTTTTCCAGAAGTAAATTACCTGATGAAATAACTGTCTGCTTAGGGAACAATCCTGCACTAGCAAGGAGATGGACTAGATGATTTGACATAGCTGGGCTATCTCTGGGGTATCATTCTCACATGTGTTCAAGCTCTGCTTAGCAGAGGAATGGGAAGCCATAAGAAAGATAGTCATGGCTCTCTTATTCTGAGCCAGATTAGCTCAACCATGAATTAGATCATTTTATGGGCTGCTCTAATGTATGCCATGAGCATATGATTCCTTATGTAACAGAGGCACTAAGCCTATTGAGAAGGGAGAGTGAAGTGTGCTCTACAGTCTCTAAAGGGCAGCTGGTTTTAGCTTACACAATACAGGCTGCTGATTTTAATCCTTAAGGCTACGTCTACATTGAGCTCTCTTGTGCAAGAACATATGCAAATGAGGTGCGGCGATGAATCTCACCGCACCTCATTTGCATATGTTCTTGCGCAAGAGAGCACAATGTAGACGTAACCTATAGTTTTGTCTACACTGCAGGGTTTTTGCACGGAAAGAGCTCTTGCTCTTGCAAAAAAGCCCTCTGTTCTGTCGATTTACTTGCACAAAAACGTGCTTGAGGTGTGGATGCTCTGCCTGTTTTTGCACAAAAATGGCCATTTTTGAACAAAAACCTTGTAGTGTAGACATAGGGCTCATCTAGACTGCATTCCTCTCTCGAAAGAGGAATGCACATGAAGCCGATAAAAAATTCAAATGAAGCACGGATTTATAAATCTCAAACTTCATTTGCATAATCGCATCTGAGCGCTTTTTTGAAAAAGGGATTTCAGAAAAAAAAACCTGCAGTTTAGACGGGGGTTCTTTTGCGGGGGAAAAAACCCTTTTTTGAAAGAACCTGTACTCTGAAAAAATGAGGTGCCTGGGTTCTTCCGAAAAAGGGAGGGTTCGAAAGAACCCCGTCTAGACTGTGGGTTTTTTTCAAAAAAAACATTTCTAAAAAAGCACTCGGACGCGATTATGCAAATGAAACACAAGATTTATAAATCCACGCTTCATTTGAATTTTCGATCTGCTTCATTTGCATTCCTCTTTTGAGAGACGAATGCAGTCCAGATGAGCTCATAGCCTAAGAGCCCAGGTTCGGTCCATCAGCATTATAAGTGAGGACTCATCCAGGCAGAATTCACTCTCCCTTCTCAGTGGTTTCAGGGTTACCCTTGCATCAGTGGAGGATCTGCATAGAGTAAATATCATCTTCATCACAACCTATTCCCCAACATGACCCCTGTCAGGAGGGAGCAGCTAGTACAGGAACTAGCTCCTTTAGCTTTACGCCAACAGGAAGGCCCACTCTGCCAGGAGATGCTCTGCAGATGAATTACAACCAGAATCAGGCACTTTTGTACCTGAATGGCATGAAGGGGAGAGCGTTCCAATCACCGTATCCTCTGCCTCACCCCATTCAGAAAGCCCCACACCTGTCTATCCCCATCTCTGACACCCGGTCCCCACTCACTCCATCCCCCCCTCCATCACTGACTCTCCTCCACCCTCACTTTCACCAGGCAATGGCAAAGGGTTGGGTTGTGGGGGTTGAGGACTCTGACTGGGAGTGTGGGCTCTGGCTAGGGCCAGAAATAAGGGTTTTAGAGTGAGCTAGGGCTCTGAAATAGGACAGGGTGGTGGGATACAGGAGAGGGCACAGGCTCTGGGGTGGGACTTGGATGAGGGGTTTGGGATACAGGATTCAGGTCTAGAGCTGAGGGTTGGGTAAGGGGTGTGGGATGCGGGTTCTGGAAGGGAATTTGGATGCTGGAGGGGACTCTGGGATGAGCCGGGGGGTTAGAGCGTGAGAGGGGATGCGAGGTCCCAGCAGCACTTAACATAGCTCCCAAGAAGCGGACATCCTGTGAGAAGCCCCTAGGTACATTTGCAGTCAGGGAAGCTCCTGCAGTTCCCATTGGGCATGGTTCCCAGCCAATGGGAACAGAAAAGCTGGCACTCAGGGGACAGAGTGCAGAGCCTCCCTGCACCTAAGGCAGCGTTTCCCAAACTATGGGCCACGGCCCGGTACCGGGCCGCAGGAAAAAATACTGGGCCTCAGCGTGGTTGCCGGGGTGTTCCGGGCTCCCAGAGTTCCCATGTGGCACCGGCTCCACCAAGCCCTTGGCCAGCCTGGGCATAACCTGCAGCCTGATGTTCCAGCTCCTGGCAGAGGTGTAGCTAGGGGAAGTCAGCGGAGGGGGGTAAGAGCCAGCCACCAGAAGCAGCACTGGACAGAGGAATTGGGGTGGGCTTTGGGGCAGGGTGGCAGCTGGAGGAAGCAGAGCTGGCTGGAGGGCAGGCGGCTGGCTGGGAGATCGGGAGGAGGAGTAGAGGAGAAGCGGCTGCCAGAAGCAGGGCTTGCCTGGGGCATTGGGGCTGGCTGGGAGAGATTGGGGGACCGGCAGAAGCAGGGTTGCCAGGGGGCGCGAGGCTGGGGGTAGGGAGCTGGCCAGGGAAGATAGATGTGGGGGGGGAAAGAAGCAGCTGCTGGAAGCAGGGCTGGACGCGGGCAGCGGGGTTGGCCAAGAGAGATTGGGAGGAGACGCAGGGGAGAACTGGCTGTCCGGGAGGGGGTTGGGGGAAGTGGGGCTGGCCACAGGTGCAGCAGGGGGAATGGGGAAGCGAGACTGACACACTCATGCAGCCTGAGCACATTTAGCAGCCAGGTAGTTCAAATCTACAAAGTGATACATCTAGTAATAATAAAACATACCTAATGAGAAAATACCAGACATGTTATATGTCTGGTATTTTCTCAGTTTGTTTTTTAGGTGTTTATATTTTTGGGCTGCAAAAAACAGTACTGGAAAAAAAGGGTTCCAACTAAAGAAAAAAGTTTGGGAAACCCTGGTCTAACCAGCTTTCTGTCTGTCTTACACTTCATTTATTCAATAAATATTCTTTATCTTGATGGCAAGAATATTGTGGGTGACCATATCAAAAGCTTTGCTAAAGCTGGCACTGGGGGTTTTGGGAAGACCAGAAACAACTTATTTTAATATTCATCATTTGATTAATGAATATGCAAATAGATGTTACCAGTCCTCCAAAAGTTCATGAATGGATTTACTCGTCCCCGTGTCAAAAAGTTTGGGAACTCCTGACCTAAGGGATTCAGGAACCTGGCATCTGCTTCTAGGAGCCCTGTGGAGCCCAGAAAAGTAGGGAGCCTGTCTTAGCCCCAGGCCCCTGCTGCACTGCTGACCAGATGTTTAAGAGCCCAGTCAGCAATGTCAACCAGAGTCACTAGGGTCCCTTTTTGGCCCAGTGTTCTAGTAGAAAAATGGACACCTGGCAACCCAAAAAGAATCTATCCTGATGTCTAAGTGGCAAACATGGTACAGGGTCTAGAGCACAAGACTAAAAAGGCATGGGCCTACATTTTCAAAAGTGACTAATTACTCTGGGTACCCAAATCAAGGTACCTTAAAAGGACCCGATTTTTCAGGGGCAAATGCACTGCACTTTCTGCAAGTCAGGGCCCTTTAAAAAGGTGTTTCAAGGGATGCACCCCAAACTGGAGGCCTTGTCCTTAATCCCCTGCCCCCTCCTCCACACACACACTTTGTATTCCAACCTCCCCTTTGCCCCTTATCTTTGAAGAGGTCTTCTAGAGCTAGTTTGTGATACTGTTGCTCACTATATTATTGTCATTAAAGAGGAGCCGCCCCAGGTTCTGGAAGCCCTCTGTATTATCTAGGCATTACAGCTAGCTGACTATTTACTCCCTTAATTCCCCCTTATTTTATTTAATGTCAAGGCACAACATCAGTTTAACCAACTCTTCTGTTCCCCATTCCCAGTGCAGCTCACTGTAGCAATAAGATTTCCCAGTGGATGATGCTGGTGGGAAACGTCTCAATCTACCATGAAAATCCTCTCCTGCGAAAAGCAGAGGGATGCTGAGGGTTAGTATGCCTTGCTGCAGACAGATTTCTTGTTGATTCAGCATTGTGAACATTATTATGTCCCAGTTAGGGAGATTCAGAAAGATTTTATGTTATCTTCGGGGAAAGTGCTGAAAAGTAGGTCAGGTAGAATAAGTGTAACAAGACAGGCCACTCACGGGGAGGTGGAAAGTTCAGCTATTATAAGGACAGACTAGACAAATTTAGTCCTTGGCATTTGTTGAGTGATCAAGGTCTTTGTAACAGCTGTAATAAATTCAACTTTCTTTCCAAAGCTGACTGCATCTGGGCTTGTCCTTTAAATATTTTGTGAAATTAACAGTGAAATGTAAAGAGCTTATTTTCAGGGGTTGCCTTTTACATTTAAATAGGCAATTCTAAATGGAAGTATAACATAATAATTTCAGGAGGTTAGATACCTACCATCACTTTGTCCGTTCTCAGGCATTGTATTTACTATTTAAATACAAAGTAGTAAATTAATAGAAAGAGTGTGATTAAAACCAGGTAAGTATCTATAAGCAAATATGATCCATGCAAGTTAATTATGTGTCATGTAACAAAATAAGTACACAGTGTATTTAAAAATGCAAATCTGTTTACCAGATTGGCATGGGGCTCACACCAAGTGAATCCCTATCATCTGCCTGTTGCTTAGCCTGCAGGCGAGCATAGGACCCATCTGGGAGCATGTCCTACCTCCTCCTGCATCCAAGCAACCCAACCGGTTTACTGGAGCAGCACACACTGCATACGGGCCTAAATTTGTGTGACAAATGTGTCCCTATAGTCAGTAAGTGCTAGGTGAATATTTACACTAGATGCAACTTTGCAATAAAAAGTGCTGCCAACATTTATTAATTATTTTTGCCATGTTTGGGTATGGTTCCTGTTGCCCTGACCCTTGTGTAGTCATTATGCCAGTAAAGAGTGGGTATAAAATCCCACATGACAGCATTTTGCATCCTTGAGATCAGTCTGGCAAAGGTAACAGTCACATGGCCCATCCCTTATATTTTCTGGGGGTTCATTAATAACAATTATCCTGGCTTTCCTGTGGCAAGGAAAATCTGTCAGACGTCCGAAAAGGCTGCACTGCCCCGACTTTCAGAATTTCCTGAGTGCTCACTGCTTAATCCTGCAGCCTTAACATTGAATGAATACCAGGTTATTTGCATTTCATTTCCTAGGCATTTTTAAAAGGCGAAAATGGACTAAAATAATCTGGTGCTAATCTGTTTCTGTGGTTTGTAAATGCTGCTTCCTAATGGAAATTCCTTGCTCCATACTTATTTGGCTGGTAAATATTTCTGTTTCCTCATCTACTTGGCTTGGATCTTATATACTCTTTCCTCTGACGCCATTTGTACTGTACAACTTGTCATTTTTGCTGGTTTTCCCACCTCCTTTCAACCAACCGATGTGGACTTTAGGATTCCTTGCTGTTACAACTGAAACCAATGACAAAGCCCATATTTTGGTCCTGGACATCCAACACTCTGGTCATCTGAAGTGGGCTGTTCCTCATGAAAGCTCATGATACCATCTACATGTTTTGTTAGTCTTTAAAGTGCTACCAGATTATTTGTTGTTTTTTTAAGTCTATCCTGTACAGACTAACTCGGCGACCCCCTGAAGCTTCCCATATGAAATAGTTGTGTGTGAAGGTCCAAGCAAAGCATGCATGCAAGCGGCGGTGAAAGTCACTTAAAATTTCTTACAGGTACTGTCCTATTGCAACCTGGGTCCCCGCCAGCTCTTTCAATAGCTCCCTGCTGGCTTTTGGCACAGCTCAGCCAGCTCTTGCCGGAGCTGGGCAGCAGGGCGTGCCCGCTTACTTTCACCTCTGCATGCAAGTGGCTCCAGAGAATTGCATTTGACTACTTACATAAAGTAAATAGTAAGTGCTTTGCTGAATCAGGGTCTTACCCAGCATTGCTTCTGCTTTAAATGCACATCTGTAGATGCAAGGGCATTTTGTTTTCTTCTGTGTTCGCAGGAGGCAGAATCCGAATGGCCAAGCAAAGATGCCAGTCCTCTTTGAGACGATCAGCCTGAGCCAAAGCACACTGAAGTCACTGGAAAAAATTCCACTGATTTCAGGCTCTAAGTCTAAAGGATTCCAAATGTAACCTGTTTTGCTGTAGCTGTATCAAAAAAACTTGGAATTAGAATTTCTTTAAAATAAGGAAATTATATTTTTCATCATTTCATCCCTCAAATGCACACACACATGCATACGCATGCACTCCAGGGTAGAGCCCTGCATATCTGCGGACGTCCATTTTATATCCAGGGACCATATTATGGATCAGATGAAGATACAAATTTTTGGAATTACGCAGGGTTCTACTTAAGGGGAGTGACTCAAACTTTCTGAAAGCAAACTCGGCATCAGATAGTGGTGTGTATTCAAAAACAATAATCAAAATGCTTTTAAATCTTTAACTACACTGGGTGCTTCCGGTCATCCAGTTTACTAAGTAGGGCCCTGGGCATGTGTGTTTCTTTTTGGCTAGTGTCATCTGATTTCATTAGACATGTGAGTAAAACTGCAATTTATGTGCAAATTAACTCCCCTCCCACCTACCTCCATTTCTTCCGAGAAGAGGACCTGAAAATGGCAGCTCAAGGTTTCCCTTTTTGTTAAATTGAAAATGAGACAAAATTTGAGACTTTCTGAGTGTGTCTGTACTTTCCCAATCAATGGAAGAATGTAATCAAGAGCTTAAGATACTCCGTTCAGCTAGAGTCCTGGCATTTCCTGTCACTGCCTGAGATGAAACCTTCCACTGCTTGTTATGATGATTCATTTCCAAAACTTCAGTTAATTTATCACAATGACAGGTGGCCTCTATGTCTTTTCCCCACCTTTGCGTTCCTTTATTCTTTGTAAACTACACTGTGACTCACTGAAATGGAGTTTTAATATCGTACAGGCAAGTTTCTCCTCTTCCTCCCCAGCCCCATGCCCATTGTACATTGATATTTTAAGGTCTGTAGTGTTGCTTAATACTTATATTGTGGTAGGAGCTACTAGGGAACTAGATCAGGAGCCATGTGTGCTGGGTGCTGGACAGACAAAGAAAGTGAAATTCCCTGTCCCAAAGACGTTACAATATTTAAAAGGGAGCTTACAGTCATTTAACCATAGTCTTTAACCACACCCTTTCCTTCTCTGTTTCTTTTCTCAAACTAATCTGTCTCTGCATCTTCTACCTTTCTATTTCTCAAGGTCCACTTAAAATATAGTAACCCATTTCTGCACTTCATCAAACTGAGACAAACTGTGCCGGGGTCAGCAGCGTTATTCCAGGCTTACACTATGGTAACCAAAATCAGAATTGAGCCCAGTATTTTCCATTTCAAGCTCCACTAGACAAGACAATATAATCTGTGCTACAGGAAACAGTTGTACATCAGCAGGGAAAGGGATGGGGTGAGCTAATGAGTCCTTTCCATTTCTAATGTCCATGGTTCGGCAACGTAATTTCATTCCAAAAGACCTTGCACTGGTTTATTAACAGTTCACTTTATCCAGTGTATTTTGCTCATCGCCACTTCGTGCTGGGATGCTGTCAGTGGTCTCATGATAAAACTTCTTGGACTGAGCTGTCGATCGACGGATCTCATCTTCTATGATGCTGTTGGTGAGCAACTAAACCATATAGGGCTACTTTGACACCCAGGCAGGATACGGGAGCTGCTGCTGTTCCAGTTCAGCAGACAGACAACCATAACACCTGGGCCGCCTACGTGCAGGTTTGTGATTAAATGCTTTCAGTGGTATCTTCCACCTGCATCCGTCGACACTTGCCCATCACCGTAGGACTTTCATCGAGAGGTAAATCTTTGGCGTCAAGAGAGATGCCTTCACATATGAATGGATTTAAGTGAGGCAGGCTTGTGAGTTCCATCCCCCCTCTCTCTTCTCTCACCAACCATCGTTTACAGGCACAGGAACTGTGACATGTATCCTGGAGGAAAAGAGCACAGGTTTGAGATCAGAGTTGCCTTCTCCTAGACTGATGCGCCTAAAAAGGCTTAGCGAGCTCAGTCTACCCCAGTTGGGAATCAGAGTTTTTCTTCTCCTAGGTAGTGTTGGTCCACGGCACCTTATGTCGTATTATTTGGTGCAACCCCTCGGGATCACTCCTTGAAGGGCTTCCTCAGTCCGCCACCTTGAGGATGTGCCTCAATGCTGTAATACCCCAGCACAAGGCAAGATAAACTAAGGAGCTATGGGACTCAATTTGAAAAGCAGGCCTCTGGAGGAAAGCCTGGGAATTGCAGGAAGTGTATTGATGCTGCATTAGCACATAGCGCTCTCTCCCTAAGGATATGCCTGCACGGCAATGGGGAGGTAGGACTGCAGCACCAGTAGACGCACCCAAGCTAGCTTTGCTCCAGCTGTGCCCATGACCCTGAAAACATACTCAAGCAACCAGCCCATGAGGCTGCCTGTACTGCCAAAGCGACACTGCTATTTTTACTCAAAATAGCTTTGATCTAATTAGATCTAGTTAGAGAAAAGCTAGCTCAGGGATGTCTATGAATCCTGCAGTCACACTTCCTGATTGTGGTGTAGACAGACACCTTTAGTCGGAACTAAACAATGTCTCAGGGCAATGTTAGGATGTCCTTTGTATGAGATAAGATACTGAAGTACTGATCATGAATGGACACCAAGCTCCCCATACATTTTAATAACAGTATATTGTGATATATTTGGCAGGATTCAATAGATTAGCTTCCTTAAATCACCCTAGCTGATTAATGGAATGCTAAGGAACCCTTAACATGAGTGTCCATGAATCAATCCATTCTTATTCTGTGTGCTCTCTGAAGCCATGTCTTCACTAAACAGAAAATCAATGCTACCGCGATCGATCTTCCAGAGTTCGATTTACAGAATCTAGTTAAGACATGCTAAATCAAACTCAGAGGGTACCCCCATCGACAGGAAATGCTCCTGTAGGCCTCCCACTCTGGGGAAACTCGAAACAGATAGGTTAGGTGTGAAAGTCTGTGGGAAGGCTCAATTTGTTTCTTATTTCTGTCAACACAATTTCCCCCTCTATAGTTGTGACAGCATCAAGCAGGGCAAACAAAAAGAAATAAAAAATACTGGAGGTAATCAAAAGCAAGAACAGAGAACCCCCTATCTATTATAGATGGTATAGGAATAATTTAAAAATATTACCCCGATGCAGGCTGGCTTTGATATTAGTGGCACATGGGAAGTCTCTTCCTGTCCAAATGTTTCCACACTCCAGTAGGAGTGGCACATTTTACAATCTTTTGGCATATTGAACAGTTTACCACATTTCCATTTATTTCTGCAGGCTGGAGAGAGAAGTATGTAGTAGTCCCTTTCTAATCCTGCCAGAGACTAGCAATGTAAAATCACGTTTATTGGTTAAACGTTATGTTTAAGCGGTTAACTACTTAAGCAGGGGCCAACTGGAGTGCCCTCCCCTACCACAGGCAGGAGCTGCTCTGCCCCAGTTGGAATGCCCGCCACTCGCAGTGAGCCCTGCTGTGCTGAAGCAATCCCCTGCCTGCAGTTAACCATAACCAGATAACCATTCACATCCCTACCAGAGACTCATTTGGAAGTGGTGGAATCTGACACATTTCAGAACTGAGCAATCCTCTTCTTCAAATGTAAGTAACCCAGCACATCACTTTCATTTTGAGGAACAGCCACCAGTATGCATCTCTTTGCAATCCCAGCACAGAAAGTTCCTGACTGAGTATGCAACAGAGACATCAGGCAGCCTGATCATTAGAGGATATACAGACATTTAAGGCAGCTATCTCTGTACTGTGATCTTTACGGCAATTCTGATTATACATTTTTGCAGGAAAAGTTGATGACTTGACAACAGAAAATGACTATTGTTTCTGGAATCTGATTTCTAATTACTAAAGAGTTTAAAACATGGGTGTCTGGAGGATTGCATTGAACATGGATAATGGAATAGGAAGCTTTTAGGCTGTAGGGTGGTGATTCTTATTTCATCCACACTAGTGTAGTAAGCAAAAGTCATTACTTATGGCTACTATACGAGTCATTGGTCTCAATCCATTTCCCAGTTTCTAATCTAAGTGACCCAATCAAAAAACTTCATTTTTAACAGATGCCCACATATTAAAACTCAGTGGACAAAATCAAAGACCTCATCTACGTATGACTTTTGTTAGCACAGCTATGTTAGTAGGGGGCATGGAAAAAAAACCAGACCCTGAAACCAACAGAGTTATTCTGGTAAAAACCCAGCATCAATAGTTATACCAGCAAAAAAAAAAAAAAGTCTATATAACATACTAGAAAATTTACCCTATGTTGCTGCAGTCCTTAACTCAAGCAGTTTTTGGAAAATAAAATGTTGGAGCTGGGAATGATGAGCTAGGGCAGATCCAGGTTTGTCTGACCCTGTGCTCTCCAGACAGAGTGAGGAGTGCAACAAACTGCACTCTCGCCTGGGGGAAGAGCCAGCATTGTTTTCATATGAATGGAAGGGGGGGCTTGGCTCCCCTCCCTGCTGTCCCTAAAGGGCACCCAAGAGATGGAAGGCTCGGGGCTAAGGCAGTCCCAGGGGGGTAGGGGTAGCAGGTAGCCAGCCCTTTTCTCTTGCCTGGTGATTTTTTTTCTATATGGTTTTAGAAGCAATCCCATTCTGGGCACATCCCATCTTCCGGGCACAGCCAAATCCTTACGCTGTTTTAAGTTATGATAAGAGGACGCAACCTGCCAAATTTGGTGATCCTAGCTCTTATTATTTTAGGAGAAGTGTTTGAACAAACAGACGGACACACAGACTCTCTCAAATAGATGGTAGATTTCAATTGTGAAACCAGTATAAGTTATATCTCCACTAAGAGATTCAGAGGGATAGCCAGGTTAGTCTGTAATCGAAAAAACAGCCAATAGTCCTGCAGCACCTTAGAGACTATTAGTCTCTAAGGTGCTGCAGGACTATTCACCTCTAAGGCTACGTCTACACTGCAGCATTATTTTGGGACATGAAGTTATCCCAAAATAGCTATTCCATGTCTTTTGAGCACACCTGTTATTTCAAAATATAACAGGCTCACTATTCTGATATTCCTGTAAACCTCATTCCACAAGGAGTAAGGGACATTTCGGAATAACGATTTATTTCTAAGTAAGTGCAATGTAGACAGCACCAAATTTCAAATTTCAGAATAACATTGAAATAAGATACACAATTTACATCGCTCAAATTGCATCTTTTATTTCAACCTATGGTGCAGTGTAGATGCACCCTAACAGAGTCTGCCAGTATAGCTAAACTGACAAACCCTTTCAAGTGTAGGTGACACCTTGGTGGTATTGAAAGCCATGTGGGCCTACCCCAGTGGTCTCCAACCTTTTTAAGCACAAGATCACTATTTGAATTTAAGTCAACCCAGGATCTACCTCAAATCCCACCTCCTTCTCCACGGCCCGGCCCCACCTTGCTCCTTCTCCAAGCCTCTGCCCTGCTCACTCTGTGGAGATAGGGTACAGGGGAGGGAGAAGGGGGACACCCCAACATTAGGGCCCCCCTTTTCTGCCTCCCCACCCTGCACAGCAAGCAGCAGGCTCCCAGGGGCAGCACCAAGGCAGAGGGCAGAAGCAGCACAGCAGTGAGGGGGAGGAGCAGCTGAAGTACTGGCACTTTATAGCCTCCCAGCTAAACCAGTCAGGATCCCGTTAGAGGCTCCAAGATCTACCAGTAGATCCCAATCTACTGGTTGGTGAACACTGGCCTAATCCAAAAATCAACAATGCCAATGGGAAGTCTTCAGCTGGCTTTAGTTCATGCCCTGAATTACCCTTCCATCCTGTGGGGCAGGGAAATCTCTCCAAAACAAGATTATGACACAGTACAAAGCTGCCGTTCCCCATGCTCTGCCTGCTCTGTCATTAAAGGAATGTCAGCTTGCAGATCCATCGCCAGTACTACCATTCATTTAAAGGTTTTTCTGGTTATAATGCTAGTGTCAAACATATTTGGGGGGGCACTCTTTTTTATCAAACATACACCAAGAGTGCTGATGTGAGCATTTCAGATCATGTCCAAAACAAGTTAATGCCCACCGGAAACAGATTTTCAATGACCTGGACAATCAGTACATTTTCTAATTACTTAGGGGATTAATAATGCAGTAAGAGGCCAATTCCACATTGGTTGACAATTATTTTATCTAATTCTATAAAGAAGAGGTGATAAATTAAAGTCAGTCATTTAATAAGGCTGCAATGGTGGATGTCTACAGTAAGTCTAAAGAGAGACTTAGCATTACAAAATGCTATTTAGATATGTGTTTTTCGATGTATTTTAATGAGAGGTGCATTAAATTCACACAATATATCATTCGTTTATAAAAGAGCAATTTATGGAGTTGAATGGACCGCTTTAATGGAAAGGACAATGCTGTCATTATCTTACTTGGATTCAGTAACACCTAGAGGCTTCCAGCTGAGATTGGAGACCTATTATGTTAGGCACTGTACAAATGCATAGGAAGACACTCCTGGCCCCAGGGAGATTACTATCTAAATAGTCAAAGGATTTGAGGGGAAATGAAGAGACAGAGATGGGAAGTGACTTGCAGAGCCTGAAACCACCCGAAGGTATCCTAAACCAGAGACTAGTGACGTAGTAATGGGATCAACCACTACTCATTGTTCAAATGAAATGATGCTCATCTGGTTGCTTTATTAGCTTAGTTTTTCAGAACTTGAGGTGAAATTCAGCTTTGGGTAGGAGGCCTGCACCTGCAATAAATCCTTAGTGGTGCATAGGCCTTGTCTAGGCCTTTGAACTTCTTCCTGGGTGCTTAAATCTGTGTGCACCTATATTTTGCTAGCACAGTTTGTGTGTGTAAACCTGCCGCGGTGTGACCAAAGTGGGTAACTGCCCATGCAAAAAATGTGCTTCTATTTGTGAGAATTAATTAATTAATTCAAGTACATCTCCCTTTTTTCTTTGAAATTGAATACGTTGCTAAAACATTTTATCCCCTTTCCCTCACATGCTGAGTAAAATTCTGTCACCATTGAAGTCCATGGTAAATCTCCTTTGTCATCTTTTTAGACTCTAAGGCTTAGTCTACACTAGCAATTGAATAACAAAACTTTTGTTGTTCACTGACATTTGAACCTGTGCCCCACCGCAAAAGACAAAAGGTTTGTGGCGGCACATGCAGGTGTAAACACTGCTTTGTCAGCAGGGGCTCTCTCCTGCAGACAAAGTGAAAGCCGCTTGTGGGGCCTGGAAGTATTTTGGCAGAAAAAGTGCTGACAAATAGCATTTACACATGCTGTCTTTAAGCGACAGGGCTTTGTTGACACAGCCTTGTCATAAGGCTACATCTAGACTGCGAGACTCTTTCAAAAGAGGCTTTTTCAAAAGATACTTTCGAAAAAGCCTCTTTTGAAAAAGAGCGTCTAGACTACAACCAGTACTTTCAAAAAAGCAAGCCGCTTTTTCGAAAGAGAGCACCCAGGCAGTCTGGATGCTCTCTTTCGAAAAAGCACAGTTTGAATTACATAGCGCCTTTTTTGGAAAGAGCACTTTCGAAAAAAGGCATTCTTCCTCGTAAAACGAGGTTTTCCACAGTCGAAAAAACATCCACACTGTGCTTTTTCAAAAGAGAGCTTGCTTTGTCAACAGAACTGGCTGAAGTCTAGATGCTCTTTTTTGACAGAGGCTGTCAACAGTATCTGTTGAAAGCCTCTGTGGACAAAAGCCTATAGTCTAGATCAGTGTTTCCCAATTTTATTTGGCCGAGGAACCCTTTTCAGCTTTTCAGAATTTCAAGGAACCCCTAGGTTTGTCAAACAAAAAAAGGGGGGGGCGGGAGGAGAGAGGGACCCACCAATTCATGAAAATCACATTCCTTCCCCGAGACCCCCCCCCCCCACCTCCCTTCCGTGAGGCCTCATCTGCTCTGTTCCCCTCCTCTCCATCACTGGCTATCTCCAGCCCTTATACCTGTATCAACCTAGTGAGAGTGAGGTGTGGGGTGGGAATGAGGGATTTGGGTGTGGGAAGGGGTAAGAAGTACAAGCTCTGGGAGGGAATTTGGATGCAGGAGAAGGGGCTGTTGGCTCGGGGAGAGGGCTCCAGGCTGGGGAGTGTTGGGTTCAGGTGGAAGGTTGGGGTTGCTGAGCATGCCAGGGCTTGTGGATGTGAGGGTGCAGGAGTTTGGGCTGGATATGTGAGGGATTCAGGGCAAGAAGGTTGTGAGTATGATGGGCTCAGGACACAGATTTCTCATGTGTGGATGGTGAAGGAATGTTGTGGCAGAAGACTGAGGATGTGGGGATGCAGGAGTTTGGGGATGTAAGAGGTTCAGGACAGGGGTTTCCAGTGTATGATAGGCTCAGATTTGGGGTCAGGTGGTGCAGGAGTGTTATGATGCTGCAGTGAAATGGGGGTTTGGTCCCAACTGGAGTCTTGTTGGCCAGGCTTCATTTTTAAATAAAATATGTCAAACTCAAAAGGTTTTAGCGTTGTCTTTATACATGAGAGGGGTGAGGAACCTGTTTTGAGTCAAAGGTCACTGACCCACAGAAAAGTCAGTTGGGGCCACACAAGTGAGATGCAGAAAACAAAACAAAACCCCTCCAAAAAACCCCAAGCCTCACTAATGTGGTCCCAGATGTGCTGGTGGGGGTAGAGGACAGAGTGCTAGTGGGTGCTGGGGCTGGGGAGAGTGTGCTGCTGGGTGGAAGGATGCTGGCTCAAGTGGCAGGGTGCTGGGGCAAGGTGCTGGGGCAGACAGGTGGCAGGGTGCTGGGGTCAGGGACATGGTCCTGCTGGGCACTAGGGTGACTGGCAGGGTGCTGGGACAAGGAACAGGGTGCTGCTGGATGCTAGCGTGGATGGCAGGGTGCTGGGGCTAGGGCCAGGGCGGTGCTAGGTGCTAGAGTGGATGGCAGGGCTGCCAAGGAGCGGGATGGGGTGCAGGATCTGGGAAGGAGGTGGGAAGTGGAAGGGGGCAAGGTCTGGGTGGTAGGTAGGGTGCAGAAGCAGGCTGGATGTAGGGTGTCTGGCCAGGGGGAGGGAGCAGGAGCAGATTGGGGATAGGGTGTCTGGCTACGAGGAAGAGTGCAAGGAGCCTCCCTGATCTGGCACCCTCTGGACCTGACTGGTCCCAGATGAGGAATTTTTCATCCAGGGGAGGTCATTTCAGGGCTCCTGGTTTTCCCCGCCCCCTATCACCCATCCCCACTAGGCTTCCTATCCCCTGCAACCCAACTGAGCTGCCCACCCCTGCTGGTTCCCTGCACCTCCCCCAAAACCATCCCCCAGAATCCAAGGGAGCGCAGCATCAGTTCCCTGCAGCCCCTCACAGCCCAGCTGAGCTACCCGTCAGTTCTGTATGCCCTCCCCCATCCACCTCAGCCCAGCTGAGCCCTGCACTGGTTCCCTGCATGCCTCCCCCACAGCACAGCTGAGCCCCGTTTCCCTGCACTTCCTCCAAGCCCCGCAAAACTGCTGAGCCAAGAGCCAATTCCCTGCTCCTCACTCCCCTTGGGTCTAGCCCCGGTTTCCAGCACCTTCCTCCTCCTGCAGCCAAACTGAGCTCTGAGCTCCACACGCACACACCCCGCACTCCACTGTCCAGCCCAACCTAGCCCAGCTCCCTGGACCTCCCCACTCTGCAACCCAGCTGAGCTTAATTTTCCTGCACCTTCCCCCAAACCATGCAGACATGCTGAGCCAGTGCTGATTCCTTGCCTCTGCCTTCCTCCCTCCCTTTGGCTGTGTCTACACTGGCATGATCTTGCGCCAAAGCGGCCGCTCTTGCGCAAAAATTTGCTGCCTGTCTACGCTGGCCGTGTGTTCTTGTGCAAGTACACTGTCGGTCTCATGTATGAAATCAGGGCTTCTTGCGCAAGAACTACGATGCTCCCACTCAGGAATAAGCCCTTTTGCGCAACTATTCTTGCGGAAGAGGCCAGTGTGGACAGGCAACATGAATTCTTGTGCAAGAAAGCCCTGTGGCTAAAATGGCCATCGGCACTTTCTTGGGCAAGAGAGCATCCACACTGCCATAGATACTCTTGTGCAAAAGCACAGCTCGCACATGGTAGTGTGGATGTGTTCTTGCACAAGAACTCTTGCACAAGATGTTCTTGCACAAGAAACAACCAGTTTAGACATAGCCTAAGAGTTTCCTCACATGAGCAAAATGAATTTTGTGTTGTGCACCAGTATTGAGTTCATGTGGCTTGTTTGGATATGGCACCCAAGTTATTAATAAATATTTTTAAACCTCTACCTTTTCCCTCTGCTGCTATGTACGTTCGCCCCCCTCCTCCCCCCCCCCCCCCCCCCCGCTCCATCAGCTCCCCTGGTGCCTGCTGCCCTCCCACTCCTCACCCTCCTCTGCTGTCCTGACTCCTACTCTTCTCACTGTCCTCAGCCCTCCTGCAACCTGCCCCCCTTCACCAGCCCTTCTCTCCTCCCTGTGTCCACTCCTCCAGTAGCCCCACTCTGATCATGTGAGCTACCCCTCTTCATCCCCTCTTCTAACACCTCCCTCTACAAACCTGCCCTGCGTCTCTCCTCTGGTGCTGGTCCCTCCACTGAAGGTGTCTGCCCTTCTGGTTCACTCCCAGAATACCTTGGCACCTGCACTTTCCCTTACCCCTGAACCCTCCTGGTGCCTCCCCCTTCCCTCCCTCCCCCTGCCCCCTTTTTCCCTGATGCCCACCCCTCACCACCCTCTGTCCCCATTCCTCTCATGCCCCTGTGCCCTCACACATGACTTGCTCCATCCCGGCCTTCCTCATGCCCACCCCTTCTTTCAAGCCTTCTCCCAGCACCTCCCCTCACTCCTCTAGCCCCCAATGCCCTTACCCTGTCCCCTCCCAGCATCACCCTGTCCCCCTCCCACTGACACCTCCCCTCCTGCCTTTTTTCTCATTGTCTGCACTTGGCCCCTGGCATTTGTCTCTCCTCCACCCCTGTCCCTTTGGTGCCTTCCCCTTCCCCTCTGCCTCTGCACAAGCCCCTTCCCTCCCTCTCCCTTACCTTCTGCTTCCACTTTGCGGGGCCGGAGTCTGTGCTCTGTCCCTGGACTCCGAACCTGCAACTCAGCCATACGGCGCAACACAGCACCCAGCAGGTTTAAAATCCTGGGCTGTGATGTTACGTCACGTCTGGGTGTCTCCCCATCCACTGGTTTGAGCACGCTGCGCAGGGCAGTAGCAGCCAGCAAGGGGGAGCTCAGTGAAGGTTGCACAAGGCAGGGATGGGACCAGGACAGGGGAGAGACACTCTGGGGCCGGGGTGGGAGGATGCGCGGTGGGGGGGGGGGGTCTGGGACCTGCTCCTGCTCCAAATATTGCTGGAGCATGAGCACCACAAGCCCACACAACTCGCCGCCCATGCCTCTGCTGGCTAGCTGGCTCTCTCTCTTTTTCAGAGGGGGCGGGGGAGTGCCGGCTCCTCACGGAACCCCTAGTTTTGCTCCACGGAAC
This sequence comes from Pelodiscus sinensis, assembly GCF_049634645.1. NCBI lineage: Eukaryota > Metazoa > Chordata > Testudines > Trionychidae > Pelodiscus > Pelodiscus sinensis. Next base: position 16,758,910 of record NC_134712.1, read on the forward strand.
CCCAGGGTTCCCCGGAGCACCAATTGGGAAACACTGGTCTAGATGTATCCTTAGAGTACAACTTCAATTCAGCTAATAAAAGATAAGGAACCATGAAGCCTTTTGCATTGTGATAACTGGTTTGTATCAGCTGGGCATTAATCTGCTCTGAAACTTCGTCGGTGCTGTGTGCAATTAATTTGGTATCCCAGTTCCCAACACACAGACATGCCTCTCAGCAAAAAAAAAAAAAATAGCAGCATAACTAGCAGCCTGCTTGGCAGCTTCAGCTGCAAGGTCAAGCACTGAGTGACCCATGAAGAGTGAATTTCCTTTGCATTGCTGCCATCAAGCAGACAGGTATTGGCTCAGTCTGTTGGCATCCACCCAGCTGTCTCTTGTTTTGTTCCTAGGTGTAGACCAGGTCTAAAACTTAAGTGGTCTTGCCTATATCACTCAGGGCTGTGAAAAACTGCATGCTCTGTGTGACATAGGTACCCTAATCCCTGCTGCAGAAACAGCCAGGTTGACAGACGAATTCTTCCATCAGCCTAGATACTGTGTCTTGGAGAGGTGAATTTACTACAGCAACAGAAAAACCCAGCATGCAATTGTAGTGCTTGTAATGTAGCCATACCCTTACAAATGGGAGGGGCCTATCCTTTTGTTCTGTGTGTGTACAGCACCTAGCAGACAGGGGGTTCTGGTCCATGGGCACCTCTCTGTACCCCAAAGCAACACACTGGCACACCCCTGTTCACCGTGGTATGGGATATGATATAATTATGGTGTGTTTCATACAAAGTATGTCTTGCAAGGTATTATTTTAAAAGTCTTGTCTTTTGAGCATTAATATCCTGTTGAATTATATGCACTGTCCTTATATGTGAGGTTTTGACCTTTGTTATGTTTGTCAACAGAACACACACACTCCCTGAGGGATAAAAATTTTAATCCTAAAAAGCACCAGTGTAGACAGTGCTTTATCATCAGGAATGTAGCTCCCAGCAATAAAGCCACCACCCTTTAAAGCTCTCCCAGGTGATAAAGGTGGCTACGCTGACCACATCACAGTGGTGAGTTGGCAGCTCTGGGGCACCAGTGCTGTAGCATGGGCAGTGTAAACATAGCCTAAAATACTGTTGTGAGATTGGGAACACCCACAAGCAGTCTTTCAGATACAACAAAGAACAAACCAGATAGCGGTGATGGCCCAATAAGGGAATATTCACACTCACAAGAATTACCTCAGGAACTATACAATGGAAACCTCTCAGAGATAGCACATACACAATGGAAGCCGTTTGACTCATGTCACCGCAAAAGTTCTTTCCAGCAAGCTAGAACCACCCATAAAAGGGCAACGTGGCATCTCACCCTTCTCCCTCCCCTCTTCCCCCCAACTCAACCCCTGGAACAATTTCTGGAGACAAAGACTTTATGGGAGGTGGTCCTAGGCTGAAGAAATTTCTCGACTGTGTATGGGAGATTTTTGACCTGCTTATATTGTCTGTCAGCATGAAATACTGCTTGATTCAAATCCCGTCCAGTCTATAGAACTCAGATTGTGTTTCTACATTTATGTCTTAGGTAATCAACATTGAACTGTATAAACATTGAGGAGTCCTGTGGCACTTAAAGATGGGGGCATTGACAGACTCACTGGGCCCTTGGGCAAGGTGGGGGGTGGCTCTTTGCCCTCAGAAAAGGAGGGATCTCCCCCAGGCAGCCCTCAGAGCTGCCTGCAGTGCACTGTGCAGGGCTCCAATGGCGATAGTAACAGCAATGGCAATTGAAAGCCTTGGGCCCTTTTGAATTGCCTGGCCCTACTGCAGTTGCCCCCTTTGCCCCCCCCTGTCAGAGGGCCTACATAAAAATTAACAAATGTATCTAGTCATAAGCTTTTGTGAGCTGGAATCCATTTTGTCAGATGCTGACAAACTGTATGCTTACTACTGATAACCACTTAAAATCTATTTTTCTGTCATTAATTAAAAACTATTTTTACCTAAAACACTGTGTTGCTTGGAGTGTGTGGAAAGTCTGCTAGGTGAAAATAAACTGGTGCATATCCTCGCCTCATTGAGGGAGGGGCAGTCTGGATAATAAACTTAAACTGGTCAGGTTTCTGACCAGGCAAGATGGTACAGCTGTTGGATCCGAGGGTCAGGGAGCCAGAAGGAACTGCCTGGAACCTATTGTTGGTTTAAGAGTGACTGGCATGTAACTCTGCTGAGTGTGTCCCTGACTGCGGATGGCTGTGTGAATGCCAGTCCTGAAGAGATTTGCAGCTTGTGTGAGAGGGAGTCCAGGTTGATAAGACAGAGGGCTCAGAGGTTCCCCAGTTCCACTTTACACCCTAGAGAACCCATTGCAGGACCACAGTACACACAAACAAACAACAACATTGGCAGGGCAGCAGAAAGAAGTTTCCACAAGTGGTCTCTGTTCTGTACACCCAGTCTAGATTAAAAAATAGTCCTGCCATAAGTGCAGGGGACTGGATTAGATGATCTATTGAGATCCCTTCCAGGCCTATGATTTTATAAACAAAGGATATTAATCTTGAAGGGCAGTCAGAATAGCACCTTTCAGAAGAAATACTATCCACATGAGTATTTCTAAATGGGGAGGGAAACAGAAATCATAGAAGTGCAGGACTGGAAGGGACCTTGAGAGGCCTTCTAATTAAGTCCCCAGTGCTTAAGGCAGGTCCATATGTTTGCTCTGTATCCAAACTTCTGGTTGATACAAGGCCTGGTGCTGTTGGGTTCTGGACTTGTAGGGAAGGGAAATCTTCTGCTGGTGGGTCAATGTGTTGGATGACCTCAGGGGATAGGACAGGAGGCCTCAAGGGATGTAACAGCAAGGAACATATGGGGAAAGCTCACTATATTTGGGGCAAGAGAAAAGTCTGATGCAAAGAGTTTGAGTACAATTATGGACTTAAATGGAACAGGCTTCACATTGGACTCACCTCTTCTGGATTCCCTAACTGTGGTGTTTGGCTGATTCGCCCAGCTGCTGTTTTTCTGCCAGCTCCTTAATTACATTCACCACTTCCTTCTAATTCCTGATTCACTTTGGTTTATGTGTTGAGCAGTTTGTGACTAATCTGGTGTTAAATTAGAAATGTGCCACCCGGATGAGGAAATATTAAATAGATTAAATATTAAATAGAAGAAAGTTCTTCTTCACACAGCACACAGTCAAGCTGTGGAACTCCTTGCCAGAGGAGGCTGTGAAGGCTAGGACTATAACAGAGTTTTAAAAAGAGCTAGATAAATTCATGGCAGTTAGGTCCATAAAAGGCTATTAGTCAAGGATGGCAAGAGACAAATTGCATGATCATTGTTTTCGATCCACCCCCTCTGGGGCACTTGGAACTGGCCATTGTCACCAGACAGGATACCAAGCTAGATGGACCTTTGGTCTGACCCAGTATGGCCATTCTTATGTTCTTATAAAGCTATTCAATTTAATAGCTCAGGGGCTGTTAGAAACCCAGAGCTTTATCCCCTTTAATATATGATCTTCATTTGGACTGTCTTCTTTGTTCAGGAGAAATCAAACTTCCATATCACTCCAAATCTTCATTTATTTCTAAATCAATTCATGTGAGTCCATAGGCTCCTCACTTTCTCTTCCAGTTACTGGGGGAAAAAATGGTCTTCTGCATTAGAAAACAGGGGTTTAATAGATATTGGCAAGCCTTGTTCTGGCCTCTTTGCCAGAAAGCTAGTTATTTCCTCTAGCATAAGGGAACCTCTGGGTGGTGCAGAGCCTACAGACAACCCTAACACTCCTCTCCTTGCACAAGGGCATGAGGAGGACTTCCTTGAACAGGGAGTGTGAGCAAACCATGCTGCTCTCCAGCTGGTGCACCAGCACCTTGAGATCAGATCCAGCCAAACAAACTATGTCTGGGGACAAACTGGTACCCAGCCAGGCCTGGGATCAGGGAGGCAGCCACAGCTACTGTGCATCCCCTATTCCCTTCACTGCATCCCATTCTGATACTGGTTACAGGTGATGATTAAACCCATGTACTTCAGACCCTGCTCTCATCAACAGTAAAAATCTGCATGCTTTCCCCTTCCCTCTGAGCTGTTTCTCTCGCTCAAGGATAATGTGAAGCATGTTACGATCTCCTCCAGTGAACAGACTCAAGAACAGCTTTTCCCATTACTTCCACATTATTGATAGCCAGTATGCATGGGACCTCTCCATCCAGCCTGCCTTTCCTCTCCCGCGTGCAGGCTCCCACGCCAATCATCATTACTCTACATTTATCTGCCTGGAATAGGATGCACCCTCTGCTAGGCTGGATACTTTAAAAGGATCTAAATCCTTCTGTATCTAACTGTGATCTTCCTCATTGTCCTCCAAATTTAGTGCAAGATCTGCAACCCCATTGCAGTCTGGTTTTCAATCGAGTCATCAAAGCCAATTACATTAATAATAATAATAATAATAATAATTAAAAAAAAAAAAGCTAAGGGCCCTGCCACCATCCCTGAAGCCTAGAAAATATTCTGTTCCCTGCAGACATAGCCAATTCCTGGGTTAATTCTACAGCACTCACTCCTTGACTGTACTCTAGGCATTAGCCTCCAACTTGTCAAACATGTTCCTCCCCTCCCCCGCACTCCCTAGTCTCTGATGCCCACATCCCCTTTTGTCTCCCATGGCAGCAATATCCTCAAAGAATTCCAGCGAGTTAATGAGGCATGCACTTCCTTTCTTGAAACCATATTAGATATCCTTAATTAAGCCATGCTTTTCCAACTGTCCCTCCCTTGGACTCTCACAAGAGGACCTAAGTCTTTCAACCACACAAAGCTGAAGCTTTCCAGTGCATCCCTAAACCATTTATAAAAATATAAAGAAGGATCACATTACCTCCTTGCCAACCCTACAAGCGCTCATGAACTTATACAAATAGATAGTTACAGCTTCTCTAGTTTCCAGCCCAAATCTATTGCAGCTTAATTGGAGGTGTATTTTCTTTCCTAGTCAAGTGTGAGTGTCAGGGAGTTTGGAAATTTGCTTCCTATAAACATCCAAAAGTTAGGCAGTCCAGGGTCCAATCTAGCTTGGATTGTTCACTCAGCATCTATGAAATCTTATAAGAACAATCTTTCTCCTAAGATTTCTCGTCCAATTGCTTAGGGTCCTGACTGCTGAATGCCAGTGAAATGAACCTATCCAGATATTACAAAACCTTGACTTGTTTCTAGAAGTGGCCAAAAGTTTCTGAAGGTTCTTGATTTTTTATTCTAGAAACAGACCCAAGCCATATGTCCAAACCTCTAATAGTTTAGATAACAGACAAGTCTGATCTGTACCACACTTGGGTTGGGTTTTGCGTTACCAATATCTAACAAACAACATTTTATTACACCAAAATCATCCTAGTTGAGAGAACAAAAATAACACCATTTATTCAGAATTTTTCCCCCTTACTTTGGTGGTTTGAATAGACTGAAACCAAACCATCTGGTGGTTAGTTTTGCAAAAGTAAAGAAAAATCTACCCCTCCTTTATTGTTTGCTAATTATTTCCTACAATGCTCCACTATTCCTAGCCCTGTACCCTCCTATATTGGTTTGACAATGCCTAATATGGTTCCATAGCAAACTGGAAAAATGATTTGCTAATAACTCCCTTGAGTTTTTAAATGTACGATTCTCTTTTCTACCAAGAACATTCTTTTCCCTATCTAATTTCTTAAAAGCCACTGCAGGCTTCTGGTCCTTGTTGGTGCTTAACATCAAAAGAGTGAAATTCACTGCACATAAAAGGGAAGAAAAGGCCTAAGCACAATTTAAAGCCAATTTAAGGTCTATTTTGAAGGTTTAAGTGAGACTCATGTGGTACCTAAATTTGTATTTTCCCTTCCACATTTCACTCATGGATTGTCTACATGGGGAGAAGAAGTTAGCTCTTACTAAAGCTTTGTCTACACTGGCAATTAAGAGACAAAGTTTTTGTCATTTAAAGGTGCTTAAAGAAACCCGAACAACAAAAGGGATGCCCTGGCTAGTGCTAGTGCAAACAGTTTTGTTGACAAGAGGACATTTCCCCTCATCACCTTGGAGGGCCATGTGCACCATTGCTGGTGCTGTGAGTAGTCCCATGCACAAGCACTCTGAAGCCAAAGTATTAATAGGCATGGCTTGTTTAAAACTTTAAGGAAGAAATGGAAGGGAATTCTGAGTCCTAACTTTTGCTCTCCACTGAGACCACACTGAAAATGGTACCTCTGTGTTTTATCTGCTGCCCCTGTGGCCTTGAGGGGTTCCCCCTCCACATTGATAGAATACTTGAGCCTGATAAGGAGGAGACAGAAGAGAACTCAGGATGACCTGCTCAGTAAGATCCTGTAAGCCAGCACTGCAACAAACCATGAGCAAAGGGCCTGGATAAGGAACAGCGCAGATCATCTGAAGAAGGAAAGAACAGAGAAGAGAAAGATCCAGAGGTTCCAGCAGGATAAGGAAAGGGAGATGTACCAAGACAGAATGGGGCTTCTCTGGGGCTGTGTCCAGACTCTGGGGTTTTTTCGGAAAAAGTAGCCTTTTTCCAAAAAAACTTCCCCTGTGTCCAGACTCAAGCCACGTTCTTTCGAAATTAAATCGAAAGAACGCGGCTTTTCTTTCGACGGCGGTAAACCTCATTTCACGAGGAAGAACGCCTTCTTTCGAAAGTTCCTCTTTCGAAAGAAGACGTTCTTCAATGTAAATAGGGCTTCTTCGAAAGAGAGCATCCAGACTCACTGGGTGCTTTCTTTCGAAAAAGCAAGCCGCTTTTCGAAAGTTCAGCGTGCAGTCTAGACGCTCTCTTTCGAAAGAGGCTTGCAGTCTAGACATAGCCTGGTAAACAGACACAAATGCAGCAGACTCGTGTGAACTTATAGGGATTACCTCCTTTTGAGGTCCATGGTGTACTACAGTATAAATCCTCCCTTCAAAAAAACATTTTGCATGGGCCAATCCTTAACCCTACCCCTCCCCTCCACTCCAGGAGACATTAAGTTCAAACAGAGTTGTGGTATGTGTAGGTAAGCCACAGTTGTGGTACATGTAAGTAAAGATGAACATGAATGTTTTTTACTCTTGTTAATAAATTAATGGAACAGAACTTCAGTTTTGAATGTTTTTCTTGACTCTGGTTTTGTTACTGAATAAAATTCTATTTGAAAAATAAAGTTGAATTATTAGTTCACAACAATTGCTACAGAGGGCCTAACAATTCTGAAAGTACCCGCTTACTTGTTCCTGTACACTGTTACAGTTCATCTGATCAGTGACAAATAGTCTAAGAATCTTACGTTCAGCAAGTACCACAAAATTAACAGATGCACTGAGTGATATTCATACATTCATACCAAGCACAACAAAGTTCCTAACAGTCCCTAAATTAGTAGGGCCATATAGAGACCAGAACCCGGTAATGCATTACTGACTCACTGTTAGTGCTTTTTCCAAGCCTCCCTGAAGCACAAAACTCTGTACTGAGTTCTTCTGATAGCAGACAGCTGCTCCACCTTTTCCCTCCATCCCAGTGGCAACATTTCCCGCCTTGCTTCGCAGATGTTATGCAGGTCACATTAGGCAGCTAAAACCATTGTGATCTTTTTTCCCCTGAAATCCAATCTTCTGAGTAGACAATGCCAGCAATCCTTCAATCTATCAAAAGCACATTCAACTATCCTTCTATCCCTGATGAGCTGGTAATTGAATCTCTCTTTGGTACAATGGAGGGGCCAGTGTATGGCTTCATAAGCCAGATAAGCAAGGTATAAGCTGGGTCCCCCAGAATCATAAATGGCATTTCAACATAACAAGTGGTGATCTGCTAGTCAGGAAAGAAGGTCACTGCTTGTAGTTTTCTGAACAGTCCTGCCCTGACTCCTGCATCCCCCCACACATCACCAGCTCCCTGCCCTGAAGGATCCAGTCAATGCCGGGTAAGTTTCCTAGTATAATCACACAAAAAGAGAGCCCTTTTTGTTGATGCACATTGGTAATTTGGTCTGGTACCAAAACAGGGATGTGTGCACCATATACTGCTCTACCTTGTTCTGGAATCCCAGTGCTACAAATCCATCCACTATGTCCTACACGTTGCTAAGATTCAGGGTCCTGCATAGCAGGAGATCATAGAACCATACAACACTAGAACTGGAAGGGACCTTGAGAGATCATCAAGTCTAGTCCCCTTCCTCCATGGCAGGACCCAGTACCATCCAGACCATCCCTGTTAGATATCTATCTAACCTGCTCTTAAATATCTCCAGAGATACAGATTCCACAACCTCTCCAGGCAACTTCTTCTAGTGTTTAACCACCCTGACAGTTAGGAAGTTTGTCCTAATGTCCAACCTAAACCTCCCTTGCTACAGTTTAAGCCCATTACCTTTCCTATCCTCAGAGGCTAAGGAGAACAATTTTTCTCCCTCCTCCTTGACACATCCTTTTAGATACCTGAAAACCACTATCATGTCCCCTCTCAGTCTTCTCCTTTCCAAACTAAACAAGCCTAGTACTTTCAGCCTTCCTTCATAAGTCATGTTCTCTAGACCTTTAATCATTCTTGTTAATCTTCCCTGGACCTTCTCCAATTTCTCCACATCTTTCTTGAAATGTGGTACCCAGAATTGGACACAATACACCAATTGAGGCCTAACCAGCACAGAGTAGAGCGGAAGAATGACTTCTCGTGTCTTGCTCACAATACTCCTGTAAATGCATCCCAGAATCATGTTTGCTTTTTTCACAACTGTATCACATTGTTGACTTATGGTCCACTATGACTCCTAGATCCCTTTCTGCAGGACTCCTTCCTAGACAATCGCTTCCCATTCTGTATGTGTAAAACTGATTGTTCCTTCCTAAGTGGAGCACTTTGCATTTGTCCTTATTAAACTTCATCCTATTTATCTCAGACCATTTCTCCAGTTTGTCCAGATCATTTTGAATTATGACCCTATCCTCTAAAGCAGTTGCAACCCCTCCCAGCTTGGTATCATCTGCCAACTTAATAAGCATACTCTCTATGCCAATATCTAAATTGTTGATGAAGATATTGTACAGAACTGGTCCCAAAACCAACCCCTTCAGAATCCCACTTGTTATGTTTTTCCAGCATGATTGTGAACCATTAATAGCTACTCTCTGAGAATGGTTATCCAGCCAATTATGCACCCACCTTATAGTAGCCCCATCTAAGTTGTATTTGCCTAGTATATTGATAAGAACATCATATGAGACCGTATCAAATGCCTTATTAAAGTCTAGGTATACCACGTCCACTACTACTCTCTTATCCACAAGACTTATTATCCTATCAAAGAAAGCTATCAGATTGGCTTGACATGATTTGTTCTTTACAAATCCATGCTGGCTGTTACCTATCATCTTATTATCTTTCAGATGTTTGCAGATGAATTCTTTAATTATTTGCTCCATTATCTTTCCTGGCACAGAGGTTAAAATGACTGGTCTGTATTTTCCTGGGTTGTTCTTATTTCCATTTTTATAGATGGGCACTATATTTGCCCTTTTCCTATCTTCTGGAATCTCTCCTGTTTTCCATGATTTTTCAATGATGATGGCTAAAGGCTCAGATACCTCCATGTGTATTCTAGGATGTATTTCATCAGGCCCTGGTGACTTGCAGACATCTAACTTTTCTAAGTAATTTTTAACGTGTTCTTTTTTTAATTTTATCTTCTAAACTTACCCCCTTCCCACTAGCATTTACTATGTTAGGCATTCCTTCATCATCAGACTTCTTGGTGAAGACCGAAACAAAGAAGTCATTAATGGCCCAGCACATTTGCATGATGACTGTTCCCAGAGTAGATTTTCCAGCCCCAAAATAATTTCTGACCAGCACCAATCCAGTGCTGCAAGTTTCCACAGTGTGAGCATGATTCACTTCACTACTATCAGCACAGTTCTCATTTTGGTATCTCTGTGCTGGAGAGCTGGGGTAAACTCAACACACAGATCCAGGAATATGGTCTGGTGCATCCAAGAGTTCTGCAGCCATGGCTCGTCATCCCAAACTTGCATGACAACGTGATTCCACCTTTTATGACAAAGTGCTTGTTCTTGGGCCGAGAAATGATGCTCCACCATCTGTAGCTCTGTGAACACCAACAGCTACCTTGAATAGGTTTTGACTATGTCCCATAGTAGCCTGTCCGCCAAGAAATCATCACAGTTTCTTCTGTGCAGGTTCTTTTTACAGGTCTGCAAACACTAAAGGGTCATGCCTCCTGTGCTTGCAAGGCCCATGACAAAAAAGAGCAGAGCTGTGCAGGCTCCATGTTTCTGCCAGAGGTAACAGACAGTGAGAAGGGCTGCACGGAATCATAGGGGATGGGGAAGAGGGTGAAAGGCAGAAAGTTATTGGAAGATAGATATTATGGGGTGGAGACAGTTGCTTGCTGGGAAGTTGGCCCCTTGCTCACAGTCACCCCATGTGACTCATTTCTGCCCTACCATGCATTCCCAAGATGTCCCAAAAAGAGAGAGTCTGCTGGTCAGGAAGCAGGTTACACTCTGGGATACCTACCTTACACGTTGCACCATGCAGCAATCCAAGCACTGCTGGTATCAGCCTAAGTCGCGTCGATACCCTCAACCTAAAAAGCCAAGACCACCACATACAAGCCCTATAGTAATCACAGCTGCTTGTTGTCAACATAACTTGCATTAACCAAGCTTGTAGTGTAGACATGGCTCAGTCTCGTGGAAACATTTCCTTTATTCCAAGGTTAGGGCTTCTATTAAAGTATAAATGTAAACAGATACGCACATGCCAAGGAAGAATAGGCTGGTCTTTGAGGATAGACGGGTAGGGAAAGAGTAATGGGATTGAAGTTGTGTCATCACTATGGATTCTCTTGCCTACAGTTCAGAGATTGCCAATTAACATAGTTCATACATTTGTAAAGACCAGTGTGGACTTTGTTACAGAGGGCCTAACAATTCTGAAAGCACCCACTTACTTGTTCCTGTACACTGTTACAATTCATCTGATCAGTGACAAATAGTCTAAGAATCTTATGTTCAGCACACACCACAAAATTAACAGATGCACTGAGCATTATATTCATACATTCACACCAAGCACCACAAAGTTCCTAATAGTCCCTAAAATAGTAGGGCCATGTAGAGACCTGAACACGGCCCTAGTGACTGGGGAGAGAATGTAAACAACAGAGGAAGCCTAGATCTAATATGTGGGGAGTGTCCATACTAGCTTTTACAATTGCATTAACTGCTTCATTAGTAACCATTTAACTCTAGCTGTAAAAAAATAAAATCAACCTAGTGAAGAAAAACCCTTAACTGAGCAAAGCTAAAATTCAGGATGAACAGCAGAAAAAATGTCCAGGAGTGGGTGGAATTCCCTTGACTGCCTGAGATTAATCCAGGATGGGTACACCATTTGAATCTCTCCCAGATAAGTCCCACTGTGGAAAGATCTCCAGGGAAATGATGGGAGCCAGATAATTTAAAGCCAAACTGGACAAAACAATAACTATACATGGTGAAACAATCCCGTATTGGCTGGGCGATGGACAAGATGACCTAATTCTTTTCAGTCTCATTTCTAGGAGCCACATCCCAAGCTCTGCATCCAGGCTGACCTACGTAAGAATTCCCATTGACTTCTTCTGGAGTTTTGCCTGAGAAAGGGTTGAATGAATGGCACACTGATCTTAGAAGAGAGCCCATTGCATCATGTACTCTTGAAAGGTCTGTATCACCCAGATCTTGGGGATCACTTGCTAACTGCCTCACTATTCATTCAAGATGGGGTCTCTGTGCATGGGGTCTCTGTCCCACATACGTCTCATATGAAAACAACTTGGAAGGTATAAATGAGATCACACACTTCAACGCCAGCCCTCTGCATAGGACTGAACTTTGCCTTCACAGCCATGATGCCACATCCCCCGCTGCACCCATGGCGGAGTTTCATTTTGGCTTCTGGCTTAACGAGCCCACTGTTGCCAGCAGCCTCAGGTGTGGCTGTGGTTTTCATTTCTGTTTCCTTTGTTACGGTTTTGTTCATAGCACTGTTCATTCTCTTTTTGGCCCGCTGTGGAAGGACAACATCTCTTTCACTTCAACATTTGGTCATGCTGTGTGAAAACAACATTGTGGGAAGTTGTCCGCCTGGAGGGGGTTCAGCCTCGCCCAAAGCTGTGACTCATCCTCAGAAGTCAATCTTTGAAGAGAGGGGGCGCTATTGCCTCACCTTCCTCTGCTGATCTACATTCCCTGCTATGCTGCATGCTCCCAGCTGCTAGTGCTGCCTGCTTTCACTTGCTGTCACCAGCCCACTTCTCTGATCCTCAGGGGCATGACCAAGCTTAGACAGACCTTCAAGCACTAATTCGAAGGAGGAGCCCACTTTGAAAGGATTTCCTTCATCTTTCACCATTGGCTGAAGCTTCCATTCTAACCCACAACCAGCATCATGATACCATCTTCTTTACCTCTGGTTCTCCCAGATTAGCGCTTCTTCTTTAGATACTTTATTAAACCCCCTCGCCTCAGTCCCCCACCATCCTCAGTGTCTGAGCACTTCACTTTCCAATGTATTTGTCCTCGCAATCCTGCCACAAGTAGAAAAGCGTCATTATCCCCATGTTATTAATGGGGAACTGAGATACAGAGAGGCTAAATGACTTGCCCAAGGCTACACAGGAAGCCTGTGGCCATGTAAGGACCTGACTCCATCTCCAAGTTCAGCACCCTAACTACTAGAACATCCTTTCTCTCCTATCTCTGCAGCTAAGAAAAATTGTCATATGGGAAGTAGTCAAATTAAGTGCAATTCAGAAGCCAGGGTGTAGGGCAAAAATGAGAGAGAGAGAGAGCATAGCTTTGTCTTGCCTTTAGAACAGGGTTTCCCAACCTATGCATCAATTTCAAAAGGTCGCCAAGTGTCTCTCTAGGTGACTCTGCCCTCCCTCCTCCCCCCGTTTTTGAATTGCCTTGGGTCACCAAGTCTTCCTGAATTGTCAAAATGGGTCCCCATCTGGAAAAGGTTGGGAACTGCTGCTTTAGAAGAATGGTGTATTGTAAGCACTCTGGATGGGCTCCACCAAATGTACCTTGCCCGCTGACTGTAGCAGGAGGGGGGATGATCCTGAGGTTTGGGCACTTATCTAGAACATTCAACTCAATTCCCTGGTCCACCACAGACTTCCTCTGTGACCTTGGGAGGGTCACTTAGCTGCTGTGCACCTCTGCATTATGCTGTCAAATGGGGAGAAAGCTTACCTATCTTACAGGAGTGTTGTGAGGATAAATATAATTAAAAACACAAAATAAAACATTGAGATCTACTACTGAAAAGCCCTGAAAGAAATCAGCATTAAGAACACCACCACCTTATGTTTTTGAAACCACCACCCTTAAAGGTTTGTGTTCCTCTCTGCCTTCCTTTTGGAAATACAACCTGATTTTAGGCCTACTTGAAGAACAAGGCCTTATCTACATGTAAAAACTTAGGCTGGCCTAACTATCACTCAAGGCTGTCAAAAACATCATACTCTGGGCAATATAGAGCCTTTGATGTAACCCAGGGTTGGCAATAAGCAGTCCATGGGCCAGATGCGTTTCACTAGGCAAAACATGTCTAGTCCACTTATTACCCAGCCCTCATATGACCCCACCTCTTGATGCAGCTAAAGTGCACATGTGCCATCATAAGTAATTTCTTGGAAAATTATACTCAGAGTAAGGAATTGCTAGGAATATTTCACTTCAGTTCAGAAATATTCTTGGTTAAATTACCATAAAGGAATGGAGTGATTTGGGGAGGAAGGGAGGAGAAAGGACCAGAAACCTCAGTCTTTACCATAACAAAAGAAAATGTCTCTAAGATACTGTTTCCATGGTACCTTACACGAAAGTCAGATTAAATAACTATACAGCGATCCAACAGAGATGAAAGAGGAGATTTTATGCATATATGGTGGACATATATAATTACTAGAATATTGGGATGAAATCTGTAACCAACTATCACAAGTTATCGGATATTTGTTACCAAATGATCCTTTGATAATCCTCCTGTGGCTTTCCAAAGGAAATGGTCACAGAGAGGAAACGAGGAATTACTATTTCATCGCTAGTAGCTTCACACCTATCCATTTTTTTTTTTAATATTAACATTTGAGACACATACCTGGTCTGTTAAATTGTTAGGCTTGGAAGGATTAAATTTTTTATATCAGTAAATGTCAGCATGTCAATTTCACCAAATACACACAAACCAATGGGGAGAAAATATTTCTATTAGCAATAACTGAAATGTACAGATAGGCAAAGTAAGAAAAATGGTGCTTGAGACATCAGCGCTTAAGAATATTTATTTTGTCTAATTTGTGTGTTAACCATTTAAATACTTAACTTTTAACATCTAATGCATACGAGGGTCCTGAGGGAATTGGCTGATGTGATTGCAGAGCCATTGGTCATTATCTTTGAAAATGTGTGGTGATCGGGGGAGGTCCCTGATGACTTGAAAAAGGCAAATGTAGTGTCCATCTTTTAAAAAGGGAAGAAAGACATTCCAAGGAATTACAGACCAGTCAGCCTCACCTCAATCACTGGAAAAATCAGAGGGGAACCTCAAGGAATTAATTTTGAAGCATTTGGAAGAGGGGAAAGTAATCAGGAATAGTTAACATGGATTCCCCAAGAGCAAGTCATGCCTGACCAACCTGATTGCCTTCTATGAGGAGGTAACTGGTTCTGTGGATATATAAAAGGTGGTGTACATGATATACCTTGACTTTATCAAAGCTTTTGGGAATTTGGGAAGTGATTATTCCTCTTTATTCAGCACTGCTGAGGCCACATGTGGACGCATTGGAGAAAGTCCAGCAGAGAGCAACAAATATTATTAGGGGCTGGAGCACATGACTCCTGAGGAAAGGCTGAGGGATTTGCACTTATTTAGTCTACAGAAGAGAAGAATGAGGGCGGGGGAGATTTGATAGCAGCCTTCAGTCTGAAAGGGGGTTCCAAAGAGGATGGAAAGAGGCTGTTCTCAGTGATGACAGATGACAGAATGAGGAGCAATGGTCTCAAGTTGTAGTGGGGGGGGGGGGGGGTCTAGGTTGGATATTAGGAAAAGCTATTTCACTAGGAGGGTGGTGAAGCACTGGAATGGGTTACCTCAAGAGGTGGTAGAGTCTCCATTCCTAGAGGTTTTTAAGACCCAGCTAGATAAAGCCCTGGCTGCAATGATTTAGTTGGCACTGGTCCTGCTTTTAGCAGGGGGTTGGACTCGATGACCTCTTGAGGTCTCTTCGACCCCTATGATTTCAATGTCTGTTATTATATAATTTGTCTGACCTCTCACCCCATAAATTTCCACAACTGTGAAATTTAAATCAGTAAAAATAAAAAAATACTTAAAAGTAACCATTAATATTATCCGTCTAATACATACGTTTTCTGCTAAATGTGCATATAGAGATTTCACTCCATTTAATAAAATCTCTGGAAATGACTTTGTGTGTGTTGTAAGATGCACACTCTGTAACATCATAACACCCAGTTAAACAGAAAAATCTGATTATTATAATCCTGCATAATATCCCTAAACAAAAACTTGCTAGTGGAATAATTGTTTGATTTCTGGTATTTACATAGCAAGGATTTTAAATTTTCCTATATAAATCGGTAGGTATATTTAGCCTCTAGAAGAGCTTTTTCAAAGAGACCGATACAATGAAATGTCCTTACCTTTCTAGAACGTAGAAGCCATCTGAACTTTCCATTGTATCAGTCCCAATCTAAACAGGCAACTCTCAAACAAATACCTTGCGAAAGATCTTTGCTAAACAGTAACAAACTTCTTTACACCCATTGCTTTAAAATTAAGAGTAGGTGCAGACTGTTAAAAGAAAATGACCTTAGCATGCCCCTTACCAAATGGTAGTAATTAAATAGTGATTGGCCTAACGAGTATTTTGGTCTTTCCCACTTCTTTCTTTTAGCCTCTTCCCTGTTGGGGATCATGCTGAGACATGACAATATAGACCATATCATGATGTTAGTAAATCATTGTACAGATGATTATAAGATGAGACACAAGGTGGGTGAGGTTTTATCTTTAATTGGAACAATTTCTGTTCTTCACAAGAGCTCTGTGTAGCCTGAAACTTGATTCACCAATCAAAGATATTACATCATGCACTTTGCCTAATATCATGGGACCTGCCTGACCACAACACTGCAAACATGGTTATAATATGGTCAGATCCCAACTACAAAGGCAAGAATACCATGCTACGACACACTTGGGGCACAGATGTATTGATGTGCTCATAAAACAGTCAATTTGGCTCTGTTGCCAAGTCCTAAAATATGTAATCATGCTTGAAATGTTTTCCCAAGATTCCTACATAGTCTAGGGGAGAAAGAACTGAACTGGATTTCTAATGCAGCCTCTGTCTCTACCTTTGTACAGGTGTGTTCCCCTCTCTGTATCTGCAAAATGGGGAGAAATGATGCATTGTAAAAAAGCTTTGAGATCGGTGGTCATACAAAAGCTATGTATGGGCTACAGCTAAACATGGCTCTAATTCGTCTACCTGAAGGAAAAATTCAGGATAACCTAAGACTTTAAAAGGATATATAGTGAAAGCGTTGTTATCCGGCATTCATGGAGCATGCGGGTTGTCAATTAATAGAATGTGCTAGATAACAAAGCTTATTGCTCTGCCCCCTACTCACAGATCCAGCTCCCCTCAGCTCGAAGCTGGCTGAGGAGAAAGGAGGTGCCTGCTGATGATGTCAGCCCACAGTGCCAACTGTCAGAAGCCCTGCAGTGGCCGGTGGGACAGATGGGAATAGGGCGCGTACACCTGAAAACGTGGCTGGGAGGCAATGCTGATTAACAAATTTTTCCAGTTAATAGAGTGCCAAATAGCAAAGCTTTCACTATAGTTATATCAGTTAATCCATCTGTGAAGACCATTATTCTAGTATAAGAGCGTGTCTCTTTTTAAGTTTGTGTTACCTCGGAGGATGTTAACGCTAAACCAAAAAAGACACATACACTCCCATGTGGACATAGTCCAGTGTACCAGTGTCACTGCTCAAATGTTCCCCATGTTGACAAGGCCTACTATTTCTGGGACATTACAAATGTCCTAACTGCAATGGGAATTGAGAACACTTGGTACCATGCCATGTCAGGTCCTCTTCCAACAACGGTGTACAAAAATAGCCCTGCAATGAGTGAGTCTGTAGCACAGGTTCTTCAAATACAAATCATTTCTTTAACAAACAAAAACCCCTGCACTGAAACCATGTGGTAATGACAGTATCTGGATCTGACCGCAGTTTTGGGCTCATAGCATGGCACGGATCTCTTTCAACCTACATGTTATTACTTTGAGGGCCCAATTACTTCACTGTTGCACACCAGCCAGACCCATCGAAGGAAACAGAAATTGCTTCCCTTGTGGTCAAATCCTATAGAATTTCCCTGCAATGAAACCAACAGGGTTCCATGGAAGTATAACAGGATTTTATGGAAATTATCCTAAAATCCAGCAGGGCCTGACTCTGATCTAACCAGTACCATTTTTTCACTACTGTAAGTCCACTGACTTCAGGGGCTTTTCTCCTGATTCAACCCATGCATGATCAGGATAAAGCACACAGAATTAAACTGAAAATAATGCTTCGCATGGCCCTAATTCTCCACTCTGTTATACCAGCCTATCTCCACTGACTTCAAGAGAGGGCTGTTGTGTATGTAAAATTGGTGTAGCAACGAGGTAAACCATTGCCTCTAACTTTGCAACAAATGCAAGAATTCTACTATGGCTATATTAAATGAGCCAGATTCTCTTTTCAGTTAAATGGATGCAAGTCCAGAACAATTCAGTGCAACTACACAGCTGTGAAACTAGTGCAAGTGTGATAAGAATATGGCTAATTATTTCCTAACAAATTATATAGGACAATGCATGAAAACCTCAATCTCCCTAATTCTATAGGGTTTCCTTATCCAGAGCCCGTGCAGCAGTGGCATACTAAATACATCATTATTTTTATTACAGATTTCTTGTTTGACTAGCTCAAAAGCAACATACTGATAGCTGCATCTAGTCCCCCTTCCTACAGCAAATGACAAACCAATATGCAGTAGAACCTATACATTTCACAAACCCCGTTCCTTGGATTGTGTTTAACACCTCCTCCCATTAAAGGCATCCTGCCTAAATGCATTTCTGTTCATTTTTGCCCTGTGTGTCACTCCTTGCACGAATGCAGCACATAAAAAGGCACTCAGGTGTTTCAAAATAGGCAAGGATTAGCTGCACCAAAGTCAGGAAGGAGCAGTTGATTTCTGAAGATTGATGCAGGCAAAAGGTTAATGTGCTTGCAACTAAACTCCTTTGATTCAAAGGAAACAAGCTTTCCTATTGCTATTCACAATGAGTCAAAGAGCTGAGACAATTAGGCCAAGTTGTGTTTTAGTTCACCATTGCTATAAAGTCTGGGATTATAAACTCTTTCCTTTCAGACAAGCAAACACTGAGAGCCCTGTTCTGTCTTCTAAGGAATGGATGCTATCACTCAGACAAGATTCCAACTCCCAGGGGGTGATAAAAGCTTATCACCTCCTGAATAAACCAGTCTAGTAACTGGTGCAGGCCTCTATCTCACTGCTCCAGATGCTGTCATCCTTCGCCTTGAAGTAAGCGAAACATAAATAAAGTGCTCACCATATGGATATTGCATTATGTAAATAGCTGTGGCTGTGAGAAATGCCATTTAATATATTATGGGTGGAGGGGGCCTGAATTTATCACCCGCGGCCCAGGTTTAGTAGAACTGAGCGAACTGTTTCTCCAGCACATTCTTGCAGCAGCAGGGGATGGCTGCGCATTATCTCTGGGGCAGTCCTCCCCACCAGCTGACACATGGCGAGAGTTTGAAGCTCTCAGCAGGGGGTTGAGGAACGATGAGTCCGTCTGTTAGCCTGTGATGAATAGGGCTCAGTACCAGGAGAAAGGCCTGGTGTTTCTTGCCTCCAAGCGGCTGTTCCACTTAATGATTTCCAGTGGCCAGGCCCCAGGGAGTTTTGCAGCCTCACAGACTCAGAAAGCAGCCTTGGGGAGCTGATTCCCTTCATAGTCACACTGGTGTAAAAATCAGGAGTAACCTCCTTGAAAGATCAGAAGAGAATCAGATCCTGTGACTCCAGCTCCTGGGTGGCAGCAAATTACCTATCATACACAAATTAAACAGCAGTGTCCTTCTTTGTAGCCTCAGATGGGACCAAGCTTAATTTCCCTCTTGTGTTCATTCGGGGCCAAATTCTGATCTTCAGGTAAACCAATGCAAAACACACGTAACTCCGCTGAAGTCAATGGCCATTTGCAGTGGATGTCTCTTGTAAAGAGGGTGTGATTCACTCCTATGCTGAGCGCCCAAATAGGACTGACTCACAATTTAAACTTAAAAAAACAAATAGTCTGATAGCATTTTAAAGACTAACAAAACATGTAGATGGTATCATGAGCTTTCGTGGGCGCAGCCCACTTCTGCAGTTCTGAAGAAATGGGTTGCGCCCACAAAAACTCATGATACCATCTACATGTTTTGTTAGTCTTTAAAGTGCTACCAGACTACTTCTTGTTTTTTAAGTTTATTATGTACAGACTAACTCAGCTACCCCCTGAAGCTTTTTTGCAATTTAAAAACCTGTCTAAATCAGGAATAACGCCATTGACTTCTGTGGAGTATTTCCAGTTTACGCCAGCATATCTGAATTTGGCCAAGCAGCATATTCAGAAATTCTGCCTCCATAGAGGTGAAGAGGAGGGGATGCTGGTCCAGACATGTTGGCCTTATATGATTTAAAACATCTTTGGGAGTGGGCCTGGAGCATTCACTTAGGCCTTGGCAGAATTCGCTGCCCAGCTGTGAATTGCACAATTACAGAGTTTGAGCCATGTTTAAACATAAGCTATGTTTAAATGAGCCAGTTTTACAAACTTGCTAATCTTTGATATGGTTTTTTTTAGCTTGTGCAGTCTGATTGTAAGAATGAAAAATGAGTGCTCATACTGGTAGTTTTCAGTTATACTGGCTGTTTCCTTTTTCAGTGATAATTTTGTTTTTAACCTCTATGACTTGGTTTTCTTAATGACTTAAAAAAAAAACCCTTTCATTGTTAATAATAACCTTGAAGACATCTTGAAACAGTGTAGCACATCCAGTTTTAGAGAAATAGCAGACGTTTGAGTTGTCTCTTTGCTGAAACCTATGTGATCATTTCAGTCGTTCTGTAAAATACATACATAAGTATTACATACTACATACTCCATAATACTGACAGAATACAGTGAGTAACAACCATTATACAGTAATTTTCTGCCAGTCATCATCAATACTGTATTAATACTTCTTTTTTACCCCTTCCTCTAGTTCTAGCTCCCACAGAGCTGGGTTTTAAATAAATGAGAGAACAGCTAAAAACAAAGGACTTTTTAGCACCTTTGAATGCAAAAGTTCACACATTAACAGGGCTCCGATGCCAGCTGACCTTTTTGGCAAACATCATGTCGTAAGGAGAGGGGCTAGACAACTACATGAGGAAGTTTCTCAAATTACCTCCAGGACATATAATGTGTCTACATTTCCAGAAAAACTATACTTATGTCCACACTACTATTGCGTTCTTTCTACAGAAAGTCAAAAAAACAGTTTTTTTCCCCAATGGTAGTAAACTTCATTCTATGAGAAAGAAGTCTTTTTCTGAAAAATATTTTTTGGAAAAAGGCATGTGTGGATGTGGAAGAGAGTGTTTTTTCGAAAGAGGCGGCCTCCAAGAAAAAGCACAAGTACCCTGGTGGCCACTCCATCCACAGTAATCACAACTTAAATGCGAGATAGCATCCAACCAATGTGGATGCTATCTTTTGAAAAGCAGATCACTTTTTCCTCATCTGGATAGCACCCAACCAATGTGGATGCTATCTTTTGAAAAGCAGATCACTTTTTCCTCATCTGGATAGACCAGTGTTTCCCAATTGGTGCTCCAGGGAACCCTGGGGAGCCGCAAAGCGAAAGCAAGGGTTCCGCGAAGAGCCGCCACCTGTTAAAGAGACAGAGCCATGGCCGAGGGCTTTTTTTTTTTTTTTTTTGCTCAACAAAATGCAGCAGGGACCTTTTTTTTTTAAAAAAAAAAAAGGCAACTCTAGGGGTTCCGTGGCCAAATAAAATTGGGAAACACTGGGATGGACAATTCCAGTAGTTCCAGAAGTTATCCTGATGCTGACCATTGCTATTATGCCACCACTCTTATGTCCCAAAGGGCAATATTAGAGGCCATTTTGAAAACCAGATTGATATTTTTCAATCAAGGTGGTTTTTGTTTTATTCTCTTTTAACACCAGATCAACAAAGCCCCAGCTGGCTGGTGCATCTGCCATCTGATTTTTAAAAAGAGCAGATGCATCTGCCTCACCACATAGTAAGACATCTTTACTCTTGGGGGAATTCTGCACCAAAATATTACACATTACACATAATTTATTTGTCAAAATAATGCAGTATAATCATGCTGGTTTTAATTATTTTTGTAATTAATTTAAACTACAAGGCAGGAAAAATTATTCAACATTTCCTGAGCACATGAAAGTTAAGTTACAAATACTTGGTTACCATATTGTGCAAGAGTTAAAGTTATAATCCTGACTGGCTACTTTGGGAAATGCCTGGTTCTGACAGTCCTGATATTTTGTTGATAAACATTTTATTTGCTCTCAAAGTCTTTTTTTAAATTGGATAAAATAGTAAAATAGATCCTGAGCTGTAATCTAACCCCATTGTGCCACTCTGGAACAGGAAAAGAGCAAGAAATATATCTTCCTAGCTAATGATTCCCATACTGTCCTTTACAATAAGACTCCTTTGCACCACTCTGGCAATGTAAAAGTTTTAAGGCTCTTTTACACCTGTTTTATGCTTCTGGGGGAATTCACTAAGGCTATGTTTACATTATGCAGGTTCTGGCAACAAGGCTGTGTCGACATAGCACAGTCACTAAAAGTCAGGGAGTGGAGCTGCTGTATCCCGACAAAATACTTCTGGACCAGTGGAGTTCTGCCTCAGTGGAGTTCACTTTGTCAATAGCAGAGCAGGCCTGCTGTCAAAGTACTGTTCACACCCGCAATTTTCATAGCAAAACTTTTGGCTTTCAGAGAGAAAGACTTTTTAGCACCTTTGAATGACAAAAGTTGGGTTGCTCAATTGCCAGTGCAGACACAACTTAAGAATGGAAACAATTAACCAATAACAATAGGAACAACTAAGTTGGCAGGCTACTTATATTTTCTGCTTTGCCTAAGCAGACAGAGCCTGTCCCATGCCTACCTCCAATTCCCCAAAGCCCTACCCCTGCACATCATGTTTGCCACAATGGTGAGCACAAGGACAGAGTCTCTCTCCCTCACTTAATTCCACTTTTCCATGGGCTACGTCTAGACTGCAAGCCTCTTTCGAAAGAGGCTTTTTCGAAAGTATCTTTCGAAAAAGAGCGTCTAGACTGCAACCAGTACTTTCGAAAAAGCAACTTGCTTTTTCGAAAGAAAGCACCCAGGCAGTCTGGATGCTCTCTTTCGAAAATGCCCTGTTTGCATTCAAGAACGCCTTTTTTCGAAAGAGCACTTTCAAAAAAAGGCGTTCTTCCTCGTGAAATTAGGTTTACCGGTGTCGAAAGAAAAGCCGCATTCTTTCGATTTAATTTCGAAAGAACACGGCTGTAGTCTAGACGCAAGTGAAGTTTTTTTGAAAAAAGTAGCCTTTTTTCGAAAAAACCCTTGAATCTGGACACAGCCATGGTGATTAACACCTACCCATGCATGCCCTGCCCTGAGTTACATCTCTGCCAGCTGCTTTAGGTGCTCAAACAGACGTGCCCAGTCTGCCAAGGAAGGAGCACGCGTCTATTTTTCCGCAGGGAAGCAAAAGAAATCTGCAGGGGACATGAATTCTGCAAGTGTAGTTGTACAGAATTCCTGTAGGATATCTTCCTCTGTCCCACAGAATGATTTTCACATCTAATATGTAGCCACCATCAACCCTGTAGCTGCTTTCTGTCCTGTCCCTTCACAGCTCATTGCCATAGGACAGGACTTTGCTCTGTGACCATAAGCCTGGTATTTTGTACTTCTGTAAGAAACTTGAAATTTTCAAGATGCACAAATCTGCATCATTTTCTGCAGTACTCACATTTCTCTGGAAGAAACTGATACCAAAAGAAGGTGAAATAGTACTTTGGCATTCTTAGAACACGCATACCTTTTCCTCAAAATGCTTTTTCTCCTTTTGCCACAGCTTGGCCCTTTCTCCTTTAAAAAGTACAAATGTGAGTAATCCAGAAACTATACAGAGATTTATGGATAACATTTACTGAATTTAATCTTATATATTATACTACAGATTCTTGATTCCCTTCCTCCCCCCAATTTTTAAGCCTGCAAATCTTCAGTAAAATGAACCTTAGTAGCATTTGTTAGTTAGGGTATTAATAAAGTGTAACGTCTCTCTAGCAGGAAGAGATATCGAATCTCACCATTACTATTTCCCATTAATTCAAGTTTTGAAGCTTCTAACAAGAAGACATCTAGATTATTTAAATGGAAAGAATTTCAAGGTAACTTCTTAAACTGGGAATCTTCACTGGGAATTAACTGCTAATCACTGGCAACAATAATGGAATATACCCCTGGGTTCTCCAAAAACTGATCAGCTGTTAGAGCATCCTTAAAAGGAGTAGTGAATCCTTATCCCAGACAAAGCAATCCTGTCTGTATAACTAAAACCATTTTAGATACACCTAAGTTCTGAACTTGTGTTCCAAATGGCAGCCACTGTCTCTTGTCAATTTAACATCAGCCATGTATACCAGCTGCTTCCACCAACCTACTGATATTATCTCTGTCTTATCTGGATTGAGTTGCAGCCAGCTAGCATTCATCCAAGGACATCTAAAATTCTAGGTTATTTATTCCACAGCACCAGACAAGCTATAGGGGAAGGAAATGCACTTGATATGCAAATGATATCTTACCCATGCACACAACCTTTCACTGGCCTTCTAGGGGCCTCTTCGGCAAAGTAAGAATATAGACCCTACTGTACCTCACAAGATAGCAGATGCTGGGATAGTGGAGCAATGCCCATTCACCCTCTAGATCCTCCCAGAAAGGCCGGGCTAGTGTAACACCAACAGGCAGAACCAAGCCTGGGACCTCTGGAGCTTCTACCACTTGAGCTAAAAGCCAGCTGACTCTCAGATAAGGTTGTAGAGCAAACTCATTCTCTCTCTGTAAGTGGCCTTAAGTGCCACTACATGGGACAGTGAACCACACTCAGTTGGTGTGTGGGTTGCAATAGCACTACTCAAAGTAGTAAGTAGACTCAAAGCACGTACTAGATCTTTTCCCTCATCTGACAGCACCACAGCAACTACTGCTCATAAGAACTATTTTATCCAAATTTCAAGGATGGAAGGAAGACTTAGAGTTCTTACGTTTAAGATGCACTTGAACAGGTCTCCTATATAAGGCATTCTTCTCAATCCTCCTCTGCTCGTGTCCTACTATTGTAAAATGCTTTCTTTCACTGTGAGGGAATACACAGCCTTGTCTACATTGGCATGTTTTGTTGCCAAAACCTGCCTTTTGATGACAAAACAATGAGAGCATTGACACAACAATGCAACTTTTGTCAGAGGGGGGAAAAATCCAATTTTGACAACAAAAAACTTCCAGCCCTGTGAGAGATTTTTGTCTTTCCCCCTCCCTCTATTGTTGATGAAGAGCCAATGTGGACTCTGCTCTTTGTTTTGTCAAAAGAACTGGTTTCTACCAGTATCCCATAATGCCTACTGTGATGGCTGTGCTCAGTGTTTTGTGATCTCTGCTGCCCCGCAAGTGTTCGTCTCCCCTCTTTTAAAAGCTGCTCTGTTTGGGGAACAAACAAAAAACAGATCATTGGAATGCTCCTGTTCTGCTGCTACCTGGGGAGGACTGGCGAGACAGCCCTAAGAGCAGCTTTGCCTTCCCACAACACTGTGCTGTGGGATGCCTACCCACAGTGCTTTGCTCTATCTGTCAATAGCGTGCTAGCAATGTGACCGTGAAATGTTGACAGTGGGAGGCAGAAAAAACAGTTTGACCAGTTTTCACTCTTAGCGACTTTTGCATGTCTCTAACACTTGTGTCACCAAACTTTCCTAGTGTCGATATAGCCCAAGAAACTTAGCCCTGTGGCTTACAGTCATTTGTCTCATCCAAACAGATCACAAGTTCCCTTTAGGAAAAAGTCCGGCAAGAAAAATCCTTTTTTAAAACTGTCTTACCCATTCTAGCTTTCATTGTTATGTCTGACAATTTTAAAAAATCCACATTGAAGTGCTTCACATAGTGCCTCTCCACAACATGATTTGGCTTTTGCTTTTACATGCAACGGAAGGTCTCTCTGTAACCACCTATGCAAACCCTGACGAAAATAAGTACTCTGTTATTACCTGCAAATATGGTAATTAGGGGGTTTGTGCTTCTTCTGTGACAAGCTACAGGATCTCAAAGCACCTTGTCAAGGCATGTTGAGTGATCAGTAATGTTAATACATTTTATTTAAAGTCTACGTAGACAGTACGTGGGAGCGCTCAGAAAATGTACTGACAGAACTAGTGACAGACAAATGCTAGCTGTCTGAGCAGCCATTAATTCTCAGATTCTAAGCCTTGTTCTGGTAACACAGGGCTCCAGTCAGGGTGTCTTCAGTTCTAAAGTTCTGCCACTGATTTACTGCATGGTCTTGAGCACATCACTTCACTTATGTGCCTCAGTCCCTTCATCTTTAAAATAGGAATAATGACATTGACTGAGTAATTCTGTGAGACTAATCAATGCTTATAAGATGAGGGATACACTAAGAAGATGCTAAACATTATTGGAGAGACAAAGTCAGTGGTGGGAAACCTGATGCCCATCAGGGTTCTATGTGTGGCCCACGAGATATTTTGTTTCTCTCTGTCCACACACAGGGTTGCTAGATTCCAATGGTTTCTATCTCTGTAGTTTCTCCCCCACCAGTATTACTAAAGTGACATGCATGTTCTGATTGCACACAACAATGATTGTGAAAGCGGTGTGCTCCCTCTGCATCCAGTCAAAGTGCTGCTACGGTTCAATCAGCACGCTCTGCAAATTCTAGGAACACAAGCACAGTTAGCAAAACTGCCCTATCCTGGTTACAGAAGTCTTGCAGCCCACTGAAATGAAGAAGGGCCACTCATGAGGCTCACTCACTACAGCAGATTGCCCATCTTGGGGCTAAGTGCTAAGAAGTTAAACATGATTTTCTGATGCCCAGATATGACAAGTTTTACCTCGAGTTTAAAAAAAAGAGTTTACAAGACATTTTTAAAGTTACCCCACATTGTTCTTGCATTCGAGATGGAGACAGTAGGGCATTCTCCCCCTTCTCTTCCCTCTCTCTGTCTCCTGTAATATAGCCCGCACCAGGCGAAAAGCAAGTTTCCAGCATGAAATTTGGGTCAGCGTGGAACAGAAGGCCTGGTCCCAAAAGGTGCCAAACACTCCTGTTTCCATGGCATTGCCGGTAGTAGTGACTTTTCACATTTCTAGCCTGATCCTAAAAGACGCAAACAGTGTCTGGATATTATTTTTAAAAAATTGTCTCTAAATCTACAAAAGGAGTATGCTGAGCACTGGCACCTTAGAAATCCATGGAAGAAATGGATTCACATATTTTAAATGAACCTTGCGATAAATTTAACACATTTGGGGAAAAATAAAGGGCCAAGTGGCCACGTACTATATTCAGTCATCAGCTCCTAGTGGGGGAAACAATTGGCAAGATGGGGTTTTTAAAGCTGAAATGCATCTGCATCTGGAGCTTATGTCTCACATAGCCCAAGTCCCAAATGTTCAAGAAAGTGAAAGAGTAGTGACTCCAGGAGCAGCAAAACTTCTGTATAACACATTAAATGTCTGGAAGTGTCTGGCTCTCTGGGAATACATTGAAGCTTTCAATTGTCACTTTAATGGCAGTAATTGAAGTTTGCACTATCAGTATATTAAAGATGAGTAATTAGATGGATTACAGTCTTTCTAGTTCCACAGCGTTCCTCAGACAACTTCAGCTTGTCATACAGTTAACACTCTAGCCGCAATAAATGACACATTAGTACAAAGTCAAATGTGATTTAAAGCAAAGAATGATATCTTCATTGAGTATCAAAGATCAGAAATTGCGAAGGTGGGAGGGTAGTTCCTTTCCTTTCCATGTCCTATTTTTCATAATTTACAGCCAGCCTGTGAGAAGGTGTAAAAGGGCATATTCCTTGGACTTTTCCATTCACACCGTTTCAGGATCTGTCCCTTAGTACTGAAGAATAGATCATATTGATAGGTTCATAAGGAGGATATTCTGATTCAGCAGAAAATAAAAGTGTGGGTCAAGGTATAGGTGGAGGTTAGGGAAAGATTGTAATAGATCAAAGGAAAATTCACACGGCAAATAGTGGGAGTAAATTTCCTCAATGTGCTCTGAACTTATAGTCATCCAAAGAAGGAAATGGAAGCCCCATTGCTTGAGCCATTTAAATTGATCCTAGGTAAAGGAAGAGACTCTCAGGAATCATCCATCTGTCACAGGGGAACAGAAGAGATGACCTATAATCTCCACAGCCATTGAGTCAGACTCAAAAACTAACAAAAACTTTTTTTTTTATTCTCCTTTTACCAAGAACAGGAAACCTGACCCCCCTCCCCAAATGTAGAGGCACTGGAAGATTGAAGTACCAAAGGAGCACTCAAGAAAGTAAAGGCCATCGTGAAGAAGCTAAATGAATTTTTTTGTATCAATCTACACTGCAGAGGATGTGAGGAAGATTTCCACACCTGAATTATTCTTTTTAGGTGACAGATATGAGGGTCGCATTTGAGGGGTCAGGAGTTTTAGAACAAAAACTGATAAATTAAACTAGGAGTGGAGAACCTCAGGCCTGGGGGCTGGATGCGGCCCCCAGATTGTCTGGATCTGGCCCCCCAGTCTTGAGGCTTCCACACCAACACTGGGGAGCCTGTGCTGGTGCTCCAGGCCCTCTTCCCCAACACACACACACCATTCTCCACAGGGTTGGAGCACACAAAATCTACTAGCCTGTCCTGCCCCCAAGGCTGTGGTGGGCAAAAGGCAGAACTACTAATGATGTTATGTAACCTATCCTTTACACTAGCTTCTGCACCAGATGGCTGGAAGACAAAGTGTAAGGATATATGGTCAGTTTTCAGAATGGAGAAAGGGTACATGATAGTGTCTCCCCTAGCAATCTGTTCTGTGACTAATGTTGTGCAATATTTTCATAAATGATCCAGGAAAAGCGGTAAAGAATGAAGTGGCAAAATTACTCAGGATAGTTAAAGTCCAAAACAGACTGCAAAGAGTTACAGAGGGATCTCATAAACCTGGGTGACTGGTCAATACAATGGTACATGAAATTCAATGATGATATGTGCAAAGTAATGTACACTAAACAACATAATTCCCACTATACTTTCAAAATGATTGTGTCTAAATTGGCTGTTGCCACTTAAGAACAATCTTGGAGTCATTGTTGATAGTTCTCTGAAAATGTCTGTTCAACCTATAGCAGCAGTTAAAAAAAGCTATCAATGTTAGGAACCATTACGAGAAGGATAGACAAGATGACAGAAAATATCATAAAGCTGCCATATAAAACTATGGTGGGTCCACACCTTGAATATTGTTAGCAGTTGTGGTCATCCCATCTGAAAAAAAAAGGCATATGGGAACTGGAAAAGGTACACAGAAGAGCAACAAAAATGATTAAGGGGCTGGAACAGCTTCCATATGAGGAATGATTAAGAAGATAGACTATTGAGCTTGGAAAAGAGATGCCTAAGGAGGAATAAGATAGAGATCTATAAAATCATGACTGGTGTGGAGAAAGAGACGAGGGTAGTGTTGTTTATCCCATCACAAGAACTAGGGATCACTTGATTAAATTAATTGGCAACAGTTTTAAAAAACACTTCTTCTCACAACACACAAAATACCTATGGGACATGTTGCCAGGGGATGTTGTGAAGATCAAAACTATAACGGGGTTTTAAAAAGCAAGAGATAATTTGCTGGAGGATAGGTCCATCAATGGCTATTACCCAAGATGGCCAGGGACACAACTCTGTTTTCTGAGTATCTATAGACTCTGATTGCCAGAAGCTGGGAGTGGATGATGGGATGGATCACTCGATGATTTCCTGTTCTGTTCATTACCTTTGAAGCACCTGGCCACTGTCAGAAGGCAGGATACTGGACTAGAGATGGGTCATTGGTCAGAGCTAGTATAGCTGTGCCTATCCTCTGAACATCCAACACTGTCTCCATACATCATTAGCTGATATGGGAGAATCTAGCTACTGTTTTGTATGCTTGAAGCTGTTGAAAAACATACTACAATTGAGGATTTTATTTTACTAGTGATTTTGTATATTTCTGAACTATTTGGGGACAGTCTTTTGCCCCCTTTTACAGTGCTCACATTTACAACTTTGCTTCCATGTGGATGTATAAAAGTGATACGAAAACTTCAGCTGCATCAGTGGTTTGGTACAGACAAAGAATTGTACAGCTTGAAAGTTCACCCAGACAAATCCACCCTCTTTTCTTCTGACAATTGGCTTACATGGGTTTCCCTTCTGTGATGAAAGCAGCTCCATGGAGCATAATGTGCTTGTGTCAGCAGTTGCCTTCTCCATTTGTTCTATAAAACAGTTCACACTAACAGGACTGCCATATATTCTTACTGCCCTGCATTGAGGTCATAACCTCTGTCTACCTCCCAGATAGTTTCCTTCCATTGGGGTTTGATACTCTAGCCATCCAGCCAAAGCAAAAATATCTTCCTGTCAGGGTGAACCAAAACATCTTAGGCTATTCTTAGTCATTTATTCTGGTGATTCAAGGCTAATACCACTAGAGCAGGGATCGGCAACCTTTTCAAACCATCAAACATCAAAATTCAGAACAAGTGGTCAACAAAGAGCCATATAAGAATGCCCATTTGCATGAATAAAAATACATAATTTAATATTAGTAATTGACATGATGCTTAATAGTAGCATAAATGAAACATTGTACTCAAGGACTTTGTTTAATGGGACTTCTGCTGCTGAATCTTTTTGCACATTTCTTTGAAGTTTATGTAATAACTGGTCAGATTCAGCTTCATGTATGCATTCGGGCTGTCCTCTCTCAATTTTGAGTGCAAATTACCTTTGATGTGATTCAAATGATAGAAAGCCTGCTCAAACATATAGATGGAGACAAACATTGAAAAGTAAGGCCAAGCTGACATTCTGCATGGTGTTGTATGTAGTAGGAAGTTCTTTCCAAGTTTGCAGAATCAGATTATCATCGTGCTCCAATTTCTTTATGTCAGTTCATTTGTGCAGTTTTGCCAATTCTGCACATTGATGAGCAAGGCATTCTAAATCAGAATTCAGCTTAACAAATTTTTCCACCCACATAGCTGACTCCTTGAAATCTGCTATTTCCATTTCTAAATCGCTGACTGAGACACCTAGAATGACTATCAAATCCAGTTCTTCAACAGATGCTTTATGTGGATGAATCATAAATGTTAACAGAGCACTATGTTTGCAAAAGTCAACAAAACAAGACTTGAATGCCATCAGAATCTCAAACAAACCCAGCAAGCTGCTGCAAATCCAGGCTGTTATTTGGATTCTCTCTTTGATACGAATCACAAAACATTCATAATCTTTTAAAATATGCCAGTCCGCCTGTGTCAATATCTTTGATGAAGACAGTCAATTTTGACTCAAATCCAAACACTGCCTGCTGCAGAGTCAGGACTGTATTCCCTTGCCCTTGTAGCTTATGGTTCAACTCATTCAAATGATTGGTAATGTCGACAAGACAATAAAACTTGAGCAACCAGTCGCAAACTAAAAGCTTGGTATGTGACACCCTTCATATAAAAAATGACTTAATCTCATGGATGCGGGTAGCAAAACGAGACAAAACTTTGCCACGACAGAACCAGTGAACATTGTGCGTTAGTAGATTGGGGTATTAGGAATCCACTAGAGGTGACTGAAATCGATGGTGATTAAGGGTTCAGGCAAGAATCCAACTGACAATGTAAACGAACAGTCCCATTATATTTCTGAGTTCAGTTCCACAAGATTGTGCACAAAGTGCCTCCTGACGCACAATGCAATGGAAGTTCAAAAGTAGGCAGTTCCGCTGTTCTGACAAGAGTAAGGAATCCCCTGTATTTGTCAACCATGTTAGCTGCACCATCCATACTCACAGACACAAGATTTTTCACCTGTATTTCTCTCATTTAAAAAGTTTGCCACAGTTCTAAGGATGCCTTCGCCCCTTGTTTGATTTTTCATTGGTAATATCTCAATCATTTCTTCGTGCACAGCATTTCCACAAATATATCATCCCACAATAAACAACTGATTAATATCAAATATGTCAGTAGTCTTGTTCAAAGCAAATGAAAAATAAGTAGCTGTACTCAAATTTTGCATTTGTTCCTTGCCAATTTGATTGGCCATTTTCACAGGTCTGTTTTTGCCAATAATGGCATGTCTTGAATTTTCTGCAAGATTTTTGCTCTTGTTGTGAAACTCATCAAATAGTTCATGACCAATTTTTAGCACGTGCCTCTTCACGTAATCCCCATCAGTGAAAGGCTTCCCCTCTCAAATAATTCTGTATACACCCACAAAATTAGCAGAGTTTAAGCTCCCGCCTTTTTTTGACCATGCCAGCAGGCTATTTTGCCCAATGTTAATTTTTCACTGCAGCTCCTCGCACCATCATGTATGACAATGGAAGGATTTCTTGACAAATCAAAAAGAGAATATACATGACCCTCAATGAGTGGAGAGGGTGGATGGTTGTTAAAATGAACAGTTAAAAGTGAAATAGACAAAAAAAAATCATCCCGACATGAGTAATTACACAGTTTTAAAATTTCAAATTAATTTTCATTTAAAAAGTTGTGTATATTTTGGGAATGACAAAAGAGCCACATTTGGGTCCGTACTGAGCCATAGGTTGCAGACCCCTTCACTAGACCTTTGCCCTCTTGTCTCTGCCTGCATACCACCTTCAGGCCTCCCTCTGAGCCCTTTCACAGCCTTCTTGCCACCTAAGTCTCTTCCCTAGGCTACAATAAACACCTTGTGAGCACATTTTCTGGAGAAAGATTAATTATCTTCTCCCTCAGTTACTTAAGCACAGAGCTCTCACACCAGATCTTACCTCATCCCCAACTTCCCTAGACTAAGCACATTTTAATCCATCCTCCTCTCCCAGCATTCATTAAGGTTACACTCTCCATTATGGGTTGTAATTATAAATAGGCCATACAGGTCCTGTAGCCTCTCTTAAAGAGCCAGCATGCCCTGCTTCCCAGACCGTCTGGATAAAACTCATGTAAAGATTCCCATTGACTGAAATGGGTTTTAGATCAGGCCTCCAATCAGTTTTTACTACTACATCCCCCTTAAAACATCCTTCTGCACCCATGTATTTCTTCTGAAGCAAGCAAGGTGCTCAGACACTTGGGTGAGAGCGCACTATAAAAAAGAGGAAAGCAAAGAAGTAGAATTACAAAAAAGGTCAGAGCCACAGCAGAACTAGAGCAGCTGTAAGTCATTCAGAGATTCTTGGTTGTGTTTCCAGTTTTGCCAGAGACTTGCTATCTGACCTTGGGAAAGTCCCTTTAAAAGCAGTTCCACCCTCAAACATGGCTACAAAAATATAGCACCATCTTACTCAGCAGATCCTTTCCCTAAGGTATTCAGAGTCATATCTGCTTCCTTTGGTGATGATATATTTTTAAAAAAAAAGTTTTGCTGCTTTTCCACTCCTGTGAGCTCAACGCAGCTCAAAAGGGTGAGCTTTGTTTTATTTCTCTTTGTGCAGCGACAGAAAGAGCCAGTCCCCCATCAAAGACATGGGTGGCATGCATGGCCAGTAGGTGCAGTGTCCCCTTGGGGAGGCTAATCCCCTGCCCCTCCTTTTCCAGCTAAGATTGCATCCCAACTGGCTGCTCTCAGCTCCCAGTGGGTCCCGCCTGGGCGGAGGTGGGCTGAGAGCACAGTCAAAGCCAGGAGGTGGGAGGGAGAGGACCTCAGCGGAGTTCTCTCAGCTTTGGCCTGAGATCCAAGCCTGGAACTGCTCCCCCATTTTTCTCCTTCCGCCCGTGGCCCTACCCCCATTCCACCCATTCCCTGCAGTCCTGCTCCTGTTCCTCCCCCGACTCTGCCTTTTTCCCTGAGGCCCGTCCCCCGCAATAGTCCCCCCATGGCAGTTCCCTCCATCATCCCTCCATGGCAGTTCCAAGACTGGAAAAGCTCCATGTTTGGGAGCAAGGGCTCTTCCAGCCCTGGGGCCATACCATGGGGAGATTTTTCCAGGGGCCCCAAATTCCACAAGGCCCACTGAACACATGCCCTGTGGGGTAATCCACTGCTTCACCACCCCCTGGCAGCATGAGATCTGGGGAGCCTTAGCCTCGCCAGCCTCCATTACACACCACCTACGTTTGCATGGGTATCATTCAGGAGATGTACAGGTGTCACCGAGGCCCTTTATTACAGCCCAGGATTCCAAAGCACAAAATACTCTTATCGGCAGGCAATTTCTTAGGTCTAAAGTGGGTTGCAATGTCCCTCCAGCCATTCGATTGCAGATGCAAGGCACATTGCAAGCACAAGTGCTTCAATTAACCGATCAGAAGGCCATACTCAATAGATAGGACCATAATCATTTGTAGGGGCAAAGCCACAACTGACTGAGGCTCAGCCAGTCATACACCAGTGTAGATGCAACACTAGCTACAATCAGGGTCCTCCCACCAGCAAGCCTCCTTTGCCCACTAAGCTCATTGGGAGATGCAGGCTGTTCAACACTTTTGGAAAAAAAAACAGGCTGCTTCTTTGGGCAGCTAGATCAGGATTTTCAAAAGTAACGAGTGACTTTGGTGCCTACCTTTCATGGTGGGAGGGGGAGTTGATTTCGGAAGGAAGGGTTCAGCCTTCCTGAAAACCAGGCACGTTTAAGATGTCTCTCTGTAAGATGTGGGGCTCCCTTAAAACTGAGGCTTCCCAAATGACCAATTATTCTTGAAAAATCCTAGCCGAACAGCCTCACTTCAGGCATCCGTTGCTGAAAATCCTAGCTGTGTATATATTTCTGTACTGATGCTACACCATATAGGTGATGGTATATCCATGTTGTAAATTACAGTGCTGTGCTTCATGTGTCTCCAGCTACCACACTGGCACTGCTAATCCAGCTCCTCTTCAGACTACTAAACAGCTTCTGCTCCGACCATCAGCATTTTGCACCAGTGCACTTGTAACGTCGACAGGCAGAACCAAACATGAGACCTTTGGAAAAAAGTGCATGAGCCTCTACCACTTGAGCTAAAAGCCAGCTGACTATTAGCTAAGGCTATAGCGCACACTCATTATTCTCTCTGTAAGTGCCACTAGATGGGACAGTAACCCGCACCCAGGAGGTATGTGGGTTACACATACACATTTAGAAACTGAAATTTGCACATAAAATTACACAGAAGTCACAAATGTTTCAGAAAATCCTAATACCCAATTCAGAAGAATCACTAACAGCTGGCAGTTGCCCATTCTCATATCTTTTCAGAAGACATCTTGCAGCCACTAAATGTAGCCTGATACCACACCTTGTACACACATTCAAACCCCCCTAAGGAGCTAATCATAGTGCAATTTCAGAAAACCATACCAGTTCTAATCATCAAACCACATGACTAAAAAACATGGTTGTTAGTTGTTCTGGATGATCATGTGGACGAGGGCAATAAAAATGATTAGAGGTTTGGAGCAGTTGCCATATGAGGAGAGATTCATAAGACAGAGACTTTTCTGCTTAAAAAAGAGAAGACTAAGGGAAATGTGAGAGAAGGCAAATAAGGAAAAGTTATTTACCTGTTCCCATAACACAAGAACTAGGAGTCACCAAATGAAATTAATAGGTATCAGGTTTAAAACCAACAAGAGGAAGTACTTCTTCACACAATGCAGTGTCAACCTGTAGAACTCCTTGCCAGAGAATGTGTGAAGAACAGGACTTTAACAGGGTTCAAAAAAGAATTAGATAAATTCATGAAGGATAGATCCATCAATAGCTATTAGTCAGGATGGGTAGGAATGGTGCCCCTAGCCTCTGTTTGTCAGAGGCTGGGAATGGGTGACAGGAGAGGGATCACTTGATGATTACCTGTTCTGTTCATTCCCTCTCAGGCACCTGGCATTGGTCACTGTTGTAAGACAGGATATGGGGCTAAATGGACCTTTGATCTGACCCATAATGGCCGTTCTTATATTCATATTTGGGCTGCGGGTCACAGAAGGAAGATAACAAAGGCTGAGAAAAGGACCCAGGGAGTGGAGTGTAGATGGGGTGCTGAATGATTTAAACAGAGACTACACGTGGGGAGGCATGCAGGGCCACATTCCCTCTCACTCCCCAGATTTGCTGCTTGGCTTGTACGGCGCCTTCACAGTCTCAGAGACACTGCTGAAGTCAAAGGCCCCACTCTGTGCCCTACCCATTATTGGGAGGCACACGTTCTCTCTGGATGTAAATCCTTATTTCTTGGCTTGTTAAGTCTTGCATTCATAAGAGGCACAGATCAGCAAATTAAGTCAGAGATAAGGAAGGTTTTTGTGGGTAAATATATAGGGATTCACTCACCAGCTGGTGCCTTTCCACAGCTGAGCAGGATGCTACAGAGTGTCAAGTTTATTTACCTTCTGGTCCAGCCACTGTGTAGTTCTGTGGCTAGTGCTTTTCTGTTTGATTCCATCCAACTAGGTTCTTAATAAGTCTTTCCCTTTCCACGGCAATAAAAAGCCTTGTGGACCAGGAGTCCTATGACCCTGGGAAGGGTCAACAGTCTCAGTCCACCCTCGAGTCCTGACTCCTTTGTTCTGAAGTCCTCTGCTAGGGCTAGTAGGGGAATCCAGGGCTACCCATTCTTCTGGGTTCCAGCCCAGGGATCCTGCCTAAAGCAATCAGAATCTGTTTCCCTCAGGCCTTTGCTGCTTCCCTTAGTTGCTTCCTTCCTAGAGGCTTTTCCCAGACTCATGTTCAAATCCTCCTCTCTGAAAAGCTGACTTCCTAAGCAGCTTCTTGGCAGTCTGTTGCTGCAAGAGCTCCTTTGGGCAGTAGCCTCTCAGGAAGCCACATCTCTGTCTTCTGATCTTCAGCCCTTTTCTCCCCTCAGCTGTGATAGGTCCAGCAATTAGCCTCAACTGAGACGACAACTAATTTTCCCATTAACACCTTAGTGGCTGGAATAGCACAAGTTACATACAGCCCATAAAAGGCCTTCTCCCTTTGTACCATTCAGGTGGCACAGAGAGGTTGTGCAGGGTGGATACCTATAGCATTAGAGAATCCACAGTGAGCCAACAGCAGACATATCAAGCCACCTTCTCATAGGTCCTGGGAGCTGACAATCTCTTAGGGACCCCTGGCAGCTGTGATCTGTTAGAGAAGCCCCAAGGTTACTATAACTTGGGATCAAGGCTGGGCAGACAATCAGCAAGATGGATCTAGCTCCTTCCACCCAACAAAAGCGAGATTAAATTGTTTCCTTATGTTCCCAGTCTCTGTCGGTATCCACCTGTTGTCTATTGTCTTGTAATTAGTAGAGCCCTGTACACCCACGGATAGCCACTTTGTATCTTTGAGTATCCGCATCCGCAGAGATGGATACGGATATCCACATTTCATTTTTGCGGATATGGATGCAGATGTGGATACAAATCTTGTATCTACGCAGGGCTCTAGTAATTAGATTGTAAGCACTTTGAGGCAAGAGCTTTTTATTCTGTTTGTACAGCACCCACCACAATGGGATCCTGCAACATGACTGGGGTTCTTAGGCACTATGACATGAAACAGAAAATATTCCCCCTCCCCACCACTACCCCAATACACACACAGGCTCTATGGCATCTCTTTGTTCACAAGATAAAACCCAGCATGTTGTTTCATCGACAGAGACATTCAGCTACAATGAAATTGTGTTTAAACTGCTGAGTTAAGCCCAAATAAATAAGGAAATACAGAGCTAAATGTGAACATCCTAATCCAGGCTGATGTTCATTCAGGTTTGAACTCCAACGACTGTGCAGAAAATAAGAAAAGTCTAGGGTCCCGGGAGTATTTTCAGTCTGCTATAACTTCAGCCTTCACTATCTGAAAGATTCAAGTGGAGGTCAGCCACATAGAATAACTTATCACCAAGAGTTTGATAGGCACAGTACATAGGAATCCTACACAGTCCCATTTGATTTACTCAGAGGAGTTCCCACTCTACTTTCAGATCACTATTTTCCAAGGAAGGAACATGGTAGATCACAGTAGTAAAGAAAGAGCTCACTCCAGATAGGACTGTTTTTCCCTTCATGTACAGGCTCTTTTGGGCCATTTATTCATTCAAAAAAGGGAAGCTGGCCCAGAAATGCAACTGCAAAACATTGGGTTTCCTCTGATTAATCATTAAAGAGTGCAGAACTGTTGTCTTGAATTAGGAAAGCCCCTTGTTCAGTGCTCGCCCTCTTTAAGAGAGTGGGGAAACCAGTCTCCAAGCAAACAGATCCTCTTGCATGTGTGTTTCCTCAGATGTATACTTGAAAGGCAGCAGCTGGGTTCACTGCACCATTGTGCAAAGATTAGGAATGGAGCAATGAAAATTGCAGGTAGGTCAGCCAGTCACTCACCGACCACTGAAGAAGCTCTCGTTTGAGTACTATGTCCAATCTAACTTTAAAAGTCTTAAGCAAGTGGGGCTTTACCCCTCCCTTTTGGAGCCTCTTCCAGTCTAATAATAGAACGTACTGCTAGGAAAGGTTTGATATT
This sequence comes from Pelodiscus sinensis, assembly GCF_049634645.1. Classification (NCBI taxonomy): domain Eukaryota; kingdom Metazoa; phylum Chordata; order Testudines; family Trionychidae; genus Pelodiscus; species Pelodiscus sinensis. Next base: position 16,796,988 of record NC_134712.1, read on the forward strand.
CAGCCTACATTTTCCTTTCCTCAATGTCATCCTGCTGCTTTATTCACCTGCTTGGATAACTCTTAATAATTCTCCTCTCCTTACTATCCAAGCCCTTCCTATGCTTATATCGCCACTCATCATATAGCCAAGCTACATATTTCAAAGCTTGGTTATTAAGCTAGAACATTTCATCTTCCCCCTGCCTCACCCCTCACACACTTTCCTGAATTCCCTCCAATTTATCATGATCTTTCTAATGTTAAGTGCCCAGAACTGAACACAATACTCTAGTTTAGGTGTAAGCCAGAATACATGCCAGCCTCCTGGCCCATTAAGCATTATTTGTATTCTTGTAGTACCTAGCGGTCCCAGCCCCCATTGTACTATTGGGTCCCTACTCAAGCCTGCACATAGCTAAAGGAACTTCCCCAAGCCTAAGAGGAGGATCCACTGAGGCTGGGATTCAAATACTTATGGGGGACAACAGTAAAAATAACAAGGACAGGTGTGACGGTCAAAGGGTCTAAACCAGGGAACCTGAAGGGGACACTGAGCAGAGAAGCCCAGGCAATCAAGATTTACAAGCTAAGTAATAAAATGATGCATTTGTATATGAAAAAAACCTTTAAAAATAACAAATAGTGTTGCAGCACCTTAGAAACTAACAAAAAATGTAGATGGTCTCATGAGCTTTCATGGGCATAACCCACTGTATATGCAAGCCATGGGGCCACCATTAGAGAGATAAGGAGGGACATTTCTCCTGCCCTCTCTTCATTTGTTTGTTTGTTTGTTTATCCTACTGATGATTTCCTCAACAGGGCTACATTGGCTCACATGGCTTTTGCCCACCCGCTGCTTTTCTTATAGACTTGCCCCCAATGGATGCAGGCAATTAGCTTTGTCCTGGCTTTCTGAGTGGGCCATATGAGAGGCCCTCAATCTCAATGGCCACAAGATTTTTGTAACCAAGACAGTCTCCCAGGGTAGGGTAGTTTTGCTACCTGTGCTTGCGCGCCTAGAATTTGCAGGCTGTGTCAACTGAACCGTAGCAGCTCTTTGATTGGATACAAAGGGAGCACATGGCTCTCACAGTCAATGTTGTGGGCAATCAGCATGCACCTCCCTTCACAAGCCCTTGCTTTAAATGTGTGTCACTTTAGTAATATCAGTAGGGAAAAAACCCTACATTGTCAGAAACCCGTAGAATCTGGCTACCCTGCGCATGGGGAACGGTAATCAAAATGTCTGGTGGGCCACATATGGGCCCGATGGGCCTCATGCAGTCCTCAGGCCACAGTTGCCCACCACTCATTTAGGGCTAGATTCCACTATCTTGACTCACACTGGGTCAGATCCTCACTTGGTGTAATTTGGTGTAACCTCACTGGCTGCTGTGGTGCTACATTGATTCATGCCAGCTAAAGATCTGTGCCATTGAAGCATGACCACACCCTCCTCATTACAGATGGCAGAATGTGTCCCTTCGCTACCTCATGCCTATATTTCATCCTTGACTTTACTTCTTTAGTTGTTAATTGATCTAAATTGTAGATTCTTTCTCTCCTTAAGATAGCCTCTTTCCTGCTGCCCTAATCTTTAATCTGCAAGCTACTGTATCTTGTGGGGCTCGCTATTCCATGTCTACCACTATTTTTTTCTCTTTACCCTCAGATCTTTGAGCTGTCCCCCTACCCATGATGTCACACTGGCTCCTTGCATTTTTCATTTGTTGACACTGACAGTGTAACATGGTGCCTGACTTCCTGTTACGTGGGGGAAGGTATTTCTTCTGATGCCAATCGGTCACGCTAGATAGGAGATGCAACATTCCTTTGTGCAAATATTTGACTAACCTTTCTTTTTGCCTCACAGAATCCATATATCAACTCAGTGAAACGCTGAGGGGAAAAAAATTCCCTTGTGATTTCAGGCTAATGAATTGCGAGGAGCTTTTCAGAAAAACCATGCGCCAGATCTAAATCAGAAAAGCTTCGTTGAAGTCAAAAGCTGTGCTGATTTACACCAGGCGAGGATCAGACTGTAGCAGATGATATTCCCTGCACACTACCCTGTTATGGGACTATACTTTGCTACCCGATGGGGTTTCAATAAAGTTGTGATTTGGTATCTTGTTCAGAAACAGACTGACAAAGTGTAAGAAATGATACACATTATAGTTCTGTGTGATGAAACCAACAATAGTGCCTCCAATGGATTTAGCTCTGTGAGGGAACCTTGTATTTTAATCAGCCGGACTTCACTCCACACTTCAAATGAAAGTCTTAGCCTCAGCTTGATTGGCAGCCCCTCTGAAAAGGGGGCTTGTCAGGGAATATGATGGCAAAGAAAAGGTCCCTTCATGTCAACAGGCACCAGCCAAAGGGGGAGGGTGGGAAACATGCCAGTAGGAAATGTGCTTGGCCTGAGGATATAAGTGAAACTGCTGCTCCATCAACAGACCAATAGCTGTGCTCGTTCACCAAGTGGTTTCTTCTTGTGTGACACACAAATGGAATAGAGATATGCCTGCACACTACAGGCTAGGAATGGGCCTAACCCAAAGCTCTGAATACATTCAGCATAATACTGTTTGAAGAACTTCTTGTGTTTGCCAAGAATGTCCTACCTAACAGAGAAACCAGCCAGAGGAACAAGAAAGCAATTTTCCATCCATACTCAGAGGATGGAGCTGTAGAACACATGGCAAGAAGAATTTCACCCTTCTAGAAAATGTACTTTAATCTCACCCCTTTCTCCACATTTCTCAGGGTAACAGAAAACTTCCATTGTATCTCTGTATTTATGATCAAGTCTCCCTGCTTAAAAACGTTGCCAAGGGGAAAAATATAAATTTAAATATTGGGCCTCATGATCAAAAAGGGACAAGATCTGTTTTGTTCTCTGCTCTGAGACAGACTTCTCACGTGATCTCGGGCAAACCAGGTCAATGTTACTTTCCCCATTTTAAAACTGTGGTGGTAATACTCCTGAGGGACAGGCGCTTAATTCGTGATGGCACCGAATCACTCTGTGTAATGAGTCCCACACAAAGAGTGTGTCCCACATGAGCAATGATAAGTATGGTATCAGTGGGACTTACATTTTGATTAGAGTGTGTACAGGCTCTCTGAACAAGGATAAAATTTCCCTCTAATGTTTGTAAAGCACTCTGAGAGCCTTAGCTCCAAGTCCTCATATACATGCAAACTATATTATTATTGTTTGTACTCCCACAGTGCCTATGGGGCCCAATCATGGATTGGGTCCCTATTGTGCTAGGTGCTGTACCAACACAGAACAAAATTTAAAAAGACAGTCCCTATTACCATCTATATTTGAAATGGGCTCAAATCTGTACTTAAGCTACAAACATACTTGAATTTTGGATTTTTGAACATTGTCTTGAGTCTATCCTTAGTTATCATGCTACATATCAATGGTTTGAAAAACTGATCCAGGGAGAGCATTTTATACATGGGGGAGTGTGGTCAAATGACAGAAGGTGCGAAGCATAAAGGAACAAAAAGGGCATTGAGATGGGCATCATCAGTGGAGCAGAAAATTAAAGGAGGACCATGATTCATAGACCTCCCCGCCAAAGCCAGAAGGGACTAGTGTGATCATCTAGTCTGACCTGCTATATAACAAAGGCCATACAACCTCCTCAAAATACTTCCTAACAATGACAGGAAACAAAGTCTCACATGTAAGCAATAAGAGTCCTTTTCTGGAATGGTGAGTATGATGCCCAAATTAGTGTGTCTCCAAAATCAGCCAGCCATGCTGTTCAGTGGGCCATCGCGTGCAAGGAAGGCTCTGACAGAGCTGAACTAGATCCAAAATGAAACGCACCACCCAAAACTGTTAAGAAGGACTCCTGAAATAATAGGGTAGCACATTCGGCTCAAAAGCAAGCACCAACGTTTATCTATCCTTCGTTTCAGGGGTCATTCGTTTGTGGCAACAAACATGGCTGCTGACAAGGTGGGCAAAGGGAGCAGTTGCCCTGGTGCTTGGCAATTTAAAAGGGCCCAGGGTTCCAGGCCAAAACCCCATGTGATCTTTAAATCACCGCCGGAGTTCTAGGCAGTGCTGAGGACTGACTAGAGGTCGTGCGGCGAGGTTCAGGCAGCCCTGAGGGCTGGCTGCCTTTAGCCCTACCCCACCCACTCAAAGACCCATCCCTTCCAGGGAGCACAGAGTCGAGCTCCCGCACATGCTCCCCACATTACCCAGGGCCCAACAAAGTCCATCGTCAGACCTGGTAATAAATAATCTCAGACAGGTAATCCCAGGTTGAGGATAAATTTCAGTACCAATGACAAGCCCTCAAAGGTACTCACATTACTCACCTCTATGATATCTGAGCACACTGCAGAGAATGATTTCATCCTCACAACAGCTTTGTGAGGCAGGAGATGCATCTTTATCCCCATTTTACAGAATAAGAACTGAGGCCAGGAATGACTTATCCAAGGTTATGCAAGAAGCCCATAGCAGAGTGTGGCACAGAACCCAGAGTACTAGTCCTGTGTTGTAACCATAAGAAAGCTGTGACCAGAGACCCATATATCTGGTTATGGCCCCCTTTAAAAGGGGAGGAACATCATCTCCTTAGCAACAGGACACAGAGATGCTATTTTCCAGTGCTCACTTATGTATTTCAAAGGAGATTCCACATTTGCCCTCCTCTTTCTAAGGTTCTGTCGTAAGCCATGATTTAAGAGAACTCACTGGATCGACTTTGGTCCTGAAACCTTGACACAGCCATAAAACCCAACACTCTTTTTTGGCAAAAGTAACAGACCTTATGCCTCTGGAGGCAACATGGTCAAGCAATCAGAATATGGAGGAAGGAAAACATACAGCTGGGATCAATTCCTTCCTTTTCCATTGGCCTGTGTTTATATTACCATGGTACGTAATGGCTCCAAGTGACATCAAGATCCCATTGCACTAGGTGCTGTAAAAAAACAGACAGTCCCCACATTGGCATGCTTATAATCTAATTAGGCAAGACAGCCAAAGGAAGTACTGTTTTAGACACGGGGAACTGAAGCACACAGAGATTAATTGAGTCATCCAAGGTGACACAGGAAGTCTGTAGTAGATCTGAAAACTGATCACAGTTCTCTGAATTATAATCCAGTGCCAAAGCTGCAAAACCATCCTTCCTCCACAAGTTCTGTTGTAGTACCCCAGGCATGACACTTTACGTCCCCAAGATGTAGTCTTTCTGTAAAAGGGGAAAGTGGTATTTACCTTCTTAGCTATCTATAGATTCAAGTGTGATATGGGATTGATTCTGTGCCATTAAGATCAGTGTGATAACTGACTGATTTCCATAGAAGCAGGACCAAGCCCTAGAAGAGTAAAATTTCATTCATACACAGTTAATAGGAAGCTCACCTCCCTGGAACTACTTCCTGATTTCTGTAGTCTCCTTGAGTGGAAGCCCCAAGAATTCTACTAAAACACAATCAATGTAAACTAACTATTCCCAGATTATTCACTTTTGCTTTGGGGCAGCCTTACATAAACCATCACTTTTGCAGCTTGATGTGTTCCATCAACTCTTACAGGTTCTCTCTTACTGACAGACAGCAGCACTCCATGATACGGCTGCTATGAAGAATAACTGATTTGCTATAATTTCATATATGCCTCTGCCTTAGGTTACGATGTCTTCTCTCAGCTCTGACTCCTTGTAAAGTTAGGAATGATTTGTGATATATGGGTCCAAACTTTGGTTCAGATTTGGAACCACCAGTCCAAAGGGGGAGTTTGGTTGTGGGGCTTTACTTTAAGCCAAACTAATTTCCATTGTTTTCAGAATCAAACAACAAAACACTTAAACGCTGATGATAATGCATGGTCCTGCATAACAGGAGTTCATAGAATCATAGAACACTATAATTGGAAGGGACCTCGAGAGGTCATCAGGCCCAGTCCCCTGCCCTCACAGCAGGATCCAGTACCATCTAGACCATCCCTGATGGATGTCTATCTAACTTGCTCTTAAATATCTCCAGAAAAGGAGATTCCACAACCTCCCTAAGCAATATATTTCAGTGTTTAGCCACCCTGACAGCTAGGAATTTTTTCTAAACTTCCCTTGCTGTAGTTTAAGCCCATTACTTCTTGTCCTTGACTCATATTTACCTTATGGTCCACTATGACCCCTAGATCTCTTTCTGCAGTGCTCCTTCCTACACAGTCGCTTCCCATTCTGTATGTGTGAAACTGATTGTTCCTTCCTAAGTGAAGTACTTTGCATTTGTCCTTATTAAACTTCATTCTATTTACTTCAGACCATCCTCCAGTTTGTCCAGATCATTTTGAATTATGACCCTATGCTCCAAAGCAGTTGCAACCCCTCCCAGCTTCATATCATCTGCAAACTTAATAAGCGTATTCTTTATGCTAATATCTAAATGGTTGATGAAGATATTGAACCAGTCCCAAAACAGACCCCTGTGGAACCCCACTTGTTATGCCCTTCCAGCAGGATTGTGAAACCATTAACAACTACTCTCTGAGGGTATGTCTATACTACCAACCTAGTTCGAACTAGGGCAGTAATGTAGGCAACCGGAGTTGCAAATGAAGCCCGGGATTTGAATTTCCCGGGCTTCATTTGCATATTGCCAGGTGCCGCCATTTTTAAATGTCCGCTAGTGCGGACTCCGTGCCCCGCGGCTACACGTGGCACGGACTAGGTAGTTCGGATTTGGCTTCCTATTCGAGGAGTAACAGTAGTTCGGAATAGGGCGCCTAATCCGAACTACCTAGTCCGTGCCACGTGTAGCCGCGGGGCACGCAGTCCGCACTAGTGGACATTTAAAAGTGGCGGCGCCTGGCAATATGCAAATGAAGCCTGGGAAATTCAAATCCCGGGCTTCATTTGCAACTCCGGTTGCCTACATTACCACCCTAGTTCGAACTAGGGCGGTAGTGTAGACATACCCTGAGAATGGTTATCCAGCCAGTTACGCACCCTTATTTTAGCCCCATATAAGTTGCATTTGCCTAGTTTATTGATAAGAAGATTGTGCGAGACCGTATCAAATGCCTTACAAAAGTCTAGGTATATACATTCACCCCTTCTCTCTTATCCACAAGACTTGTTATTCTATCAAAGAAAACTATCAGATTGGTTTGACATGATTTGTTACAAATCCATGCTGGCTGTTACCTATCACCTTATCTTCCAGATGTTTGCAGATGAATTCCTTAATTACTTGTTCCATTATCTTTCCTTGCACAGAAGTTAAACTGACTGTACGTTTTGATTTTAAGTACACGATTATAACTAAATAGCACCATTAGTTTTACCAAAACCACACATTTCCGGGGCGGTTAACCTAAAGTAAAGGCGATACTACTGAACTGAGTCAAATCTGTGCATGAGCCGAGTTGTACTTTTGACTCAGTGCTTTTGACAGTGTTAGCAGCTCTAATGGTCAGGAGGAGAGCTGACCAGCACTCAGTGTCTCAGGGGTTAGGCCCAAGTAGCTAGCAATCGTGATGGCCAGGGGGGCCCAGGAGAACCAATCAAGATAGACGGTTGAAATTTGAATTGGATATAGGTTCCTTGCCTGCTTTCTTTGTGTGGGAGAGATAAATCAGGAGTTGACACACACAGAGTGATTTAAACCCAGGCAGGACTACCATGCCCCCACAGAATTCAGGGCATGGGAATGGTCTGAACAAAGAGAAAATTGGAAGTAAGGAAAAGTGAATCCAGTTGTGTTCAGGGTTATTTTTCTTTATTTTGTGGTTTGGTTTGAACTGCTCTGTGTGGTTCTGTGCCTCCCCTCCCCATTTACTATCATCTAAGCATTGTGCCGAGTCTTTTCTGTGTTTTAATTTGTTTTTCTTAGTTGCTCTGTAACATTTAGCAACCAAGCATCCTTTATCAAGGGTATCTTTTGTTTTGTAATAAAAATCACTTTTTTTTAAGGTGATGATTTGATTTTGCTGTCCTAGGCAGTCTGTCTGTATGTATGTATCTGTATTTCTCTGACTGAGGGGTCAGCTACCAGAGACTGCAGATTTTTTTTCTCTTTTCTTTTTTCAAGCTCTTTTAGGGCAAAAGAGCTTGAGGTACCTTAGGAGTGATTTTAAGTGTTCAACCCTGGTTTTTAGGAATCAAAAAGCATTTAATGGTGGCAGCAATTCCCCAAAATCTGTGTATTATGATTTTGTAATCAGTGCCTGTAAAGGCACAGTTTTGAAGTTCGCTTGCTGGACTTCACCTTCTGCACTCGGAGTACCAGAGTGGGGAACAGCCATAACAGCAGCCTAATGACTTTTAAGTGAATTCTTAACCTCACCTTTCCGTCATTCCACGTACAGGCCTCCCTAAAAGTCAATAGGAGTTGCGTGTGTAGATCGGTGGCATTATTGCTTTAACCACTTTTATCTAATAAACTTCTTCCTCCCAAACTTGCAGAGCCAGACGTTCTAAGGTTAAAGCACACGAGTGGGAACCAGAAGAGCTAAGATTTTATGCTGACTTTTCCACAAGCTTCCGAGGTGTTTAGGCTCATCATTTGGGACCAAATCCTGACTTGCACATCGCATTGACATCAATGGGAAATGGGGATGAGCAGACGCTTACTCCCTGCACCTCAATTTCCTCTGCAAAGATCTTTTCAACTTCAGAGGTGCAAAATTAGTATGGCCAACGTACTGCAAACCTGAAATGGAGGTTGCAAACCATTGCTTTGAAGAGGTTGTGACTCCTGTTAGATGAGATTTGGTCATAGGACACTGGGAGCTCACAAGTTCTGTCCTCACAGCGACAAGGATTCTTTGGCCTTGTTCAAGTGACACATTAACTCCTCCCTGCCTCAGTGTCCCTTCTCCCCCTCAGAAACCCAGGCAGCAGTGATACTTGTCTACAAGACAGAACTGTTTCATAGCTTGTGTACAAAGCCATTTGAGGACTGAAGAGCTCTGTGCTAACAGGATCAGAACACATACTACAGGCACACCATGCTATAGGACACATGCTACAGGAGCCTTTCTTCCCCATTAAGAGGACTTTGCAGTTAGCTGCAGATGCTATTTCAGTAGAAACAAATACTGTTGTTCAGCTATCAGTAGAGCCCATCAGGCCATTGTATAGATGAATGGATTTAGCAGGAAAAACTACCAACTCTGGGAGAGAGATTCAGCCACCACTGCCAGAAGCAGTAAGGTAGCTCTGCATGATGGTAAGGATTGAAATTAGCCATCCAGGCAGCGGTGAAGTCAATCAGACTTTCTGTATCTATTCAGCAATGGTGAGACTGAAAGCTGTGCTAATAGACAGAATAATCATTAGCTTGAGATACGGTTAAGACCTAAGCATCACTACATTTCTAGGAAGACATCCTCATTAAGCAGCAGGCAGATAATATTCAAATCAGTTCCCCAGGAGATGTAGTGTCAATACCTGGACTCTGTGCATGGCCTGTAAAATGCCCATAAGATAGAAGTACAATGCTCAGCCACAAAGGGGTTAAAAGTCAGTAGAGTTCGGCACTTGTCTCAGCCTATATGTGCACAGAACCAAGGCCACTCACCCAACCTAATGCCAGAAGTCAGATGGACACGTGTCTGCTACGCTCAGCTGGGCACCTTGGAAATGCTCAAGAGGATGGAGAACATTCATTAAAAAAATAAGCCAAAAGGTGGGATTAAGTTATTCTAGCTGGTAAAGTCACATGCCACCACAAGTTACATGGGAGTGTATGTCACGGTACAGATACACAGGAGAAAGTTCATCTGTCTCCCACAAGAGAGAGTATGTGGCGGCATACACATTTCCCTTTAAGGCTGTTAGTCACAAAGAGGTAGTATTTCTGCTTTTCAGTGCCCTCCCCTGCACCAGTATGACGGCCCTTCCCTTGATGCTCAGTTGAGTTCAGGAACTAAGATTTGCAGCCCAACAAAGAGAATTTACCTCTTAAGCTCCAAAGCAGTAAAATAAAAATCCAAAGATTGAGAGATTTCAGTTGCTCGGCGAGAGTAAGGAAAACATGCCTGAAGGCACGGCTATGCACAAAAAAGTGGCAACGAGTGTCAGAGCACCAGAACTGCAGCTCATGGGTTTTATGCTGTGGGACTGAAAATAGCTATGTGGACATTTGAGCTTGGAAGTCTGAGGAATGGGGTGGGGAAAGCGTCTCCAGGGTTGGCGCCTGAGCTCGAGCGTGCACATAGCTATTTTTATCCCACAAGCCCATTGCTGCATAGACAAACTCTGAGCACCTGAGTAACATTCTTCTACCTGAGTATCTCTCCTGGGCTCAGCTCTCCCACTTAGACATACATTCAAAATCCAGAAGCTTCAGGGGGTAGTTGAGTAAGTCTATAAAGTGCTACCAGACCATTTGTTGTTTTTTACATTTATGCTGAACAGACTAACAAAACATGTAGATGGTATCATGAGCTTTTGTGGGCACAGCCCACTTCTTCAGATGACTGGAGTTTTGAATTTAGGATGTGCAAACACCAGTCATCTGAATAAGTCTCCTGTGCCCATGAAAGCTCATGATACCATCTACATGTTTTGTTAGTCTATAAAGTGCTACCAGACCATTTGTTGTTTTTTAAGTTTATACAAAATCCAGTGAAGCATAGAGATGGACCCAAAGTACAAAGCTTAGAAGTGTTTGGATCAATGGTTTTCATTCAATACGTTACACCAGCAGACTTCTCCAACATTCTGGGACACTTAGATGTATGGCTTTGTGTTAAGCCTGTCCTCCTCTCTCCCCAGTAGAAATACCATTAAAAAGTCCCATTATACTAGTAACTTTGTTACTCAGAGCTTTTTAAACCACCTATTTGGTTTCTTGTCAGCCTACAGACTTGGTTTGGCAGCATAGTAATAATTTTCTTTCCTTGCCTCTTCATTAGTTCTCGTTATTCATGCAACTTTCTCAGTTTTATTTCTTGTAATCAACTTACTAGCCAGCTGCTGAAATACTTACAAAAGACTAAAAGTCCCCCAGAAAAATTTTGGTATGTATAATAATAACCCATAATGGCCCTTAGGAAGCTGTTTGAAAGTCTCCAAACAGATCTTGTTCACACTTGCTTTAAAACTACAAGATATGAGGAACTCTAATTAGACTCTCCAATATGTGACTGAGGTAAAGTGGTCTGAAAATGTTTTCCCATGCCAGCGGATGTTTGATTGCAGACACTGTTTTGCTGCATCCTTTTCTGTTAACATGGGCTGGTGGTATTAATGGGTTAGTGTTTGTTTTATACATTAAGCTCTCCCTTTTCAAAAAGATATGCCAAGGTTAAATACTCAAAATATATAGTTGCACATTAAAACTGGCAACAGTGCAAGTAATTTACAAGTGTGGGTGTGCTGCTATATTTCCAATACATGTCAATTAATTGAATAAACCCTTTTGGAAGCTCAAAAGTGATAGCAAAAGTAAGTGGTTGTGTCTGTGGACATAAAAATTAATTTAAATGTGCAGTGAAATTTCAAATTGCACGGACAAACTGGCTTCCTCAGCATTGTTAAAGAATTGCATGCCAGGTTTCAAGAGGAAGAACAGGTCAGTAGTTAAGGCACTAAGCTTTGAACAACCTGAGTTCTTAGTTAATTGTCTGTTGCAGCCGTCTTTGAGTGGCTTCTGGCAAATCACAGTCTCTCTCTGCCTCACTTACCCATCTGTAACATGAAGATAAAAGCACTGTCCTGCATCCTGGGGTTTGGAGAATAAATACATCACAGCTGGTTTATCACAAGGTTACTATGGTCATTCCTTCATGACCATAGTATCTTAGCTCTTCACAATCTTTGATGTATTTACCTTCCCAAACATCCCTGAGCATTAAGACAATGTTATTAGCCAAGCACCATAGGTAAAGGAGGACTAGTTGAATTACTGAGCTACAGATTTAAATTTTATTAACTGATCTATTTAGAAAATGTCTCACTTAGAAAGTTTTCCTTTGTTTTAAGTATTTAAGAGAGGTAAAACAGTACCTCACAAACTCCAAAACTAGAGATGGAAAATCCCATTTAAAATGTTAATAGGTTAAACTATATGTTTGACCACTTAACCATCCCACCTCATTGTACAGTGGGCAGGATCTACTCCAGCCTGGCCAGGCAGGACCCGTCGAATCACACCATGGGTGGGGAGATGCTCTGGCTGAGCCGGGTACAGGTTAAATTGGTTACCCCGGTAAGCATGCCAATAAGGTGAATGCTTACCAGGTAACTGGGTAACCAGTTAATCCTTTACTTCCCTACCACAATCAGCCATGGATAAGGATGACGGTGAATTAACTGAAAATGAAAAAACCCTGAAAACAATGTAAATCATATTTGTTTATAATAGAAAGTCTTATCCATATAAAAACAATAACAGACCCTTATTCAGAAAAGCAATAATTTCTTGGGGGAAAAGAGATTGCATTATATTAGACTTTTATCCAACATTTCTAGTTAATAGGAAAAGGCTGCTAAATGTGACCATACACCAGAATAACTGTTTAAGCTTGCATGATCTGATCACATGCATTGAAAGATGCGAGAAAGATGCTTTATCTTGTTCACAGACCAAAGCTGGTTTCTGAACTCTTTCAGAGGAATTAGTACTTGACATGCATTGGTATGACAACAAACAAGACAGCATCTGTAAGGAACTAAAGAGGATTAAGAGAGGTAAAAGTTCATATTTTAAATTAGATAGAAACTTGGTCTCAGATTAGTTTAAAAACAAGCTTTTAACTGCTACCAGTGTTGCTCTTGTTTACAAAAGCTTTTTGTAATCAATTAACAGGAAAAATGAACCTTTAGGAGATGATTACTAATGTAAATGAAAGCATAAATGAGAGGAGACAGTGAGCAAAGGGGAGTGGATCCTTGTACAGCTGGGAAAGAAAGGAATTTGGACAAATGTCTGCAAATCTGGAAAGGGGTGGGTATGAATAGCCAGGGTGATTATTTCTCTTTCTGTAGCTGTGCTGCTGATTCCAGCCCTGCTTACAATGAGGGTGCACAGAGACTTGCAAGAGTTAAGAAAGAATCGGATATAGTTTTTCACACTTTGGTTAATTTTGCTTTTGGCTCCGGATTGAGTTTCAGCTGACAGTAACATTAGCATTTTAGGAATGGTCTTATAATAGCAGGACAAAAAAATGAATGAGATTTTTTTTCGTCTCTGCTTTCTCTGACTTCTCTAAACTAGTTCAGGGAAAACATGCTGGCGAAATTCCACAACCTTCACACCCAAGTCTTACCTGTGATTTATCCTTCAAATCCAAAGCCCAACTTAACCCTACATCAAGATCCAAAGAATCTGTCTCTCTACTCTGAGTTGCTCTTGCTGCATGGCTTTGGCGCTCTCTCTCTCAGAATCATTCCTGCTTAATCTTGGTGTCTTTTCCTGTCGCTGTTCAAGGATCTGTGCTGTTACCCGATTATCTCTAAAGACCCTTGTCCTGAAGCATTGTCCCGTCCTTCATAATCCAGAGGAAATCTTCAGACAACTAATAGTGTATGTGCAGTGAGCCCTTGTCTCTAAACACACTCCCTTGGTCTATTATATGATGAAGGCCGATTGGGGTACAAGCCTGTCAGAATGCAAACAAACCCCTGTCTGGCTGCTTGTTTCATTCTCACAGGAGAAATCCATGTGCACTTTCACCAGTGCTTGTGCTTCATGATTTAACAAGTTACTTCTAACTCCTTAACTCATGGACAGGCTGACTCTGCATTGCTGATGATGTCTGATTCTCCAGGTCATGGGCTTTGAGTGGATCACCTTAAGCTAGAAGGATTGTCCTTGCAGCAAAGAGAGAGCATAGGGACTCCTATGCCAATCCTGCCTCTGCTACTGGCAGAGTAGTGCGGCCACAGAAAAGGAAATATGACTGGAAGGCCACTAAACTACACCAAGCCCAGTAGAGATTTTTGACCCCAGGGCCTTAATAACAGAGGTGCAAATGAAAGCACAGACTGGGGACTGATCCTGTATACAATGACCCAGCAATTGGCACAATGCAACGATGGGCTTTATACCACCTGTCCCCCTCCAACCTCACTTACTCTACTGCCCTTTACAATCCAGTACTGAATACAAAAGGTTTTACAGCACACAGCTTAGCTGCAGCACTTCACAGTTCAACCTGCCAAAGGCTGCACAGCCCTGAATTAATGAGCACATATAAGTCTATAGAACAGGCGCCACTTAAGAAGAATGGACATTGAGAGAGAGCATGTCAGAAGAGGGAAGTAATATCTTTTACCGAGCCAACTTCTGTTGGTGAGAGAGACAATCTTTCAAGCTACACAGAGCTCTTCTTCAGGCCTAGGAAAGCTACTCAGAGTGTCACAGCTAAATACAAGGTAGAATAGATTGTTTAGCGCAGGATTTCTCAACCCGTGGTATGAGTACCCTTGGAGTACTTAAGAGAAGTCGGGGGGGAAGGGGGTACATCAACAACTGAAATTTGGAGAAAGCTGAATTTTTGTTTTAAGTTTTACAGCACTTGATTATTTTTGTACTTTTTACACCCAAAAATTTCATCACTCACCCGGCTATGATTAAGTTGTTTAAACAAATGTGCTGCAATGGTAGAAAAAAATTGTGTGTCTGAAAACTGTAGGTACTGGAGGTACTTATTTTTTTAAAGGGTTACTATATAAAAAAAGATTTGAGAAACACTGGTTTAGCATATGTAGTTAGCACATACTGTAAAGGACCATTCAAGGCAGAGTCATAGGGCACAAAGCGGGGAGCTGCAGGTTACAGATTGTTGTAATCACCCATAAATCCAGTGTATTTAGAGAGCGTGTCACCCACAATAAGAGAACATTGTCACTCTGGGCAAAGGGAATGTGTGTGCATGGAGCGCAAGTGCTCGTGTTGACAGAGGAAGTTCATCTCAAAGGCGAAGGATCATCATTCCAGCTCAGCCTCATCAGCGAGTCATGCTCCGCACGTCTGCCGAACACAGGGTACTTGCCAAACACAATGCCTGTCTGTGTGAGGTAGTTCAATGCAGCACAGCACAGCAGGCTGGCATTCCATGCAGGGAATAGTCTGCATTGTCCGTGCATGCCCATGCAAGGGACTGCAGTGCTTCCTGCAAGCATGTTGCAGCCTGAGCATTACAGCTTGACGCTTGGTCATATTTCTTTCCATCCTGTTGTGGACTGTTAGGGTGCAGACCCCACGGCCCAATCCAAGATGGGAGCGGGGTGCCCCCTTGGTGGCAAATATCCACAGGTTTTTAGTCCAGAATAATGGCCTCCTCGGCCACTGGGCCCTATGTGCCCTGTGCGTAGCCGCTCAGATAGGGGGAGGAGGTAGGGGGGCCCGGGCCCGCCCTCACTCATGGGCCCCAGCCCAGGGCCCTAAGAACAGGTCCAACCAGACCTGTTCAGCCGGCGGGGGAATCTTTCCTGAAACCTTCCGGCTCATCAGGCTATGATCCAGCCCCTGCTGTGGGCTCCTTCCTACCCCCAATCCTCTGCCCCTCGCTCCTGCATCCATCTCTCCTCTCTATGCCTGGTGCTCTTTCCCCTTTTGAACCTCCCACCCCACCCCACCCCACCCCCCCACGGTGGCAGCGGCCCGCCCTCTTACGTCGGGACGTCAGCGCACCCCTGACGTAAGCCCACCTACGTCCCTCCCCACGTCAGCATGCCAGCCCGCGTGCCTGACCCCGCTCCGGAGACTTGTTGACCCACGGCAGCTGTGCAGGAAGCGAGCGCAACCGCCGGCTCAGTGCAGGGCAGGTTCACCTCTGAAGGGCAGAGGTGTCCCGCACCGTCACATGGACCTTCACACTGCCTCTCCCTTGCTGTGCACCATTTCCAGAGACAGAGCATACAGCCACCGGGCCTTCCTGCTGAATACCCTGCATATCTGATGCCACAAAGCTGAACAGAATAAAGATAGCAGAGGGTGGTTCTTTTATATCAGGGAAAACAGACATTTGCAAATAGAAGAGCACTTGGCTTCAGGAAGATAGGAAGAGCTAGAGTTGACAAGAGCTTGTCTATCATCCCTGGGGATTTGCTCTAATGCTTCCCCCATTCACTGTTGACTAAGCCTTGTGCAAGTGGCTATAAAATTCCTGAAAGGTATAGTACATTGGGGTGTTGCCCAACTGCCAGGAGTTTCTCCCATTCAGAGAGCGATCTGGGAGGAGGTTGCTTCCTTCTGACCTTCCGTATTTTATCTATAAAGATCACATTTCAGAACATTCTTAGTCCTGCTCAGCCTTCAGTCTGCAACTGCCATGGTGCAAAGCAGACTTAGAGCTGGCCTCTGAGATTCCCTTTGCATAGGTGAATTTCCCAATGGCACAGGGTAGTTCTAGATTGTCCAACTGATGCCAGGGTCAGAAGTGCATGCCTAAACATTGCATAAAGCCACCTTTGCTGCTGCCTTTTGGCTCCTATGCTGAGTAATGTTTGGCCAGAGTAAAGCAGCTAGCACGGGGACTCTTACAGCATTGTACACAACACAGAGATTGCCTTCACTATTGGAAAACTCTGCAGCAGTGAGACACAGAAGAGGAAAACTCCATGCAGCACCTGCATATCATTTAAATTCCCATGAACTACAGAGCTCCCCCCGCCCGACCCTACCCACCGCAGCTGCCCAGCAATGCAGCTTCAAATGGTGAGTGCTCCTAGTGACTCCCTCTTTGGCAGATACTCCATGGTCCTCTGTCAATGGTGGGAGGAGGGGTCCTAGGTGCTGGAATGAGGGGTGTTGCTGCACCCCCTGGCTTGAACTGATAGCCAGTAGAAATCAGTTTTATAATTTGGTTCAATGACTCTCAGCACCTCCGCTATAAAAATGGTTCCAGCACCCCTGGGAGGGGATGGTTCTCCAGTAAATGTTTGAAGGGAACTTAGCTATGGGCAGGCAGATATCAGTGACAGAGAGGGATGACGTGTGCCTTCTCACAGAGCTACTCCCATGGCTCTGGGCTGGGCTGGGCTGGGCAGAAGTGGTACTGCTAACGCATATAAAGCTAACTTCCTCCCCCAGACAAGAAAGGTGATATCCAGAAAATGCTTTGATACCATGGATACCAGCGATCAGACCTTCCACCTTCTCCACAGCAGGTCCAGGCATCTCCCTGTACAAACCAGTTCACATTCCATTTCATGTGGAGGTTGGCCTATCACAGGCAGCTGATGGCCAAATCTCTGTATGATTATTCCATGCGGAGATGCCATTCCGAGAGCCAGACGGCATGACCTGGAACAATGCAAATAACTGCCAAAGGACTTTGGCAGAGCAATTTACAGTACTTTGCTCTGCTGGCTTCACATCCCTATAAAGTGATGTTAAAATCATTTTAATATTTTATGATCTCTGGGCCGCATGAAGCATTGATGAAACACATCGACACCTATATCAATGGAATTAAAAATAGATAGGCCCTACTAGGTCAGCATGTATGTTTCCCTTCTAATGCAGGAGCATTCCCTACAGGATATTGACATCTGCTTTGTCCAGTCTCCTTTTAAATCACACACACACACGCTGGCTCCATCGCTTCCCTGGAGAGGCTATTCTGCATTGAATTAGGTCTTGTTGTGAGGAACATCCCCCTCTCCATGGGCAGCCAGGCCTGGTTTTCCTTTGCCTAGCAGGAGAGGAAGTATAATGGGATAAAATGAGCAATGGCAACCTGCAGATATTTTTAAATTGTCTCCTCCGCTCCATTTGTTCCCCAGTTGCCAAACTTCACACGTAACATGGAAATTTTACTCTCGCCTCTGTTTTATGCCCATGTAAATTGCATTTGGCATCAACAAGGTACTCCTGTTTAAGCAAGAAAGGAACCAGCCCTGTTTATTTAATCATTCCATAGAAGAAACACCAAATAATTTGGCACTAATGTAGTTTAGCTAGAGCGACACAGCATCTGCGTGGACACAGTATTACTTATATTGACTGTTGGCTATCATTCTTATCACCACACTAATAAAATATTTACTGGAAATAGTTCAATTCTAATGTTTTAATCTTTCCTCTTATTGTAACTCAGTACCCTCTAACCCGGCAAGATACCTCAGGCACTGGAGGTGCCTAGAACCACATGCAGTATGCAAGCGTAGGTCTCAATTGCCAGGCAGAAGTAGCAAAATACTTCTATGCTTCCTGACCTCTAGAGAGACAGCACCACATCATGTGATCAGTATCTTTGCCAGCATCTTGCATAGCAAGTTTCTAATATCCTGCCTGCTGTCAATGGAGAAGAAGCTAGGTCGATGGAAGAATTCTTCCAATGACCAGCTACTGCCTCTCAGGCCACATTTATACTTAAAAAGTTGCACCAGTGAGACTGCCCAGTAGTGTGTTAGTGAAGATGCTACACCACCAATGGGAGAGCTTCTCCCCAGCATAGTTAATCCAACTCTCTGAGTGGTAGCAGCTAGATTTTTCACACCCCTGACCAATGTAGTTATGCCACTTTAAGTTTGTAGTGTAGGCCTTGCCCCAGACAGTTGGATTAACGACAGCTGTGGTGCACAAACTGTGGGTCAGGACCCCAAATCAGGTCACCACTGTTTAAATGGGGTTGCCAAGGCTGACTTTAGACTGGTTGAAGCCCAGGGTGGAAGCCAAAGCCCAAGTCCCGCACTGGGGGTTTTGGCTTTGGTGTCAGCCTGGGCAGTGGAACTCAGGTTACAGGCTCTCTGCACAGGAATGAAGCTCCTTGGACTTTGAGCCCCACTTGCTCCAGGCAGGAGGGTCAGACTTGGGTCTCCACTTCTGGGGTCATGTAGTAATTTTTGTGGTCAGAAGGGGGTTATAGTTCAATGAAGCCTGAGAAACCCTGAACGACAGCAATGGAAAACCCTGTTCCATTGATGTAGGAAGCATCTACACTGCAGGGACATGCGCAGCAATTTAACTTTAACCGCTTTTGGAGGGAGCATGTTCTGTGTCCCCCCCCCCCCCTTGGCTCCAATACAGCTTGCTCTTCCCTTCTTCCCTCTTTCTCCCATCCCAGAGCATCGTGCTTTTCCTACCCTCCTTCCCCCTCTCTCAGCTCCAACTGAAACTTGCTCTTGTCCCCACAGACGCAAGGCTCGGAGGAGCGTGCTCTGGAGCTTACCATGCTGGGCCAGGGCTGGAAGAGCTCTCTGCCCCCTGCCCAGCAATTATTTGGGGGGTGCCCTTGTTTGCTCCACCTTGTGCATACTTGTTAGTGTAGACACGGCCTAAGGATATTCAAGTCAATTCCTTTATCGAGGCAGGTGTCTCATTTGGACATGCATCTGTTTAGAGTCCACTTTTCCCAACTAGTCCCCTACCTGACTGCAGACTAGACTTAGTAACTTCCTCATCTCTTACCCTCCGTGTCCTTATTTTATCTTTCCAATTTCAGAACATGATAATTAAGTAGCTCAGCTATTTTAGGACTGTCACTGATTCCATCCTCCTCTTCCGCCGCCTCCTCCGTACTTCACAGAACAAATGGTACTGCATTTTTACAGGCTTTTTAACAGCAATGTTATTTAAGGAAAGCTATCATTGCCTCGCCTTTTTGAGCTATGCCAATCTCATTAGTAATGTGAAGTTTAGTGGCTCCATATTCTTTTCTGGTGGGGGGGGGCACTGCGTGTTATGAATGAATGGGATTTTCAGCACTCATTAAATATGCCAGGAATTATTAATAATTAATTGGAGGCAGTGTTTTTTGGTTTTTTTTTTCTGAGAAACTAAGTATGCTTCTTAATAGCCATTCTGCAGTCACTTGAAATGAAGCTTTTCCTTGGAGGTAACTAAATGATCTGGATTGATAGCTTCCCATTCCTCTTCCTCTGCAGTTTGCAATTAGAAGAACTTTAAAGGGGAAAGGATTTGCTTTGTAGTCAGACAACCGTATACTTGCTTCATGTCCATGGGTGCCTCAAAGTTTAAGCAGCAGATGTTACTCAAAAGATTCCCTTTAAAATACCTGACTTTTTCATTTTCCAACTGTGTGCTCAAGTTGGCCTGTCAACACCACTACTCTGCCACATCAAAGCTCTTCATATACATTAACAAATGAAACCTCGCAACATAATGCGTTATTCCAGTATCACAGAGGAAGAAGATGAAGTAAAGAGGTTAAGCCATGTGGTGAAAGATTTCAGAAAAAGCTGGTGCTGGATGATGAGAACCCAGCCAGAAGTATGCATTTCATGCTCCTCTGGGTACCTGGAAAATTAGGTGCCTTTAGCAGAAATATTAGTGAATACGGGAAGTCCACAACTTACAAAAGGGGTGTGTTTCAAAAGTTCATTGGTAAGTCAAAATCAGAAGACATTTTCCCATAGAAACAATTTTATAGGTGATAGTTAGGTTCCCAGGCTAACTCACAAAAGCTGCAGGAAGTGGTGTCTGCTTCCCGTGGATCTCCTTGGCTGGAAATGGCAATCCGAAGCAAACAGGAGCCGCGAGGCTCCATGGCTACTGAGCCATTAGATAAATGAACCAGAGCAGCCCATTAGTACCTTTCTCAAAGGGGGCCCACTTTGAGAAAGCCTGGGCTAGGCCAGTCCTGAGCTAAGGCTCTGTGTTGGCAGACTGTAACATCTCATATCCTCCATGGATCAGTACAGAGAGAGACTTGTGTTACACACTCAGTAATTGTTACATTAGCTAATGTTTGCTCAATACATTTCATTTTTCTAGTCCTGACATGGCCCACAACTTTTCCTCTCTCCAGACACAAGCAATAATTCAAACAGTGTTGCTAAAGATGTAACGTTTTCATTTAATATGCAGACATCTCGCACCAAACACATTCAACACACAACTAAATATTAGCTATTTCAGTGACATATAACTTATCCGTTTCACCACTGGGAAAGTATGAAGTTGGTTTGTAATAAAAATGAAACTAAAAAACAGTTGAGGTGGAGGAGATGCAAAAGGAGGTTAGGCTTTGAGCAGATTATTTAAGAGTATAGAGCAGGGGTGGGCAAGAGGCTGCTAGTGGACCCGAACCAGCCTGCCAAGCCACCAGATCTGGCCCGCAGCTACCTTGCTAGGACCCTTAACCACAGCGCAGTGACAGCCACTTTAAATGTGGCAGCTCTATCCTGGGAGCAAGGAGGGAGGCTCTGTGCTCTGCCCTGCACCCCAGAAAAATCTCTCAGCTCCCATTGAGCGGTTTCTGACCAATAGCAGCTGAGATATTTTGCTGGCGGCAGGGGCAGCCAATGAAGCATCCTCTCTCCCTCCCTCCCCACCTTCACCCTGCCCAGAGCAGAGCCACCTCTTGTGACTGCAGCCTTCAGGTTCCTGCAGGGTTGCTGATTGGCAGCTGCCTAGGTAAGCGCCTCCCAACCAGAGCCTGCTTCTGGCACCCCACCCCTTCTCTCCCGCCCAACTACCTGCCCCAGGCCACCACCCAAACATTCTGTGCCTCTTTCCGCCAGGTCACAACTCCCTCCCACACCCTGCACCTTCTCCTACACCTTTCCCCCAGGCCAGAATCCTCTCCTGCACCCAAACCCCCTCCCTGACCCTGCACATCATTTCTCTGCCCCAAGTCATTACCCAAACCCTCTGCACCCCCTTTACCCAGGTCACACCTCCCTCCCAGACCCTGCACCCCCCTCCTAGATCCCCTCCCTCAAGCCACAATCCTCTTCTGCACTCATACTCTCTCCTGGACTCTGCACCGCAAGCCTCTGCCCCAGATCACAACCCTCTCCTTCACCTAAATTCCCTTACAGATGCCACACCCACTCCTGCACCACAGTCTCCTACCCCAAGCTGCCTTCTGCACCCAACCTGTGTCCCAGACCCAAAACCCTCTCAGTAGAAATGCGGCTCTTGACCACTTGCCAAAATCTTGGAGTGGCCCCCCATTAAAAATTATTGCCCACCTCTGGTATAGACTCTCTGTGTTGTAAATGTTAATTTTTAAAAGGGAAATTGTCTTTATGTCATGCAGAATTAGATTGCATGTGTCAATATTGTCCTGTGACAAGTCAAATTTAACTGATAACAGCTGGAGGTC
This sequence comes from Pelodiscus sinensis, assembly GCF_049634645.1. Classification (NCBI taxonomy): domain Eukaryota; kingdom Metazoa; phylum Chordata; order Testudines; family Trionychidae; genus Pelodiscus; species Pelodiscus sinensis. The sequence continues at coordinate 16,818,993 of NC_134712.1, forward strand.
ATTCCGTCTCCCAATTCCTTTGTTTCCTTTTAGTTGTTTCCTGGGCATTTGGTAGCATCAGTCTGTAGAATTTAAAGGTTATGGGCCAGATTGCACAGACACAAAACTGGAATAATTTAATAGCAAGTAAGGCTTTGTATATCTATTGAGCCTAACTTTCCTCCTCTGTTCATCTTGTGTTAGTATTTACATATATGCATAATAAGAATGTAAACACTACCTAAACCAGGATGCTGATACTTTATTGCCATGCAAATGGAGGAAACTGCTACACAAGGGACTGGACTAGCAGACCCATTATATCTATATAAGAAGCTCCAAGGAGATACATGGCTGTCTGTTACAAGCATTCTTCTAAACATTTGGGAGCTGGGTTGCTAGCAGCAGCTATAACTCTGTGTATGAAAAGAGGAGAACAAGCCAATTTGTTTTCATAAATTTCAAAAAAAGATCCAATCTGAGGGATTCCCACATGTCCAGCTGGATGGGTAGTTAGGTTTTGGTGAACCGGGAGTAGTGCAAAAGCGGGATGGTGGAGGCTTTCTGAATGAAAATAAGGTTGATACATGTGTAATCCACACACCTACTGGGTGTGGTTCACTGGCCCACGTAGTGACACTTAGTCCACGTACAGAAAGGATGAATGTACTCTACAGTCTTAGCTGAGAGCCAGCTGGCTTCATAACTCAAGCTATAGAAGCTCATGTACTAAGCTCCAGAAGTTCCAGGTTCATTTCTGCCTGTTGGTGTTATAAGCATGCATGTGCTCCTCAAAAGACAAACTGCATCCACTGAGAGCAATTTGGCTCCATTGCAAAAAAAATGACCATAAAGGAAATGTTCATCTGAACAAGATGTAAAGAGAAAGATTTGGCCTGAGGTACAGACTGGAGAAGCAATTATATCTGGGTTGCTCTAGAGAGAGGAGGTAAAAACAATTACAATCTACCATAAGAAATGGCAAACTATGGTGTAAAATCAGAGAGATTAGAGCTTCAATTCTGCAAGACTATGTCGATACGTGGAATATCTCCAGGCCTTATTTGCATAATTAATGAGCACCCACTTTTTGCATAAGAGGCTTTTGCGCAAAAAAGAAGCCATCTACATGGCTCCTTTTTTGCGCAAAAACCCCCTCTTGCGCAAGAGCTGTTCGTCTGGGAAAACATGCGGAAGAACAGCTGTTGCGCAAGAGAGGTTTTTTGCACAAAAAGGAGCTGTGTAGACGGCTCCTTTTTGCGCAAAAGCATCTTACGCAAAAAGCGGGCGCTCATTAATTATGCAAATGAGGCTTGCCAATATTCCACGCTTAGCCTCATTTGCATATTTCTTGCATAAAATGGGTGCATTATATAGTCCAAGAGAAATAGGTGACAGATTGCATTCTATTGTTATATCTACCTTAAAAGTGCTACAGCTGCCATAGAGCAGACATTTAGTGCATGATGGAAGGGGCTTTTCCATTGCTGTAGTAAATCCATCCCTTCAGCGGCAGCAGTCAGCTTCTATTGACTTAGCTAAACCTACACTGTGGTGTAGGTCAACCTAACTTCGCTGCACAAGGAGCTAGGTTGAACTGCATTTTAGCTGTAGACCAGGCCTCAGAACTCAAAGCATCCACTATGACCTAAGTAGAAGGGAAGACATGAAATGTCAGGAGACTTCTTATTTAGAGCTGAGAAGGGCCTACTAGAAGAAGTCACAACTCTTTTATCCCATTTCTGTCTGAGTTTTAGGATAGAGGATAGTCCTACAGAGGGGGGTATACATTTTTTGTATGACCTGTGGAGACACCAGCAACTAGTTCCCTCTATTAGGATGGATAGCACAAGGAAGAAAGTAGGAGACCTACAAATCAGAGTGAAGAATTAGGAAGTATATTAGCCAAAGCATGTGACCTCAAAGCGAGGGCTATGATACAACTGAGACTAGAAGTAGATCAGGAATCTCAGGGAGTGGCTGGAAAATTGGTGCAGACAGAATAGGTTTTAACCATGTGAGATGTGATGGGAGGGTAGAAGAAAAAGCTTTTGCCTAGCTCCAAATGAACTAGGTGGAACACACTTACAGGAGTGGAGTATAGCCACCCAGAAAGGGCAGTCAACAGCTGAAAAAAGGACAGGACCATTGGTGATGGAGGTTGCAATAAGGAAGAAGGACCAAACAGGCCTGTGAGGAGGGTCCAAACAAGAGCACAGAGAAAAAGGAAAAAGCAGTCACAGTAGGATGGACAGTGAAAGACTATTAAAGAAACACATAAGATTATGAAATGGCTCAAAATGCAATAAGGAGATGACTCAAGGGAAGTTCAGAGGGTGTCATCTGTAAACAAACACAAAGGATTCCAGAAAGACATGAAGGAACTAGTCATGCTAGCCGGAGGTTCATGCACAGCTGGGTTTCAACATAATGGACATAACCAAATGCTAGTGAGGAAGTGAAAGTAAGAATGGGCTGAACATTAAAGGATGCCACACTTACATGGAACTTTTAACCCAGCACTGAGAGGTGGTCTGCAAAGCAACCTTGACCCTGTCTACACTGCGGATTGTTTGACAGTGGCAGCTTGGCTGACAGCAAGGTTTGAACCCAAGTTCTCCAGGGATAAGTGCTTGTCTACATGGTGTGTGTGCAGATCTCAGTACGTATACAGAAATAAATTATATCAGTCAAACCACTTTTATTTCGGTACAATTGCAGTCAGACTAATGGCTTATACCAATTGAATTATATGCATTTATAGATTGTAAATGAGTTCAAAAGCAGATATAGATTATCCCAAACAGCACGAATCTACAATTGGAGCTAAAGAAACAGCTACTCTATTGGGCAGCTGTAATGGACCCAAGTCTCCTGACGATCAGGCACTGATGGGGGAAGGTGTACAACACTGAACAGGGGTTACCTAAGAACCATAAGAGGTGCTACACATAACTTTCGAGCCTGCAAATGCAACTTGGATTAGACTTGCTTTCAGCAGGGCTAAATACCAGTTCATCAGGAGTGCTTCAGCTTGCCTGATTTAGGGCCAATGGGCATGGTCATTCAGATGCTTGGGCAGCAGTGGGACAACTGCGGTCTTTCCATATCTGCAGGAATTAGCAGTAGGCTTCTGGGAGCTGTACTCAGCATGAAGCAAGAGGTAGCAGAGTAGGGTGAGAGCTGTAACTGAAATGGTTTAGCATGGCATCTGTACGGACACAGACCAGGACTGCAGAACCTGAGCCACAGTGAGTTGCAGCTGTACTGAAACACCACATTTATACCACTGTCATCTCGTATCACCAGATATTAAATTCATACCATACTTGAGCTTTGCACACCTGGCACAAAAATTAACACCAACCAAAGTAATGAAGCAATTTGCAATATTTATCACGCAAACATGAGCTAAACAGAAAGGGGACCCAACTTGGATAATATTGAAGGAGATAATTAGTTTGGTGGTCATGCTGAGTGACTCATTATGTTGTCAGTAGGCCTGATTTCTTGCTCAAACCTACGGCCTGTTGGTGCAAGGCAGTGCCGTTTCATTAACTTACACAGCTCGACACCCATTGAGAAGCCAGCACTGAGTAGTAAAGTATCATCATTCAAAGTAAAGGAGCCATTCTGCTAACACAATAAGAAAAAACGCAACAGGTTGCATATCAGTAGGCTACTACAGTAGAAATGCCTCAGGGCTGCTTCAAGCTAGTGATTTTAGCCCTGTGAGAAGAGCACCAATAGCCAATTCATGCATTGGTGTGATTCTGTGTATAGTTCATTAATTTTACAGCCAATTTTGCAGCTCTTTGCTACACGTATTCTCCCACTGTCAAAAGTAGATTTTTGTAAAAGGATGAGCGAAAATAGTTCTTGAAAAATACTGTTGGTCCTTTCTAATGCTTTTGAATCTGCTCTCTTTCCTCTAATTGGTCCTTTATGCTGTCTTCTCTGACCTTCAGAAATGCACCTGTCCTTTAAACAGCAATATGTAGTGCTAAAAACTCCTTTTAACTCACTCTTTTTATATACAAAGAATTATTTGGGCTATTGAACAACTTAGCTTCCTCAACTCCAACTGGCTGCTTTATGTTTCAATATGGAAGAGTTGATATCCTTTATCCGTTTTCATCCTAGCTAATGTAACTACATATGATATGCTGCTCACTCATATCCATTTGAACTATAATATCAATAAAATGATGTTTTAATTCTTAGTACCCAAAATTATGATACATCCCCCAAATCTAAAGTTTATATAAAACCAAATTTGAAATATTAAAAGCTTCAGAAGTCCAATTCCAAGATATTTAGGTGATCAAAGTACCTCTAAGCTATCCTTTTTTGCCTCAGTAATGACTAGTTACAATGAGTTCCGCAGGTTATAAGTTGTATGAAATGCAGAGATTTTTGATCATTTGTAAGTGTTGCCTTTTAAATTTCCTTACTTTTTTTTTTTAAATCAAAGATTAGCTTGGAGAGCGTTTTACTATTTTTGTTCTATCCAAAATTAAATATACAGTACACTCCCATATATTTCCTTTACTCAAAAATCCTAGTTATCTAATCTATGTTGTGCCCCTATATAGCCCTCTGTTAATAGCCCCTTAGTTAATCGCTAGCTAATAATTACTTAACTGGTCTGTTGGGATTAATCAAACACTTTGTACTTTTAATACTTAATACTTTGCACATTACTAAAGAATGAAAAAAAGATTTTTAAAATAAAATTATGTCTGCAGAGGCTTTCATGCAGTTTTAGTGTTTTAATAATCTCACAATTTTTTTCCTTTTTAATCAAGTACAAAGTGTAGACTCCCTTTAGTATAGGGAGTCTCTGACTTTTACTGGGAGGATCCTTTGTGCTGCAATCTAGCTCTAGAGACTACATCTCACATGAGCACTTGGGGAAGAGGAGGGAAACTTGCTCTCTTCCAGGTAGTGCAGGGAGAGAGTTGGTGGGCTCCAATTTGGAAAGAGGAGCCAGACTGCTAGTGTGGAGCCTTTTTCTAGTCCAGGAGTTGCTGCTGAGAGCCTGCTGGGGCTCAGATCTAGCAGGCTGCTTCCGGGGCTGCTGGTGATTGTTCCTGAAGGGGAGAGACGCTAGCTGTGCCTGTAGCTGAGAAGAGCCTGGGTAGAAAGTACTGAGAGTAACTGTGGCTGTTTGGGAAAGTGTTTCCTAGGACAGAGCATAGAAGACAGACTGACTCTGAAGAGAGGCAGAGTGATCTGGCCAGTGAACCAGAGCTGCTAGACTGCCTGGCCTGGCTGCCTAGCTTGGACTGACACACACAATTTGCACAGTGCTGTCTCCACTCTAGCCTCAGATCTTTAAACACACCCACACAAGCAAGTGTCTGGGACTCTGAGATCCACGAGAGCACACTCTGGGGTGGGATAAATGGTGGCAGCATAAATGCCAGTTAGATATGTTTCATGTCATTGTACTTTAATGGATTGTATTCACTTTTAGTCTGGTAGCAACTTAAAGACACAGGGTTTAAGCAAAAGTGTGTTAATGCTAATTTAATCAATTAGATGTATATTATTTATATTGGTAGTTTTGGGGTTAGATCCAGTTTATTACTGGAATAATTTTATTCCTGGAGATTCCCAGGCCTATACCATTAAGTGTCTACAAGGGCCAGCCAGGTGGAGCCACCACCATTTTATATTCCTTTAGGGCAAGGAATAGCAGCAAAGGGTTAGATAGGGGATCCTCAACTATCTCACACCTCCACTGGGGTACTCAAGATCTCTCTTTCTGTTAAAAACGTCAGGTGCCCAGGCACACAGGTGAGGGTGGCCTGCTCCCAAATAACCCAGGATGGAAAAAGGGGATTATAAAATATTCAGCATTAAAAGTATACAATTTTTTATTAGCTCTAATATGTACTAAGAAGCTAATTGGGACGTTATTAATGGGTTGTTAACTAACACAGGGCTACATGCAGTGAAACTGCAGATAAACAGAAATGCTATTCTGTCTTAGCTGAACTCCCAGTTATCCAAAGCTTTGGATATCCCTGAGGCCAATTTGTACATATAGACTTGCCTGTACTTCTATGTCATGTCCATTTATGATTCATCTTCTCTGGAAGCTAAGCAGCCTTGATCTTTTGACTCTCTCCTTCCCTGACAATCTTCCCATGTTTCCACTCATTCCCATCGTCCTTCTCTCGACTGTTTTATTTCTACCGATGTTTGAGCAAACTCACAGCAATAGAAAAGTGACGCACTATTATTTTATTAAAACCTCCCCACTACACACACCCCGGTTAAAATTCACACCAATTTTCATCCTTCTGATTTTTATTTTGAAACACATGCATCCAATTTTATGTATTTTTCAGGAATTCAGGTAAAAAGTTTTTCTGCAGAGAAGGGAAAAGCCATACAAGGAAGGAAATCAGACTGAGCAGTAGGTTAAAAATAATAATAAAGGCCGCATTAGAGCAACAATTCTTCAACTATAGGTTAGGACCTCATTTTAATGGGGTCATCAGGGGTGGAGTTAGACTTGTGTGGGTTCAGGTTCTGAAGCTGTCTCCTGGATCCAATGCCTGGGTCCAAAGCCCAAGGCCCCCGCTTTAACCTGGGCAGCCTTTAGTGCTTAGTCTTTGCCCTCCCCTCAGTCCGTGTGACAGGGCTTACAGTTAGCCCCTCTCTTTACTCCAGACAGCAGAGCTCGGGCAGGTTCATGCTTCAGTCCCCCCTCCTGGGGTCCTGCAGTAATTATTGTGGTCAGAAGGGGTTTGAGGTGCAATGAAGTTTGAGAACCGCTGCGCTAGAGGATTCATTTATCTGGGAGCCAGGCAGGAACCAGCAGATGGAATTCCCAGCCCTTTGGGGGCAGTCTGAATAATTTACATTCTTGATGCCGAGATAAAGACTTGATCCTGAGAGGCTGAGACTCCCACGGAAGGATGGTAGCATCCTATTTAAGCAGGAATATTTGGTTGAAAACTGGACTTCTGGGCCTCATCCTGCAGCTTTTACTCTCACAACCTGTCCAGCTGACGCAAAGAAACGACACACATGAGTAAAATACTGTCTTGCTAGCGCAGTTTTATACAAGAGTATTTCCCTTCTTTTTTATTGCTCTTAAAATGCCTGGAGAACTCCAGAGTTATGGCAACTGTTGTTAAAAGAAGAACAGGGCATAAAATGAACTGTTATTGCCTTTAAAAGAGCTGGAATCTGTTACCTTTCAAGCGTAGGGCATAAAATTCTGTATGCAAATGAATAAACATAAATGCAAATATCAATGTAATCTCTGGCAGGGAAAGCCATTTTTCCTTGAGCAAAGGGAGCATTAATGATGGTTTTGCTCCCCTGCTGCAAATTCCAGACAAGTATTTTGCATGGGTTTTAGAACAATAGAATCAGGATTTAATCATCTGCCTCCCCCAAAGTGAGAGCAACTGGGTGTGGCCTCACTGGTATATAAACCTATTGTTTTCTGTGAACACATTTCATGCACTCTCTGCAATAGCAAATTTTGCCCCTGCTAATAGCTGGACCACTTGTTGCACATGGAACAATATGGACTGGCTACAAGGGATAATTCCACCTCTTTACTGAACTTTTAGGATGTATGCAGATTTAAAGGAGCGGTGACACATCCTTTGGCATATGAAGTCACTCTAAGAGGGCAGATCCCTGTGGTGGTCCAGTCACGTCAATATAACTCCACAAGTGTGTGAGGGTCATTTCAGGACTGGGGCTTTTTTTTAATCAAAAGCAGGACTGGGGTTTTTGCCTAGAGAAAAGCTTGGTCCAACTCACCAGAGACAGGATAGCTTCCAAATAAAAGCATCCGGCATCCCATTATATTTGGTCACAGCGTAAAATAAAATCATGGGATTTCATCAGGATAAGACCATGGTATAATCAGGGAAAATGGGAGACAGCTGGGGAAAGAAGAAAATGAATGTGGAGGAAAGAGTTAAGAGGTACATGAGAGTGTGCCCAAGGATCCTGTCTGCCATGTGCAACAGGCTAAATATGAGAAAAGTCAATGTACTGCGCAAGAAAGTGAAGAAGGTAATGGAGCTATATGAGAAATATAAAGACATCAAGCAAACCATGGGGATGGCAAGATGTCAAAACAAGTTCAAAGGACAGCAAACATAATAAGAAAAAAAGTACAAAAGGAAACACTGGTAGTTTTACAAAATGACAAAACAAATATGGTTTCAAACACTAGTATGTGAGGAACCAAGAGGTCAACAAAGATGACGGGGAAAGCCTCCAAAAGATGCAGCACAGACAATTTATTGACAAGAGAGGTAGATGTTACTCATGGAATTAAAATTATAGGGATTATTTGTTGCAAAGCTCACAAAGGAAAATGGGGGATCTCACACACATTTCCCCAGGGTGGAAAGGTTAGAAGAGACAAACAAGAGCAGATGAGTAAGAAATTAAAACGGTTGGAAACTCAGTCATGCAGCCGGGATGCTGAAGTGAGAAGAGAGTCTGAGCAGAAGTTTGAAAGGAATTAGTGGGCCAGAAAAGAGCCATGAACCTAGAATGCTGCAATAACCTTGACTTTCAGATTAGGAAAAATACTACATACCCTAAATTGGCACAAAATAAGATGATACCTATAAAAATAGGAATCAACGTAAGTACAGAAAAAGAGTTGGCAAACAAGGAAGCCATTGACAACAATTGAGTCATAAGGAAAACTTTTCTTAACGAGACCCTTCTATATAAGGGGGAGGTAGATGTAACATATATTAGTGACTAATGAACCATCTGGGATATCAAAGGCACAATGCATGTGTAAAAAAAAGCATTTAAAGGTGAATAGCAAAGGATCACTGTCAGAGGTGGGACGCACTGCTGCAGCGCCTACTCCTGGTTGTTCTAGGGTACTGGTTCTCACCCAACCCAGGGACCCTCGGATGGCAGCCTTGTTCTATCCTCCTTCTCTATCACTCCACTGCCTCTCATTCCTTGGGCAACTTCTGATCCTTTGTACCCTACTGGCCCTTGTAGCAAAACCAGCAGCCTAGCAGGTATCCTCTCTAGTCTTCCCTCTCTAGCTGCCCCCCCTCCAAGCCTGTCCAACACTGCTCTTCTGAAGGTGCTTCTCTGGAAACCAAGTCCTGCACCTTCCCTGGTCAGGGTTTACCTGCCTACTCTCTGCTGAGCAGCTCCTTTTATACAGGGCTGCCCCAGCAAGCTGCACCCTGATTGGCTCCTCTAAACCCTTCCCTGGTTGGTTGGGGCTCTGTGCAGGCTCCCTCCAGCCTGCTTTAAACCCTCTTGGCCTGTGTGGGGTAGTCATCCCAACATAGTCACAAAGATGGGTAATATGTTAAGCCATTCTTTCACTAAATGCAGGCCTATCAACAGGGGAAGAGGGGAAGGGCAAAAGGGACAATTGCCCCAAGGCCCAGCAATTTAAAAGGGCCCAGGCTCCCAGCCACTACCGCTACTTCAGCAGCAGCAGCATCCTGAACTCCGGGCCCTTTACATCGTCTCTGGAGTGCAGTCAGACCGCCGCGCAGTACACTCCAGGCATCTCTGACAGAGGGGGTGCCGTGGTCTGGGCAGAGCTGAGGGCTGGCTGCACCAGTCCCACCCCTTCTATCCAAGGCCCTACCCTTTTTGGGAGTGCAGAACTGCCCCTCCCCCCCCCCCCCCACACACACACCGACCTTGCCCAGGAGCCTGGTGAAGCTGTTAGCTCCCCTGATTAAATGCATACAGCAGTAACCAGGAAAAAGCAATGTACAAGTCAAATCATGAAATTGGCTAGAGGGAAGCAAGACACAGATAGAGGGCAATACGCTGTATATAAACTAGGAAACACAAATGTAAGCAATATAGGGGTGGAGGGCAAGAGTTGATAAAAATTTCAAAAAGATCAGCAAGATGTCTAAAATCAGCTTGGGGAAATTACTGAGTGGCCATCCATAGATTTTTAAAGCCAGGAGGAACCATGATGATCTAGAGTGACCTACATAACTCAGGCCATAGAGCCTCACCCAGTACTTCCTGCTTTAAGTCCATAACTTCTGGCTGAGCAAAACTGGCTCTTTAAGACAGACATCCTGTCATGCCTTAAAGACTCCAAGTGGCTGACAATCTACTACACAGTTCTCATTAACCACCCTCACTGGAAAAAATATTAATCTAGAAATAAAGCAGAGTTTGTCTAGCTTCAACTTGCAGCCCATGGACCTGGTTAGCCCTTAATCTACCAGCCCACTAGAAATGTTCACCCTGTATCATCTTTTGTGACAGTCCTCTCTTCTTGGTATTACTAATAGGGATGGTCAAGGACATGAAACCTTCTGGGCTTCATCCAGCAGCCCTGAAGTTGATAGGAGTTCTGCCATTGGCTTCAAAGAGAGCTGGGTCAGGCCATGTGACCCCAGATACCAGGAAGCCAGGAGTCAAAACAATCTGTGAATCAAGTTCAGTATATGAAGGCCTCAGCCAACATTTCCCCACCCGAGTAACAGTTGACTCAGTCGTAAGAATGGAGAAATATAGAAATAAAGCAGCTTCTTTTCTCATGGGGAAGGAGAGGAGAAAAGAAGACCACGACAGACCTGTTATTACATCCCTCACTGACATGCAGCCCTAATACACGGGAGGATCTAGTCTCCAAAATAGAAGCAGTCACAAATAATGGCTATAATGACTAATGATGCCATTTGCCATTCAGAAAGGGAAGTCTGTTTCTCTCCAGAGCTTCCTATATGAGTCCCGCCAGCTGCCTCAAGAAGTATGTTTGCCTACACTGCAATCAAGGTGTGACTATAGCCCATGTAGTCACACCCAAAGCTAGCTTGGGTAACAATAGCAGTTAAGCTATAGCAGCACAGGCTGTACAAGTCCACCGGGGACCTTGGGTTTATACTCAAATTGCTAATCCAAGCAGCTGTTTATGCTGCAGTGGCTTTTCTGCTATTGTTATTTGAGCTAGCTAGATTGAAGCGATCTGGGGTGTGTTTACACATGCGGCAAACACACCTCAGGTTGCAGGAGAGACGTCCCCTGGGTTGCAAATGAAAATTCAAGGAATATGCTGAGCTCAGCTCACAAACGTTAAAAGTTTCATTGCCACTTAAGCCCACTGCGTTTCAGAGGAGAAAACTGCTAAAATGAATGTTGTGATCCTGCATAACTTTCTGGAGATGCTTTCCTCCTTTTGCTCTGAACAAATATTTTTCTTGTTACCAAACATTTATTGCCAGGAAATAAATTTGTCACGTTTCACACTGGAAAGAGATGAAATGAGTAGCTTAGAAACCCCCAAATTAGTTTCAGCTGATCTGCACAATTTGTTTGACATCAATCGACTTCTGCTATGAAGTTTTCCCTCTCCCTATCCAAACAGTTGGACCACAGGCCAGCATTTCCCAGTGCTGGCTCCTGTTGTCATGGAACAGGGATGCCTCCAAAGATCTCTTGGCTCAGAAAGAAGATTATCAAGGCACTCTAGAGGGCTCTGAGAAGCAGACACGGAATGACAAGCACATTTCAAAGCCATTCCACTTGCCAAGTAAAGGAACTGTAGCAATCGCATACTAAATTCTCCAGCCTAGGGGACATTCTTACCTCCATCATCCGACCCAACCCTATCCCCTGCTTTCATTGTTGTGTGGTGTGCCTTTGCTCATCACTCCTATCGTGGGAGTGAACCTCAGCTAGATTGTACGTATTCAGGGTTAAAATCCTTGGGATCCTTCAGCTGCCGGCCAAAAGACCTAGGGAAAGCAATGCTTTTTTGGGGGAAGCTTAAGTCCTTGTAGTCCTCCTCCCCTCCGCCCCCAACAACTTTGGTCTCCCCCCGCCCTTTTTTCCCCTTTTTTTGGGGGGGGGGGAGGTTGGTATTTTTGTTTCGACCATCTGGCAGCCCTACTTCAGGCCCTGCAGCCTGGGACTGAGGCCAGGCTAGGCCAGACCAGAACTCCCCAGCCCTGGCCTGCTTCTTCCCAGCACTGCGCTGTATCAAGAAGCCCCCAGCTTCCCTGGCAGCCAGGTCCCTCCTTCCCCCCAGCAAGACTCTCCCTCTTCCTCCCTCCTGGAGCCCTTATTTATGTAGCCCCAGCTGGTCCCTAATTGGCTACTATCTGCCACAGCTGTTGCCAGATGGTTTAACCAAAAATACTGAACACTCCCTCCCACCCAAAAAAACACCGGGGAAAAAATTATATTGGGGAAAAAATAGGGGGGGGAGACCAAAGTTGTTTGGGGGGGGGAAGGATCCCGAGAGTTATTAAGAAAAATTAATTACATAAATAAAAACCAGCATGGCCCCTTTAAGAACAGGGGCTGGGCTTGCCTCTTCTAACAGGCTGCCAGCAGCCATCTTCTCTCCCTGCTCCAGTCCAGACAGCTCCCCTGCAGAACCAGGGGAGGGGGAGGCGGTGGCAGGCGCGCTGGGCCCAGTTGCTTAGTGTGTGTAGGGTTGCCAGTTGTCCAGTATTTACCTGGACAGTCTGGTATTTTCACCTCCTGGCCAGGAAAAAAGAAAATCAGAAAATACTGAACATTTTAGGTATCCGGTACTTTCAAAAAATTTTTACCAGACAGAAGGCAAAAGTACCAGACTGTCTGGGTCAATACCGGACACCAGGCAGTCCTAGCTGTGGGCTTTGCTCTCGGCCCTCCCCGAAGGCTTGCTTGTTACCCTTAAAGGGCGAGTGCACACAGGCCCCCTCAACAATATTCTATAAATAATCCTTCCTCCTATCTCAGCAGCTCTGCACTCAAGCAATCTAGCTCAACCAATTCTTCTAACTGTTCTCTTTTCTCTGAAAAGAATGTCACTCTTTTGCAGTCTGTTACTGTCTTTCTAATTCTTGGACACCATGTTCACCATCTTTTTGTGGTACGCTCTATCACTTCATGAGGTAAGATGGTCACAAGTAGAAGCAATATTCCAGATAAGCCTACATGGAGGACTGGCTGGGAGAAAGTAGAACTACATCTCTGGTAGCTCCTGAAACTTCCTGAAGAACATAGATAGTATGTGTGATCATAAACTGTTATTCTAATTCAGTGATTTATATTAGCCCTTGCTCTGTGAAGGCTGCCTGTTGAAATACCGATTGCCTGGTAGGTATAATTACAGAGGCAACAGTGAGAAAAATTATAAAATAAATCAGTATCCAGAATGTCTGAGGAGAAAGTTGCAGAGCAGAGGGCAAGGACTTAGACACACAATAAAAAATCCCACACCTTTGGTGATCCATCTCTACGTCAGTCAGATGGACTCCATTCCCCTGATAATTTAGGAAATGTTTGTTTGTGAAGTGGGTGGATTGGACTCATGACTATTTGCTGAAGCAACAAAGGCTTTCTATCCCATCCCCTCTCCCTGCCCTGCCGCCAACCTGAGTTAACATCCAATAGGTTTAGCTTTCAGCAAAGAGCACTTGTAAAATGAGCAAATAAAGGGAAACATCCATCCATATATTGCCAGCTCCAATCATTTGGGTCTTCAGTAACAGTTCTTTCCCCACTGACTCCCCAGTCCTTTCCCCATAGCCCATCACAAGCACCCAACTTTTCCCAGCTGTCTTTCCAACATTCTCATTTGTATCATTTTACCTTGGACACTGCTTCGGTGTATCATTTTCACATGCTCCTCTTTGCCATTTTAAATCACTAGCTGTAGATCCATGTAGATTTAGGTCATCCTTGGTAATTGGTTCCGATGTTGCTTCCCATCATGCCAGAGTTTTGGGCCACATTTTCAGATGTGGAGCCAAAGGGCTGTGCCCACAAAGGCACCTGTATATCGGTGATATTAATGAAACATCACAAATGCTGCTACCATAGCAAACACTCACAGTGTATTTGTGTGCCTAATTACCTCCCCTACTTGATTTGCATATGCAAATAAGGGTGTGTGCACGTGCGCGTGCGCGCACACATTTAACAGACTTTCAGCATCTCCTATCCTCAGGCCTTTCAGGTCTGCACTCATTCAGGAAAGGGACAGGAACCGTATGCACCCAAGGCAGTAGGCAGTGAGTTTACATAGCAATTCCAGGGAAACCCTTGTGCCATTCCAGGTGCAGATTACACCAAGCCATTGCTATGCACTTCCATTTCATCTCATACTTCCAACTTCCATGATCTTGCTTTCTGCACTCTTTGATAGGACACCTGCCCAGAAACAGAGCCACAGACAAACAAACAATTGTTCCCTCAAGCTCCAGGCCACACAGAAAATGGCCCATTCACCTGTTATAAATGCTGTATTATTTGCAATTTTTCTTCCTGATTTAGACCAACCTACTCATGTTTGTTTCATTTTTACTCTGAGTTCGAGAGGGGAGCTTTTTGGGCTAAGGACTATGTCTTCAATGCACTGATACAGTTTCATGCACTCTAAAGTACCACTGAAATAATATTTTTATTATTCTTTCCATTCAGATACACTAATGGGCAGATCCATCAGCACGGCTCCCTAAAGTAGATTTATGTCTGTTTAGAGCACCTGATGCTCTGGCTTTAACCGTAAGTCTTCACTTTCTGGGCATTAGAACACTACTTTACAATAACTGCATCTGTATTTATACTGTTCACACCTTCCAAGCTCTTTGCAAATATTCTCTCATTAATCATAACCTTCTGAAGTGGATTAAATGACAGAATTTGGATTCCAACCTGGATTCTGAGCATCTCAGTGGTTAGGGTTGTTTGAATCCTGTTATCTGTTCAAATTATAAAAATAGGAGCCATCTGGATTTTGGACATCCCTAGAGTTGGCTGGTGCTCAGAGCTGAAATTTTGATTCCTCCTTCTCTCTGAAAGTATTATCCCAGCTTTGGCAGACAAGGAAACTTGAGGCAGAGAGATTAAGTAACTTTCTCAAAGCCAGAGTGAAGTGTGACCACAAGAACTTCGATTGTAAACTCTGAGAGACTCTTTTTTGTTCAGTTTATGCAGCATGCAGCACAACGGGGTTCTGATTCTTGACTATGGTTCCTAAGCACTATGGAAATACAAACAAAAAATAATAAGTCCTTGCTCCTAATACTCTGCTAGCAATATTAGACTAGGCATCTTTCTTACTGTAACTGTTGCATTTACAAAAACCAACATCAGACAAGAATACATTGTAAAAGAAGCTAGCATGTTTAACTAGCCTAAACTAGTATGCTTAATTGCCCTATCCTACAAGAGATGTCTTTAATAAGAAACGCTATGCAGTATATTCTGAAATTTATAGTCGAAATGGCAGCTTCTGAAGCATGTAGTCATGCGGCTGCACCGAATAAAAAGTGTTTGAAGTTGCTTAACTTTCATTACATCCTTGCTCTGATTCAATTAGTAAACATCTTCAAAGGGAACTGAGTGACTGCTCAGACAACATGTGCAAATAGCCCAGCACTCCAATGAGCTTTTAAATAAATATTTAAAGGGCGTATGTTCAGGGACAATATTCAGAGCACATGAAATCTTCAGGCTTGTCTACGTGGAAATGGAAACCAGAATAATTCAGCCAAATGTCATTTACAACCTTAGATATTTCAATGCAACTTTGTATGTGGACACACTTATTTTGGAATAGTTTATAGCTCTTAATTACAGAGCGAGGAGAATCCCTATTGAAATAAGTGACTCTTATTCTAAAACTGTGTGTCTATATACAGATTTGCATTGAAATGTTTAGATTCAGTTTCTATATAAACCGGCCCTTTTTGATCAGCTAATACAACAGTCTGTGAAGTACTGGATTTGGGGTAGCATTGTCTCTGAGTTTACTATAAAGAGTGCTGAATTCTAGTGAATTGTTTATGTCTCTGTAGAATTTTTATGGGTACCTTTCAGTATTGGACTCTGCACAGAAAGGACTTGCTGGCTATATCATAGGCCCTGAGTCTGCAAACTGCTCTCTGCTGATGGGAACTCTTTGAAGTTGAAGTGCTTCTCCAGAGGCACAGTGTGTCTGCTTATCAACAGCTCATGGCGGGACCTATGCCTTAGACACTAACAAACACATTTCTGACTATGATCTCTTCACCTAGCGGACATATTCCATTTTTTAAAAATAGGACATTTTATTAGTCTGTTTCCAACAGTATCCAACTGAGTGTCAGTTACTGTGTGAACACTAAAGAAAGTATAGTCCTTGCCCTGAAGACCTTGACTATGTGCAAGTTTGACCAAGCACTTGCAGAAATATAAAATACCATATGAGAAAAAGAATGGCTTGGAAGATAAGACACTGGACTAGCATTCAGAGTTCAAATCCTGATTGCCACCAATTTCACTTGTGATAGTAGACAAATCACTTAATCTTTCTTTGTTTCAGTTCCCATCTGCAAAGGGCATTAATTCATATTTTTCCCTTCTCCCACCTTTTGTCAATTGTGTCTATTTGGATTATAAACTCTCTCAAACAGGGACATTTATTGTCTGTAAAGATACAGCACCAATCTTGGCTGGAACTTCTGGGTGCTCCTGTAACACAATTTTAAAATTAAATATCTTAAAGATCCTGTAAAAGAATGTCTAAAGGCCCCTTTAGGGATTTTCAGACACTAGGTGACTCAAGAATTAGTCATCCCTCATGAAGAGCATAAGAACATAAGAAAAGCCATACTGGGTCAGACTAAAGGTCCATCTACCCAGTTTCCTGTCTTCTGACAGTGGCCAATGCCAGATGCCCCAGAGGGAGCGAACAGGTAATCAAATTATCCCTCTCCTGTCATCCATTTCCAGACAAACAAAGGCTAGGGACACCATTTCAACCCATCCCGGCAAATAGCCATTGTTGGACCTAACCTCCATGAATTTATATACAGGCAGTCCCCGACTTACGCGGATCTGACTTATGTCGGATCTGCAGTTACGAACACGGACTGCGGGACCGCGCGGTCCCGCTGCCCGTGTACTCCCGGGCAAGAAAAGCTGCTCCGTGTCTCCCTGGTCTGCAGACCAGGAAGACGCGGAGCAAAGGGGCGCGCCTGGACTGCCCCCCTGCCGGCTTCCCCCACAGCTTTGTAAAGCTGCGGGGGGGAGGGGGGAGCCCGCGCAGCGGAGTAGCCCAGGCACACCTGGGCTGCTCTGCTGCCCGAGCCCCCCCGCGGCTTTGCAAAGCCGCAGGGGAAGCCGGCAGGGGGGCAGCCCAGGCTTGCTGCAGCTTTCCCGCTGCCTGCATCCTCAGAGGCTTTGCTCCCTGTCTCCCAGGTCTGCTGGTCTCCAGCAGACTAGGGAGACTGGGAGCAAAGCCGCGGAGGACCCGGGCGGCGGGACTGCGGTGCGTCTTGGTCCACCGCCCGCGTCTTCCTGGTCTGCTGGGGGAGGTGGGTGCGCAGCTAGTACGCCCTTCCCCCAGCAGACTAGACTTTTCTCCGTCGCCTGTGGCAGAGCAGCTGGGGCACTACCGCTCTGGGCGCTACTGGACCAACCCGGCAGCACTCCAGCTGCTCTGCCCCAGGCGTCCTGATTCAGCCGCTGCTGGTCAGTTTCAGCAGCAGCTGAATCAGGACGCCTGGTTCAGAGCAGCTGGGGTGCTGCTGGGTTGGTCCAGTAGCGCCGGATCAGCGCTACTGGAGCAACCCAGCAGCACCCCAGGTGCTCTGCCCCAGGCGTCCCCAAGTCAGCTGCTGCTGAAACTGACCAGCGCTGACTACAGGAAGCCCGAGGCAGAGTTGCTCTGCCCCAGACTTCCTGGAATCAGCTGCTGATCAGTTTCAGCAGCAGCTGACTTGGGGATGCTTGGGGTTCTTAAGTTGATTCTGTATGTAAGTCGGAACTGGCGGTCAGTTTCAGCAGCGGCTGAATCTGGACGCCAGTTCCGACTTACATACAGATTCAACTTAAGAACAAACCTACAGTCCCTATCTTGTACGTAACCCGGAGACTGCCTGTAGTTCTTTTTTGAGCCCCATTGAAGTCCTGGTCTTCACAACATACTCTGGCAAAAAGAGCATTTTAGTACAAAAAATAATCATAGAACATTAGAACTGGAAGGGACCTCAAGAGGTCATTAAGTCCAGTCCTCTGCCCTCATGGCAGGGCCAAGCACCATCTAGATCATCCCAAGAGTCGACATTTTATATTATTTAAGACCCTTGACTAGCAGTATTGAAATGACTACTTTAAATCTGCCTAATCATTCATTTTGTGGAATCTCACTAACCAAATGTGTGTTATTCAAACCTGCACAATAGTGGGAGATTTGTCAATAGATCCAGTAGGACTAGTCAAAATTTTTCTGTTGAAACTTTGGCAGTTTACTTAATTTTTTTGCAGAATAATTTATTCCCTTTTTCCACAAAAAAAAAATATTTTTTTGTCAAAAAATCCAAGCATTCTAAAAAAACCAAAATATTTTCAATTGGATATATTCTAATACAAATCCAAAATGCTTTCTATTTTTACATTATGATCCTATAAGGCTATTTTGTTATCATATGGCTATCAATCATGCTACTAGCGTATACTGTAAGTCTGTAATTTTTCAAGTCTTTAATTAAATACCACCCATCGAAGCTGGTTGAAATTGTTAGTCAAATATATTTTATGATTTAAAAAGACCTTTTGGTAGAAACAAAGACTTCATGGAAATTTTAAATTTCTTTTTCCTTAGTCCAATTTTTAAAAAAGGGAAAAAACTTAAAAAACAACAAATAATCTAGTAGCACCTTAAAGACTAACAAAACATGTAGATGGTATCATGAGCTTTCGTGGGAAAAACCTACTTCTTCAGATGACTGGAGTGTTAGAAGTCCAAATACTCCAGTCATCTGAAGAAGTAGGTTTTGCCCATGAAAGCTCATGATACCATCTATGTGTTTTGTTAGTCTTTAAGGTGCTACTAGACTATTCATTGTTTTTTAAGTTTTTCCTGTTACAGACTAACTCAGCTACCATGCTAAAGCTTTTAAAAAAGGAGTTTGTTTTTAAGAACCAGTTGCCTTCCCAGCAAATTCTCCCCCCTCAAAAAATTTCAAATAGAGAAAACATGAACGTTTTTTAAAACTAAAATAAGGAGTTTCAGTTTCTCTTTTAAAAAATGAATATTTCTTGAACATTTTTTGAAAAATTAAAAAAAAATCCCTGAGGGGTGTTGGGAGTTTTTTTAGGTTTGTGGAAAGTGTTTACCATTTGCAAACAGCTCTATTGTGTTTTCTATTTCTTAACATGTAATATATCCTTTGAATTGAATGTTCTTATTATGGTACATAGAGCCCCCAGAATACGGCTGAGGCACCAGCATGGAGTAATGGGTATACAACTTAATGGGTGAGTATGCCTGCCTTGATGCTCTGCCTATTCCACAGATAAAAGAGTGACCTCAAGCCAGCATTAAATTCACCATCAAATGTATCTTAAACTAAGCCTTTTTTTTTTAAAAGAGTTAAAACCCCACTGGAACATACAAAGGAGTAGAAACCAGTTCAATCTAGATATGAATCTGTGCCCTACGCTGCCTCATAAAAGAATTCTCCTTGAGAATTAAGAATCTCCATTGGCCAGGGAGACATGCAGGTGTAAAAAGAAGTTCATGTTTAACCTCAGTGGGTTTGAAAGCCAGCCGTGAAGTTTATCAGCTCATAGGTCTGTGAAGGAAAGAGGAAAGGCAGAGAATGGGGTTTAGCCAAAGCCTTTGTCCGAGTTAACAACACAGGCCACTGGCGCTGATAAACAAACATTGCCAGACATCAAAAGGAAGTAAGTAAATCTGGGAAGGTTTAGTCCAAACAATGGAAGGGCAACCCAAGCGTGCTAGAGAATGGGCAGTGCTGCTTGTGACATTGAGAAGTTAACCCTTACTGAGAGCAGAGTGACACTGTAGCTGGGAGTGCTCAATATGAAAGCCATCACAGGTCCTACCAATGCAAAACAATCAGCCTAGGCCATCAGATTTCACCCGCTTTCCTCACTGGGTTATAAACCGGCCCTGATACATTCAGGATTTAGCTAAGGCTCACTCTGAACTCAGTCCAAGCTCCCCAAAAGTTTTGCAAACCGCAAAGGAGTTTGAAAGCAGTAATGAAATCCCAAAGCTGGCAAATCTCACATTGTATCTCCTCACAGCCCCAGGCAGGAGATAGATTATGGTGTCTCGCAGGAAGTGCCATTAAAATATGGTTATTCACCATACGGGAGCCTTTATGGTATTTCTAGAACTTAGAAAGGAAAGGTCAGGGATGAAAGTAAAGTTCTGTGGGGGACCTGTGTTCAGTTTTTAGCAGACACATACTAAATAAAAAGCGATACGCTTAAGTGAATAGGGTAGGCACTGCATTGGATATTACAAGGCTTTTGGATCACTGTGGTTCCCTTTCTTCTTACAGAACTTATACTCAAGTATAATAGAGCATTACAGTATTAGAAGTTTTATGGGAAAATCAAGAGGCTGCAAACTAATTCAGGGCCCTGTACATAAAATATTGAGCTGAAACAGAGCCTGCCCCAAGAAGTTACCAATATAAACAAGCACAACAGGCAACAAGTGGGAGAAAGGAAATGTTCCCATTTTACAGATTGGAAACTGAAACACAGAGGAATTAAGTGACTTCCTCAAAGTCACACCAGACATCTCTAGTGTAGTCAGGGATAGGGCCCATATCTTCCTATTCCCAGACCAGTGTGTTGTCTGCTAGGCTATCATTCCTCCCTGTAGTATCTTGAATGACCCCTTCTGGCTGACCCAAAAGCAACTTCCCACTGGCAAGAAGTTTGCCCAGGGGTGGGCAAACCCGCAGCTGCCTCGTTGGCACTCTTACTACAGCAGGCTGCTAATGGCTATGCAGTCTGGGCAGGAAGGAGAAACCTTTGCATGCTGTCCCCAATCCCTAGCCAAACCCCTCGGCTCCCATTGACCAGTTCCTTGGCAATAGGAGCTGAGAAATTTTGCTGAAGGCAGGAGCTGCAAATGAAGCCTCCTCCCTCCCCTAGCACACAGGCAGGGAGCCTCTCTGAGGTTTCTGCAGGGCTGCTCGTCTGGGAATCACCTAGGTAAGTACCTCCCAGTCAGAGCCTGCCTCTGGCACCCCACCCTCTCTCTCCCCCCAACTGCCTGCCCCAGGCCACTACCCAAACCCTCTGTATCCCCTCTCCCCACCTCCTCCAGGTCACAACTCCCTCCCAGACCCTGCATCCCCTCCTACATCGCTCCCCCAAGCCAGAATCCTCTCCTACACCCATAACCCCTCTTGGATCCTGCATCCCAAGCCTCTGCCCCAGATCATCTCCCCTTCCTTCATCCAAACTCCCTCTCAGACTCCATACTCCCTCATGCACCCTAGTCCACTATCCCAATCTCCCTTCCACACTCCACCCACCGTCCCAGACCTCACACCCCCTCCACAGAAGTACGGCCATTCACCACTTAACAAAATCTTGGAGTGGCCCCTCATTAAAAATTAGTGACCACTCCTGAGTTGGCCTGATACTGGGAAGGCAAATGGGAAAAAAAGAACTGGGGAGGATCTTGAAAGACTCCAAATAACGGCAGCACAAAGAAGAGACCTCAGCCGAGGCCATAAGCAAAATGTGGGCAACTTTAGGTCAGCTGGACACAAATCTCCCCCCTCAAAAAAAAAAAACAAAAAAAACAGCAGCACATCAACTAGGTCTTTGCTCCCTTGGACAGCAGAACACAATCTTTATGCCTTAGCAGCACGAACACACAGAGGCCCTACCTTCGAGTTCCAAGGGGTGCTCAAACTCTGCTCCGGCCTGCTCCCTACTCCACCCTTTCCTCCAGGTGCCCTCCCCTGCTTCACCCCCTTCCACCTCCTCTCCTGCCTCTGCCCCACCAGTACCCACTACACACAGTGGGCAGAAAACACAAAGAGCAGCGGGGACTCTGACCAGTGGGGCCTGCTGGCAGCAGCAAAGCTGAGGGGAGAGGGGAAGGAGCTGATTTGTGAGACTGCCAGGGGTGCTAGCACTAACTTTTTTTTTCCAGACCCAGAGCACCCACGGAATCAGTGCCTAAGGGAACATAGATCCCATGTTGCCTTACCACTGAAGACATTTAATAGACGATTTAAAAAAAAAAAACACCAACAAAAACAAGTCAGGAGCCACTGCCAACATGGAGTTTTAAATATCATGCATAGTGCATTGTAACCCTCTCATCAAAAGAAAGATGGTAGAAAAGGAGCACAGTACGAGCCAGAAACAGAGTCACACTGTCCAAAAAGCCAGATCTGGCAGGTCTCAGATAAACCGTATTCTACTGCGGCACAGATTCTTCCAAGACAAAGATGGAGAAGTGGACCCAAATCGACCCAGTGATCTAGGATTAATCTTTTGTTGTTCCTCTTGCTTAGTCAAGGCACCCACTTGAAACCTTAGGCCCAGTTATTCTAATAACTAAAAGCATCTGCCTTCCTCACACCCGATGATAGCCAGAGACATTTTATCATTTCCCATCTGCTGCTGAAGATGTGGCTACTGAGCAGGTTATCTGAAATAAATCCACTGCTGATATCTGAGCCAAAGATTTTTGTGTCTAGGTTTTGTTTCCTTTTTTTCTTTTTCTTAAACTGCGACCTTGTTTTGAATTATGCCATGTTATATTTCTTCACATCACATTCTTGTTGCACTCCTTTGTCAGACAAGGTAACACAATAACAGGCTGATGTGCAATATGTTGTTTCCTTTATTTGGATGATGTACCTGCTGTCATTTCAGATAAGGACTATCCATTTCAAGAGGCTTTCTAGAAAGTCAATAGGGCTACATTTCTTACAGAGGTAATTCACTCCATAGAACCATCTGGACTAGAAGGATTCTCCAAGTGAGTCTATTTCAGACCATTCAAGTGTCTCATAGTAGGATTGATTTCATTATTTCAAACATGCCAGATACACACTCATCTATTTTAGTCCGACATCCCTATTCAAATAAAATATGTAAGCACATGCAAAAATGCTGTCCTTGATTTAAATTGTATTACACACGTGCTTAATATTAAGCACATGCATACGTGGTTTTGCTAGCTCTGGGCCTTAACGGCACCAGTGATTATTAAATATTTATATTGTGACAGCACTCTACTGGCCTCGCTTAAGTTAGAGCCAGAATTTCCTGGGCATAATACACCTAAAGTAAGAATTTGTCTACACACAGAGTTGTTCTTGATTCAGTACATGTGTGGACACACTTACCCCAGAATGTGCCTTCTTCCTATTTAGCCTAACCAACTGGGTTCTTGGCTTAGCAGGAGCAAAGTACTCTTATTCTGAAACAAGTGAAGACAAGCCCTGAATGACATTCTTTGCTCTACAGAGCTTACCAACTGAAAAACTTATTCTGCAGTTCTGATTCCACTCCCTACCTCTTCTTACAGTCATGTTCCTCAAATTCAACTTAAACACCCTGCAACAATTTAACCTGGTTACTTCGTGTTCACACTTCATTGTTTGATGAGAATAGTTTATTCTTGTCTTTGTAACTGGAAATGTGCTGAGAAGCCTCTATTGGGTCCCAGAATAGATTTACCTACGGCCTTCAGGGGCAGCTGAGAGGCAGATTCATACATAGCACTGATGCACCCAAATCTTCATGACAGAGACATCTCTTAGGGGAGGGTCTATTGACAGAGATTTTCTATGTTCTAGTCAGGAGGAGACGATAGAAAGTGATAAAATATGGGTAAAATCAGATGAGAAATAATCACATGAAAGAGAGTCCAACACATCAGGAAATAGCAGACAGATAAATAGTGACAAATTTTTAAAGTGCTTATACACAAATGCTAGAAGTCTAAATAATAAGATCGGTGAATTACAGTGCCTCATAGTAAAGGTGGTATTGATATAATAGGCATCACGGAAACTTGGTAGAATGAGGACAGTCAATGGGACACAGTCATATCAGGGTACAAAATATATCAGAAGGAGAGAACAAGTCATACTGGTGGGGGAGTGGCCCTTTACATGAAAGAAAACATAAAATCAAATGAAGTAAAAACCTTAAATGAACCAAAATGTTCCACAGAATCTCTGTGAATAATAATTCCATGCTCTAATAAAAAGAATACAGCCATAAGGATATATTACCAACCACCTGACCAGGATAGTGATAGTGACTGTGATATGCTAAGGGAGATTAGAAAGACTATCAAAATAAAAAACTCAATAATAGTGGGGGATTTCAACTATCCCCATATTGACTGGGTACACATCATCTCAGGATGGGTTGCAGAGATACTTTAAATGACTGCTTCTTGGAGCAGCTAGGTTCTGGAACCCACAAGGGGAGAGGCAATTCTTGATTTAGTCTTAAGTGGAACACAGGCTCTGATCCAAGAGGTTAATATAACTGTACCACTTGAAAATACTGACCATAATGTAATAAAATTTAACATCCCTGTGGTTGGAAAAACACTTCGGTACCTCAACACTGTGGCATTTAATTTCATAAAGGGGAACTACACAAAAATGAGAAGGTTAGTTCAACAAAAATTAAAAGGTACAATGCCAAAAGTAAAATCCCTGCAAGCTGCATGGAAACTTTTCAAAGACCCTATAATAGAGGCCTAACTTAAATGTATTCCCCAAATTAAAAAACACATTAAGTGAACCAAAAAAATGCCACCGTGGATTACCCACCAAGTAAAAGAAGCAGTGACAGATAAAAAAGATATTTTAAAAAGTTGAAATTAAATTCTAATGAGGAAAATAGAAAGGAGCACAAACTCTGGCAAATTAAGTGTAAAAATATAATAAGAAAAGCCAAAAAGGAGTTTGAAGAACAGCTAGCCAAAAACTCAAAAAGTAATAGCAAAATGTTTTTGCTTCTGTCTTCACAGATGGGGATGTGTTTGGGAGATTCCCAAACCTGAGCCATTCTTTTTAGGTGATATCTGAGGAATTGTCCCAGACAGAGGTGTCATTGGAGGAGGTTTTGGAACAAACTGATCAACTTAACAGTAACAAGTCACTGGGGACCAGATGGCATTCATCCAAGAGTTCTGAAAGAACTCAAATGTGACATTGCGGAACTATTAACTGTGGCTTGTATCCTTTAAATCTGCTTCTGTACCGAGTGAATGGAAGATAGCTAAAGTGATGCCAGTATTTAAAAAGTGCTCTAGAGGTGATCCAGGCAATTACAGACCGGTAAGTCTAATGTCAGTGCCGGGCAAATTAATTAAAATTATAGTAAAGAATAAAATTGTTAGACACATAGATGAACATAATTTGTTGGGGGAAAGTCAACATGGATTCTATAAAAGGAAATTGTGCCTTACAAATCTACTAGAGTTCTTTGAGAGGGTCAACAAACATGTAGATAAGGGGGATCCACTGGATATAGTATACTTAGATTTCCCGAAAGCCTTTGACAAGGTCCCTCACCAAAGGCTCTTAAGTAAAGTAAGTTGTCATGGGATAAGAGGGAAGGTCCTTTCATGAACTGATAACTGGTTAAAAGACAGGAATCAAAGGGTAGGAATAAATGGTAAGCTTTCAGAATAGAGAGGTAAATAGTGGTGTCCTCCAAGGATCAGTACTAGGACCTATTCAACCTATTTATAAATGATCTGGAGAAAGGAGTAAACAGTGAGATTGGCAACTTTTGCAGATGATACTAAATTATTCAAGATAGTTAAGACCAAAGCAGACTGTAAAGAGCTTCAAAAAGGATCTCACAAAACTAAGTGATTGGGCAACAAAATGGCAAATGAAATTTAATGTTGATAAATGTAAAGTAAAGCACATTGGAAAAAATAGTCCCAACTATACAAACAAAATCATGCGGACTAGTTTAGCTATAACTACTCAATAGAGAGATCTTGGAGTCTCTGTGGATAGTTCTCTGAAAACATCCAGTCAGTGTGCAGGGGCAGTCAAAAAAGCAAATAGAATGTAAGGAATAATTTAAAAAGGGATAGAGAATAAGATAGAGAACATCTTATTGTCTCTATATAAAGCCATGGTGCGCTCATCCCCAAAAAGATATATTGGCATTGGAAAAGGTTAAAAAAATGGTAACAAAATAATTAGGTATCAGAGGGGTAGCCGTGTTAGTCCGAATCTGCAAAAGCGGCGAGGAGTCCTGTGGCACCTTAGAGACTAACTGAAGTGAAGGAGCATGAGCTTTCGTGGGCAAAGACCCACTTCGTCAGATGCATGTAGTGGAAATTTCCAGAGGCAGGTATAAATATGCAGGCCAGAATCAGGCTGGAGATGATTTTCCCACAAAAGCTTATGCTCCTTCACTTCAGTTAGTCTATAAGCTGCCACAGGACTCCTCGCTGCTTTTGAAAATAATTAGGGGTTTTGAATGGGTCCCATATGAAGAGAGATTAAAAAGACTGGGACTTTTCATCTTAGAAAAAAGGAGACTAAGGGGAGATATGATAGAGTCTGTAAAATCATGACTGGTGTAAGAAAAGTGAATATGGAAAAGTTATGTACTTGTTCCCATAATATAGTAACTAGGGGTCACCAAATGAAATTAATAGGTAGCAGTTTTAAAACAAACGAAAGGAAGTTTTTCTTCACTCAGCGCACAGTCAACCTGTAGAATTCCTTGCCAGAAGATGTTGTGAAGACCAGGTCTTCAACTGGTTTCAAAAAAGCACTAGATAAATTCACAGAGGTTAGGTCCATCAATGACTTTTAGCCAAGTTAGGTAGGAATGGCTTCCCTAACCTCTGTTTGTCAGAGGCTGGAAATGGAGAGGGATCACTTGATGATTACCTGCTCTGTTCACTGCCTCTGGGGCATCTGGCATTGGCCACTGTCAGAAGACAGGAAACTGGGCTAGATGGACCTTTGATCTGGCCAAGTATATATATTCATATGAGATTTCAGCACCAAATTGCAGAACTCCTGGCAGATCAGCTGTTCTTTCCTACTATTCAAGATGGTGGGAACTAGTCCCCAAATCAGCTGTTCTCTCAGAAGCTTCTGGTGTCTCAAGTCAAAATATTACAAGACTATCTAGTCACATTTTATTCTGGCTACATAGGAGCCCAAACTATCCCCTTTCCAGTGTAAAGTATACATGCACATTTTGGAAGGACAGAACAAAATATGAACAATATCCTATATAGGTTGGGTATTTGAAAAGTGGCCCAGAAAATTGAATTTTTTTATGGCTAGATCTATCTACATTCTAAGTTAGGGGTGAGATTCCCAGCTCACATACGTATTCACACTAGTTCAATGGGAGTAGCACAATATAAGTACTAATGGTATCATGAGCAGCTGCAAGGGCAGCACAGTGCAGCTGAACAATCAAACATTGGATATAGGTATCTATCTGTGTATTTAAGAATCTAACTTTAAAGACTTGTCCTTCACCTTTTCTCTAACAAGAGTGCTCCCTTTTCTCTTTTGCATACAGGGAAACTCATTTTTCATCACTTGTGTTACTCTCTACTAAAAATCTCTTCTGTCCTTTTAAAAATCAGGGCTCCTTATAACTAAACCCATTGCTCCATTTAAGTCCAACCTGTGCTAAAGAAAGCAGAAGAGTCTGGGTTCCTCCACTCACTCACTCTCTCACACACACTTTTTATCATTGCAACCCAATATAGCATTTTCCTTTAATGCAATATTGCACTGCTGACTCACATTCAATTTGTCACTCACTAAAATCCCCCTGCACCACAACCATGATGCCCATTTCCTCTTTTTGGGGGGAGACTGGTATGTCTTTTCTAAAGGCTTTTCAAAAATAGTAAACTAATAAACATTGTGCATACAAGGCTGACAATAAGCAATATTATTATTCAGATCTATTCTTTCTGTTGTTATAGCATTCAACATGTGCTAAGTAGAAACCTGTCCAAACTATACTTCTGTTTCAAAATTTTGGTGAAATAAAAAAAAAAAATTAGAAAGAAGTAAGCTTTTACAAAATTGTTGCAATTGTTTTCTTCTTTAGTTCTATTGATGTGCCCTGTCCAGAGTTGCTGCCTTGAAGAGCTAATGCTCCAAAGTAACCATAAAATCCACCAAAAGAGCAGAAGAGAGATGCATTAATTTTTGTATTATTATTATTCATTTGCATTTCAATTGCACCTGGAGGCTCCAATCAAAGATCAAGTTCTCAATGTGCTAGGAGTCCTCTGAGGGTCATGAGATTATTAGGTAGGGGCTGGTGAGCTGTCAGCCTCATCCCTACATGCCGCTTCACCTCCAGTGTTTATAATAATGTTAAATATTTTAAAAAGGGTTTTTAATTATGGGGGGAGATGCACTTGAAAGCTTACTGTGTGAAAGAGATCACCTACAGAAAAGTTTGACAACCACCGTGCTAAGTCCAGTATACCAGGAACAAAAAAATCTGAAGAAGTTACAAGATCATTTACTATTACTATTTACAACATACAAGCAAACTGATCTGGGTATTCTTAAGGATGAGACTTGCTAGTTCTATCACAGAATTTGGAGTTTGTCCTTGGGGCCTAATCCAACACCGAAGAAAGTCACTTAAAAGATGCTGTTGGGCTCCAGCAAGTGTTGGATCAGACTCTTGGGCCTTGGCCAGCTTGATACCTGCAACTGACAATTATACATAACTAGCGTTCTTGGTGATTTATACTGTACCATGTAGATGTTGTAACAAAGTAGTTGCCAAAGAATCTGGTGCAGTCACAAACCTAAACTCTGCCAATTTTGGTGGGCCACAGAGATGACAGAAAAAAATTTTTTTTCTTTGTTAATCCATGTTCCTGGGGAAATAGACATAGTAAAGTTTATGCTATTTGATGTACAATTAAAGATTACAACCTTCCACGTTTAGGAATGTTAAGAAAGAGGCAGGAATGGGGGAGGAGAAGCGACTAGCCAACTAGGTGTCAACTATCTGATAAGCTTTTGCTTATGGAATAGTCGACTAGCTGATTAGTTGCTTACATCCCTAGCCACATTTGCTGGTTTTTAAATTTTATTCAGTGGAAAAAAATCTATCAATTGGAAACCCTTTGAGAGCAAAGTTCCCTTCACATTACCTAGTCCTGCTAGAAATGAGTAACCCTTCCGAAAGTCCATGTAAGACAGAACATCCAGATGCTGATCTGGGTTCCTGAGATCAGCTTGAAAATTTTGTATGAATAAACTTGTGATGGGACTTTCTATTTTCAAGTGCTTCATAATTTAGGAAGGAAATTAACAGGGTCGATGTGGATATGTACTCTGAATCATAGCAGGAGAGTGATCCGAAGTCAATGGAAAAACTCTGACCGACTTAAGTGGATTTTAGATCAGGCCTTAATGCATCTGTGGTTTGAAGAAAATAAAGGAGGCATCGTTAGCATAAGGCCATTTGTCACTCAGTGTCACATGCTCAAACTGCATGGGACGAAGCTAAGCAAATGCTGGGCATTAGAAGCATTTCAGCACAGTTTCTTTAAAAGCTTTTCTTTATTCCAACAATGTGGGACGTGCCAGTTTCTAACACTGGGCTGATTATCTGCATCTCTGCCAGCAAAAATTGAGCTGCGCCTCACCGATTGGGAGTGCTGGATAGACCACAGCACTGCACCACACGATCTGAGGCATGGAGAACTAATGGGTCATGAGACAAACCACTCCCATCCTTCCTTCAGTCTCAACAAGAGGATGCAGCCAGATGCAACATTGGCAGAGCCCAGCCAGGCACCTTAACAGAATTTACTGAGCAATATAAGAAACCATGCTACCTCACAAACTTGGCCGGTACTTGAGTGGGGGCAATTCCAAGGGGCACCTAGGTGTTCCAGGGCATGGTACTAGTGATTCAGTAGGTGACACTCTTCAAGCAAATATATAGGAGCAACAGCCCAATATGATCTGAGGGGATTCTGTGTTGCTGCACATATTTGACTTCAGACAAGACAAGCCATTAAAGATCCACAATATTTTCTATAAAAGCAGAGAATTTGAATCCAGTATCCTGACCACATTCCAGTTTGAGTAGCTGTGTGCTGCCTACCTAACTATCCTCCTACTGCCTTTGGTTCGCCATCTCACTTCCTGACTGTTGTAAGGGTCACTCTACTCCAGATAAGTGATACCTCCCAACCCAGGGTGGCTGTCCCAGGGCTGTTCGTATTAAAGATGACTACAAATTCTACTGCTTGTGGCAAGAAAGAAAAAAGAAAATCATGGAACTGTTTTAGGCTCAATATCCCTGTGAACTTTGGGCTTAATGTCACTGTGAATCCCAAATAACATTTCTAGTGTTCTACCATTAGCTCTCACATGGGAACACAAGTCTGCATTGACTAATGTAAAATGTTTCTATTTACTGTAAAGTTCAAATCGCCCCTCCCTCTTCCCCCCACACACCTCCTTCTGCCCAAGAACCAAAAAATAAATAAAGAATTCCTGGATAAATTAAAGATGAACTATCCTTCTACTGAAGTCCTATTCAAAAGCCACATGAAAACATGTACGTCACCCACATGTAAAAAGCACACATTCACCTCACACTAAGCAAAAACTGAAATTCGCAAGTGGCTGTGTTTTGTATTTCACTGAAAAAGCAAGCTTTGGCTGTGGCTAATGAGAAGTGGACTTTTCTAAACAAGGGAGCATATAAGGGGAGAACTGGTCCTATTAAGTCCCAGTTGTGAGCTAACTGCCTCTCTTTTAACTTTAAGAGGAATGTTTTGTTAGTATACAGGTAAGCCCTGATAATGATCCATAATTTTTATTCTCATTTAATCTTCAAAGCCTGAAATGATGCTGGGTGAAAAGAGGAAAAAAACATTTGAAAAGAATTAAGCAGAACTCCAAGCTCACCATCTACCCTCCTTGTCACAGCAATATAGAGTTTCTTGTCTCACTGGTCTCTTCTGTAATCCCGGATGCCAATATAGTGGTGAGAAATGCTATGCAGACAACAGACTCTGTGGTGAAATCCTGGCCATGCTAAAATCAGTGGCAATCAATGGCTTCAATGGGGCCAGGATTTTACCTAAGGTTGGAAGACTAGATAGCTCATTTTCACTTACACCTAATCCAGATTCAGAGTCAAATCTCTTGCACATGCTGAAGCCAAGAGAGATTTTACCAGCCGTTCTAAAACCCTAACTCAGCAAAGTACATAAGGCCTCCAGTGAGATGACTCACTGATTAATGTTAAGCACATGCTTAAGAAACTTGCCGCATCTGGGATTTGTATGTACAGGAAAGCATATAATTAAAGCAAAATCAAGGGCCTACAAGAAGAAACTGGAAAGCCTGAGATTTTCTTCTCATTTGATCTCTCCAACCTACATTTCTTTCTGTTATTTGGGGTGGGGGGAAATGTATCAAACACTTTCATTTTTCAAGTCAGGAAAATACATTCTCTTACTCATAGAGGCTTCAAGAAAGGTCTTTGCAGCCTGTCTGAGCCAAGTCCTCCTCACTATGTCCAGGTCTACACTACTGGAGAAAGTTGACCTAAGACACACCACTCTAACAGTGAGACTAGTGTAGCTAGAAATTACCTTAGGTCGAATTTCTCTAGCGCCCCACTGCCAGAGTCAACAGGAGAAGCTCTCCAATCAACTTCCCTTGCTCTTCACAACCTGGTGGTGTACCAGTGTCAACGAGGATGCTGTCAGAGGTCGATTTAGCAGGTCCTCATTAGACCTGCTAAATTGAACTCTGGGAGATCAATCTTTAGAGCATTGATCTCAGGGTAAGTGAAGACAAGCCCTATTCCTTCTCTCCTTTAGATCTTGCCACATACAAGGGTGTGGTAAAGCATGGTAGTCCTAACATTTGGCAGGCAGCCGCCAGGGCTTGGGAAATCTGCCCACCACCCCCTGCTGAAAAAACCTATTCTTAGGCAGATATGACCAGGGTGGCCTTATGCAGGCTGATTTTGTCCTCCGCAGAGCAGAGATTTCTAGGGAGGTAGCCTCTTCTGTCACCACATACCTGGAGATTTATGGCACTTCAGACCCACTCCCTTCTTTTTCTCCCAAAGGAATGAGACCTCAGAATCCCTCCTCATGGAGTTTACCTCCACTGCACCAACAGAACAGAACTGAGGGGAACCAGAAGGGAGGGATATATATTTGATGTAACCAATATGGCTTTTTTATTGGGTGTTCCCAATATCCCAGGCCTAGAAGGTCTTAGAAAGCTCTTGGGGTCACAACAATTTCTTTGGACAGAATATGTTTTAGAGAAAATGGAAAAGCATCTAGTCAGAAAGCCATCCATAGATAGATAACATCTTTGTTGAGAGCAGGGCTACTTGGTTGTGCTAGCATAGCAGAGGCAATAGTCATTTTCATAAGCTTATTAGGGACTGCCAGGCCCGGTTCATATCTATAATAAGGGCCCCCTACACCACTGTGGCATTGAGAAACCATGATTGCACCCATGTTAAGGGCCTTTAAGATATTACACAAGTGTTGTGTAAATGAAATGTCTGTGTATATGTACCTAACTATTAGATAAAGTGTCAGGAGGAGGAGGAGGAACTATGCTGTGAATTGTTGCTGAGTCTTGTAGGCCAAACCAAACAATTTGATGTGCACTGTAAATGGCGTCCTCTGTGCAGCTTTTCACATGAAACTCTTAATGCCAGGGCCTGGAAGTCTGCTTCTCATTTATGCCCCCTCTGTTTAGAAAGTTGTAGAGAGTGTTGTCATGATTATGAGGGTTAGCCAGCAGCCTGGGGATTAAGGGGTTAACTACACCTAGCCAGGTGGAGTGACCAATAGGAATGTAGGTGGGACTTTTCAAACTGGGACAAAGGAATTTGGTTTTTTTTCCTTTCTCCCTTTTGTCTGCTGAGTGAGTTCTCGGGCAGCTACAGAGAGGGACAAGCATGTCTCTCTCTCTCTCCGAACACCATTCTTCATTTTCTGTAAGTAGGGTAAAGTTTAGGCAGTTTCGTTAGGTTTTATTGTTTTAAGGATTGGGTATGGGATCTGAGATCTGGCACTGTTTAAAAGATGTTTTGGCTTTTCTTTGTACCTAAGTTCTAGGCCCATGGAGTTTCTCCATGAGTATATTTTGTTACCTCCCTATCTAGTCATTATGTTTGCAACAGGAATATTGTTGTAATAATAAAGGTTCTTTCTTTTCTTTTCTTTTTATTAACTTGGCAGTGGTTGATTGTGTGCCTTGATTTTTATTTTAGGGGTAAGATTTCCCAAATGATCTTTCCCCTGATTTCTTTATCAACATTTGGGTGGTGGCAGCGGAAGTTTTATTCCCAAGATCTAGGTTTTTAAGATCTTGGGGGAAAGTTTTATACCAAAGCCTGGTAGATAAGGCTTTGGGGTACACTTGCTGGCCCCCACTTCTGCATTTATCATGCCAGAGTGGGGAAGGAGCCATGACAAGTGTCACATCATGTCACTCCTGAAATGCAGAGCCAAGATGTTAGACCTGAAGAAGAGCTCTGTGTAGCTCGAAAATTTGTATCTTCTGCTAAAGGAAGTTGGTTCAATAAAAAAATATATATTACCACACGTTCACACGCGCACACCGGCCTCTCTAATAGCCACACTATTTCTACTTGTTTGCTGAGGCCCCTCAAACAGAGGATTCTCCATGTGGTTCAACATAAAAGACCAGCTGCAGAGAAACTTTACTGTCTCAGGAGAACCTGGTAAGCTACAGTAGTGTCATGACCA
This sequence comes from Pelodiscus sinensis, assembly GCF_049634645.1. NCBI lineage: Eukaryota > Metazoa > Chordata > Testudines > Trionychidae > Pelodiscus > Pelodiscus sinensis. The sequence goes on from NC_134712.1 coordinate 16,852,513, forward strand.
CATGTAGACAGGACCAAACTCTGTTACAACTAACTATCAAGTCATGCAACCATTCTGATCTCTATAAAGCTAAACCTTAGTACTGATTGGTGCTCCATTACCATGCGGCCCTGTGTGAATAACCGAGGCCAAGCAGTAGTATACCATGGCTGGGAAACTGTAGCTTATGTTGTTCTGGGGGCCTGAATTCAGACACATCGAAGGGGGCACAGTCTCAGAAGTGGAAGAGTAGTCTGTTATAGAAAGATGTCTCAACTTGGGCACCAAAAATCACTCATCACTTGTGAAAATGTAGGCCTGAGATGTCCCCCAAATGGCAAACCCTCCCATAGAAAAGCTCCTGGCCAATCCACAACACCCTTGAGGTAAGACAGGTGTCACTAGCCTCATTTTAATAAAAGGCAAGCAGGCCCAAAGATTTAGTGGCATGTCCAAGGTCACACAGGGAGTCAGCAGTTGAGCTGGGAATAGTACCCACAGAGCTGGCTCCCGGTTCAGCCCCCTAACCACCAGACAACAACCCTTCACTGTTAGACTCTCTTTCGTCTTCCTTAGCCAGATTCCTGCATGTGTTCATAACCCACTGGTTACTAACTACAGGGGTTACCACATATCCTTAGACTGAAAGCTGATGGCTAATTCCACAGGCATTTTTAAAAAACCATTATGGAAGCTGTCACGCATGGTGAAATATTGAGTGCGATTCACAGTACAAATAAGTAGCTTTTCTTAACCCCAGCTCTGCCTCTGACACACGCAGTCAACAAACCTGCATTGTTGTGAAGCCAAACTGTATTCTTTCAAGGCATCAGGCTCGGCAAAGGAGCTGTACATCTGTGGCCGTGCTCAGACCTCCCAGCCTGTGAGGTGGAGGATCCCTGGCAGCTCTGTGGCTACTTGCATATTGCCAGCTGATTTCCAAGTAGCCCAGATACGACCAGTACTTTTCTATGACAACCCAAAACACCCGAGGCCTAGTGCTATAGCCTTTTCCACAGGGCAGGCTCATTAAATAACTAAACATGCAAGAGGCTCAAAGTAATATTTAGCAACAACTTGCTCCTTGCTAGCTTTGAAATCTCAGTCCATCCCTTAGGCAGCCCCACTTGATGGTTCCCTGCAGCTGTGAATTGCATATGCTGGAATTACACAGCTGTCCAGGCCAAATGAGTTGCAATCATTTGCATTTCTTATCCTCCCTGCTTTGGGCTTGGGACGCTTACCAAAAGGTGAGATTTCCAAATGTGCCTAAATGAATGAGGAACCATGGAAAGTCAGTGGGGCTCGTGCTCCTAAGTCACCAGGTATTTCTCAAAGCTGCATTGACAGTGCCAGGGATCAAACACATCTTATCTAGAAACCGAGTCTGATACATGTTAGAGGCACTGGGGCTCTCGTGATAGGTAGCCTTCCCTAGCTCTTCATCATAGTGCAGGCGTTCTAATTCTGCCATGCCGAAGTGCAGGTCAATATTGCATTGATGGGAGTATAGAAATACAGGTTCAGTGCATAAATGCCAGCTTACGGCATCCACAACTGCAAGGAACCATCAAGTGTGGCTGCCTAAGGGATGGACAGCGTTCTGATCAGTAAAAACAACTGCAGCTATGCAGGCACAAGAAAGCCCCTCTCAAACTGATGTCCATGAGGTAGACATTTCTTCCCCTCCCCATGCAACATCATGAGCAAAGCAGAAGGCATTTAGCTACTGTCAGAGGCAGGAAACCGGATACGATGGACCAACAGTCAGATCTAATATAGTAAACCCAATGCTCCTAGCTTTTGGAGTCTACAGCTCTGAGGATGTGTCTCTTTCTAAAGTCTTGTTTCCACTCCCCGCTACAGTTTATTTGCATTACATCAGGAGCAGCATGATGGAGACATTTCCCTGAGGGGCACCAATTACAGGCCGGCCCTGCCTGCAATTTATCATCATGTTGCATGTGTTTATGAATTAGCCTCCACATATACTAGTTTATTTAGACATAATTTGAGTCGCCATAAGTGTGAACAGGGCCTTTCATTTACAACACACGAGCAGCTCACGCTGCCAGACTAAGCGAAGGCTTGTGGGGACTGGTGATAAAATGTTTCAAGCAGACAGCTCTCCAGACAGTTCTATCTATCCCATGCCAATGTACAGCCAGCCGGACAAGGGGAAAGTCAGTACTGCATAGCAGTTGCTTTCCACTCAGGCCAAAACAGAAACGATATATATTTTTTCAACCCAACCGAGTGTTAAAATACACACACGTGTCATACTGACTATGGACAAATAAATGACATTCAGCCAGAGCCCTCTTTCCATTAACCCTTTCCTCTCCATCCAGCCCAGAAACTGGTAATTCGCTAAAAATGTTCTCTGAAATGTCTTACACTTTAAATTAACATGGAGTAGATGCATTTGAAGAGCCCAGTCCTCCACCTTTCTTGAAGTGCGAGGCTCATAGACTTAGGAGATTGGAAGGGACCTCAAGAGGTCTAAGTTCAGTCCCCTGCACTCATGGCAGGATATGCTTCAGAGGCTAGGATCTGGGCAGAGCACCTAGTGTGGGCTGCATCCACCTCCCATTAGAGAGTGTTAAAAGTAGCGTTACGCAATTTGATGACAATCCTTTTAATCCAGCCTTTGATTCAGAGCTCTGGGGGAAGGCTGCTCATCCATCTGCCTGTGCATTTTGCCAATCAGTGCACTGAACACAAGGGATGGCAGAACCACTCTGACCATGGGGAGCCCACCACCCACCTCCCTCCACAGTGCTCACCTCCCCCACTGTCGTCTGAACCATGGTCACACACATCCCCTCGCAACCCTTTCTCTTGGATGCCCTGCCCTTGCACCGTCCTCTCCACAAGACCCTTTGTCCCATTTTTTCCACCTTCCCTCTCTCCTCTTACAGCTGGTAAAAAGTGGGAGGGCATAGCCCCTTAGCCTAGACCCTGCCCCTTCTGATGCCCCTGCTATATACTAGTGCCTTTAAGAGGTCACTAAATAAAATCCTCAGCCTTCCTGGTCAGAGATTGCTATTGATCCTTCTCTGTGCCTCACACCACAGATGTGTGTGTGGTACAGCTGGCAGGCAGGGTACTTGATCTCTAACCCTCACCCTACCAGCTCTGGGGTTGCAACCAACCTCCAGCTATCGAGGGAGAAGAAGTTTTCTCTGGGGGCAGATCTGGATTCAGGGCTCCTTCTTCTGAAGCAGGTGGCATTTATGGATAACTTCTGACAACTACCAAGCTGAGGATTCCAACCTCATTTCAGCCAAGAGCTCTTAGCCTTTGCCCATGACGGACACCAAGGTCTTATTCAAGCTAAACAACATCTTTAGATGCAGCAAACGCTGCACCGTGGCAGAAGGTTAAACTAGATGGCCTTTGCAGTCCATTCTAACCCAACAGTTCTATGGTTCAATGGTTTATGAAAAGATCTGATTTCTAGGCATTGTTCAAAAGAGCCAAAACCCTGATTGTCCCATGCATCTCATGGCAGGCAGCGGTTCGTGCTAATAAAAACCAACTATTTCAAATATCAGATTTGCCCAAAGAACAGTGGTACAAAGCCAGTGCTCATCTCTGTGGCCCATCTCTCAGTTATTTTAATTAGTGCTAATGCTACATAGCAGCAGAGAAGGGCTTATCTACGCTACTGTTTAAATCAATGCAAGTTACCTCTCTCAAGAGTCTAAAAAAACACCCCCCATGCCATGGAGGTTACATCAACTACATAGCAATATCGATGGGAGTTGTTCTCCTAGGGTGCCCCTACTCTGCACCCTTAACTTGAAATAAGCTACACAAACTGCATAGCTTATTTCGAGTTAATTTTGAAATAAACTGCTACTCTGAAACATTTCTTAATCCTCATGAAATGAGGTTTCCACGAACTTTGGAATAACGAGCCTGTTATTTCAAAAGCTACTTCGAAATAACGGGCGTGCTGTCAAGATGTGGAATACACCATTTCAGGATACCGGAAGTATCCCAAAATAGCGCCGCAGTGTAGATGTACCCCTACTGACAGAGTTTCCATTTCTTGTAAAGGTGGAGTAATTACATTGACAGGAGAGCGCTTTTCCTTCAATGTAACATGTCTTCACCAGACATGCTAAATCATCACGGCTGCATCAATACAGCAGCACCAATATAGCAAGGTGGTGAAGACAAGTCCAAAGTTATCCGACCGCCCAACAAAATCTTTTCTATCTTTAGGATTCTAAGTCCAATGCATCACATTTTCCAGCTAAGAGTTTGCCAGTTTTGCCCAGTATCTGTATTTCCACTACAAGGATATTGTTATTTATTGGCCTTGGTGAACACAGAAGCAGCATGCTCCATGAAGAGCCATCAGAGGCCGTGCAAATAAACAATACATATTTCTCCAAAATCATAGCAGGACTCCATACTTAGTAACTGGACAGCGTCTCCTATTCAGACTCCGCGCATGCAAATGGCCAAGCTATGCCTCTCAGCTAACGATGGTGCCTTTTATAACATTCCTGGACCAGGCGCTGATTAAAACCACTAAGAATTGCCACTGCCAACTAACAGCAGCAACAGCATATGAGCTTATCAGAGGAAAGAAGGCAAACAAGAGATGGGGAAAGCTGCTCCCTCATACACCTCACACCAACCCTGTCTTCCCCCACCACCTTCCCCAGACACTCTAGAGGCCCCCAACCCCACCTGCACTGGAAGCATCGGAAAAGGACTCTGCCCTGAGTGACCACTGAACCTCATACTCCTTGCCTGCCTTATTTCATAGAATCATAGGACTGGAAGGGACCTCGAGAGGTCATCGAGTCCAGCCCCCCGCCCTCAAGGCAGGACCAAGCTCCGTCTAAACCATCCCTGACAGATGTCTATCTAACCTGTTCTTAAATATCTCCAGAGAGGGAGATTCCACCACCTCCCTTGGCAATTTATTCCAATATTTGACCAGAAATATTTCCCTGCCAGCTGACTCCTTTAGCACTGTAGGCTGCAAGCCAGCACCCCCACCACCAGGTGTTGACACTGCTCTAACGCCCCCCACTTGCTTTCCGACAGGAGGTAGGTGGCCAGCACCCAGCTTTAGAGGGAGGTGGGGCAAGAGATAATTCTTCCTGGGCGCTGCTGAAACTGTCTCCTTGCAGAGATCTTGAGCCACCCCCTTTCTTCCCTTGTCCATAGCATCGTCTAATGGCCTCATCAAGCCCTGGGAACCAAGGGTCCCTGGCAGGAGAACTCACCTCTGGGCTACCAGTAACCAAAGAGCTACTCAAGTGAACAACACAGATGCAAAGAGGTCAGGCTGTGCAATTTTTGGCTGTTACCTTTCGACTCACAATCCCCACGTCCCACCTTTCCCCTCCAACAACAAACGGTCCCTGCAAAGACGACCACGAGAAGGGGGGTGGATTTGTGGACTGCATTCAAGTTTCCCTATTCTGTAGGTGCAGGCACAGAAAGTGGACCTGGGGGAGACAGCCAGGCAGCAGAAACACCGCCAAGCGGGAGGCAAGGAGCTTTTTCCCACCACATCTGCCACGCCCTAAATTAGATTTAAACATTGGGTTCCTTCAGGCACCCTGGGGAACTGTTCATCACTTGGCACTGGGTCCTCCCCTCCTCATCCCCCAGCTGCTAAATTGCCTTCCAAAAGACAGCTTCACTTAAACACAATGCAGTGGAGACAATGCAAATGCAACCAGCGCAGCAGTTCCAGTGTTAGCGCCATGCTGCCGTGTTTCTTTTACTCCCTTCCAAATGGATTGGGGAGGGGGTGGGCACAGGCAAAGCGGGTAACTGCCCCCAGGGCCTGGCAATTCAAAAAGGCCTGGGGCTTCTACTACAGCAGCAGTGGCAGCCAGAGCCCCAGATCTTTTACACTGTGACTGGAACCCCAGCCAGTGTGGTCCAAGCAGTGCTGAAGTGCTGGTGGGGGCAGACTAGCTCCCATCTCCTGCCCCTTTCACCTGAGGTCCCGCCCTTTCCAAGAGCATGAAGCTGTCCCCCCACCTTGCCCAGGGGCCTGGCAATTCTGTCTCCCCCCATGCTCCATTCACTCATTACGACTCTTCAGGATGGCAACCATCTCTGCTCCACAGCATGTCATTGCATCAGAAAGGGTTGCCACACAGCAGTGGGGCAGCAACAATGTGTATAGTGGGGGTGCTGAGAGCCTTTGAACTAAACGGCCAGCCCCTATCTAGAACAGAACACACTTCAAACCAGGAAGATGTGGCAGCACCCCCAGCTCCAACACCTACACCTCACAGCCACTGACATGAGCCTGCAGCAGCTAGCCAAGGAGACACAGTGCTGCTCTGCCCTGCATCTTCTGCTCTTCAGGAAGTAAGGTAGATAGAAATCAGGGGAGGGAGGCCATGAGGGTAAACCCAAGACTCAAGTCTCCTGATCTGAAGCTTTTTCCCTCAGTTTTCTTGGGCATGTCTGGTTTTCTCTTGTATACAATTTGAGTTCTTCTGCCTTCAAAGGGGCGGGGTGAATAGGGTTACAAAATCTCATGAGGCCCTCTTAATGTCCTAAGAATTACACAAAGAGCAAACAACAGACTACCTGAATGATGGGAGCTACAACACATGGACTGCAGTGTGTGGTGGGATACTGGCGACAACTCGCTGCAATCCAGGTAAAAACAAATTACAAGGGAGATTACAGTCGCTCACCTACCTCTCAACCTGCCACGGCTGGCGTGTGGAACCTAAAGGATGACAATGCCACAAAATGGAGCCGCGGATGTGAACAAGAGCTCTGTGAAGCTCAAGAATGTGTCTTCTATCAAGTGGCGTTGATCTAGTAAGACTATTACCGAACCTGCCTTTTGTGTGTCATATTGTGGGACAAAGGTGGCTACGACCACATAGCAAACAAAGCCCCAGAAGGGCACATACAAAAGCAAATTTCATGCAGGAAACTCGGATTCCTTTCCTCAGTGCGAAGAGCTCTTTCTGCTACCTCCATGTCATAGGACTGGAAAGGACTTTCTGGATCACTGAGTTCAGTCCCCTGCTCTTACAGGCCACACTGTTGCATAACCCCATTCAGAAACTTACGACACTCCATCTTCACAATACACTGGAAATAATTTCCAACAATTGAATCAGTGTGAAATGTAGGCAAAGTTCAGAGCTAAAATGAGCAATATTCTGCAAAGTGTGGTCCCACTGCAGAAGTTACATGCAAACTAAGAAATGTCTGCAGCATCACAAATGCACTGGCTGATGCAACTGTATTATTATTTTTAAACAATTTTTTAACACAGGGTGCTTTGTGTACAGCCTTGCAGGCCATGTGGTGCAAACTATTTTTGGTTGTTTAAACTCCTGGCAACAACTATGTATATATTTTCTTTAAAGTTAACAAGGCTGATCAACCACAAAGCCATCTACAAGCAGGCTTCCTGGAATAGGGACATGGTTCAAGGAATTGAACCTCTCAGTCTGAGATGAAACATCTTATTGTAAAACATTTTTTCCCCTTCCTGTGTTTTGTTCATCCAATTTTATACTTTGTTCATTTTCACTATGAGGCAATTGTATTGCATGATGTGCAAGGCACATGCCAACAGGCAGTTCTGGATCAAAGCACTGCTCACATTAATCATTAGGGCAGGTGTTCTCAAACTTGTGATACCACGACCCCCTCTCCATTGCTGCAACCAGTTTCAGTTGCTCGCGACCCCCCTCTAACTTGTTTGCGATCCCCCTCTAAGTTGCTTGCGACCTCCCGTGGGGGTCGGGACCCAGAGTTTGAGAAACGTTGCATTAGGGCATAAAATCATTTTTTAGTGCAAGAAACATTTATATGTGATCAGGCACATAAACACCAGTGCACTTTATCCAAAAGTTGCCAGAACAGAAATCACGTTATTATATGTACTTTCTTTTTTTAAGACACTCGTTTTCCTCTTAGCCTGTAAATAGACAAGACTGAAATTCTCCAAAACTGATATTTACTGCAACAGCAAATGTCACTTAGGCAGCACTTTGTGTGTTGATCCCGAAATAGCTATCCCATGTCTACACAAGTTACTCGTTATTTTGAAATATTTTTTTAAATAATGGCCATGCTATTTCACCATCCCGGTAAACCTTGTTGCACGAGGGAAAAGAGATGGCTCGAAATAGTGCATTATTTCGAAATTTGGCACTGTGTATATGCACCAAATTTCAAAATAAGATACACAATTTGCCTAGAGCAAATTGCGTATCTTATTTCAAGTTTAGAGTGCTGTGTAGTGAATTGTGGCAAAGGGAGCTATAAGACAAAATTTTCAAAAAGTGCCTAAATCTTGTCTTTCTTTGGTACAATAAGATAAGATAAGATTTAGGCACTTTTCGAAAATTTTGTCTTATAGCTCCCTTTGCCACAATTCACTACACAGCACTCTGTCACGTCGGCCTCCCTGCACCATGAGTTCAAGGTCATGTTCTTGAGGGCGGAGCAGCGTACTCCGCAAAATGGCATCTTCCATGTGGCACACACTGCTTGAGCCCTGGCCCCTCTTTCTTTACACTGAAGCACTGAGTTTGTATTAAAAAGGCAACGAACATTCTCATTCGGCTGAGATCTTAGCCCAATCTGATCTTCCCGGAATGCACAACTTCATGCAGACGCGAGGGGGGGGAACGTTCTCGTTTCTAGGCATCTGAAACAAGACTTTGTGTCTCTTGTATGAACGTGAGTGATGGCCATCAGCCTGGGAGCTGACTCTGGGGGTAATGCTGATTTTCACATAGGGGCAGGAGGACAACAGCAGCCTTGTTACCATGTCACAGAAAGCGCACGCGCGTGTAAGAGAGACCCTGATGTTCCTTCAGCTTTCCTCAGTTCTTCAGCCAAGCACCCCTGAGTTAGAAAAAAAAGAAATAATTATGCCAAAGGTCAGCCTGTTCCAGGGCAGATCGTTCCAGCTTTGAAGTAGAAAGAAAGGCAGCGAGTGGCACAGAAGCATAAGGCTCGTGACACCTGACAAATTCACACCGATAAGACCGAGCTGTTCAGGGACAGTTCACAACCTCACATGACTTCCCTTGCCCCCGAGGCAATCTCCCCCTCCTCCCGCAAGCTCTCCTTATAAATTCCTATGCAGTATTTCATTGTCCATGGCATGAGAACAGCCCACTTTTGGGAAGCACGTCTCTGAGGGAGTGTGGGATACCAAGAGAGCAGCCTGGTTCTCTTCCCACTTTCACTGAAGCAAAACCAATTAATCTCCATCCATTTCAATAAACACACTCTTGTTTTACATGAATGGTTAAGAGCTAGCTTAGCATCTGGAAGTCCTGCCTTTAAATCCTTGCTCTGAACCAGACTGCCTAGGCATTCTCTTAGCTTCTCTGTGCCTCAGTACCCCTTAGGGAGAATAGCACTGCCCTACATCCTGGGGTGTTGTACATTAAAGAGTGTGAAGTGCTCAAAACCCCCAGGAACTGGGACCGCACATGGGCACAAGTCTGAGAGGAGAAGCAGTCCAGAAACTTGTTTACAAGAGAGCTAGAACCCTCTCTTGTATCTGCCCTTCAAAGGGTTTACTTGTTTCAGGTGGAAGGAAACAAGCCAGTCTTTAGACCATTCTCAGCTCTTGGCTAGAAGAGACACTCATCCATAAGACAAATCTCTGAGGCTGAAACATCAAGGTAATACTTCTGTCTACCTGAGAACTGCCAAGGTGACATCACAAGGACTTAAGGAAGTCTAAGTGGTGCTTGTCTGCTGTGAAATGAAAGCGGGGTGTGCCAGAGAGACTGGAACAAAGACTGCTTTGATGGGGACAGGCACAATGGGGAATGAATCTAGATCCATTACAGCGGGGAAAGTCTTCTAGATCCTGGTCTGCACTATGGGGATGCTAATGGCATAGCTATAGCACCACAGCTCTGTTGGCACAACCCTGGAAGTGCATATACATCCTACAGCAATGGGAATATAGAACTACTTCTTCTTTCAACGATGGTGGCTATGTGGTAGCAACTGTTCTACCTGCATCGGGGGAGGGGGGGGGGGGCAAAATTCAGAATAGTTATGGTGCTGAAGGTTGTGGATTTTTCACATCCCAGAGCAATGGATCTAAGTGCAGATCAGGCCCACGTGCACCGAAGTGAAAGGAGAACGAACTGCATCACCAGGGAAAAGGGCAATGGGAAATGAATCCTAGCTCCATTACTGCAGGCAAAGTGCCAGGACTTGGATGAGGCATTACACATATACTCAGATCCATAAAATGGTGCCAGGTTTTAGACTAAAAGACTGTCAGTCAGGGCAGGGACTCTTTAATTCTTTTTTTGTTAACTGTAAAGTGCCAAGCACCCTGAAGGTGCTAATTAAAAATAATAATTATATATTACACACACACACAACCTACATTTTAAAAGAACATTATGAAGTTTGCAAAATCAAGCACTCAAAAGCTAGGAGATGCCAGCATAAAGCTTAGCAGTGCATGGAAAATTTTAGCTCCAACAGGAAAGCTTCAACAAGGTATCAGCAAATGAAAATAAGATCTTATAATGGGAAGTGTCAGGCAATTAGTTACCTATAATACATCCTAAGGGCTAGCAACTCAGCTGGTTTAAATCTATTGACCTAAATGGAGCTATGCTGATTTACAACAACTGAGGATGTGATCACAACTATACAGCCACCCCCTAAGAGTATGTTTACACTGAAAACAGATGGTGTGATTGTAGCAAGTTTAGCATACCCAGGTTAGATTTACTCTAATTAGTGTAGGTAACAATAGCAGCATAGATGTGGTGGCACAGACATCAGCATGGACTGCCAACTGGAGTACAAGCCCTCTGGAGAAATACTGTGGTAACCCATTCTGGATCTAGATTAAAGCTAACATGGATACACCCACCCATGCTACAGTCACACCTTTCACTTGCAATGTAAACAGAGCCGCAAGACAGTAGTAAGAGTAGAAACCAATGTGATAGCAGAAATGTGGATGAATTCGGATTTTTTTTAAATGGCCCCATTTTTATTAGCACAAAATAATAGAAATCAGAGGTAAGCAAGACCTATTGAATCACCTTAGTCCATATTCCCAGCCTCCATAGGATGGTTGCCTGCAGTATATCATCAAGTACTTTGACCTGTCCCATATTAAAGTGTTTAAATGATGGTGCATCCTCTATTTCTCCTGGTGATGCTGCCAATTCATTTGTTTCAAAGATCTGGAAATTAAGTTAAAAATGAATCTAGAGGTGGTCCAAAAATGGGCATTTTAACTCATTCCCTGTTATTTTCCGATTTTACCACAAAAGGAAAAGTTTCATTTCAGTTAACTACAACCCCAACATATTTTTAGGTTCTGATCAAAACAAAACTGTGGGTTATTGTATTTTGATGTTTTCCAGTTTTACACAGTTTCCTCTTAAAACCAGAAAATTTCAAATGATATGAAACATTCATGTGACTTGAAGACTTTATTCCTCACAAACTCCAAAACATTTTGGCGACATATTTCACCATTCCTACTGAGTATATTTTATCCCAGTCAAAAAGAGGATGCAAATAAGTATTTTTCTTTTCCTCCAGAGAGACAACATTCTCTTGCAGATGTGATAGTAACTCTCAGATGCCATTTCAGGGAAGGTTGAGAACACTTCATATTTGTTCAGGCTAATAATCACATCCATCAGCCAATGAAACTGTAAAATAATACAAAGTGAACTGTGCTTTGCCTATTCACTCAATTAAAAAAAATAAAATGAAGAGGAGGGAAAAAATCACTAGCTTTTGCTTAGATTCTGCCAAAGTTTTGTTAGCATGCACAATTAACCCCCCAGTGAGAATTAAATATGGCCTGTGTGTGCCAGTACTAATGCCAACCTCAACTATTATTGATGTACCTATTAGCTGGCTGTTTGAATGGGCTTATTTTTAATTGTGCTCATTCTTTAGGAATCTTTACTTTAAAAAAGGGCTACTAGGAAAGATGCAGTGGGAACACACTATATAATCTGCCTTACTGACTGATTTGTCAAAGGATTTGCATAAAATAGACATTCGTTATCCAGTCAATGAAATGCCACAATGTAACGCTATGCTGCGTATTCACTCTCACTGATGTTATGCTCTATAGGAGAATCAGAAGACTTTGGACCAATGGACGCTGCTAGGATCAGATTCAATTTTTCAGGTCTCCAAAGGTAAAAAAAACCACAAAAATGTTCCATCTTTTTGAATATCGGGTAAAGAATGTTGCAACATGTGAGAGAGTCCATTAAAGCCATTTATATATAACCAACATACCTGCCAGGCCATTAAAATGCTTAGCAAAATTACCTGACTCCCCGGCAAGATGGAGATTTCGGTCCTATGCACATAGGAAGTTTGTCGTCAGATGGCTCTGGCTGTGATGACCATTCACATTTAAGTGGGTTACCTAAATTGACCGTTAAAGAGGATTTCACAGTACAGGCAGTCCACGAGTTACACAGATCCGACTTATGTCGGATCCGCAGTTACGAACGGGGCCCGTCTCCCTGGTCTCCAGCAGACCAGGGAGAGGAAGCAAAGCGGCGGAGCATGTGGGCAGCGGACAGCCCAGACGCGTCTGGGTTGTCCGCTGCCTGCGGCTTTGCTCCCCGTCCCCCTGGTCTGCAGACCAGGGAGACGGGGAGCAAAGCAGAGCAAAGCCGCAGAGCACGCGGGCAGCGGACAGCCCAGACGTGTCTGGGCTGTCCGCTGCCCGCGTGTTCCGCGGCTTTACTCCCCGTCCCCCTGGTCTGCAGACCAGGGAGACGGGGAGCAAAGCAGAGCAAAGCCGCGGAGCCCGAGGGCAGCAGGACAGCCACGGTGCATCTGGGCTGTCCCGCTGCCCCCGTGCTCCACGGCTTTGCTCCGGACGCCTGTGGTACAGCAGCTGGGGCGCTGCCGGTTGGTCCCGTAGCGCCGCTCTGGGCGCTACTGGACCAACCGGGCAGCACCCCAGCTGCTCTGCCCCAGGCGTCCTGATTCAGCCACTGCTGGTCAGTTTCAGCAGTGGCTGAATCAGGACGCCTGGGGCAGAGCAGCTTGGTTGCTGCTGGGTTGGTCCAGTAGCGCCGAGGAGCGGCGGCACTACTGGACCAACCCAGCAGCACCCCAGCTGCTTTGCCCCAGGCGTCCCCAAGTCAGCCGCTGCTGAAACTGACCAGTGGCTGACTACAGGAAGCCCCTGCCCCGGGCTTCCTGGAATCAGCCGCTGATCAGTTTCAGCAGCAGCTGACTTGGGGATGATCAGTTTCATCAGTGGCTGAATCTGGACGCCAGTTCCGACTTACATACAGATTCAACTTAAGAACAAACCTACAGTCCCGGGGACTGCCTGTATATCAGCCTTACCATACCAGTGTTTCCTTTCCCCTGTTTAGATAATTTTCCTCTGTAATTACTTCAGACAGCCACCAGACTACCTTATGTTGCAATGCCTTGAGATCTCAGGAACTGTGTCAGTATTCTGATAGGAGACCATTGGGGAATACCCAGATTGTGAGAGCTGATTACTGTTGCTGCATTCTTTTCGAGTGTTAGAAGGGTTTTTATTAAGTGTTTTATTCCAATAGTTCCTGATTCACAATGGCAGTTTAAGAAGCAGGAGTCACTGTAAGAAAATTAAGAGATGTCACGAATCTTAGAACCACATCAGGTTCACACACAAAATCTAGCCTGTCTTGGAGCAAATTAGAATTCTCAGTGATACCTACTCCAGCAAGAAGGCATGATTCCCAAACAGCCATTTGACATTCGCTTCTTCCCGAGCTAAGGCACGAATGCCCCTTTACACTGCTCTGTTGTAAGTATATTTACACTACCAGACTGGTGTAAAGGGACCTCAGTGTAAATGAGAGTCAGACCGTGTGTATTCAAATGCCCAGCCAGGTTTAACATCTGTTCATCTTAGGGCTTATCTACACCATCAAGTTACTGCATTGAAAGTTTCTTGTTCAAGGTGACAAATCACCCCCTTCCCCCTACCCCCCAGCAAGTGTAATGCTGTAAAGCACCAGTGTAAACAGGCGCTATGCCCCTCATTGAGGTGGGGGTTTTTAAGTGCTGGGAGAACTTTCTGGTTTTAATCTGGTAAGTGTAGACAAAGCAAAGTCTCTGATGCAAAGACTCCATTTTGAAACTGTGGATATCAGAAGTACAAGGGAATGATAAATATTCAATATTTGGGTGTTTCTCACTGAGTCAGCTACCTTATTTATGTCACTTAGAATTGCATAACTTTGCTTTTCAATTGATTACCTAGCAAACAACTACTTTCTCTGTTTGCAAGTTGCAGCAACAGTCAAAGCTTTCTGTCAGAAACTCCATGAAGTGACTTATTCAGGAATCAACTCGCATTTTTATTGAAAGATTCCCTGAATATTTTGTGTGATAATCTCAATATTTATCTGGTACCCAACTAGTCAGCTATTCACTATCCAAAGGTTTAAAAAAGAAATGTGTGTGTCACACACCTAAGAAAGTCTTCCTGTTCTTTGGGAGGGAAACAAATTACCCTCAGTCCTCCATCCAACCAAGGAGACATTTAATGAAAAGCAAAATCAGTTTCTTTAGGTAGAGGTTGGATTTTAATTGACAATCAAAGAACATTTTACTAGATACTTTATGGTTACCAGAAAGTACTCAATTAAGAAACAGGGTTGCAAAAAAAAAAAAAAAAAAAAAAAAAAAAAAACACACCACAAAAAAAACCAAAAAGAGGTTTGTGGGGCAGGTTTAACTGAACCCTACCAGATATTTACCTGCGGTTGCAAATCTCAAATGTTCAAAAATGAGGGTTTTTTTAAAATAGATTCTCTTTACTTGACTTCTTGTCTGGGTTTTTTCGGATAATTTGCTTTTTCTTAGACCATGAAGACTACACATATGGGGTTGGAGTTAAGCGGAATTAGAGTTTCTCATACAATCAGTTGACTCCCAAGAGTTGGAGCTTTAAACACACAATGAATATTGTGAGACTCATGATTAAAAATCACCAGAGTTGACATGACAGAGCTGGGAACCAGCAACTGACCCACCTCAAAACACCAATTCATTGCCTCCCTGGGCGGACCCAGAGCCGGATTAAAACCTTTAGAGGCCCTAAGCACTGAAAAGATTATGGTGCCCCCCCCCCATATGTAATTCACAATAAAAACAATACTATACCATAAAATCTCATTTTTTTGGTGCCCCTGCTTTGCTGGTGCCCTAAGCATGTGCTTAGTCTGCTTAGTGGGTAATCCAGCCCTGGCCGTGGACCTGACTGTGCCTTATGAACCGAGAAGCCTAGGGAGGACTAAAGAGCTAGCCCATTAACAAGAAGGTAGAAAGTAGCATAGGAAGTGCTGGAAAGGAGAGGCAGGCTAATGGAACCAGAACCAAGAAGGATCCCTGGGTGGAGAGATCTCTTCTCTCTCTTCAGCATAGGAGAAGTTGAGGCTGTAAAATAAAATGTGGAAGTTCTCCGAACAGGTTTTGGAGGGAACAGAAGCTGGACTTCGCCCTGTCACAGCTGGCAAAACAATGGGCAGCAAGTAACATAGGCAAGGGAAGACACTGCCTACACTATCTGGTTCTCTGGCATGCCAGGACAGCTAGGGATGTGGCGTGGCTGCCTGACTCTCTGGCTGCCCAGGATGGCTGGGGCCATAGTGCTCTGGCTGGCTGGAAAGGATGGGGCTGTTGGGACAGGGCAGACGAAGGGCTTGGGAGGTTCATGGGTTGAGAGGCAGTACCCTGGGGTGGGGGCTGGGCTTGACTCCACAGAAGGAGGTGGCAGAAGAGGCGGGGCCTCAGGCAGAAGGGACGGGGCTGTCGCTTGCCTTCCCCAGCTGGGTCTTCACCCACTGCCCATGGGCAAAACCTAACCTTAGGCTGGTGTTTTCCATGATTTGGTAATACATGTTCAGACTATCCTAGGATTGGAACACTTTAGCTAGCATGTGACAAACACACACCTTTTCCAAGGAAACAGGGCCTCTAAAAGCATAATTTAAAAGGTACTGTGTGGGCAAGGGAGATTTAGGTCAGACATTAGGAAAAAATTCCTAACTGCCAGGGTGGTTAAACTGGACTAAATTGCCTAGGGAGGTTGTGAAAGCTCCATCACTGGTGATATTAACTGCAGGTTGAACTGACAACTATCAGGGATGATCTAGATCAGGGCTACTTAACTCGTGGCCCGTGGGTTGCATGTGGCCCGCGGCCCATTGCTTTGCAGCCCGTGGTGTGGTTTGGGTTTACGTGGGGCTCAACATGCAGCCCACAGGTGGGAGCCAAAGCAAAAAAGTACCGGTAATCAATATAATGGTCTTCTGTTGATATGCGTTTTAGAATTTAAATTCCTGGACTGTCATTGATCATTAGAATTGCTGTCATATGGGTGGAAATCAGATAAATATTGCATTTTATTAATATCAGCAGAACTGACTTACATGGGGCCTATGGGTTGTATAGTCGGGGGCGGCCTGTGAGCCTAGGAAAACTAGGCAGTTGCCTAGAGCACCGCTGGCTCGGGCGCCCGATAATGATGTCACAGCCATTGGTGGCCATGCAGGTAGAGGTGTGAGGGGGCATCGATTGTGTCGCCTGCCTAGGATGCCAGCTGCCGCAGCTGGCCTCAGGCCACTCCTCTGTGTAGTCTTGCCTTAATCTTTGTATTCATGCCCATCAGTGTGAAAAACTATGTGCATATATATTTGCATGTATATGCAACCACACTTAAGTTGCAGCCCTTGGCATGTGTTGTATTATTGTGGCTCCCAGGACTTCCAAACTTTAGTAGCCCTGATCTAGATTGTGCTTGGTCCTGCCGTGAGGGCAGGGGACTGGACTTGATGATCTCTTAAGGTCCCTTCCAGTTCTAGTATTCTATGATTTAAGCCTCAGGATGCATATTCTAATTCCAGAGGGTGAGGCCCAGTGTTCCCTTTTAGCTGAGTGCTTGGGTGGCCACCCAGGTGTGTTTCAAATGTAACCTAGCTGACCAGCAGAGTGCCCACAGTCAGCAGCATGTGTTTCTACTGATGGTGCATATCTGCACAGGCCCTGGTGCTCATAAGATTTATTCTGCACAAGAATGGAAACAAATTAGATGCAACAGTCGTGGGGTCTATTCACTTGTTGTTGTGGAGGTTCTTTTTTGCAGGGTATGTCTTTGCTACATTTAGCCCTGATCGGCATCTAGGTCTGAGCTCCTGGGCTAGCCTAGCTTGGATATGAGCAGCCACACTGCAAAGCCCTAGCTGAGCTCCTGGATTCTCACTAGTCTCACGCTCTCCAAGTGTGCCACATGGACTTCTAGGGGGCCTATCCCACAGTTCTTTGGGCTGCAACAAGCTGAGCTGCTCAATGATTCCTTCCCCGTCAGTAAACTGTGGTCAGAGGTTTGTGCATGTGGATGGGAGGGAAGATGGATTCTCCTCGCATGTTGACCCTACGTCTGCAGTAAAGCCACACCACACCCTCCATGGGGTATAGGACTCGAGATCATTGGGTGAGCTGGCAGCATGGCAAAGGATGTGGGTGGATGTTGTTTCCCAGGTCATTAGTTGCACATGCAGAGGGATTCAACCATGCTCATTTCTGTGCATGGTTCTGCTTGTGGACTTTGGTTTTATTTCTGGCTGAACATGTGGGAAGGAAAGGGTAAGCTGACATCAGTTTTAGCTTTAGCCTCTGAAATTACTCCGTCGCGCTGGACTTCCTTGAATTTTCCCATTGCCGCAAGCCACTCTGTGGCAATGGAGTTTGCTTAGCTCAGGCAGCTTTATAGGCAAGTAACTTAAGGCTGCTCTTCCTTGCCTTTCTAGCTTCCTGTGGCTCTGGGTTTGGCAGGCTGTGTGTGGAGTTTGAGGCCAGTAACAAGGGTATAGTTGCTTGCTTACAAGCCTGTCTCCCCTCTTTGCTACAACTGCAGTAACACAGCATTCAATTCCCACAGGGATCAAAGCAGACACAGTTGTTGGTTACACTGTGGCCAGAGGCTGGCCATTAGATTTGTTTGGAGTCCCGGCTGGCGTTAAGCAGCTGTAAATCCTGTGCTCACTGGGGACCCCTAAAATTCAAGGTGAAATTTTGCTTTCGCTATCAACACACGCCTGATCTTCACTGAGCCCACACCAGCAATACAATTCAAAGGCCCCAACTCATTTGGGGGTATCAAGAATGGAAGCAGACAGAACACAGTGGATTGGTTATATGGGACCCATCCCCCCACCCAAGGCAAACCTCCCTGGAAACTCGAAAATTTAGCCATGCTCAGAATATGAATTGGAGATTTTTAGGCCAGAAGGAACCATTAAGATCATCTCATCCGGCCTTCCACATAACAGAAGTCACATAATTTCTTCACTGAACCTAGTCTTCTTTGGCTAAAGCAGAAATGGCAACTCGAAAAAGTCTCCAATCTTGATTTAAAGACATCAGACAAACAAAGTGCCAAATATTTTCTATCTGTAAAAGCTGCTTGTTATTCCATTGATTTCCAGTATCTTTTTTTTTTAGTGTGTACGTGTGACTTGTGCTTAGGCTTCCACTGTCCACACAGGCACTCATCTATTTTTACCCTGTTAGAAAACAAAACAGTGAGAAAAAGGAGATTTTCAAGCAACAAGCATCAGACAAGGACATGTCAATACAAGGATAACAGAATATCTCCAAGTAACCTTTTGTTGTATCCGTACAATTGAAATCTGACAGTAAAATGCAATTCAAGGTCCACTTGTTTTGACGCATTAGATAAAACTATGGAAAGATTATCTTGGTTAGAAACAACAACTCTGCAAACAGCAAACCTACCTCCATGTACTGGGATATAAAAAGCCCTTTCTAGTGCTTTTCCAAAGTATGACAGTTCCACACTAATAAACACTTTCAGCACAGAGACCTTGAAAGGCCAAAACACTCATTTCAAAATCCTTCTTCATAAGCTATGCTCAGTACAAAAGCCCCTCTCCCTACAGCCTATGCCCATCCAGCCTTTGCTTCCCAGAAAGGGAAAGACCCACATGCTCTGTCAGTGATGGGAATTTTAATTCCAAGTCCAGACATAGCCACTTGAAAACAAACCTGATGTGGTGAGGGTTTAGAGGAGGCTGAAAGATTAAACTCCCTGATGTGATCAGCAAATGTGTGCTGAACAGCCAGTTGAAGTGATTACTTTTTTCCTTAGAACTTTTAAAATTGATGGTCAAAGTTCTTTCCATTCACTGACCCTCTATAGCTAACGCAAGGGCACTTCAAATTCTCTCATCTCTGCGTTGCTGTACCAACCGACCTCATCATCTCCAGGGGTTGGTTTGGGTGGGTTCAGAATTCAAACCTCTGTGGGTTAATACCTCTTCCTTGCATTCCCTTTTTAAGAACTTGATGTTCACTAGATAGCCACATTTGTGTTTAATAAAATAAAATAAAGAAAGTTAACTCCTACAGAACATTTCTTTCATTGCTGCATTTTGAGCAGACACTCCCTTGCCCCCATCTCTTCCCACCGCCCCATCTGTCTCTGCACTCGCTGCCAGGGCTTAGCCAGACTTCATCCTGGCGATGAAACTGGGAAGACAATTATTAGCTAGACACACAAAGAAGTTCTATGTAGTCCATCATACTCCTTGGAAGGGAAGGATGGTCTAGGGGACTTGGGAGACCTAGATTCAGTTTCCTGCTCCACCACAGATTTCCTGTGACACGCTGACTAAGCCTCAGTGTCACCATCTGTAAAATGGGGATACTAGCACTTTCCTGCTTCATAGAGGTTTTGTGAGGTATTCAGATAGCATGTGATGGAAGCCATATAGGATAGGTTACCCCAGCCTGTGGGACAGACACTCACCTAGTACAGTAAAAGTTTTTTTATTGAGTCTATTGGTAAAATGAGGGTGCTGGTAAGTGAAAAGTTCCAGTTAACTACGAAGGAGTGAGTTTGGGTGCAGGAGGGTGTGCGCGTTTTGCGATTTTGGGTATGTGAGGTGACTGAGGCCAGAAAGCTGGGAGGTGTTTTGGGGTGCTGGATTCACAGGAGCACTCATCTCCGGCAGCTCCCTGCAAGCAGCAGCCTGGTGGAGGTGCAGCTAGGTGGCTCTGCACAGTACCTCTACCTTCAGGCACCACCCTCACAGCTCCTATTGGCTACAGTTCCCGACCAATGAAAGCTGCAGAGCCATTGCTCGGGGTAGGGTAGTGCCACATAGCTGTGCCTCTGCCAAGAGCAGCAGGCACAGCTTGTGGGGAGCTGCCCAAGGTGAGGCACCCTCCTGCACCCAAACTCCCAGACCTAAACCCCCTCCTGCACTCCAACCCCCATATGGTCATTCCTCCACCTAAGAGCAGCAGGGACATGTTGCCACATTTGGGGAGCCATGTGGAGCCAGGAAGGGAGCCTGCCAACCCTGCACCAACCAGACTTCTGATGAGGGTTAGAAATGCTGGTTTATAGAGCTTTCCAGCTGGTACAGGGCCAGATAACACAGCTTGTGCTGCACATTTTAAACAAGTGCAACTTTGTGTGTGGACACTCAAGTTGTTTTAAACTGACAAATTAACCTGATACAATCCAACTGAAGCTAACATAAGCATGTCAATACAGGGGTTCACATCAATTTAACTCAACTGGTTTTAAAACACATTTAAACTAAACCAGTGCAACTTGTGCATGTAAACGAGCCCTTATGCTTACAAGCTTGTTAACAAGAGCTCTGCATCAGGGGCCAGGCAAACTGTCCCAGCCAAAGCTCTGGGAGCATACTTCATTCAATCCTAGTCTACACACACTTTCTGTACAGGAATCATTATGTCAGCAAGTGGTGCGCTGTTTCTATCCATACAGGTGTGTGTGAATGGATCTGTGCCCCCAAAAGGCACCTGTGCAATTGCCCCCCTTTGCTGCCCAGGGGTAGGCTTGGTGTAGACACATCCTAAAGCACCATGTCTTCCATAAATTCCAAGAGTTATACCACCAAAGGTTAAAACATCAATGTGGGTCACATTCTTCACCCAGAACCGTCACTCGCCCCCATACAAAATGAGTGCAACTGACCATAGGGAATCAGGTTCTGTATGTTAAGGTAGAATTCCCCCACTGTAGGAGCATAATCACAACACCTCTTCCGTTACTGATAAGGAATAATTGTGTAGCGCTCACTTCCCTCCCCCCCCATTTAAAGCAGTTTGGTTTTTGCATTTCATTGAGCTGGGGCAGTGAAACCTGCTTTTATTTTCTGTTTTTTATGATCCAGCACAATAATTATCACCACATCATCTGGCACAAACACCAGCATCCTGTGGTGTGGAAAAGCAGGGAGCCTCCTTGGAGCTTCACTCAAAGGGCTGTGGATGAAGAGAACTAGTTTGAGACTAGCAAACACCATGGCAAAACCAGAGACTGCTCGCTCCTCGACAGGAACAGTCATGGCATGTCTGGAATGTGTCAAACCACAAGGGAACCATTTCCGTTCATACTAGTTTTTTGTAAAATCCTCTTTTTTAATAAAAAAACCCCAACATTTTAGGTCTCAGCTACTCGACAGTGTCCCTTTAAGATTGTCTTTCACTTGGAAATGTCACTTATCAGTTGAACCCCAGATACATGTGTGTATTTGACTGCTACATCCTTTTCCTTTGAACTCCTAGACTGATAAAATGCACAACCCCCCTCCTCCCCAATTGGCCAACCCAGTTTCCTCTCCCGGTGTCTTTGTTCCCAGGTTCTGGGAAGATAAAGCCCTAATAACAGGCTTGCTGCCCTACCTACCCCCACTTTGATAATTCTACACTAACAAACAATTATCAGGCTTTGCCAGAGCAACCACAGTGTGAGTCGGCCATGCCCAGAGTACAGTATCTCTTTCGATGCACATTAGAACGTTCTCTGTGTCTTGGAGTCCTGGTATAACCCTGCCATGCCGTAGGTTATCCTTGCCCTGGTTTCAGAGAGACTTTTTGCCCTAAAATGCCCCACTGATGATGCCACGAACACAGTGCCACCACTGGCAGCCATGGCGGGCACCCGTTCGTAGGCAGGGCTCTAGCAGCCACAGGCATTTGAGACACCACATGGTCTAGCTCAGCTCCGAGTAGCATTAATGATCTGATGGTTGATAACCAGTGGCTGCTCCAGGTTGGCACTCCATCCAGACCTGCAGTGGGGGAAATGCCCGGAGAAAGAGACCCAGCACATACACCAAGGAAGCGGCTCCAAGGCGGTGACAGTTTAACACGGGAATAGAAAGACGCCGCCGTGCATATTAGGCCTTGCCTCCACACCAACGTGCACAGGCTTAGTGAAGCCAGAGCAAACTCCTCAGTCTAAGAGAGGCGTCTTGTAGTTCAGCTTCAACTTGTTCATGATCTGTGTAAACTAAGCTGAAGCAGTCACTCTGGAAGTAGGTGTCCACATGAGAGTTTGCACAGGTTGAACAAAATGGGATTAAAGCCAAACTGCAACTATGAGGAGACAAGCACTTGGCGTCCAGAAGGAAAGGTGCTAAGTGACACTGCTTGAGCTGCTCCATGACAGCCAAATCAAGCTCCCATTGAAGTCAGTGGAACTTAATATGGAAAGGGTGTCTCAGCTTGCTCCTGCCACCTGACCCCTTGTTATAGCTCTCCTTAAATGGCTGAAACTTCTCTTTCCTCTTCACCTTCCAGTTCTCCTTGGTTTACATCTCCACTGGACTATTGGCATTCAAAGGCTCAGGCCTAGAACCACAACTTTCCTGGTGAGATGTTAGAACATAAGAACAGCCACACTGGGTCACACCAAAGATCCATCTAGCCTAGTATTATCCTGGCTTTCGACCCATCCCCTGCTGTCCACTCCCAGCTTCTGGCAAACAGAGGCTAGGGACACCATCTCCACCCATCCTGGCTGACAACCACTGATGGATCTATCCTCCAGGAATTTATCTAGTTCCTTTTTGAATCCTGTTATAGTCTTAGTTTTCACAACTTCTTCTGGCAAGGAGTTCCACAGGCTGCAACTGTAGATTTATTAACTGCAATTTCCAGCAGTTTAGGTTCTTCATAATGGGTTTCCTTAGCCATGGAGCTGTATGAGGAATAACATGTACCATAAGTCGTAGGTAAAGAGGTTCTGAAAACTGCGTCATGAGCTACAATACAAGTCCTATGTGCAGGACAGAAGACAAAAATAGTTATTTGAAACATGCATCAGCTTTTGCTAGAAAGGAATGCCCCAAATGGTCTTTTGGCTCTCCATGTGACTATTTCTGCTGCTGCTGCCACCTTGATTTACATACAAAAATTCTAGCAGGAGGTAACGGCTGTCTTAGAATAAAGGTGGGAAGTTCTTTTGGTTGTCAATGGTGGACTGGGTTTCATTTCTTTATAATGTGTCAAAAATCCTTTCCTCACAAGCAATATATTGCAGTACATCAAAAGAGTCCATTATTCCCAATGCCTTGCTCACAGTTCCTTAGACTTCAGCATACGATGCAAGTCCTCCAAGAATCGCCAGGTGTGAAAGCCTGAAACTGAATTCAAAATAAGGTGAGTAAATTTGCTGTCAAGATTCACAGAATAATAAACAAGGCACAAAATTAGCAGGCAGGGAGTAGAACAGTAGAAAGGGACACTGCATCACCTTGAAGGGAAGCTTTTGGGTCTGCCACAATTCAACGTATCAGCTAAAACTTCTGAAACAGAAAGAACTCTGTAAAGGCTAGTGATTTTGCTACTTTTTCAATTTGTTCATTTTGTGCATTGGACAGCAGTTTGTGTATAGTCCATATCACTGTTCTCTCTTCCATGGCAGTTCCCCATTTTCTGGGGGAGGGGAGAGGGAAAAGAGAGGGGACTTAAACATTCACAGAGAAGCAGAACAACCTTTAAAAAAAAAAAAAGGCTTAAAGTACAGCCCGTACTATTTAGAAAGGCTGCTTTATCAGAAATTTAAATTGATTGCAACTAAGGACATTTTAGAATTGACTCATTTCCTCACGTTCTTGGATCTAAAAAAATGCCAGTTGACAGTGTCCCTTTATGCTAACCCTTGAACTTCCAGTGGAGAACATGATGGGAAAACTTTTGTCATAGAATGCTCTGTCCTTTTATCAAAGGACCTCAACATTAATCTAACGACCATTAATACTTACAACCCCTCAATGCAGTACAGTAGTGAGTTGAGTAACTGGCTTGAAGATGAGTAACTGAGACAGAGGTTGAGGGATGATATTAATCAGTAAACCACACTTCCTCCTGTTCTTTATCCAGAACTCAGAGAACCACATTATCTTTCAGGACCCAATCCTTTGCCCTTTGAAGTCCAGGGGAATTTGGGCACAGACTTCACAGGAAGCAAGCCTGGGTCATTAATAAACTGTTGCTGCTGCTACAATTCTATTCTTCAGGGTGCTGAGAAGTGTCCAGTCTACAGGCGCATGAGACAGCACATAGGCACAGACCAATAGCACAGCTGAACAGGCATTTCAGCTCCAGCAGTGGTCAAAGGCAATGACTTAATAGGCAGCATGTTTAAAACACACAAGGAAGTTTTTCTTCACTCAACGCACAGCCAGCCTCTGGATGTGGCAAAGAGCTAGGACTTTAACAGGGTTCAAAAAAGAGCTAGATAGATTCATGGAGGTGAGATCCATCAATGGCTATTAGCCAGGATGGGTAGGAATGGTGTCCCTAGCCTCTGTTTGGAGATGGGTGATGGGAGGGATCACGTGATGATTACCCATTGTGTTCCCTCTCTCGGGGGCATCTGGTATTGGCCACTGTTGGCAGACAGGATACTGGGCAGCACCTGGGGCTGGACATGACGACTTCTTCAGGTTTCTTCCAGCCCCACATTTTCATGATTCTCTATTGGTTTGAAAGCCCTATAAAGAGCCCTTTACACTAGCACATCCATCAATGCATACCTTCCAAGGCTAGCAAGGACCATTCCATCTTTGGTTCTGAACTCCTGTACAACACGTAAGAGTATTTCACCTGCTAATCCTGTCCCGAGCCCAGTAACTTGTGTTGGCCAATATCTGTGTACCTGCATCCAAATGATCAGTTGAACTGTATCAGTAACTTACACTCTGATTGAAACTGTTAAATCGGCACAACTCAGACTTGGGTTTAATGGCCCAGCTAGAAGTGAATTTGAAAACAACATTTCTCCCTCCCTCCTTCACCCTCAAGCAAGGACTCGAATTGATACTTGGCAACACTGCAGAAGGTGAAGGACACTTCTTGTCTAGGAAGCAGTTGAGACTACGCAGAAAGGAACAGAATCTGGACATGTAATTACCCAAGCTGCTACAATAAGTTCACTGGATCTGTCTGAAATAATGCACAGCGCAGGTCCATGGAAAAAGTGAAACACAGACGGTGAAGGGAAAGCTGTGAAGGCCTTATGTGAAGCAGCGTCTTGGAGCCAAAGCCAGGCAGACTTTGCACAGCCATCATGATTTTTAAGAACATAATTAAGATCAAGCCCCCTTTTCTCCTTCCCTCAATAGGTTTCATTGTAAGTAGCAGGAATGAGATGAATTATTCAAAGTCGAACACTGGCATTTTGCCTCTGTTGTTTCTTAGTTATGGCAACACAGTGGGTGGAAGACATCACACATTTGGTCAGGACTCTCCCCCACACGTGGCATAAGGAGCTGAGCTAAGAACAGGTTACGCCTTCTCTTTCTCCTTCCTCTGTCAATGTAATTGGTGCATGGCTAGCGTACCTGTCGTCAGATCCTGCGGGGAGGCATGGCAGGACTGGTTTCATGAATAGCAAAGAGGAATGGTTGCGGGAACAGCTGGCTCTGCTTTGTCATGATTTGGTGGCTGGTGTAAGTCATTTTAGCTCTCAGTGCCTCAAAGGGCTTGTTTACACTTAGACTGTTACAGCAGCACAATTACACTGTTGCAGCTGCAACCGCCCTAGCACTTCCATGTAGTCACTACCTAGGCCAAAAGGGTTTTCCCATTGGTAATCTACCCCCGAGAGACAGTAGTTGACACAGATACTAGGTTGACAGAAGAATTTTTCCACTGTCTTAGCGCTGTCTACATGGGGACTTGGGCTGGCTTAGCAACACTTCTCAGGGGTGTGGATTTCTCACTCCCCTGATGAATGCTGTTAAACCCACCTAGTTCTCTAACATAGACCCGGCCGTAGTCTCCCTATTTCATCTTCAGGATACAGCTTTGTTAAGAGTGTGATTTACTGATACTGATTTACAATCAGTGTGATTTTCTCACACAGTCCAATTGATCATTTGGATGCAGTTACACAGATATGGCCAACACAAGTTGGGCTCTACTGGGCTCAGTACAGAGTTAGCGGGTGAAATAGCTATCAGCATGTTCTGTGCTATGTATTGTTTGTGTCTGGAGTGGCCTACGGCTGGGGGAGGGAGAGCAGACATCAAGGGAGGATTGAAAAGAGCCGGGAAGGTGAAGGCAAGTGGCTTTCATGTGACGGAGGGCAAGGGGAAGTGAACGGAGCAGTGCAACAGAAGAGAAAGAGTTTATGTGACAGGATTAAGGGCAAACTGTGTGGGAGCAAGATGAGAAACAGGGAGACTGGAGACATCAGTGCATGTTAGGAGAGTCTCAGGAAAGGGCAGAATCAAAGATGTGAGGGTGAACCCTGTTAGAGAAAAGAAACTGCCCCCTCCCTTAGTAAAAAAGTTTGGCCAGGCCGCTTTTGCTATAGTGAGCTGCAGTACTCCTTGGGAGAAACTGGCCGCACCCTTCCTGCATACCATTGCCTTTAGAAAAAGGGAAGGTGTGAAAAGGGGAAAATAGCCTCAGACTCTCCCACCCGTCACCTTGGCATGAGAACTGCGGGGCTTACCTGGTCCCATGAAACCTGCACAGTTTCGGCCCAACCCCTGGGACACAGACCCCCCACTTGGTGACAATTGGGCCATATACGGTAATATGCAAGTGCGGGAAAGCGATGTGCAGATTTGGGGATAAATACCCATCGCACAGTTCGCTCTAGGAGGTCTTCGCAACACACGTACCACCGTGCGTGTGCCTTCTCGTATACTTCAAAGCGCTGCCGGTCTGATCAACCGACCAGCCACCTCCCCCGACTCTCGGGCGTAACCAAGGCCTTCGCAACCGAACTGATATCTGTGAAATGTTCCATGTGCTGTGTAAGTTGGTATGTATGATTTGATTTTTTCTTGTTGTATAAGCTTAGTGTTGTAGTTGTTTTGGGTAGTACATAGAGTTTGTAGTTATCACTGTTATTTAATTAGTGTAGCTGGATATTTTAAGATTAGAGACCATTCCCCTTGCCATTCCCATCCTTATATCTGACACGTTTAACTAGAAATCATAGAATATAATAAATACTGTAAATTAATTATTAACACGGTCTATTAAAAATCTTAGAATAAATACTATAAATTCACCACTGTCATAAATTAATATTTTTTATTTGATAAAACTGTCCACCTGGTTCTGTCCTTCCCCCCTTGGGTATGCATCATCGGACCTGTGATTCTCGTGACAAACCCTGAGAAGCGAGGTAAAGTTGCCTTGGGTCCTGGGATCTCATTCTTCTGTCAATCTCTTCTCCAGAAAAAAACTCTCTCTATTTGTGACACTTGTGTGGTCTCTCTTCCCAGAGTATCTGGGCAACTCCCAAACAAAGGTATGTCTTATGTTACATATGGGACTGATAATCAGAGGGGATGCTAAGGTTGCTAGAGCCTTCTCTTCATACGACAGGTTTTGGTTGCTAATAACTTTAACCAACTTGTAACCTTCTGGGCTGAACTTTTCCATGCTGGGTGTCAGCCTCAGGCTGAATATTTTGGGGGGAAATTTCAACCGAAATGGTTCAGCTCTATCTGACAATAAAGCTAGGGGGAAAATTACAGTGTTTTGTCCACATTAAAAAATTCTGCACAAGCAACCTAATTACTGGCCATTCCCAACATTTGAGTTTATTGACTTTGGGGCCGCGATGATGTTCTTTTAATGGAGGCTTTGTGTGTGTAAAATGTATTCAGCAAATATTCAGGAAGTGTTATATTCTCTGTTTTATAAACCGGGGGACTAGGACTCCGATCCTGAAGATGTGTTTACCCGGCACCTGGGAGCGAACCTCCTAGGCTGAGGTAGTCAGGGTCCCACTAGCAGGCTAGGAATAGCAGCATGCAAATTGCAGCATAGGTGGAGGCAGGAACTAGCCACCGAGCCTCAGACCCGAGCTCACCAGAGCCTCTGCCAGAGCCACAATATGCAAAGCACTATTTTTAGTGCATGCATGGAAGCCCGCTAGGGCAAGTCTGTCTACCTGGGCTAGGAGGCTCATTCCCAGCTACCGCACAGGCACAGTTCAAGTGACTTCCCAATGTTGGTATCAGCAGAACAGGGACTTGCTCCTGGACTTACCAAGTCCCAGCCTACTACTCTAACACTGGAGCATCCTTCCTCCCTAGGCTCCTTGCAGCTCCTTATCACTCCTCTCCTGCGAGAATGTAATGAGGGATTCCACTCCCCACCAGTGCCAAGAGAGACGGAGGGCATGTCTACACTGAAGTTAGATACGTGTGGCTGGCTCAGGTTAAGAGGCTTTTAATTACAGTGTAGATATTTGGGATGAGGCCACAGTCTGGGCTCTGAGACCCTCCCACCTCCCAGGGCTGTAGACCCTGAGCTCCAGCCTGTCTACACCACAATTAAAAAGCCCCATAAGCCCATGTCAGCTGGTGCAGGCCAGCCAGGGGGTTTTAACTGCAGCATGGACAGACCTTAAGGGTCCCTGCCCTTCTGCTCTCGCTGGCTGCCAGCCACTCACTCAGTGCTCTCTGCCTGCTCATCCCAGCCCCTCATTTGAATTCTCTCCCACTCCTTGAAGAGATGGAGGAGGCAATAATTGGGGATTAGAAGGAGACAGGGCACAGCAGACCCATAGTGTGAAGTCACCGCAAGCAGCAGCGCTGCTGCTGGCTGGATGCAGGCCTTTACCCACCACAGTGTCCACAGCAACCTTCCCTAAACACTGCAGGTGACAAATATGTGAGAACTGGTTAGTTTCCTGCTCAGCATTCACAATGCACAGCAAAAAGCTGGCTCCGACAACAGATAACAAAAGTCTGTTCTTGGCCCTTTGTGCCTTTCACAGATGGGGTGGAATATTCTGTGCTTTCCATATTCGCCCACATTCACAAGTTATCTGGCCTGAGCTATCAGCAAAAGCCCTGCAAAAACACTCGGCAGGGCTCAGCTACCAGGCAGTTTGTAACGGAGCTGTTCTAGAGAAAAATAAAACGTTAT
The DNA here is from genome assembly GCF_049634645.1 of Pelodiscus sinensis. Classification (NCBI taxonomy): domain Eukaryota; kingdom Metazoa; phylum Chordata; order Testudines; family Trionychidae; genus Pelodiscus; species Pelodiscus sinensis. The sequence continues at coordinate 16,881,754 of NC_134712.1, forward strand.
CACAGTTACTGTTGCCCCATTGCAATTAGTCATACCTGATAGAGAGATAGGAACCTTCTCAGGGCACAGCCGGCTGTGCAGCATTGTCAACAGATGAAGTCAAGAGGAAAACTTCCCTACTATCAATAACCAGCTTGAAAGCTCAACCACAAAACCTCGAAACAGCCCCAAAACAGTAGGAAGGACTCTACCCCCCTGCCCGTCCCCCAAAGGAGATAGCAGTGCTGCTTATAAAGGGCTTCATGTAATCGGACTATTCTAAGAACATGTTGCTGCTTCCAATATTACTAGAGCTTTGGCACCAGTTTGAGCCATCCTTCCTTTTCTCTCTCTCTTTCATGAGTGGTGCAGGAGGTCACACAGAAGAAAGGCTCAGAACAGGAGTAATGGGCTAGGACTCCAGAGTGTTGAGTTCAATTCCCTGCTCTGACACACACTTCCAGCGTAAGCTGAGCATCCCAGGCCCAAAGGTATTTAGGTGCCTAACCCTTGGTATAATCAATGGGATATAGGATCTGGGCTCAGCTCCCCGGGTGGTGCTGAGTGGTCTGTGATGCACAGGAAGTCACACTAGGTCCCTTCTGGCCTTACCCTCTAAGATTCTCTCTACAGTAGGGATGTTACATTTTAAGTAATTGACTAATTAAATAGTTGATGCATTCTTGCCTGGGGCAGTCCCCCGCTGGCCCTGTGTTCCCCACGGCGTTTCAAAGGGTTCACATGGTGCTGCTGCGAGGTCAGCTAGCGACTCCCTCGCTGACCATGGGCTCAGTGCAGCGCTGCTGCTTTGTAATGCCGTGGGAAGCCCAGCGTCAGGCTCCATGCGGGCGTTTCAAAGCAGCAGCACTGCACGGAGTCCAGGGTGAGCAGGGGAGTCGCCAGCTAATCCCAAGCTCCACGCAGCACTGCTGCTTTAAAACGCAGCTTGGAGCCTGGGGACACCCCAGTTGGCTCCAGCCTGCATGCAATGGTTCAAAGCGGTAGCGCCACATGGAAGCTGAGGCCAGACCTTGGGCTCCATGCGGCGCTGCTGCTTTCAAGTGCCCCCTCCTCTTTCCCCCCACCTTGCTGCCTCTTTCCGAGAGAGGCGGAGAGGAAGGAAGTGATTAGTCGATTAGTCTGTCGAATATCTGATAAGCATTTGCTTATCGGATAGTTGACTAGTTGATCACATCCCTAATCTACAGTGCAAGCTAAGCCACCACAGCAAAGACACTTATGGCAACAGAAGGAGTTTTCCTATTGCTGCAGTAACTCCGCCTCCTCAAGAGGCAGTAGCTAGATGAGTGGAAAAATTCTTCCACCAACCCAGCAGCCTCTGCCCTGAGGTTTAAGTTGGCTTGACTTCATCTCTCAGGCGACATAGCTAGGTCGACTTAAGTTTTAGCTGTGGACCAAGCTTGGAGCTTTGCTTTCACTTAAGGAAAGGTGTGGGTTTTTTACATCTCTCTCATTGAAAAGTCCTAGCAAAGACAAAGGTCTGTAGTTTTTATCTCACTGTAGCTAGTTCGGGTCAACCCTTTCCCCTCTGCCTGGGGTTTGTCTTCCAGCACCGTTTGCTCTTCTCCAGGATATCTGGCTCTATCGCTGTTACATGTTTTAGGTTTCTGGCATAAAGAGTGAGAGTTTGGATCTGTGGTTAGAGGAAAGAATTAGGAGTCAGGGCTCCTACAGGCAAGTCATTTATCTGCTGCTGGCTCCTTGTGAAACACTGGACCAGTTACTGAAATCTCTGAGTGAGTCAGTCTGCCTGGCTGTAATAGAAGGCATCATGCTTATCTCACCGGGATGTTGTGAGGTTTAATGTTTGCCAAGTGCTTTCAGGATTTAGGAGGAAAGCTACAAGAGGACAGTTGTAAACACAACAGCATAGGAGAGTGTGGCTGGCTGGGGGGAGGAGGGAAAGACAGGCAATATGGCTCTTTTTGGTAGCATTTCTGTTGGCTTTCATTCCATTCTAAACCAATGTCAAAAAAACCCAAATCTCATACTCAGACAGTAGCACACAACAGAGATGAGGCCTCGCTATTACTGGGCATTATAATCATGACCCTTCAAGACCCTGTTCCAAACAGCTCATAGTCTAAACAGACAAGACCAAAAAAAGGGGGAACAGAGGCAGAGAGAGAGAAAGAGGAAATAACTTGCCAAGAGCAGAGCTAGTACCAAACCCATCTCTTGAGGATGCCATTCCAGTGTCCCACTCACTCGATCATGCTACACAGGTGGATAGTTCCGAGATTAAGCTCTCAATCAACCTGAGAAACACTTATGCCTCAATCCTACACACACACACACACACTCTCTCTGCATATGTAAACACTACACACACACACACACACACACACACACACACACACACACACACACACACACACACACACACACAACATGTATTAAAAACTGGTTAACTGAGAGGTCTCTAAATTGCAGGGATCAGTTCTTGGCCCCACTCTATTTCACAATTTTATTAATAATTTGGAAGAAAACGAACTCATTACTGACAATGTGCAGATAAAAAAGGGGGGGGAGGGAGAGGAGTGGTAAATAATGAAGCTGACAAGCCACTAACACAGAGTAATCTGGATTGCTTGGTTAACCGAACACAAGCAAACCAGATGAATTTAACACAGCTAGGTAAGAATGTAGGCTACACTTATAAGGACATGGGGAGGGGGATGTTGTCTATTTTGGAAAGAGGCTCTGAAAAAGATTTTTGGGGTCATGGTGGATAATCAGCCAAAGATGACCTCCCAAGAGGATGTGTGGCCAAAAGAGCCAACATGATCCTGGAATACATAAACAAGAGACTCGAGAACAGGAGATGAAGAGTTATTTTACCTCTGAATTTGGCACTGGAATACAGTATCTGGTTCTGGTGTCCACCATTCAAGAAAGAGATTGATAAACTGGAGAGGGTTCAGAGAAGATCCACAAGAATGAGTAACGGATTAGAAAACATGCCTTATTAGTTACAGACACAAAAAGCTCAATCTATTTATGTCACCAAAGAGAAAGTTACAAGTCTAGGAGTACTACCATGGGAAACAAATGTTTAATAATGGGCTCTTCTATCTCGCAGAGAAAGGTATAATGTGATCAAATGACTGGAAGTTAAAACAAAATAAAAAGTTATGCCTTATTTCCTGTCATAATTTAACAGTGAGTAATTAACTACCAAGGATCAAGATGGATTCTCCATCACTAACCATTTTAAATCAAGGTTGGAGAGGTCTTGTCCAAAATATGTGCTCTAGGAATAATTTTGGGGAAGTCGTAGGCCTTGTGTTATACAGAAGGTCAGACTAGATGATCATAATGGACCCTTCTGGCCTTTAATCCATACGTTGTTAGTGTTTTGCTGGGTGACACAGCTCTACCATCCACAATGCAGCACGTGTGTCTATTACTATAGAATACTGCAGTGGTTAAATTTAAAAAAAAAAAAAATCAGTGGAACAGCAGGAAGCGAGAGGAAGCAAGTCAGAGTTAGTCAGTGCAGCGCCAGTCAATACATACAGTATGTGCGCTCTCAGAAAAAAACAAATCTCACAGGCAGAACACAGACACACATCTGCACACAAGCCTGTGACGTCCAGTGTGATTGTGGGGTTCACATCTAGCCATGTTTTGTCAGAGGAGGAGAAATGCCTCTTAGGCAGGGATTATAAGCTTCCCAAATGCTACCAGGTGGGAGGGAGAAGCGCAGCTTAGTGTCATTGCGAGAAGAGCATTAAACGGCGATCCCTTCGGATCGGATAAAAGTAGGTCAATCTTTCTGCTTTGCTGAGTCTCTTGGCAGATTGGTGCAGCGCACTACCGCCACTCACAACTTACCATTTGTGCTTCGCAGCAGACACATCGTTCAAAAGTTAATGAATTCAATACAGCTAATTAAATCAACCTTGGCACCCATTCAAAAGGCATCTTGCTGCTTCCCCCTCCCCCCCTCACTCGGCTGCTTGGTGATGGGAGAAAGGAGAATGGAAGGGGTTGCTAAGAGCAGAGAGTGGGAGGGAGGTTGTTGTTTTTTTATCTCTTGTTTATTTCCATGTCGGATTCCGAGCATCACCCTGACGCTTGTCTTTCTTGCGGGAATGTGACAAGCCCACGTGGCCTCCGTGTTTATATTCCATCAGCACCTGGCAACAAAATGACCTTTTCGGTCTACTTGCAAGGATTGAAAACCGAGTGCAAAATACGTCAAGGTATCCTTGGATCCCTTGGTGACATCTGCCACTCTCAATGCGCAATTTCAGGGGATGTGTTTGTAAACAGCATCCCTCCCAGCTCCTCCCCTGCCACACAAGCATCCTTTCCTCTGGATGCTCTCTGTAGACAGCCTACACGGTGTTCTGCAGCTGGGCACAATCAGGGATGTTAGAAATTGGTTATTTTAATAACTGTGTAACCGCTAGAATTCTTAGCAGTTACATGGTTACTCTGTGTCCTTCCCATGGGGTGGCGCCACTCCCAGCCCTACTCTCAGGGAGCCCCCTGCCACCCTGTGCTGCTGCCTCTGATACAGAGGCAGCAGCATAGGGAGGCAGGCAGTGCCCCTGTGTGCTCTTCATTGAAAACACAGATGGGCAGGCTATGACTGAGCCAGCCTGTAGATCTGAGTTTTAAATGCAGAGCATGCAAGAATGGAGGGGTTGCCATGGTTAACTGGGATTGTTAACTGATCAGCAGCCATTTATTGGTTAACCAGCTACCCAGGTAACTGTTAACATGCCTAGGCACAATGCAAGGCATTAGCGTGATCCCCAAACTACTGAAGCACACGCCTAACTTTCAGCAGGGACTCTCACCGGCTTAGGTGAAGGCCGAGTGCTTAGAGTAACACGTGTCTACACACCTTGCTGAATTAGGACTGAGGGGCTGCCTCTCCCATTCCCAGCTCCAGAGCTTGTCCCAGACAATCACTTTCTCTGCCTGTTCCTAGAGTGACTCTCTATGACCAGTGGCAGGGAATTCTCAGCAGAGAGCTGTTTCCTTTATTGGTCTCCCACACACCAAGATTGGGCTATGATGCATAGCCAGGCTTACGGTCCCTGCAGGAGATTGGGTTCCCAGAACAGGACTGTGTCAGCCGTCTGGGTGATCTTAAGGGCATGGTTAACCGATCTTATGGGCATGGTTAACCATTACTTCCAGCTGCAAAGGAGGCTGTGGTGGGGCAACTACCTCACACTGGCTGGAAGGGCTTAATGCAGGCTGGGGAGAGCCTGCATGGAGCCGCGGCCAATCAGGGAGAAGCTTTTAAAGAGTCAATGAGGGTGTGGCCTCTTGGGGCCGCCCTGTATATAAAGGATCTACCCAGCAGAAAAAGTCAGTTGGGCCCTGACCTGGGAAGGTGCAGGATCTGGTGCCTGCACCTTTGGGAGAGCAGGGATGGACAAGCTCAGGGGGGCTAGAGAGGGAGGCTCCTGCCTGATACCTGCCAGGCTGCTGGCCTTGCTACAAGGGCCAGGAGGGTGCAAAAGGGTCACAGGGAACATGAAGCAGCGAAGAGAAGTAGAGGAGGGCAGGACAAGGCTGCCGCCAGAGGGTCCCTGGGTCGGGCCCAGAGTGTTGGGCAGGCCTGGGTCCCCCCCTTCCCACCACACCTTGCCATCAATGCGTGTCCTATACAAACTGTGGCTTGCCCGAGACAGAGGAGCTGGGTTCGGAGGCCATAGTCAGCCACAACGGCAGCAGACATAGAACTGTTGCTAAATCTCTGGAAGGGGGATGAGAGGGCACTGTCAAAGGGAGGCTGGGAGCGACACGGGTCCAGAGGAACATGTGGATCGTAGACAGGGGAGGCACTGCGAGAAGGTGATGCCCTGCTGCGAAAGGACTAATTCCTCAGAGCTACCAGCAGGAGGCACTGCGGCAGTGAGTGCTCACCCCTTGACAGAGGTGTATTATCCCATTATACAGACAGGGAAACTGAGCCTCGAGCGAATGTGCTCACAGTCACATCTCTAGTCTGTGGCACAGCAGGAGAAGAACACCCAGATCTTTGGGCTCCCACATGCCTGTGCTTTAACTACAAGATCAGCCATCATCTCCACCTTAAATTCTCATCATTTTACTGGATTTTTTTATTCTATGTTGAGGAAGCGGGGGTGGGAAGGTTGTTCACCAAGGAAGAACACAAGAGACGATTTACCCTTGTTTGTAATGAATCACCCGGAATTTGAGAGCCTCTGCAAGGACACGTTGGCTCTTCTTCACTGCATTTTAGAGGGCTGTTCATTACTGCTGACGCTCACTACCATGGAGGCGCCTGAACTGCAGTCCTGTTCTCCAGCTGAGCTCACTGTTAAGAACTGGTTCCAAAAGTCCTGTTACAATTTGTCTCAGCTACGGGCCACTTACACAGTCTTCTCCAGAGGCTGAAGAGCTCCTACCTCCATTTATACCAGAGGTGGGGAACCTAAGGCCCAGGGGCTGGATGCAGCCTCCAGCTTGCCTGGATCCGGCCTCTGAGGATTATCCCCGCTCCCCCTCCCACCAGCACTGGGGAGCCCAAGGAGCTGGAGCACACAAAATCTACTAGCCTGCGCCTCACTAGGTTCTGGTGTGCGAGTGGAACAGGAGGACAGACTTTCTCCTTGTCAGCCAGGAGGCCACATCAGTGAGGATTTTGTTGGTTTTTTTTTTTTTTAAACTTATTCATTTATTTATTTGTTGCTTCTCACTTGTGTGTGGCTCCCAACTGATTTTTCTGTGGGTCAGTGGCCTCCAACCCAAAAAAAAGGTTCCCCGCTCCAGATTTATACCATCGACTGAAGGCGCAACTATGTCCCTGTCTGGCTTGGTTTTTCTATGCTCTGACCCAAATCCTGCAGTTCTTACCCAAACTCCCATTGAGGGAAACAGGAATTTTGAGTGAGAATAATAGGATAGGCCCAGCCTTATGTACATGTCACAAGGATTGGGGGCTGTATCAGTTTATTGTCCTTTTTAGACCCTCTCGTCAGCAGTGAAAGTAACTTAAAATTTCTTACAGGTACTGTCCTATTGCAACCTGAGTCCTTGCCAATACTTTAAACTGCTCCCTGCTGGCTTTTGCTGCAGCTCAGCCAGCTCTTGCAGGAGCTGTTCACCAGGGCACACCTACTGACCTTCGCCTCTGCCTCTAGTTATTCTACACCCTTCCTGAGTTGGGGGACCAAAAGCGTCCTGCAATTCCAGGTGCCGTTGGACTCGGGCTGAGTGGTCAGCACCATTTCCTCCCTAGTTTGACTTGCAAGTACATCTGAAGACAGCAGTAGTTTTACTCTTGCTGGCTTTGCACAATGCCAACTCATGGTTCATTTGCTATCTGCCGCCATCTCTAAGTTGCCCTTGGCCCCTCTAATGTAAAGACAGCTGTTTGCCTTTTTGTACCAGGGCTATTTCCTCACCTCTGTTCCAAATTCTCAGAAACAATTCACACAAGGTAAAAATGAAAAGGGCCAATGCTTCCAATGGTGTCAATCAGCAAAACTCCACCAGTAGCAGCTAATCAGGTTCTTAAGGGTCAAAACAAACGCAATATTTCCTGCACCTATCACTGACAATTTATCTTTGCTGTTTGTAGTACAGTAGCTGCAGCTGAGATCCCAGTTCCTCTGTATTAGGCACTCGACAAGTCCCATGAGACTCGAAGAACTTATATTGTAAGTTCTTCACACAAGGTGTGAGTAAGGTGGTGGTGTTACGTACATTTTACAAATGCTCACCTGTCCCTGCACTGTTGCACTGTTAAGATAGGCTGTAGGTACTGGAGTGAGGGGCACCTGATCTGGGGGTAGGCAAGCTTTTCAGGGCACAAGGAGGAGGCAGCTGGTGGTTTGGGTATTTGCCACCCAGTTCCATTGAAGCTTCTAGCACTAGAAAGAAAGACTGACACTCTTCTTCCCCTTCCACACCAGGACGGAGTTGGTGGGGTTGAAATTATGGGATGAGGCTTGAAATTCCGACTCATCTGAACCATGCACTTTTGAGCACACACGTCCCCCTCTGTTACTTGGGGTGTAACTGCCACAGCCCTCACCAGATTTTGTGAATATTTCTGCTGTGAAATAGTTAAAGCACCTGGATCCCTGCTAAGCTCCCGGAAGGTTATCACCTATCTTGTAGCAGTTCCCATTACTGGGAGTTTTAGTGCCATGCTTTCTGTTTGCACACTCAGAAGGATCATCCCATATCAGCTGACATTTGATTCACATTGTGGAGAAAGCCTCCCAAATCTCCTGGTGTAAACAAGGCAAAAACCCTTTGATGCAAGCTAACTTTGCTATGTTTGGGGTTCTGCGGTATATGTGCATGCAAGGGATTAAAGAATCTTTACAGACAGCTAACTGCTCCTCCCCTCATGGCTGCATAGGTGAGTGGTATCACATAGGAGCAGAGCTAGTTCTGCAGTTGAAACCTGGATAAGGTTCCATGGTGTTTTACTGGCCGAGGAAGGACTAGAATCCAGAGGCGCATATTCCTGGGGGCACTCTGCACCAAAAAAATTAAAAACTCGGTGCACAATATTCAAAAGTTTTGCAAATTTTGTCAAAATAACACTACTGCTCTCATTCTCTCTTTAGCTTAGAGCAAGTAAACTTTAACAGGAGCCAGCCACAACTCATCCTTTGGAAAAGGGACACACAGGAAAGCAGCATCAAACGCTCTAAGGCCTGGTCCGGAGCAGGAGGAATTGGATACATTACACCGTTCATTCAGAACAGGGTTCGGTGGCTCAAAAGATAAAACGTCACATCCCTGTCCTGGGAGCTGCTATCTCCTAACATACTGCAAACATCTGTACTGTATATAAGCCCTTGCTCCCTTCCCCGCCCTACTTTCCCCTCTGTATGCCCAATGCTCCCATGAGTTCTCCAAGCACAGCAAGCTGAGAGGGTCAATCTCCATCCCCTTCATTGCTATTCTTGGCATGAAGCAGGCTTGACAACACATCACCAGGAGTGTAAAAATACACACCACGCTGCTGTAATAGCGGCAGCTCAAAGGCCACTGGCATCTTCACTCCAATACTACTCAAGCTACTGACCAGTATAAGCAAGCTGCTTCCCAGGATGGTCAAGTAAGCACCAGACAGAAACAATGGGCGTGTGCGTGAGAGAGACTGATTAACAGCCGAAGAGGGATGACACTGGGTTCTCACAGCTGGAATCACCCCCCTGATATAATACTTCCCTCCTTTCTTAGACCACTATGTCCTTTCTAGGGATGTAATAGTGTAGTTAACCTATTAATCGATAAGCAGGGGCTTATTGGTTAACACTATGGACTACACGCAACATTCCCCACCCCACCCCGCAAGTCAATTTTTGGTGGGCTGGCTGACAGGCTGGCTCAGTCCCAGCTCGCGCCAGGACCCGGCATCAACCCCAGTGCTGGCTATTAGCGCAGAGCTGCAGTGAGGGTAGTTGCCAGGTCGCAGCCAGAGCCGGGACTGAATGCTAACCCTTATTGATTAATCGTGTAGTTGACAACATTTTTGTTGCCTACACGATTAACGAATTACAAGCTTCTTAACATCCTTAGTCCTTACATGATCCTTATAAAGTCTGTTTTCTTTCTTTGTGATGTCCCCTGCTCCCCAACCTACTCAATGTGAAATCAGAGGGTGGAGAAAGAAACCAAAACTGACAACCTGAAGCATAACAAAAGAGGCTCTTTGCATCTCTTTCCTAGTCCATGCTACAGTGCAATACCCTTGAAAGCTCCATCGATTCTGCTACCATCTGGGAAGACAGCTACTAGATTTATTCAATTAGAAGCAGCAGAAAATGTCTGCATTTGCATAAAGTAATTGGCCATCACTCCACAGAAAGAGCTGCTGCACGTTTTAGGAACATGGCAACATAAAAATAAAAATCACCACCTTGAATCGGATGCTGCTTCTCTAACAGGACAGCCGAGCCAGGACAGAGGAATCTTTTCAATCTTGGAATGCAGAACAAAGCAGTGGAGGAGGCTGTCATGAAATGTTCATCTTCTAACACAACGAACACCCGGCGCTTCATTCCACAAACGCTGTCTTGGAGCCAGGATTGGTTTTGAAGCCAACGTTGTGATTGTAGAAGCACCTCTGCATGGAGCCCACAGAACTTGGGCTCCTGATTGCTGGCCACATGCCTTCATTTAAAACAAATACTGTGGTACAGTAAAAAAACCAAACACACTCCAGTGAGCTAGGGCACTTGGGACTTTTATTGTACAATACTAGCAGATTATTCTTCTCTACAAAGGAGAGTATCCTAAAGCCCACATGTGAAAAGCGGCTCAGGCTTATGACCTAATTACAGTGCTACTAGAGAGGGAGTAATTCATCCCCATGCAATGCATCAGAACAAAATGTATGCACCACATGTGCACTGGGACAGAAATTTCACCCAGAGAGCAACATGAGGAGGGACCCTTGGGGCTTTTCTTAACAGCACACTTACTCTCAGTTCTAACTGGAGCACTGCCCTAACTGGAATCCCGTCCACATGCTGTACAGCAGGGGTCGGCTGGCCAGATCTCTGTGAAACTGACATTTTGCACAAAGCCAAACCATGTATTGCTCAGGAATGGGCACTGACAGCACAGCTGGAATGCCTCTTCCCATTCAAAGCCAGCCCATAAGAGGGACCAGGCTTCTACAAACATAAGAATGGCCAAACTGGATCAGACTAAAGATCTATCTAGCCCAGTCTCCTGTCTTCTGACAGTGGCCAATGCCCAGTGCCTCAGAGGGAGTGGACAGGACAGGTAATCATCAAGTGATCCAATCCTGTCACCCATTCCATATTTCAGGCAAATGGAGGCTAGGGACACCATTACTAATAACCATTGATGAATCTATGCTCCATGAATTTATTTAGCCCTTTTCTGAACTGTTCTAGTCTTGGACTTCACAACATCCTCTAGCAAGGAGTTCCACGGGTTGACTGTGCATTGTGGGAAGAAATTCTTCCTTTTGGTTTCTTTTTAACCTGTTACCTATTGTTTTCATGTGGTGACCTCCTAGTTCTTGTGATATGGGAACAAGTAAATAATTCTTCTTTATTCACTTTTTCCAGACCAGTCATGAGTTTATAGACTTCTATCATATCCCCTCTTAGTCATCTCTTTTCCAAGCTGAAAAGTCCCAGTCTTATTAATCTCTCCTCATTTGGCAGCTGTTCCATACCCATAATCATTTTTGTTGCCCCTTTCTGAATCATTTTTGTTACCCTTATCCAATGCCAAGATACCTTTTTTGAGATGAGGCAACCACATCTGCATGCAGTATTCAAGATGTGGATGTACCACAGAGGCATTATATAGAGGCCACGTGCTTAGGAAGGACAAAAATTCTCCCACAATTTTCTGGGAAATAATTAATGGAGGCCTCAGATTACCAAAGCACTAAGATGCACATGCTCCCTGCTTCCAACCATGGGGAGGGGAGGAGACACACACGGCCTGGCGAAGTGTAGCGTGGCTCCAGTCTTGGAGCACCAGGAGGGAGGGAGGAGCATGCACCGTGCTGCCCAGCCTCTCCAGCAGCAGGAGGGTGGGCACTGGGGGGCAGCAACACCCCACCCCAGCAGGCGTTCTGGAGGCAGAGTGTGGGCAAGGTTATACCTGGTGGTTTGGGAAGACAGAGCCTTCCCCTGCCTTACATAACGAATGCCCATTGGTTTATTTTGGGGAAGTGCTCTGTCCTGTGCAATACAGGCAGTTAAACTAGAAAACAACAATGGTCCCTTGTGATCCCAGAATCCATGAATCCTTCCTCTGTGCTTAACAGGCACCCCTCACCTGGGGCGTAAAGAGGGGACAACTCATTGGGTGAAATCCTGGCCATGTTCAACTCAGTTGCCTTCTGCCATTTGGGTCCAGCAACATCACTTGACAAAGGCCCCAAGCGAAGCTGCTTCTTGCAGCATGCCCGGACAACCAAACACACTGGATTGCCTTTGACGGACTGAGGTGAGATCACATTGACACTATTAACTTCTGCCAGCACAGCTCTGTCACTCACCGGTGTGACAGGGCATAATCCCCAGCTGACAGAAGGCCATAGCACAGCGTTAGGCAATCATTTTTGCCCAGGAGCCACTTCCAAAATTTTTGAAGCAGCCCCAGGCCACTCCGGAAGGGGCAGGGCCTACACAGCAAGGGCAGGGCCTACACAGCAAGGGGCAGGGCTACAGCACCCCAGACCAATTATGATCTGGAAGAGGGGAGCCCCTTTGCCCCCCCTTCACACTAGGCACCCATGCCCTGGAAGAGGCTTGGCACGCTCCCCCACCCCAAGGCCAATCAGGGCCTCGGGGCAGGGGAGCTTGGGAAGCCTCCTCCCACCCTGCAAGGCGCACGTGGCACTTTGAAGTGCCGTGGGCTCCTCGCAGGGCCGGGGCCGGGTGAAGGAAGCTTCACGCAACTTCCCTGCCCCCAGGCCCGGAGTAGCTCTCCCCCCTGCCCTGCGAGCAGTGTGCGGCGCTTCAAAGCGCCATGTGCTCTGGCAGGATGGGAGGAGGCTTCACGCACTCCCCTGCCCCCAGGCTAATTAAGGCCTGGGGGTGGGGGAGCAGCAGGGCCTCCACGGGCTGGATCCACCTGCTTGGCGGGCCGGGATCCAGCCCACGGAGGCCCTTTTACCCACCCCTGCCCTAGCAGAGCTGTCCCTAGGGAGTGTGGGTCCTGGGACAAATCATCTGTGTAGGGTCTCCCTTAACCTTCATATAGGCAAAGGGGCCCTAATCCACCTCCATCAACTTGCAGACTTCCCCAAACGCCATAATTAGAAGCCAGCCCTGCTCCCCTCTCTCAGTGCAATTAATTCCTCCCCCACCCTCCACCACTAACACCTGGAACCTCTCCATTCCCTCAACCCCCAACCTCTAAAGCAGAGACCTGCAGACTGCACCACCCTCCCTTCTCAATACTGCTCCCTGCCTAGGAAGCATTCACAACCTAATTCCTTTCCCTCACAAAAGACATTCTCATGAAAGTCAAACTGCCACCACCCATGACTCACAAACTGTACTGCTTGTGAGGTGATTGACTTATCCTGAGTTATGTTAACTGAGGGTGGGATGAGTTCACACCATCTATCTCAAGGAAGAGGGTGAGCTCTGTCTGTGATTCATCCAGGCATTTAGTACCTTACTCTCTACAGCAGGAACAGTTTTTTTGTTTTGTTTTTTGGGGCTGGGGGGGGAGGAGGGGAGAGAGCCTATCAAAGCTCCCTTGGTCAAATGACTCCAAATTTGGATCACTAGTGACTCTGCTTCCCCAGGAGGCAGATTTCCAAGCAATTCAGAGGAACCGTTCTGATTTTAGAGCACTTAAAGGCTGAGTTTTAATGTTCACAAAATGGTGGGCCACAGTGGAAACCCTCTGCTGTTTTTCGGTAATTTGCCAGTCCTGGTGGGAGATGGAGTTGGGGGATTGTCAGGGACGGATGACAGCGCCATGGGGCCCAGGGCAGTGCCGCGGGGCCCCGGGCAGCAAAATTTCGCGGGGCCCCCCCCTTTGACACAGCGCATGCGCCGTGGTGCCAAGGCACATGCGCGGGGCCTCGGGAAGCGCAGGGCCCGGGGCAGCCGCCCCACTCGCCCTGCCGTAAATCCGCCGCTGGGGACTGTGGGAGGGGAACCTCAAGGCTGGAGAGCTGAAAAGGGCAAGGAAGACCCTGAGGCCAGGGGAGAGAGACAGTCTGCCCCTCCTCGTGGAAAGGATCCTCTCCACTCAGTGCCAGGAGAGGGGAGAAAGGGCAGCGGAAGGGCGAGGTGTGAGGCGCTGAGGGATACCAGTGCTAGGTGACAGACTAACGGGCACTCACTGTGCTAGGAAGGAGCCCCTGTGCAGCAGGACAGTTCTGGCAGAGGGTCCCGCCACTGGAAAAAGGAAGGGTCCATTTGGCCCTCCGAGGAGGAAGCCTGGAAGGGCAGAGTCAGGAGTAGGCTGCTGGAGTAGCACTAGAGGATGGGATAATGGAGAGCACGGTGAGCCTGTGGCACCTAGCTGGGAATTCCCAGACTGACTGGGCAGCCCCAGCATGGAAGGGCTGCAGGACAGGATAGGGTGAGGAGTAGGAGGAAGAAGGTGCCAACCACTGCTGCCCTGCTTGCCCCTCCCATATGAAGTTCAGGGCAGTTACGTCGGTCTGTCCCATGGAAAGGAAGGCTCTGGTCCCTAATGTAGATGTTGTTACAATGGCAAAAACATGTGGAGCAGGGGTGGGCTCACAACACTGGTGTATGCCAGGCTCACTCCAGCACTGCTTGGCCAATATGGCGTACTGCAGCGATGGGAAACCTAGGCTAGTGAGTGGGCCACTTGAGTGGTCTTTCATCTCAGTGGGCTACAAGACTATCAGAACCAAGACAGTCTCCTGGGATAGGGTAGTTTTGCCAACTGCGCTCATGTATATACAGTTGCAGGGTGTGCTGATCAAAGCGTGTCATTTTAGTAATACCAGTAAGAGAAAAAACGACGCGGATGGAAACCAGCGGAATCTGGCAACCCTGCGCGTGAGTAACGGTAAATAAAATGTCTCGCAGGCCACACACAGAACCCTGATGGGAAACATGTGGCCTGCGTATTGTCCACCACCAGCATGCTGGAATCCTTATTCAAGTAAAATGCTCCTAGACAAGGCCCTACACACACCATCTCATCCTCTTGTCCCCAAGCAGAGCTTGATCTCTGTTCTGAAACATGCACAGAGCTACTCAGTTCTAGGATATGCTAACATCTTCCTTTATGTGGCTACAGGGCAATGTTCCCTCAAAGCTGTGCACGTGTGCGGCCGCTCAGGGGAAATTAAAATGCCACCAAAATGATTAGCAGAGCACCCACTGCTAGATATTGTGTTTCTATTTCTGGTACACTTTTGCACGTCTTGATGCTCATGAAAAATTTATTCTAAACATGGATGGAAAAGGTTAGAGGGAACATTTCTGCATGAAGCTTGGGTCTTCCTTTGAGAGGGCCTGAATAACTTTGCTTACAAATACCACTTACGGTTCTCTGGGGCGTCAGCATTTCTGCAGTATGAGTAAAAGGATGAAGATCCCAATTCTGTATATACCCGGCCAGGCTGACTTATGAACCGGTTATGGACCAAGCAATTGGTCGTAACTTGGTTCGTTCATAAGTCGGACCCCATAGAGATACACGCAACCGTGCTGTTCGTAAGCGCTGATCGCGTTCGTAACTCGGGGTCCGCCATTTACGACAGCTTTGGTTGTAACTACGAACGGTCGTAAGTCAACCGTTCGCAACTTGAGGACCATCTGTATTACTGAAATCAGATGGACTGTGATTAATAAATCCCCTTGCAAACCTACCTCTGCCTACCTTTTCTATTCAGAAGTTGTACTGTAGAGCATCTTTCACTCTGAGTGATGGAAAGCAAAGAAAGCTAGAGAGGGAGAACGAAACAAACTAAACAGAGGGAAATGACTGAGGAGTTCCAGGGGAGGAAGAGAAGAGATTTGAAAAGTGATGAGACTGCAAGTGGGCAATGATCATGCATCTAAAAACACCCAAAACGGGAACTCTCTGGGTTGGAGAGATGGGTGGGGATCAAAAAGGAAGCTGCATCTGGAGAGTACAGTCTCTGCACACAAGGAGAAGGTGGACAGCAGATCAGAGACTAGCCAGCAGGTTTAAGGAAAGCTCTGACAACCAGGAGGGAAGTTCCCTGCAACGGATTCTGCAACGGCTCACAGTGTTGTCGTGCAAAGGGATGGAAAGAAATCTCTCCTAAAAAGTGGGGTGTGGAGATAGTTTTAAAGTTCAAATTCCTTTGACTCTGTGCTGATAACTTTGTCAATCCAATGGCCCCTGGGAGAAGGAAAAACAGCCCTTGGTTTCCTGGCGCTCTTCAGCATCACACCCAGAAGACACTCTATTTGCTCAGGCAACCAGCTTTTGAAAACCAAACAACTATGGCTCCTTGGTGGTCCCAGCACCAGTATCTCTTGGCTGTTTTGGGCCACTTTTTCTCCACAACTCTCTCCCTGGTATGAGACGGGACCACGATGTTGGCTGGTGCTGAGAGCTCCGTTGCTGCAGGCAGCACTAAGGCATATAATAGGCCGCTTGAATCTAGCCTCAAGCATCTTTTCTCTACTGCGGAGCCTCAGATTAACCAGTAATAAATTGGGGACAACAATACTTACCGGGCTCTGTAAAATGCTTTGAGATCCGGGGATGAAAAGCGCCACATATCCAAACTATTTTACTGCACCAGTTCGAGTAAGGTGTGGGAGGCGATTTTTTTCTAAAAGATCTAAGTAATTTGGAAGCCTAAATAACCTTTGCGAAAAGGCCTTTGTGATTTAGAAGAGATGCCCATTTTTGGAAAAGGGACACGGGTGTTTTAGAAAATGTTATTCTGACCTGATACGGCAGCTTGTAAATTCCTGTAAGGATATTGGGGCGGCCAAACTGCGGCTCTTTTACGGCTAGACTGCAGCTCCTTGAGGAGTGGTGTGCAATGTGCGGCCCGAGGGCCACATGCACCCCATTAGGTTTCGATGTGTAGCCCATAAGACATTTTGTTTACTGTGGCTCATGCCACAGGGTTGCCAGTTTCTGATAGTTTCCGTCTGCGTCATTTTTTTCCTACAGTATTACTAAACACCACATGTAAAGCCAGGGCACGTGAAGGGAGGTGCACGCTGATTGCACACAACATTGACTGCGAGAGCCGTGCGCTCCCTCTGCATCCAATCAAAGCACTGCTACGGTTCAATCAGCACACCCTGCAAATTCTAGGCATGCATGCACAGTGAGCAAAACTACCCTATCCTGGGACAGCGACAGATTATAACCATGTTGCAGCCCACTGAGATGAAGGAGGGCCACTCATATGTCCCACTCTCTAACCTAGGTTGCCCCTCTCTGTACTGGAGCTTTCTCCCCCACCCCACTCCCCAACTCTGACTAGCAGAGTGGGAGGAAAGGTATTTGAGCTCTCTGGGGTAGGGCTTCTGTCAGACACAACTGGCACCTGCTGAAAGTGTGTATGGCACAATGTAAAGCAGAGGTGGGAAACCTAAGGTCTCGGGGCCAGATGCAGCCCCTGGCTTGCCTGAATCTGGCCCCTGAGGCTTGTGGCTCCCCTCGCCCACTCCCAGCACTGGGGAGCCCACACTGCTGCTCCAGCTCCCCTGCCAGCTCTCTCTGTGGCTGGAGTGCATAAAATCTACTAGCCTGGCTCCCCCAGGCTCTGGTGCGCGAGGGGAACGTGGGAAGCATCTCTCTCCTTCTCAGTTGGGAGCCATGTCAGTGAGGGCTTGGGAAGTTTTTCTGTTTGTTTGTTTTTGCTTCTCACTGAGGGCCCCTGATTTTTCACTGGCCCTCGACCCAAGATAGGTTCCTCGCCCCGCTCAAAGGCTTTGCCTCTTGCCAACTGTTTAAGTTGCATCCCTTCATGCATGCCCTCCCTCCCCCGTTATCTTTAGCAGCTCCTCCCTGCAGATCCCAGGTATTAGTGCTGCCCGGGGAGGCGGTATCAAACAGCTGGAAGATGCAGGGAGAGGCTGCTGCTGCTGCTTTAGCTCTGGGGGGAGAGGCAGCAGCAAAACCAGGGGCTCTTCCAGCAGCTCCCAACTGTCTGCTGCTGCCTCTTCCCAGGGCTGCAGCTCCCAGCTCCTTAACTCCAGCAGCTGCCCTACAGGGAGGGGAACTGACAGCACCATGTGATTGAGTGGGGCCACCAAATGCTGGCAAAAATATATGTGCGGGTGCATGCCCCTATGTATCACCTCTGGCTTCTGGAAGGACTCCAGCAAGGGTGGTGTGCCCTGGCTCTCAAATTTCTGAAGCTTGTTGTGTGCGGCTCAGAGTTAGTAAGTTTGGTCACCCCTGAAATACATTATATACAAGTAATTCAAAGCGTTCTAATTATACCCATTAGTCAGCCACCGAAACCACAAAGAAAATCTTGTCCGCCCTCCCGTTAAGCCTCTCAAAGAGCGAGAGCGCAAAAGCGCGCAAGCTCAGTATTATTCTAAAAATTTCTCAGTGCTGGGGAACATCTGAGAATGTACAAGGGTAAAAATATTTAGGGAAGTTGTTACGCTTCTCGGAAACTTTGCACGTCGATTATTTACAAGGCTGAGCAGCCGTTTGTAGAAGTCATTCGCCGTTCGCAGATTTAACCCACAGACATATTTAAGTGTTAACTTACTAATAGTGCCCTCTGGGGCTGGAAAGCCCCTTTCATTAGCCACCTCAAACTCATAGCTGCACTGTGCAGCAGGGCGACGCACCTCCAAGCCATATTTGAATAACTATACTCTCAGGGGAAGCACCAGAAAATGATTTCTGGGTGGAATCCTCCCCACCACAGAGAATACACAAAAAGGTAAAAATGGGTGGGACTGGGATTTCCACTGCCTCTCTCCTGCCCTCAGCCTCAGAGTATTTCCATCAAGCAATGGCAAGAAGCCTGTTCATTTTTTACCATCAGTGGAGCAGAATAACATGTCAAACTAAAGAATCTCCCCAATAACACTCCTGATGCCACCTCGCTGCTCAATGAGTGCAGGGAGAGATAAGATCTACATTTTCTGGAAAGCAAAACGGGTTTTTAAAAGGCAACTGCTGTGGTTCCACTTTCAGCATTTTTGCAGTGGGACGAGTTAGCCTCAAATGAATAGGATTCTTGAACCCAAAGGGTTATGCCGGCAATCTCTGCTTCACTGGCAAACTGCATGGACACGTCTACATGACAAACTAAACCCGAGTGAGAACCCTGTTACAACACAGTTGTCCCCTGAACTGGTAACATGGTTCATTTGGGTCACAAGGGGAGGACATAACAGTGTACCTTTTCTGCTAAATG
Organism: Pelodiscus sinensis; assembly: GCF_049634645.1. Lineage (NCBI taxonomy): Eukaryota > Metazoa > Chordata > Testudines > Trionychidae > Pelodiscus > Pelodiscus sinensis. The sequence continues at coordinate 16,900,583 of NC_134712.1, forward strand.
GTAGGGCTGCCAGATAGTTTCAACAAAAATACCGGACATACTTGACATTACATCACAATCTACATTACAACTTATTTAAAAAACACCGGACATTTATATTTTCTCATTTATATTGTCTCAATTTGTTTCCCAAACAGAAAGCTCAAATACTGGACTGTCCGGTTCAGAACCAGACACCTGGCAACCCTAGTGAATGGGGCTAAAGCTTTGGGCACATCCCTTCTGGGATAAAGGTAAGTTCCCATGTATACTACTACATGGTACACTGTTATCAAACGGATCCTCCAACACTGCTCAAGAAGTAAAACAGACAGGGACACTTACGCTATAGAGAGATTCAAATCAGACAACTTATGAATAAAGCAAACTAGCCGGGAAAACAAGCATGAAGACAAGAATGCCCAGGCTACCTGTCTCTCCTGGGCCAAGCCGCATGACTATCGCTTCCCGTACTCAAACGCTATCCTCAGTCTCTCACCATCCAGTGCAAAACTGATCTCCTGGGTTTTTAAAACTCCATGACTTGCACCAATTTCTTCACAGATCTTTGCTTCCTCTCCGCTCTCTCCATGCATGCAAGGCCAACCTCCATTCTGTCCCTTCACACTGCTTTGACACTGGGGACACCATCACCTGACACCTCCTAGCTGCCCCATATCGCCCCAATTCAATTCTTTGGCTCTTTGCAAATATCCCTTTCAAAACCTATCTGCCCTTCCTTACCAGAGCATCCTTTGTTATTTGTTTTGTGGTAAAGCACAGAGGCCTCATTCAGGAGTCAGGGGACCCCATTACGCCAGGTACTGTACATCGCCTATGCAATCAGTTTTGAATATAACTACTCTTGGCATGGAAGGCTCATGAGTAGGCAGAGAGCACAGGGATGGGTTCCACAATGTGAATCAGATGGTGACTTGTCTCAGAGAGGAGTTTTATTCATGTTGGTTGTACAAGTATTTTATTTCCATACAAGGGTAAAGAGAAGGAAGCTTAAGGAGAATCTTTTGCTGATGGTTTTAGAGGAGAAGCTTGATTTGTAAGTAAAATGTACCAACTTGAAGCTTAGCCTCACGCACCAGTCTTTTATGATGCACACACAGTTCTGTCACTTTTTGGTTGTGCTCTCACAGACGTGGATACATCAGACACCAGAGTTCCAGATCAACTGGTCCGCCGCCTCTGATTTTATTTAAGAATTCAGATGGCACTAGGGGGCTGTGCCCCCTGCTTGCTATGCTTGCCAACTCCATTCTCACTCTGTTAATTTTGCACTGAGCCTGGTTGTGCTCTCCTTGGCCCCAAGTCACTTGCTCCCTTTTCTGCTCCCGCCCCACCACACCCCTGGATGGGCCCCTCTATCGGAACACTCTCAGCCCATTCCTCCCACTCCTGTCCTTCATTCACCAGCCAGCCTCCCCCCCCCACCACACCCTTCACACTCCTGCCCCACCTGCCAATTCATTGTTTGTGTGCAGAGTTCAGAGCCTCTCCTGGCAGCTAGCATGGGGAAGGGCTCTGCTCTGCTCTTCCGGCTTATGGGCCTCACGTGGAACCAAAAACTAAACACGATCAGTAAAACGGGTCCCAACTCCAAACGAATCCCCTTTGTTCCTGGTGCTCCTGGGCACCCAGCTCGCTAGCGAGGGGCAGGGGTTGCATTATGCATGAGCGGCCAGGTAGGGGGAGAATTCCCTGCTCTCCGCGCCCAGGAACTGCCCATCTTTGCAGGGCGGCAGCGCTCCAGATGTGCCCTGCCAGCTGGCAAGTGAGCTCCCGTGTGGGGCTGGGACATGCTCTGTGCGGACAAGGCGCAATGGAGAGACACGGAACCATGGGGGAGCTCTCAGCTTTAAATGCTAGCGCCCTCCTGGGAAGCAGATTTGGGTGACCTGGGAAGAGAGCCCGGTGGGGTAATCTGGGCAGCTCTATGGCCCACGGCCCACTCCGCTCCTTCTGTCCCTACTTTCACCTCCTTCCTCCATTCCTACAAGGAAGGGAGGGAAGAGGCTGTGCTGCTCCCCCCCCCCCCAGCACTAGGGAGAGGGCAGGGAGAGATTACATAGCTCTCGCCTCCCTGGAGCACTGGGGGAGGAGGGAGAGAGAGAGGAGGGAGGCCACATGGCTGAAGGCAGAGGTGTGGGGGGGGGGGAGCAGAGTATATTTACGTCTATATACATCCCGCAGGGGGAAAAAAACCATATAGAGAGAGGTAATAGGCACAGATACCAGGGTAAAATCTCATCCTAACTCTAGTCAATGCTCAGAGCGGGTAGCCATGTTAGTCTGTATCTGCAAAAACAATGAGGAGTCCTGTGGCACCTTAGAGACCAACAGATTTATTAGGGCATTAGTAGGTAAAACCCATTTTAAACTCCACTCCAGTTCATCTGATAATGAAGTGGGGGTTTACCCACAAAAGCCCCAATAAAGATGTTAGTCTCTAAGGTGACACAGAACTCATTTTTCTAGTCAATGAGACTTTTGCCATTGATGTCAATGGGGCCAGGATTTCACTCCTTGTGCATCAAACATAATACGCTCCCAACAAAACAGATGGATCCTTACCTGCTTCAGAACTTTTTGGGTCGCTCTTCTGGAGAAGGGAATAAGGAGCTGAAAAACAAAAACAAAAAAACAAAACCAGAAAGCCACTAACTGCCACTAAATGTCTACTGAATAACTACAATAATGTAGTACTTCTAGTGTGTTATCTATAGCTCGCAAGGTACTTTACAAATATTAATTAACTAATCCTCCTTATATTCACTTCCTTCAAGTGAGGTATAATCAACTTAACTAAAGAGTCATATAAATGGAGGGACTGACTTGTCCAAGGACACAGTTAGGGGCAAACTGCGAGGGGCAAAAGATAGGATTCCTAACTCCCAGCTCTGTGTTCTAGCATTGGGCAACTGTCGCATATACTCAATGCTACAATACTTCATGTATACCCCCCACACTCTATATCGCACCACAACAATGTGAGTCATCCATAATACTTATCTAATGGTGACCCAAGCTTTTTTCATGGTTCACTTTTTTCCAGACAGATCTGTGAAGGAAACAAGAAGGAAACATTAATAGGGAAGTAAAATCAAGAAGGCAATTAGAGGGCGTAGCTGGGACAGTAATAATGCAGCATGACAGAGGATCTATAGGCACAGCAATCATGACTGCAGAAAGGAACTGGACGGAAGAATCATCTGAAAAAAAAATCTCTCCATAGAAACACACACTCACTAATGGAATGGGAACCAGTTCAAAAACCCACGATGAAGTGAGAAACAGTTCTACAGTCCTACTTTGATTCTATTAAAGAACCTGTTATAAGCAACTGTTTTAAAGTGAGGTATATGACTGGGATTAAAATCCTGGTTAATCAGTTAACAGGTTAAACATTAGGTCAACCTAATATTTAACCTGTTAACCGACTAAGCAGGCTCCGGGCGGCAGGCTCCCAGCCCTCGCTGTCTGCAGTGGGCCCAGACTCTCCGCGGATATGGGAGAAGCCACTACAACAGGCGGGGAGCTGCTTCAGCCCTCCCCCCTCCCGCCCCCAGTGACAAGTTAACTGAAACTGGTAAGCATTACCCATTTAGAGTGATGTTCACAGGTTAACTGAGTAACTGGTTAACCTTGCACACCTCTAGTGTATGATTCACATTTGTGCATTTTCTCACATTAAGGGAACAACTGACTTAATTATGTTCAACGGCAAAACTCTGATTTCATGGGGATGGGGTCGGGCCCTGATCCGTATTGATGAAGATCGCTTCAATAACAACCCTATTCAAAATCCCATTGGGCACATCTATACTATGCGGAAGAACAATGTTGCCACGGTCGATCTTCTGGGGTTCGATTTAGTGGGTTCAGTATGGACCCGCTAAATCGAACTCAAAAGGGCACTCCCATTGGTGGAAGTACTCCTGCTCCTCATGAGGAGTAAGGGAAGCCAACAGGAACACTCCTGTCTGCCTCCTGCTGCATGGACAACCTTGTGCATCTTACTTCAACCTCCCCACGTAGTGTACACCAAGCCATTGTGTCTGAGGGCCTAACTCAAACATACTTCTTTAAACACAGAAAGCCTAGGATTTTTGCGAGCACAGAGGAGAAGACATTAGATCCTAATGAGGGGTCCGCTCTTCTACTGAGCAAAGGAGGGCTTCGAGTGAATTTGGACAGGGTCCATTCATGAATAATGCTCATCTGCATTTCCAAGTTGTACCAGTTGGTGACCTCCACTATTTCACCAAGTAACTGGGCTACACTCCAGCGCTGTGTTTTTATTGTTGTAAACAGAGTAGTAGAAGGCTCATAAATTGCTCTAGACATCGCCCGACACAAACAGATCATGTGCAAATATCCTGCTGCTGCAGTGCCAAGTGCCCTCTCCAAGACCTGATTGCAGAGGTCCCAGAGGAATAGTGTAATTAAAAACAAAGCAGCAGAACCTTGGCATGAACAGTAGCTGAGCAAGTTTCTCTGGTCTGGCTTAGCGTTCCGTGAAAGACGACTGTTACACAGACATTTCACAAGTTAGGGACCAACATGGCCAATGGCAGCACAAAGGCCTCAGTTCAGCAAGGCATTTAAGAAAAAGAACCTCCTTAACTTTATGCATATATGCAATCCTACTGCCAGTCAGCAAAGCCTGGTCTACACGCACAATAAAAAACTCCTTAAGCTATATCAGCAGAATTCAAGTGCTACAGTCTACCCCTCCAATTCCTGGTGCAGACATAGTTATAATTATATAAAAATAGTTTATAACAGTATAACTTATTGCCTTTCCTATAAAGGGAACAAGCAATACTGATTTAGTCATATTTAGCTCTTATATCGTGCTTCTCATCCATGGAGCTTGAACTGTTTTACAAAGAAGGTCATTATCGCCATCTTATCAATGGGGAAACTGAGGCATGGAGGGATTAAAGTGATCTAGCCAAGGTCACCCAGGAAGCCAGCAGCCGAGCCTGGAAGAGAACCAGGTCTCCTGAGTCCCAAGCTAGTATGCCAATTGCATTCACACTAAGAATTATACTGGCCTCTCTCACTAGCAGCAATTAATCAAAATAGTTATACCAATACTAAATCCATGTGTAAAGCAGCCTAAAGTTATGTACTTAACTTGAAGCATCAGCCTAACACAGAGACACATTCATTGCTTTGGTGAAGAGGGCTGGGATTACTCATGTGCTTAAAACTGAGAATATGCTTAATGGTTTTACTGAATCGGGGCCAAAAGCATGCATTAAGCTGCACTCCATGCAACTCACAGACTGTAGTGTTCCTGACTCATGTTGTAGCCCCTGCTGGCTTAAGAAAAAGAGACTGGAAAAAGGAACCAACCTAGGTTCATTTTGTGAACAGATTCATTACAACAGTGGGTCAGGACCCCTTCTGGGCAAAAGCACTATCTATAGCCAAAATAGTAGCCAGACTTCCAAATTACTAAAAGAAAACCAAACTATTCTTTTTTCAAACATTTTACTAACTTAAGCAACACCTAATGGTAAATTCTTACTCTTTCACACCCATAAATATATGACCTTTCCATCCACTGACTGCATTTTGGTAAAGTGTGCTGAGCCACAAAATTAAAAAGTCAAAACCTCTTAGAGGATTCTCACAACATGTGATATCTCTAATGGCGGGGTGGGGGGAACACCTACAGGATCTCCCAGGGGGGCTGAGTCATAGTACTTGCCTCCATCAGAAGTTTCACAGGGGTTAAAAAACCCAAACACCCCCACAAAGTCACACTGAATGAAGGAAGAGAAAACCCCACGTATGAATCACATGTGTTGTACTCTCCACTCTCCCCCTTACCCTACTGCTGAAATCTTTAATGGAGAGTCACTGAACCATTTCACACGTGCTTTTGCAAAAACTCCCCAGCCCAAAGAATGGCAGGTTTGGTTTCTGAGGTAGCTGTACAAATACCTCTCTCTCTCGCTCTCATAAAATAGCCATGTAAATGATTTTTCAACAAAAACCAAATCATGCATAAAACATTCCTGACATAAAATTGGCATTTATATTATGCAAGCTGTTGTACAAGGTGGGTAGCAAAGCTTTTGCACATAAACTTAAAATCATTCTCATTGAGGGCCTGAAAAAAATAAAATATTCATAGAGATAAAAAATGGACAATTATTGCATTAAATTAAAAAAAAAAAGCTTCCTGTATACTATTGGATTACAAATCTCAAAGACTAAGAAAGGCATCCCAGGCCTGCACTCCATTAGGGCAGCTCTAAGAAAACCCAGGGGATTAGTGGTTGATTCCATAGGTGGGATTACTACTTCTGTATCAGTTCAGAAGCAAATGCCTCACAATGGCAGTTGGGCTCATATGTCCCAGTAGGGAGTGAACCTGGGATCTTCTGTACCAAAACCACAGCCCTCTACCAGCCCCTGAGCGAAAGCAGTAATGCCTCTCTGAGGAGCAGCCACTAGAGGGGGATGTTACACACTTGAAGCCACAGTGTTAACACTTCCTCCCTCCCTGGATGCAAAATTGAGGGTCTGACAACTGGTAAGTCACATTTAGAAGAAGAAAAAAATCCCTCTTAATATTAGCTCAAGTGTCAGGTATCTTTGTACTGGCAAGTGGAAAGTTCTAAGTCCCACCCCTGTCATAACCCTGAAATTCTGAGCAACCATTATCTGCAATCAAGTGACTATTAGTAAATGCCAAGACACCCACTCTCTTTATTACCATCTTATTTCTAGAGAACATCTGCAATAATACATTGGTGTTACCAATTGGGCCACTTAGCTTATGAAGGTGCAGCTGTTCCAGTGGCCCGCTGCATATAAGGTGAATCTCATTCTTCCCCACCTGTACAGACTACAAAGCTCATTTGTCCTGTTAACGGCACTTCCATAGTTTTTAAAGTCAGAATGGCTCATTATACTCATCTAGTCTGACCTCTTGCATAACACAGGCCACACAGAATTGGATCTAGTTACACGTACATCAGACCCAATTACAAATATATTTTTAGAAAGAGGTCTAGGCACGAAAGACTAAGAATGTAATTTAAATGGGAGGCAGCATGGCAAAGCACTGGAGTGAGGTGCAGAAGACCTGGCTTCTATTTCCAGCTCTGCCGAAGGCCTGCTGGATGGGCAAGTCACTTCCCTCCCTGTGCCTCAGTTTACCCAGGTATAAAATGGGATAATGATCCTGATTAGGAATGTGAACGGGTAACTGGTTAACCTTACTGGGTGATTCTTACCAGGTAATGGGTACCTTGGAGCAGTCCCCCACCTGCAACCTGCTGTGGACCGAAGGCTGCTCAAGCCCCATCAGGCCCCCATGTAGGGCTGGCACTTCTGGCCCTGTGTGGGGCTGACAGCTGCATCCTTGTGCGGGGCCGGTCGAGCCTTCTGGGCTGGAGCATCCGCCCCCTGCTGCAGATAGGAACTGCTTCAGCCCTCCCCCCTCCCAGTTAAATGTAGTGTGTAACCAATTAAATAGGATTTTACATCCCTAATCCTGATACCCTTTGTTTGAGAGCTCTGATGGAAAGGTCTCCATATAAGCTATACATACCCCCCAACTGATCAGAGCAGGATGAAGGGCTGTGTTGCGTAATGTGAACGGGAAGCTCTAAGGAATTTCCTGTGAACCACCTTTCCAATCAGTGACCAGAATCTCCGGCATACTCGAGTGTCCAGCACTAGAACACTGACTCCCAAACTTTTTCTTACTAAAGCGATCCACCAACTGTGTATTTTCTCTGGTTTTGGGACCCATCATGACTCCTGCTCCCCCTCCACAGCTCACCTTGTCCAGCCCCAACAGCCTTTGCTCTCCCAGCCCTCCCGCTTCCTGCAGCTGGCATCTCCTGGCCTACAACTGAGCTACAATGGCTCGGTGGTTCCAACCAATTCCTCCGAGCGATGCAGCCTAGGGCAAGTGAGCACAGAGGTGGCAGGAGTCCTCTCTGGGAACACCCGGGACTCACTCTTTGGGAAACACTACTAACAACCACTCTACAAAGACAGACATTTACAACTGAAACAGAAAAGCTCAGTCTTCTCCCTCTTGGCTAACTCCCTTGCATATATTTTACTAGATTTACCTGGCGTTGCTCAGATCCTTAACTCAATTTGGGGTTTTTTTTTGGAAAATAAAATCAAAATGTGCATATTTCATTTGGAGCAGGACTGGGAACAGGGGGTTCAGTATCCAGGCAGTCCCAGGAAGCCCTCTTACCCTGTAGCAGCTTGGGGCCAGGTGAGAAGCACCTCTCCATGGCCACTGCAGCTCCAGTGGGCACAGCTGGGGGAGGAGTGCATCTCCTTCGGCTGGGGCAAGTTCAGGTTCATCAGCCCCTTCAACTTCCGAGCCAGAGTACAGATTGTAGAAAACTGCACTTTCCCCTCACTCTCTGATGAAGGGAACAGCTAGCAACGGACCCATATGAATCGGGGGGTGGGAGGCTGAAGGCCCCTTCCCCCGTCCACCCTAAAGGGTGTCTGCAGGATGGGAGACTCAGGACTGGGGCAGTGCCAGACGGGGAGTGTAGAGCAGTGGGGATGCCCCCAGCTGGCCTCTTTCATTTGCCTGGATTTGAGAGAAGCAATCCCATTCCAAGCACATTCCATTTTCCTGGCACAACATAAGAACGGCCATACTGGGTCAGACCAATGGTCAATTTAGCTCAGTATCCTGTCTGCCGACAGTGGCCAATACCAGATACCCTAGAGCCGTGGTCACCAACCAGTAGATCGCGATCTACCAGTAGATCTCAGGGGCTCTAAGAGTAGCTCTTGAGCCCTCTCTGAACTGCGCACCTGCGCAGTACATTTACATTAGATTTCCTCATGTAATGTAGGCGGGGCTTCAAGGAAGGGGCAGGGCAGTAGATCTTCGCCTGTTCTGAGACTTAAAAAGTGATCTTGGGTGTAAAAAGGTTGGAGACCACTGCCCTAGAGGGAGGGAACACAACAGGTAATCCTCACGTGATCCCTCCCGTCATCCATTTCCAGACAAACCGAGGCTAGAAGCCATTGATGGATCTAACCTCCACAAATCCATCAAGCTCTTTTTAAAAACTTGTTAAAGTCCTTCACCACATCCTCTGGCAAGGAGTTCCAGAGGTTGACTGTGCGCTGAGTGAAGAAAAACTTTCTTTTGTTTACCAAACCCTGACCTTGTTTTAAGTTACGATAAGAGGAAGCTGTATACCAAATTTGGTGGTCCTAGCTCTTACCATTTAGGAGGAGTTCTTGAACAAACAGACAAATACACAGATAGACGGATGGGCCGACAAACTCTCCAATATATAGTATCTATGCAAATGTACTTTTCAGCATATTACTTTGACATATTTTTTAAAATATATGTTCAAAACTGTACGTAATAACAACCTTCGTGTGAAACCAGCAGGGGGTGAGAATGGCCCCATCCCACTCTGAAAAGGAAAATAAAGACTGAGTTTCATCTGAATTAACTGCAATTGTAATCTAGCACAAGCACTGCTTTGGACCCCGCTTACTTAGGGCTGATCTACACATTGCACCCTGTGCAATGTCAATGAGCCTACCTAAAATTTGGTGTAGATAACACTAGATTGAACAGGAGCAGCTGGGGGGGAGAGGAGAACTCCAGCCCACCTGGACTGTAGTGGACCCCCACCAACTGTGGTTGGGTTGGAGCAGCCTACCTGCTGTGGTCAGGTTTGAGTGGCCCCCTGCCGCAGGTGTGAGCTGCTCCAGTTAGGCTGGAGCTCCCCTTCCTCCTCCCCCCGCCCGAGGGCCCACTGTTCCTGCTCCGGTTGGGCTGGGCCCAACGCAAGTGGGGGCTTTGCCACCTGGCGTGCTGCTGTGCAGCTCCTGCCAGTTAACCATAATTGGTGGTGATACTTACTGGTTAACCAGGTAGCCAGTCACATACCTACCCAGCAGACCCATTAGTATAAGCACACCAGTCAGGCAGAATAAGTGGGAACAGACAGTTCCCTATCTGGAGTAGAAAACTATGCACAACTCCCTCTTTGTGCCAGAAAATAAAGTTTTAGAGAAGTCACTTTTCATCAGCTATCACCATTTACTAACATTTATCAATAACCGGTGCTTGGGATTATCAAAGGTACTCACTCCACCCGCTGAAATAAAGGAAAGTCCTACTGCCAACAGGAATGGGAGCCAAGTTAGCCAACACAAAATGCTTTTGAAAACCCTTCCCTTGAGACACTTGATGGTTTTACAAGCTCTCCCTGAAGTCAGTGGAAAGCATGCTGAATCAGCTCAGGCCCAGCTGTTAAAATCTACCTCTCTACTGAAGTTTACTCAACTGATCCCAGTCTGGTTTGGGTGTGTGCACATTAGAGGTAGTGTAACAAGGCAGAACCCCCCCCTTAATGACTGACTAGAGTGCTTGAGGCTAATCAACTCTGATTGCTGAAGAGATGCAAACCCTTTAGATTTGGTTATTCTTTATAAAGGGCAGCAAGTAGCTGAAGGGGGAAGTTCTCCAAACAGGCACCCAATTGATGCCAGTACTCCACCAAGAGGAAAAAAGCAGCCCCCACTGACTTTACTACATGCAAGAATCCACGGTGAATATGTAGACTTAGCTACACTATTTGTGTAGCTGAAGTAAATCAATGGTGCCGTTAACTGTAGACAAGGCCTGAGGAAAAGCTGATGTAGGGAAGACCTGGAGACAGGGCATGTTGCCCCAGACACAGACGATCCTGTTCAAGCAGCGGAGAGACTGAGAAGGACCCAGGCAGGCAGGACCAGAGAGGAAGAGAAACCCCGTGCTGTGAGAACTTTGTTTGGGATTCTGAGCTTTGTCTGCAGTTTATTTTATGCTAATAAACCCAATGCGGGCTATTTTTGACCAAGAAAAAGCTCAAAGTGGAAGTTTTATTTAAACAATCCAAGAAAGGAAACTGAGATGAGCTGCCTGTAACATGACCCCAAGCTATCGAGGGCAGCTGGCCACTATAGCTGGCTAGCTAGCTTATATCAACAGAGAGGTGATGCCTCTCACATGCAAACACACCCTACAATATCTGCATAGATCTTGAAGGTATCAAAGTGAACCTGGACTCCAGCAGTACTCTTCCTTGGCAAGCACCCAAGGAGGCGTCAAAGTTGACAATCTTTGTAAAGGCTTGATGTTCAAAACTGGGTGCCTAACACGAGCCGCCCCCCCCCCCCCCAATATCTCCGGCTTTACACAAATGCAGCCTGAGATTCAAAGGTATCGTACACCCACAGCCTCACTGCAGTCAAATGGGAGTTATGCATGTTCAGCACCTCTGAAATGCAGGCCACATCTTCAGATGCCTAAAGATGGTCGTGGGCTGTTAAGCTTTGGAGTCTGAAAATGGGGGTCTAAGGAGACTGAGGTAATTTTGCTGCTGTTAATGGTCATTAATACAACTGTACATTCCTATGACACTTTTTTTCTCCCTGGCAGCGCTAAAAACAGCAAACATTTTGGACATTAACTGCTTTACCTACTGCTTAAAAGCTCCTATATCTGGGACAGAACACAGTTGCAGCTCAGCACCACTACAGCAGCCTCAGCCAGGAATACGAAAGTGCATGGTGGATTTAGATTGGCTTACTGTATTTACCCAAAGGCACAGAAAGACAAGGCTCCTACCCCAAAGCATTTACCAAGGATACCAGATTCTGATCTCCACAGTTTATCTAGTTTGTCTTTCACACTTTGGTTGCCTAGAGTAGATTCAAAGATAAAGGCAGATCGTTACAGTAGTTGCTAATTCTAGTGTATGTATGCACTGGAGTGTAAATATAGGCATCACCCAGATGTTTGCAGCCATTAATTAATTTCCGGTTTTGGTTAATGAGAGATGCTATCTCAGTTATACAACAGCAGTCTTGACTCAGCAGTTGGGGGAAGGGGAGAGATTGTGCTTGTTCATATTCTTCGAAGGTCAGTAAAATAACACCCCGGAAATGTTCTGCGTTGTAACGCTTAGCTATAGTAAGCAAGGTACAGTGGCAATGAGCTATATTTATACTGCTCTCTCATTAGGACGACTCCAAGGAGTACATTCGATAGTCACGAACTCAAAATAGGGCTGCTTTAGACTAGTGAGCGTGTATTGATCTGAACAAAACACTGCTATAAGCTTCAGGGTTAACAGCATTTAAAATTGGTTTATTTTTAAGCAATTTCAAATAAAGGTAGCCATTTCAAGAGAAGATTCAAGCTACAGAGAGAGACTAGTTTAGTGGTTATATAGCATAGGAGGGAGAGTCAGGAGATCTGGATTCAAATACCACCTCTTGTGAAACCTTTGGTAAGCCTCAATCTTTCTGTATCTCAGTTTCTCCATTTGTAAACCAGTGATGTCAACAGCACAGCTCGAAGGCTGCAAGGTTTAATTTATTAGTTTCTTTGAAGGGCTTTGAGAGCCTCAGATAAATATCTCTACACAAGCACAGAATATTACTACGCTGAATTAAGCTATTTGCTCCCTGAAAATAACTTCACATTATGTGGCAACTCAGGTAACAATTCCCATAGAGCTGTAATATTTACCTTTAACAGTTGAATTCCGACCTCCCTTATCAGTAGAACATTCAGTGATCAAAGAAACTGACTCCTAGAACTAATCTCCAATTCACCAATCTTCAACTAAGCAGAGTAACAAGTCTTAGATAAGACTCAGAGCAGGAAGAATATTAATAAAGGTGAAAAGTCTGACTCATTTACTCCCTGCAAGCTTTTGCCAATTTAAAAATCAGATGATTTGCTTGTAATCATCAGACACACGGATTTTTCAAGACACTGCAAAAACCCCTCTCTTCAGCCAAGTCTCACAAATGGAGATTTTTCAGCCCACCTGCTGGGAGCAGATGTCACAAATAAGCTCCCCAGAGTCACCTTTCCATGTTGCCGTAATTGTGAAAGTGAAAAACACCCTCCTTCTGTCTTTCCACCCTTGCGTTAATGGCACTCTCCCTTAGAGGGTGCATGTTGGGTGCTCTTCAGATCCTGCTTTATCAGAAACCATGCCAGACACTAACCACTCAGTCCACAGGAAGGGGGAAAAGGACAAGTGTTCCATCTTCTAATCTGGAAGGGGAAAAAAAGCTATTGGCATGATCTGTTCCTCTAGTGTCTGGTGCTTCAACCATAAAAATGCCATTCAAATGCAGCATTTCTCTCATGCTGTCCATTCAGTGGGCTACAGTTGGGTCTCAGACTTCAAAGCTACACATCCTGCAGTAGTGGACCTGGCAAATAACGTGAGAGAACATCCCAATATCTTCAATGATCTATTTCGGTGACAACACAATGACCCATTCCCTGCATCCCAGGAAAACCCTGATTCCCAAATGCTTGCCCTTTCTATTTCTAACTAGTCCAATAAAAGGCTAAGATGATCTCCAAACTCCAAGTCATATTCTGGGTTTTGGACAAATGTGTGCCACTCACATTAACTTCGCAGCAAGATAAATGTGGCAAAGGTCAGGATTAGGAATGTTAAATTTCGATTAATCAGCTACTCGAATAGTCGAGGGAATTTCCATCAACTACTTCATTAGCCAATAAGGTGGGTACTCGCTATCCTGCTGCCTCTCTCCCTTTGAAATGTACAAGAGCTGCCTGCAGGGCAGGGGAACCAGGTTAGCAGGGACTGAAGCAGCCCCTGCTGGCCAGTCCCTGCTAGCAGGGGTTCCCCTTTGTGCCTCTTCCTTTGAGCTGTACAAGAGCCACAGGCGGCTCTCGTACATTTCAAAGGGAGAGGAGCAGCAGTCCTGAGCAGACTGTTTCCCTGCTAGCTTCTGCCTCTGCTGTCTCCCGCGAAGATGATGCTTTTAAACCGGCTCCCCTCCGCACCAGCTCCTACTCCCCCCCACCCCTTGCTGCTTCTCTTTGATAGAGGCAGCAAGGCGGGGAAATGACTAGTTGCTTACATCCCTAATCAGGACAGGACTCTGAATTAAGGTGCATGACTTTGTATTGTCTCCCCCCTCAAATATCCATAGAAATAACAATAATAAAATCAATAGTATCTAAAATACCCATCTTGTATACATACATTTTTTGCTAACTTTGCATCTTGCAACCTTTTTCACAGAAGAAGCTCTACTGATGTCTAGACGATTCTCAAGGTGCAGGATTAGACCCTTGACATAGAGACATGTAGATTCCAGAGTGGTCCCCAAATCTTTTCCTCCCACACCCCATAGCTATTTCTGCCATCACTGTGGGAAAGTATTCATATGGGTATTCTGTCAGTTCTAATGGAACTTATGCTCTAGAACACTTAATGAGCAGAAACACAAGTGGCAAGTAGGCAGATGCTTTGCCCACCATTCATATTCTCCATCATCCATTATGCTGTTTAGCTACTTTAAACAAAGCCAGCTTCTGATCTTAGTTGCAGTGGTATAAAACGACTGGCGTAAATCCAGAGGATCTGAGACCAGAATTTGCTCTATTGTGATTTGCACCAGAAATATATTCGAAAATTTAAGATGGTGAGCAACATAAAAGCCACATAACATTCTGGCGCCAACACAAATAGACAGCAATGTTTTCTTTAGCAATTTTATTTTGGCGCTGAAGAGATATGTAGACCATTCCCTGTGTACTATGAAAATAGTTACAGTAAGATAATAAAAATTAAAAGGATTTGCGATCAGGCAGTTATCCAGATCACAGGTAACTCTTGTTCTCACTTTTAATTACTTCAAAGCAGTATAAAAGTAAATCAGCAGCAGGGCTTGAAAAAAGTGACACACATTAGCCAATCCCCAATAAGAAGCTCTCCCCAGACCACAGACAAAACATTTCAGTGCTGCATTCCTGAATTGACAGGCTGCTCCAGTGCCTCTGATACAGCTCATAGTTTTGCCAGGCTGCAGAAGAGCAAAATTAACAAGAGCAATCCACTCAGTTTCATGCTGCTAACTCACAGGTGTTAGAGAAGCAACTCCTAGTTCTCACCATTCAGGGAGGGAGAAGTGCAGCTGGCTGGAACAGTTTTTAATCAATTTTAAATTTTGAAACTTCTGAAATAAAATTTTCCAAAATATCTCAAAGGCACTTTTGGTATGGGAGCCCTCATTGGATAGCCAATGGTAAATAAGGGTATGTCTGCATAGCAACTAGACGCCCACAGTTGGCCCATGCCAGTTGACTAGGACTCAAGGGACTCATGTTGTAGGGCTGTTTTACTATTGTGTAGATTTCCAGGTTTGGGCTGTAGCGTTAGATCTGGGACCCTCCTACCATACAGGGTTGTAGAGCCCAGGCTCCAAAGCAGCGAAGCAGGCCTGAACCATGAACCCCCGTAGACCAGTGTCAGCAGGCACAGGCCAGCCGCAAGTGTCCAGTTACTATGGAGATGTATCCTGAGAGATTATCTATGTGAGGACAGAATTGGACCCTTGAAAATCAACCTAACTTGGATTGACCCAGGAACATGTTTTTCAAGCATTTGTTTTCAAATACAAACCTAATTCGAAAGCTAAATTAAAATTTAGGGAAAACTTAAGCTAAGTATCAGGAAACGTTTCCCTAAAGGAAAATGCATGAGACTGTACAAAAGCATCCCAAGGGAAAGTGGAAGGGAAGCTCTCTCGCTTGGAACGGTTACAGCTCAAGTGACAACACTCGGCAGACTGCATTGACTTACCCTACATGGACAGGAACAGGAATCAGAATACTAGCTGATCTAATGAGTCTTTTCCATTTCTAGCTTTTATGAGGAATGGCTGTACTGGTGTTGCTGAAAGGGTCAGTCACCTATAAACAAGCACCTTTGGACTGAGAATAAACAAGAAAATCCTTGGAGGAAGTTATGAGAGAGTGGAAACCAAGTCTGAATGCAATGCATCCCCTTCATCCTACAGGAGTTTCTTTGGCAACAGGAACAAGGGAAATCTGCAATCTGGCAGGAAAAATGACTCTCTCAAAGCTGGTTAATATTAGAGTGGTGGTTACATTTTAAAACAGCAGCTTGACACTTTGTGGCCTGCTCCTTCAGGGTCCCATAAGCAGCTTTAGATTTTTAACAGTTTTTGCAGATTGCCCTTAAAAGGAGCTAGCAACCTTTATTAAAAGAGTGCCATGTTAGACCACAATATTACAACAATAAACATGACCAGAAAACCATGTGTGTCGTTTTAAGTCCTGGGGAAAACAGAGGTAGCAGGGAAAGGAACCGAGCCACTGCACCGAATATTATGGAGAATTCAAGTTAAAAATTAAATATTCTAAACTCAGAGCTTATTTCTTTCCTTCTATGTCAATGGAAGATTTTAAAAAAATACATCCCAAGAAAACATTGTCTATTTAAATGAGCTCTGAACAAACAGCACCAAACACCAAGAAAAAACAGAAGGAGAGATAAGCTAGTAAATGCCACTTGCCTACACAATTACTCTTGACTCCATCTCTCTTCTGTCAAATATCTCTGTTTCCCTGGAGACCTACAGAGCAGGGGATATTCCAAGACAAGATTGTCATAGGGTCATGGGCATTTGTATGCAATTTACAATTATAAACAGATCTTTTCAAACTCCTAGTGCTGCCTGACAAATTAATTTGGTAGACAACATAGGACTGATGGTCCTGTTTATCCTGAAACAGCAATAGCTCTGAGATGAGAAACCTTCTCCACATTACTCTGTGGCTTGCATCAACCAGCCCATGAGCATCCACCAGAGACCAAAGAAAGTTCAGTTTTCAGTAGGGATGTAAAATCCCAGTTAATCAGTTAACCAGGATCCTGCACTTGGGGAAAAGAGGGGGGGGGGGGGGGCAATGACAGACCAAGCAGTAGGGTGGGAGGAGTACACATTCCAATCGTCCAGGGCAAGAAAATAAGGCTTTTCTGGGGGAGAGAACCATCCAATTGTCACAGAATTTAAACTTAGGCATATTTAGGCCTTGTGCCCCTACCATAACCTTCCAGATAGATAGAAGGAGCACTGGCCAGCACTCGGTGACTACAGTGTTAAATTCAGGTAGCTAGTAAGGTTATTGGAAGGAAGCCAGAAGAACCAATGGGCACAGAGCGCTAAAATTTGAATTGCAAAGAATACCTTGCTTCTACTGGCTCTGCTTACAAAAACTCCCCAGAGCGACAGATTTACTGACTTTGAGGGGTAGCTGCCACCATCAAGCGATTTATCCCTAAAAACTGGGTGGGAACACTTGAATTCTCCCCCAGGGGTACCCCAAGTTCTTTTACCATGAGAGAATTTAAAAAACAAAAGAGAAAAGAAAAACAAAGTGCAGTCTCTGGTATATGACCTCTTCATTTGAGGCATGCAGGCAGACACAGACAGACCTGCTGTTACCTTCCAGGACACAAGAATCAAATCATTACCTTAAAGGTGATTTTTATTACAAAACAAAAGATATACTTGATAAAGCAAACTTGATTGTTAGATGTTACAGAGCAACTAAGGAAAACAAATTAAAACACAGAGAAAACCTCTGGGAAGAATTCTTAGATGGTGAATGGGGGAGGCGAAGCATAGATTCATACAGAGAAGTTCAAACCAAACTACAAAATAAAGAAAAATACCATGATCATGACTAGATTCACTTTTTCCCTTTATATACTCATGATCCCTTCTTGGTTCAGTCCACTTCCATGCCCTGAGTTCCTTGGAGGCATGGTAGTCCTGCCTGGGTTTAAATCATTCTTAGTCTCTCAACTCCTGGTTTAACTCCCCCCGCAAGAAAGCAGGCAAGGTATATTATACCATTCAAATTTCAGCACCGTATACCTATTGGTTCTTCTGGATCCCTGCCAACAACCTTGCTAGCTACCTGAGTTTAACCCCTTATTCACCAGGTGCTGGCCAGCACTCCTTCTATCCATCACATGTGAAAACAATGCAATGCTGTCTTCCTAAACCTACAGGCTGCTTTCATGCCTCTGCTCCCACTCACAGCGTTGCCAGGCTGCAGAAGAGCAAAATTAACAGAAGGATGCTCAGTTTCACACAGCTACTCAGAACAGTGACGACATGGTCAGTTTTCACACTGCTGGAACTTAGCAAAGATATGGGCAATAAAAGTACTAAAGCTATTCACCAAGGATGACGACTTATCTGCCCATGAGCATATTTTTCAACCCTTACCTACTAGCACAGGCTGGATTCAAATCAGAGGGGCCCAAAAGAGCAAAGATTCATGTTCTACTAGCATCAACCTGAGGCCAGGTCTACACTGGGGAGAAAGCTGACTTAAGAGATGCAACTCCAGCTATGAGAATAGCATGGCTGGAGTCGACCAAACTTAATTCAAATTTCTGCAGTGTCTTCATTGCCGGAGGTCAACAGGAGAAACTCACCATCAACATCCCTTACTTCTCATGATCCAGTGGAGTATTCAGGGTAGATGAGGGATGCTGTCAGTGGACAACTTAGTGGGTCCTTACAAGCCCGCTAAATCAAATCCTGGGAAGATGGATCTTCAGAGCGTTGATCTCAGGGTAAGTGTAGACCTGGCCGAAGCCACCAGCATTTCCCACTGCCACCTGGACTATGTTTTTTCCAATCTTGCTGTTCCCTTTCCATAGGCAGATGATTTATCATGCTAAAGTTTGATCTAGGGCAGCAAAGAAATGATGTTCTGTGTTATTAACATCTTCCCAGGCAGAAGAATTTCTAAAGCACCTCACATCACAGCTAACACACCATGACTCCTATCAGGAGGACCTCACAAACTCCTTTCAGACACAAGACAAAGAATGGGGAGAAAGGGGAGGGAAGGAAGAAAGGACTGAGGTGACACCGATAAGGTAACTCTTAAAACAATCTTCCATCCTAGGACAGCTTCTACTGGCTCAATGATACAGCTGCACAAACCTCAATAAAAATCGGTATTGTCTACCTGGCCAGTGCTCCTCAGTTGCCCCTCCACTAGGGATGTTAGCTATCAGGTAACTGAACAGTCAGGGTAACCGCATGAAATCTTTGCCATTACAAGACTATTTGATAATCGCCAGGAGTGGACCCGGAAGCTAGCGCACTCCTGGCCCCACTCCCGGGGAGCACCCTGCTATCCTGCACTGCTGCCTCTGTATCAGAGGCAGTACTGCAGGATGGTAGGTGAGAGCTGGTCTGTGAAGGGAAAAAGTTTAAAACCAGCTCCCCACACAAACTGGCTGCCTGTTGCCCCACGCTGCTGCCTGAGACAGAGACAGTAGCATGGGATAGCAGAAGCCCCTGTCCAAGGGAGGTCCAAGTTCCCCACAGACAAAAGCTGCTCTGTAGGATGCGGAGCAATTTCTGTCCATGGGGCACTTGGACCCTCTGTGGACAGAGGCTGCTTCATGGCAGCTTGCCTTCTCCCTCTCGCCACCCCCACCCCACCCCGCACTGCTGCCTCTGAAAGAAGCAGAAGCGGTGTGTGTGTGTGTGGGGAGGAGACTTCACCACAGAGCCAGTGCTGGGGGGAACCCCACCACCACCACCCACTTGCTGCAGCTCATACAGAGACAGCAAGGGCGGAAGAGAAACATGGGTAGTCAAGAAGATTAACGGATATGCCAAGGCTTATCGGTTAATCGTATAGTCGACTACATGTTGACATCCTTACCCTCCACTGGACCCATTTTTTAATCATTCATTCTTCACCGACATCCCATGATTGTGTTTCAATCCCTGTAAATTATGTAGATCAGATATGAGGAATCAGAGATATCAGAGACAAAAAAAAATGAACTAGCAATTCCCTTAGGGAAATATATGGCTCCTGGAATTATATTGTCAAACTCTTTGTTCAGTACAGCTGTTCGCAGCCCGGAAACTTGGCTTCTGCATCTTTCCATGGGAGACTATTCCCCTCTGTTATTTCACTTAAGGTTTGCTCATTTTATTTTCATCCTATTATTCCTATTTATATTCCTTGGGCTGCATTCCACTGAGTCTTAGGAGTGATACTAGCATCGCTACATGACTCAAACAGCAGGGGCAAGATTTTAAAGAGTGACTAGCAATTTGAGATCCTATCCTAAAGGCATCTCAGGGCAGTGAGGGGCAATCTAGGCTAGTGAGTCGCTCTCCTCCATCTCAGTGGGCCACGAGATTGTCATAACCAAGACGGTCTCCCGGGATTGGGTAGTTTTACTACCTGTGCTTGCATACCTAGAATTTTCAGAGTGTGCTGACCAACCCGTGACAGCACTTTGATTGGAAGCAAGGGGCGCGCACGGCTCTCAGTCAATGTTGCGTGCAATCAGCATACACCTCACTTCACATACCCTTGCTTTACGCGTGTGTCACTTTAGTAATATCAGTAGGAAAAAACTATGCAGAATCTGGCAAGCCTGTGCGTGGGCAATGGTAGATAAAATGTCTCGAGGGCCACACACAGAACCCTAACGGGCCACAGTTGCCCACCACTGCCTTACGGAGATGGGAGCTGATTTTCAGACAGTAGGTGCTCAGCACTTTCTGAAAAGTGGCTACTCCGAATTAGGGGCTTCCAAAACCATTAGTCACTTTTACGTTTCCGCCCTTAAAGTAAAACTTTGGCACAAGCTGCCTCCCTTCTTCCCTGCCCTGAAGCCTGGTCAAGTGAGGCATTCAGCACATGACTATCTATGAACTTCAGGCCACCTGATGTTCTCAGTCAGCATTACAGAACCTGAAGAAAGAACTGAGCTCCACAAGCACTCGGAGGCAGTTTTTTTGGACGGGATGGCACTAAACCACCCCCGTAGCCAGTCAAGATGGGATGACACAAAACAAAAGCCTGTGTGTAGTGCCATAACTGAAAAGGTTGCATTTGCAAATCCACTGCGTGCTGCACCAATCTTCAGTAACTGAGATACACCATAAATGGAACTTTTAATGCTTCCACACTGACCTTCCTGTGTCCCCTTCGTGAGATTAGAACAGGCAGTTGTCAATGCTCCCTTCCATGACACGCAGCTTTAAGCAGATGTCAAAATTTTACTGTCATTACACTTAATGGTTCCTTCTGAGATCCACTGGTCAGTTTCAGCAGCGGCTGACTTGGGGACGCCTGGGGCAGAGCAGCTGGGGTGTTGCTGGGTTGGTCCAGTAGCGCCGCCGCTCCTCGGCGCTACTGGACCAACCCAGCAGCACCCAAGCTGCTCTGCCCCAGGCGTCCTGATTCAGCCGCTGCTGAATCTGACCAGCAGTGGCTGAATCAGGACGCCTGGGGCAGAACAGCTGGGGTGCTGCCCGGTTGGTCCAGTAGACCAGGGGACCGGGGGGGGAGGGCAAAGCAGAGCCAAGCCTCGGAGCGCGTGGGCAGCGGACAGCCCTGTCCGCTGCCCACGTTTTCCGCCACTTTGCTTCCTCTCCCTGGTCTGCTGGAGACCAGGGAGAGGAACGGCCCCGTTCGTAACTGCGGATCCGACGTAAGTCGGGTCCGCGTAACTCGGGGACTGCCTGTATAAGATAGATGAGCATGGACAATAGAATACCAAGACCAGGGATTTTTTGTATAACTGGACTCCACATTTTCAATGGGAGCTAGCGCTAGATAACAAGCAGGGAATGTTCCCTTGATTCCCTGAAGTCTTGCTTTGATGGAAATTTTCTAAGAGGCTTAAAACACAAGAAAGATTGATGTAAGGGAGAGATGGGAGTGGAAAACACGGGAGTAGCAAAGCCAAGGAAAACATCCCTGGGTTGCTGCTGGATCCTGGGCAGCAGCCTGAAGCCTCGTCTACTATGGGGATTTACCTAATTCTTACTCTGAGTGTACCTGCACAACTGCCTCTCCTAGTGTAGAAAAAGCAAGCCAGTTCTGGTGAGTTGGAAGAGGTAAGCAGCATGATGGGCCACTGTGGTCTGGAAGGGTGTATAAAATTTCCCCATAGCTGCCTTGTGGCTCAGAACTTCTGAGCTACGGAAATCCTCATCCATACTAGGAGCAAAGACTTCAAGTGAGACACCATGGAATGAAAACATGGTGTTCATGAGCTAGAATGGCGTTAAGCGTCTTATCACATGACAGAGCCGGTGTCCCTACATCTCTGACTACCAAAAGAGGGGACTGGATGACAGGGTAAGAGTAATTCATTGGTCTATTCATTTCCTCTGAAGCATCTGGCACTGGTCATTGTCAGAAGAAAGGACACTGAGCTTGATGGACAACTGGTCCAACCCACTATGGCTGTTCTTATGGGCTCTTCTGCTTCACAAAGCAACTAAAAAGGATGTTGTGGGTTGCGTGTTTTCTATCCCTCAGTGCATATCACTGAGAATATCAATTCAGTTCATAAATAAATGATGTTTTTTCTAACGGCCAGTCCCACAGACTCATCCTGCGAACTGAGAATCAAGCAGTGAACTTTTCTACTCAAACAACACCACGAAAAACCTACTCTCAACTGAAGCAAATTACAGGCAAAGGCCACTAACGTATCTGCAATACTCAACTGAGTACTCACTACTAGTGCAGAATCAGAAGCCACAGAGAATTTTCTCGAGTTTCAAGATCAGAGAGTGCACGATTGGCAGTTAAAGAAAAAACACATTTTTGAGAGGACGAGGGAGAGGTAAACTGAGCAAACTTGATCTTAATTTACAATAATGGCCAAATCCTCGGCTGGTGTAATTTGCCATGAGCCCACTGATATTAACGGAGTTATACCACTTTACACTGGCTGAGGATCTAAGCCTTGATCGTGCAGCTTTCCCAGTGGCGATGTTACAGGGTACAACTTCACTTTATTCAGATGACAAGTAACTTCCAAGTGATAAGACAGTGGCTAGGAAAAAGGCTCTGTCCTCTTAAAGAGCACCAGGCTGCGTTGCCATGGCTGGAGGAACAGCACAGTTTCCTAGTGAAAGAAGCTGCAATCTGATTGTGATTTATCACATGCATATGACTAGTCTGAACCCAGACTATGAAATTAGGCCTAAGAACAAAAAGCATTCCGATTTTCTCTTAGTGCATGCTCACCAATCCTCCATCAGAAGGTTACATCAGGAGACAAGCACTTGGCTGGCTGCATGATGGAGCTATTGCTCAAAAAATGGAAGACAGCCAGGCTCTGACAGAATGACTAGGCCTCAGCACAATTTAGTATCACTGGGCTCAAAGGCTGTACTTATCAGTGTTGCCCTGTGAGACAAAGCTGAGTGAAGAAACTCTGCAGGAGGGGTTCTCCACCTGAGAACTGCAAATAGGTAGTCGCAAGCAATTAAGGCTATGTTTAGAGAGCAGGTTTCTTTCAGAAGAATCTTTTTTTGGAAGAGATCTTCTGAAAAAACGTATTTCAAAAGATAGCATCCATACTGAATGGATGCTATATTGCATTTAAGCTGTGATTACTATGGACTGTGTGGCCACTAGGGCACCTGTGCTTTTTCCTCTTTCTTCTTCTTTCGAAAGAATTCCCACTTTCCCATCCACACACGCCTTTTTCTGAAAGAGCTCTTTTGGAAAAAAGCTTCTTCCTCATAGAAAGAGGATTACCAACACCAGAAAAACCCCTCTGTACTTTCGATTGACTTTCAGAAGAACGCGACTGCAGTGTGGACATAACTCAGGTTGTGTCACAAAAAATGGCCGTTTTTCCAACAAAACTCTGTAGTGTAAACATAGCCTCAGGGATGTTAATGATCAATTGGTACATTTCAGTGGTAGGGGCTGGATCAGCCCCCCTCACCCCAGAAAACTCTCATCTGCGGTGGGAGGGAGCACTCCAGCCCTCCCCCGGTTACTCACCCCCGTTTATTTGGTTAACCAGTTAAACTTAATGTTAAACCAGTTAACTAATTAAATGAGATTTTACATCCCTAGCAAGCACCCTGCTCTCTTCTCATATTGCTAAATGGGAGGCTGACCCCAGCTGGATCTTCAGAAAAAATAGGGTTTGCAATCATGCTGCCACCTATGACCAAATTCTCTTTGGTTTATAGCCTTCCACCCACTTAAAATTCCCCATGCAGTCTGTCAACTCGAAACCGCACTTCACTAGGGATGTTGAAAAACAGTAAATAACGTAACCGTGAAACGGTTACAATTCTTAGCGGCTACACACTGTGGGCTCTGCATACAAGCTTTACACTGCAGACCTTGCAGCGCAGAGTGACAGATGGCTTCCCAGGAGCCAGTGCGCGCCAGAAACTGTCTTTTAAGCCAGTTCCTGGCACATACCGGCTCCCGCCTGCCAGCCTCGCTCCTAGGAAGCTGTCTGCCACCCTGTGCTGCAAGCTCTGATACAGAGCCAGCAGCATGTGTCGGAAGCCAGCTCCCCAGGAGCATGGCTGGGAATCGGTGTGTAACGGTTATGGAAACCATTTAAACGATTATACTCTCATATCCCCACTCTCCACCTCAGAGGGTGTTGGTTATTGAGGTGCATTGTTAAAAAGCAGACATGGATGCATTTCAAATGCTGCATGAAGTGGACTTCTTTTATAGATAAAGTGCATAAAAGTATGCAAAATTCTCTGCCTCCATTTGGAGGAAAGGAGCCATATATAGATGGAAGGTGACATTTGTACATGTTAATTTTGTCCTAATAAGAATGGACACTGCTTGTTCTTCAGTTCACCTGATTAAGGGAGCAACTTGTCTGGTCAAGAGTTTTCTCTGAGAGCAAAAATGAAGAAGCAAATGAACAGCTGCCTTTTCCAGGTTAAGTGTCAGGGAGAGTTTGACAGATAATCCTTTTATTGGTTTCATTTTCTACCCTTTTGTCTATAGCCCTCCTATGGACAAAACCCGCATTCTCAGAAAGGGCACAACTAGAGAAAAGGGGAATTCATCAGCAGTCAAGAGATGACATGACCTGGAGCAACCAAGCAGCTTAGTTCTTGAAGCCTCAATCCTGCACTGCATTACTGTCCTTTGGACAGACCAGGAGCAGCATCAAAGGGGAGTTACACCAAGCTGGGGGAAGACAGAAGAAAAAAGGGTAGTATCTCTTTCCCTCCTTGGCAGCAGTGGTTGAGAAGGAGAAGAAAAATGCACCATTGAAAAGGTAACAGAAGATAAAGGGACTGAAATAAGAAGGGTGAAGCCACATGCACATGCTGTGTCCAACGTGAGCTTTAGAAAGAGGCAGGGAGATTTCTATTGTGGACTTGAGATTGTTTTACTAGTAAAACTTGACATGATTCTATTCTATTGGTCATCATCTGCCACGCACATATGCCAACAAATAGTTCCATCAACAATAACTGAAATTTATACACAAGCAAAGTAAGAAACACAGCTTGAAAGCTTAGGTGTTCCACGTTACTGTATACAAAACATGTTATGAGCTCTGCAGAAAGCATTTATTGGCAGCTCTGCAAAAACAAGACAGCTTATAAAGTTTTAACTTTTTGAATCTCAACATCTAATGTCATTAAATAATTATTACATCAGCCCATCCATCATGATCCCCGACTACGAAAACTGAAATGGATGAAAACGGAATAAATCCTTAATATACATAATGTTTCATAACTGAATAGTTAAATAAGAACTGAAACAAATGAACCACAAACATATGCATTAAAAAAAATCAAATTTTGCCAAGCCCACTTAGAAGGGACAAGTTTACCACTACTTTCCTTCCTTATTTTCACTTCCCACTCCCATAGCCCACAACAGCTGATGTAAAACGTGCAGCGTGGTCAACTTCCAATGAAACGTTGCCTCTCGAGTGCTACTGACTTACAGATACACTCCATACACAACCCTCCGAGTGCCCAATGCTGGCCCGCACTGCAGCTTTGTGCAACAAGAGCAATGCCTCTGAGCTGGGAGACAAGGCCTCTCTCTGATTCAGCAAAGCCCTTGATAAGAAATGTCATCCTTCTCTGGGTAATTTTAGCCAGTCTGATAAGAATCTCTATCAGTCTCAAACATATGGCTAGCTGCACAGCACACAGCAAAGGAGCAGGGTAATTTATTTGCTCGCACTAAGGGCACTCCAGGACCAAGAAAAGCTGATTCAATTAAATAATAAGCTCTAAATTACACTCCACTCTTATTAGGAGGCCTGGTATAGTCCCCAGCTGGTGGGTATACAAGCTAGTCTCAGTGACTAAACAAAATCCCCTGCCCAGCACCTCCTCTCTTCCAGCATTAAGTTACTAAACAGACAATGGTAACTGTGTAAATAATAAAAATACAGAGCCTTACTGGAGTTCTACATATTCCTGCCCAGCATAGCAAATAATACTTACAACTTGCATAGCTCTGTTCACTTAAAGCTCAGACAGCACTGTATAAAAAGGTGGGTAAGTATTATCTTCAATTACAAAAGGGGCAAAGAGTTTAAAGGATACAGTCACATAGCAAGTCAGAAGCAGCTCTTCAGACTCCTGAGACCAGAAGCGCAATTTGAAATTCAAGTTTTATGGCACTAGCAACGCGCAGGCTACATAAACATTTTCAGCACCCATTACTTCGGGGTATTGGGTTCATATCTAGTAGCATAATACAGGACTACAGGCTTCCCTTTTAACAACGCTACTTACAGATAAGGTGCTCCTCAATATAAGGGGACAGCATCTCCAAGTAGTTTCATGAGAAATATCTAAAGTTCTAATTCTCATTGTTTTAAATAGAAATGTCTACAATTTAAGGTGCCTGAATGTTTTTTCTTTAAACATGGAAAAGTTCATTCCCAGCCAGAGAGGTGGCATGCCAAGTTTCATTCTGAAACTGAGTTTTACAGCTGAGTCACAAACCTTTGAAACTGGGTTTACAAGGAATTGGATCAACCTGGGGTTTCCAAATAGGATACAGAGCCTTTCATCTCTCAGATTCAAACCTAGTCCAGGAGAGAAGTAACTATGTTTATTTTTTTAACTTTCTGCAGGTTAGCCACTGATGTACCTGAAATGAGTTTGCACAGTCTCAGTCAATTTCCTGGTGGACGGGTATCTTCATTACAAGGTCCATCACCATCATCAATACCCTCATTAGAAGTTTCAGCAGCTAACTCAAGGACTGAATGGGCCATGGAAATAAATTTCTCTAATTAGCCCTAAGGGCTGGTCCCTTCAGGTCACAGTTGAGACGTAATCGCAGGGCGGATTAGGGACATAGTGCTGTACTTGTTCTGTGATGTAATACAGAACTTTGACCTGCAGGGCTGTCAGTCTGGAACTTTTCCCCATTGCCAAACTGATCAAAACATTGTAAAATAAAATAGGGGCATGCAATGGAGATGCAGATACAACATTCCCTGCAGTATCACAGCAGCAACAAGACTCAGGAACAATGGAACATGTGGCATACCTTCGCAGCTAACATAGGGGGTATCACTTCTGGTCTTACTGCCCTCTCTTTCTTGGGCTTCTCATTCTTCAGGTGTTTCAGGAGGAATCCTAGCACTTTCCACACTTGTACAAACTTATTATTGAAGAATTTTATGGTGGGACCTGCTTCCCCTTCTGCTTCCAAGCCAGGGGGAGCTCATTTCAGAATGACTGAGAATATATTTGTGGTTGTGAAAGAGAGAGTAAGCGAGAACATATGCACACATAGTGGAAGGGAAGAGAAAAATCTAATGCTATCACTTCTTGAAACCAACGCCGTTTGACTGTAAAAGGTTACCAAATTAATCCTGTAATGTAGCTTGTTTTATTGCTTTTTTTCCCCTTGCATTTCCCCCTCTCACAGTTTTGGAGAACGTGATAGATTACTCAGTTTCACTTTTGTTGTTCCAGATGCTTTGAAAATTGCATTGGCACAAGGCTGCAGTGTGAGAAGCCACTCATAAAAAGCCAGCATTTATACACATTACTTACTCTATGGGTGCCTCGGTTTTGGTTTTTTACCTGCAGATCCTCATGTCACGTGTTCTCTTCATCTCTGAAGACAGGAGACCTCTTTGCACCATAACTTGCTTGTTTTCTACCTGCAGTGTCTTTCCTGAAGCATTCCTTTTCTCTTGGTGTGTTCCATCTCTCCTAAGGTGAGAGATATTCCAGTCTCTTCCTTCTTTTGATTGATCCCCAATGGCAGCAACCACTCCATTTGGTATGGCTAAGTACCCAAGTCCATCTTTTCTTCATTTTTTATTATTCTTGGAATTCAGATTTAAAACCCACCTGCTCCTTTGTTTGTGCCTTGAGAGTCCAGAATGCCTTCACAGTCATCAATGGAACAAGCCAGTTCTGAACACATGCCAACATCGCCTTCAGCATCACTGACAACCTGTGCCAAAGAAACAACAACTTTAGGGTTTCATTTTGGACAGATAGCCCCATCTTTTGCCTCGGCATATCAACAATAATAAATAAAATTAATAAAAGTAGCTAGCTTTTATATAGCACTTCTCATCGGTAGTTCTTAAAGTGATCTCACAATCCTGAACAGATTTGTCCTCACAGCACCCTGGAAGGTAGCGCAGTGCTATTACCCTCATGATACAAATGGAGAATGAAGACACGGGCAGATTCAGTCATGGTCTACATTATAAAGTTAAGAGGGCATCTTATGTTGTCCTAACTATGACAATATGCATGCTACAGACTTGCTCCAGACAATATAAGTGTCCTACTGAACTCACTTAGTCATTCCTTCTCCGTAAGAGGTATATGGCAGAGTGGGGAACTGGATCCCAGGTCTCCCAAGAACTAGGCTGGTGCCCTAACTCATTGAGGGTATGCCTATCCTGCAGTTACATACCCACAGAAATCCTGTGGCCAGCTGGCTTAGGCTCAGAGGGCTCCTCACAGCATCCCAGACCCAGAACTCTAGTCCAAGCCTGAACATCTATTCCCCAACTAAATAGCTCCTTAGTTCGGGTCAGCTGCGGAAGTACAGACATAGCCTTCATCTAACCATCCTTCCAAAAATATCTTATACCCAAGTGAGAATGAGAGCTGAACTGCCTTCACAGAACCAACTGAAGGAAAAGCTTGTTCTTGTCCATCAAACAAGCAGACAAAGGACATAAGTTGCTAAGTCAGAATATTGAGTAGGGATGTATTTAGCTAGTGCAAAGGGCTTTAGTCCACGGCAAAGAACCTAGTTCCACATACAAGCTGTATCCCAAAAGGCTTTCATTGAACAGTGTACCGTAAATCATATACATTTCAGACAGTAGTGGTACAAACACAGTGGATTGAATCCCGTGCTGATTTATACCCTGACTGCCCATGGTTAGTGCAGACGCTGGCCTCCAAGTTTGCAGAAATTTGGTCCAATACTGACACTGGAACAACTGTAAAATTGGAGTCTGGTTTTTAATCCACATTCTTCCAAAACTGGGAGGTGTCCACACCTAGAGTTCGCACCTGCGTGGACATCTCCTGATCCAACTAGGGGCAGAGGCCTTCTGCTCCCAATTACATCAATATGAGTGAAAGTCTCAACCTCCTGAAGCTGGTTGTGAAGCAAGCCCACACGGCACTCAACTGAACCACTTCATCATACAGCCCACGACAGCGGGAAAACGGGAGGTACAGATGAGTGAGCCAAGGATTGTTAACAGATAATATTTTAAAGGGCTGGAGAGACAAACTGGAGAGGCACAAAAAGGCTGCCCTCAGGATACAAGATGCAGAGGAGGTGGCTATTTCACTTGAAATGGGCAGAGAAGAAGGCCCTGTCAAATAACCAAAGAGAACTAGGAAGAGAGAGAAACGATCCATGAGGCAGGCAGGAGCAAATCCTTCCACATGGCAGAAACAAATAGAGAGATTCTGATTTTGGTGGCAGCCAGCAGAGGCATTGGACTATGGGCACGAAGTTGTGTGTTTGTCTTTGTGTCCAAGTAGCTGGAAAGCAGCACAGAGTGGGGTCTAGACTTAAACTGAGTCTCTCCATTACATTACCTGCTTCAGTGGCTCCTGATCTTCAACCCATCCTTATCTCTTAAATTGGCTAGCAACCTTGAGTTTAAAGTCCCACTGAACTCAAAACTAGAGAATTGTGAGTGTGGGTGGGAGTCAGGGGAGAGACACCAAGTGAGTTTACACCTCATTCCAACAGTGGGGAAGAACTTTCCCCTCAGCCAGGCAATGGGAATCCCTGATACAATCCTCTGAATGAGAGGGCGAGCAGTATCATCAATGCAGTGCTATCAGCATAATATAAACGAACACACATAAGAAAAAAAAAAAACCTCTCATATTCAGGCTTGCTTGACATTGACAGCTGCTGCTGGGTTTTCCACGAAGGGAGCACAATTTCTAAGTCATTCACCTCTAGAACATGAGGGCAAGGCCTCCCAAGAAGGAGTGTGACGTGCGCAACATGTCCTGTGGCCATGGAGGCCCTGGTTTCAGATTAACCCTCTCCGTGCATTCGCAGAGCAAACCCTACCCAAAGCTGCTCTCGCCTGGCAGCTGGGTTTCTCACCCTTCTGCAGCGAATGTAAGAAAATCCCCCTTCCTCTGATGGCGATGTGAAATTGTATCGGGTAGAAGAACTCTGAGCCTCCATGCTTTTCCGAGTCAAGATGGTGATATTTAGAAAGAGCGATTCTCTTCTGTTATGTTACACAGGTAGCAGAAAACGTGCCATTGGCAGCTTTCTATTCATTCACTCTCCTCCCCTCCACCTCGAATCATGAAAATGTCCAGCCGCCTATATTGAGGCGGAACCAAGTAAACCTAGACCATCCTCAGCAGCAAGAGAGAGTTAGGTTACATATTAGGAAAAACTTTCTAACTCAGATGATAATTGAGGTCTGCAGTAGGCTTCCAAGGGAGGTTATGGACGTTTTTAAAAGCAGGTTTGACGATAACCTGCCCAGGATCATAGAATCATAAAATTTTATGATTCTATGATCCTGGGCAGGTTATCGTCAAACCTGCTTTTAAAAACGTCCATAACCTCCCTTGGAAGCCTACTGCAGACCTCAATTATCATCTGAGTTAGAAAGTTTTTCCTAATGGCTACATCTACACTGGCCCCAAATACCTGCTTTGCATCCCTTTGCCGGAAAGTCAGAATAGGGAAATCCGCGGGGGATTTAAATATCCCCCGCGGATTTAAATAAACATGTCCGCCGCTTTTTTTCCGGCTTGGGGAAAAGCCGGAAAAAAGCGTCTAGACTGGCGCGATCCTCCGGAATAAAGCCCTTTTCCGGAGGATCTCTTATTCCTACCTGAAAGTAGGAATAAGAGATCCTCCGGAAAAGGGCTTTATTCCGGAGGATCGCGCCAGTCTAGACGCTTTTTTCCGGCTTTTCCCCAAGCCGGAAAAAAAGCGGCGGACATGTTTATTTAAATCCGCGGGGGATATTTAAATCCCCCGCGGATTTCCCTATTCTGACTTACCTACCTACTTTGCATCCCTTTTCCGGAATTTGGGGCCAGTGTAGACGTAGCCAATATGTAACCTAACTCTCTCTTGCTACTGACTGAGCCCATTACTTCTTGTCCTACCTTCTGTGGACATGGACAACAAGTGATCAATGTCCTCTTGACAATAGTCCTTAACGTATTAGAAAACTTAACAGGCCCCATCCCGTAAACCACAGCCGTCTTTTCTGGAGACTTAATGTGCCCAGTCTTTACTCATGGGTCACGTTTTCTAAACCTTTTAGCATGTTTTGTTGCTCTTTTAGACTCTTTCCAACGTATCCATGTTTCTTTAAGTATGGCGCCCAGAACTAGGTAGAGTACTGCACTATTTGATTCACAGGGATGGGGGGGGAGAGCAGCAGAGGCTTCACCAGTGCTGAATCAAGTGGGGTAACTACCTTCCATGTGACATTCCTGTTAATAGAGCCCAAAATGCTATTAGCCTTTTTCACAGCTGCATTGCATTGTTGACTCTTATTCACTTTATCCACTACGATAACCTCAGATGCTTTTCAGCAGCCTGACCAACCGTTTTGCAGTTGTGCACTTGATTTTTCCTTCTAAGAGAAGTACATTGCACTTGTCTTTTTTGTATTTCATCTTGTTGATTTCAGATCTACTCTCCAATGTGTTGTTTGGTTTGAATTCTACTCGTCTTCCAAAGTGCCTGCAAGCCCCTCCCCGACGGGTGTTATCTACAGATTTTATAAGCACTCTCCATTTAATTATCCAAGTTATAAATGAAAATATTAAATAGTACTGGGTCTGGGACTAAACCCGGTGAGATACCCCTAGAAACACCTTCCCACTTTGACAAGGAACGATTGAAATTATTTTAAAGTGGGTACTCTACTATTTGAAAGACTTTACTCAAAGAATAGTTATCAATCTAGACCACATTTCTCTATTTTGCTTATGAGAATGTCATATTGGTTTGTGTCAAAAGCCTTAGTAAAATCAAGATATATCCCATCGACTGTTTTGGCCCTATCCAATAGATCAGTAACTCTGTCAAAAAAAGGGAATGAAGGTGGTTTGGCATGACTTGATCTTGACAAATCCATGATGGCTATTTTCTTATAATCCTGTTATCCACCAGCTGTTTACAAACTGTGTAATAATTTGTTCCACTGTCCTTCCAGCATCCACATTAGATTGTCTGGTTTGTAATTTCCCAGATCACCTTTGTTCTCTTTTAAAGACAATCCTTCAGGATTTCTCCAAGGATAATTGCTAACATTTCCAAGATCACTTTAGCTACTTTCTTAAGTAAGCTAGGATGAATTTAACCACCAGGCCCTGCTGATCTGAATACATTTAATTTATCAAATATATTTTTTAATCAGTTCTTCCTCTGTTTTGGCTTGAGGTGAATCAGATTTGGAAACTGGCTCTTTCTGCTTGTCAAACATTAGTGGCAATCCTCATGGCCATTAGAAGTTCTTAAGGTGCCAAGGGGTAAACAGAGCGCTGCTTTTCTATGGTGACAAGAGCTCTGCCTCACACACACAGGACTTTTTAGAGGTAGATATTGTAGAAGCTGTAGAAACCATTTTCATATTTAGCTAGAAGCCATCTTGTATAACAGAAACCATTTAAGCTTTTTTCTCAAGCACGTAGACCAGAGTGAACTTTCTGTCACTCCTACAGGATAGGCTATTGGTATGTGTTAATTGGGCTGGTTGGGACAGGAGATGTACTCCCTCGTACCTGTCCGCCATCTTGTTGATAAGGCTTTGTTTTTCCAAATTTAATTGAGGATTTCTGTAATTGGATGCCCTGACGTCAGACTGTTTGGCTAAGGGTATAAAGATACTAGGATTGATTGTATTAGCAGCTTTACTGGGCCCGACTTTGCTGGGACCATGTTTGGCTCACTTTGCTTTACTGATCAATAAAGCAATCAGTTGTTAGCCGCCTAAACAGAGAGGAGCATATTTTTGCTTCGACAATATGAAGGCTATCAACTCTGACTCAAGTTGTTCCCTGCTGCCCCCCGCCACGACGAAATGTCATTTTCCAATATCCTATAAACATTTCCAGGATTGCTTTCAATACTCACAAGGATATTGATACGGATGCTGGGAGACTCCAGGCCAATCCTGGAAGGGTGGCAACTCTAACAGATACAGATGTCAAGCATGGGTTTGTGGCGTGTCTTCACCAGTGGACTGGGAAATTCTGGGCCTTCTAATCAGAAGGCTCTTTCAGGTGTCCTTAAGATGCATGACGCACTCTGCTTACTAAACACTTCCCTGCCACTCTTCCTAGGTCACAATGGTTCTGCCACAAATACAGACACACTGACAATCAGAGAGAAAACTCCAGCACTGTTAGTAATACTAAACATGGCATCAGGGAGCTGCGCTGTGCTGAAACTGGCTTTCCCTTGGAAGAACAGCACATGTTGGGGATTAGCAAGGTGATGCTACAATGCTAAATCTGACACATGATGAAGAGAGCAGCAGCTTCCCAGGAGTACATAGAAGGACCCAGATATATTTTTTCACACCTTCCTATCTGCACCAGTGGAACTCACTCTGGTCTCAAACTGAATTAAATTATATCCATGCAAACAGAGGCATTATCCCTAAGGGTTTGCACCACGGTAGCTACATTGAGAGGGGACACATCCACAGTGTGGACAAGACTTGAACTGAGTATTAAGTATAGAAGAGTAGGTTTAAAAATCTGATAAAACACACCAAGGATAATTTGGATTCAGATTGGACATAAATCAGGCCTGGATTAGGGATGTTAAAGACTAGTTGACTATCTGATAAGCAGTTGCTTATTAGATAGTCTTTTGACTAGTTGATTCCCCCACCCCCACTTGCTGCCTCTGAGATAGAGGCAGCAAAGGGGGAGGGGGAAGGGGTACTTCAAAGTGGCAGCCCCAAGGTGGCATTTCAAGGGGGCAGCTGCCAGGGACTCCCCGCTGACCCCGGGTTCCCTGCGGCATTTCCCCAGAACCCGGGACCAGCTGGGGAGTCAATGAAATGACATCACTCCTAGCTCAGGTTAAATTAAAATTAGGGATGTAAAATATTGTTAAGAATGTAACCGTTAAAAATCCTAGTGTTATACGGTTCCACATGCTGCGGGCTTTATACAGTACAGTATATAGAAAGCTGTACAGTATATAGAAAGCTTTATACTGTACAGCCTGCAGTGCAGCCGGCTCCCCGGAAGCGGGGCTGGCAGCCGAGAGCTGGCGCATGCCAGGAGCCAGCTGGTGTGTAACTAACGGAAACCAGTAAGCTGATGCTTATCAGTTAATTGTTTAATGGTTACACTTTTACATCCCGAGCAGCCATATGTCCACATATGAAACACCAGGTGTATTCTACCATTCCAATGACTTCAAGAGAGAATAATGACCTGAACAATGGTAATCACAGGAGAATCCCACAATCTCCCTTCTTCCCTCCATCATGTATACATAGTGAAAGGTATCGTGAAATGGACAAAGGTGACAGACATGAAATCAATCTTTGCCTGAACTCTTAAAGGAAAAAAAGCAGGCAGGCTGAGACCAGCCTCTCAAACCTTTTCATAAACAAAAAACAAACTTGGCAAATCAAGAGTGGTATATGAAGACTGAAAAACCCCTGAAGATTTGTGGAAAGATTTCAAATGCAGGACAGTTATTGGACTGCACAATCCGAAAAGGGGCCAAAGGCCCAACTGCCAGAGGTTCTGACTACTTGCAGCCCGTAGCCACCCAATCAAATGAGACGCTACATTTTGTTTGTTGTGCAACAGGACACAGGGCCAGATCCTCAGTTGGTGTGGATCAATGCACCCCCAATTAAAGTCAAGAGAG
Organism: Pelodiscus sinensis; assembly: GCF_049634645.1. NCBI lineage: Eukaryota > Metazoa > Chordata > Testudines > Trionychidae > Pelodiscus > Pelodiscus sinensis. The sequence continues at coordinate 16,935,639 of NC_134712.1, forward strand.
CCTTGCTGATTTACACCATCTGAGGGTCCAACCCATCATCTTGGAGCAAAGTAAATGCTTGTGGAAGATCTAACACAATGGGGTAGTGGTCAATTCTCTAGGGCTCCTCAGCATCATGTTAAAACGAATAATAATGGAGTATGGCAGAATGCAGAGCATGGTAAAAACAAACAAATCCAGTGTCGACTTCTGCCACATTTTCCATGGGAACGGGGTACTATTTGGAGAGCGGATACTGGAGAGTAGATACTGGAGAGAAAATGTTACTCCACAGATGAAGAGATGTCCTGTTGGTAAGTACCTTCCTGGTTGGTAAATAAATTGATATTCTGTGGGAGAAGTATAGGTGGGGTTCAAGGCAGTGTTCCCTGTAAGCTGTGCGCTCATGCAACCGTTCAAGAGAGTCAAATGCTGCCCAGCTGATTAACAGAGCACCCATAGCTATGTTTTTGTTTCTACTGGTGGTGCACATTCACACCTGCCTCACTGCACATAAAAATATTCCACACAGGGATGGAAATGATTAAAGGGAACATTGGTTCTAGGAGAACCTTTTTGAGAGCTGTCCCTTTAAATGTCTTTCTAACAATTCCAATTTGATCCATGTGGCTTTATTTTAGACATCCAGAGGTTACCCAGAGGTGCAGAAAAATCTAAATCAAAATAGAAATTCTCCCTGCCCTAGGTTACTTGCCATATAAGTCCCAAAGGTGGTGAACAATCCTGCAATTCTGCTGGGACTGAAGGAAAAAAAAACTCTGTAAAAGCTTTATGTTGCAGCATGCAAATATAGGAACGTTTGTTAGAGCAGTCTCATGGTGTAACATTGCAAAACACAAGTTAAAATTAGTCCCCGTTGTCACTGTTATTGTTGCTCAATTCCATTCTTTCAAGATTTCCACTTGTTATTTTTAATTTTTCAGGACAGGCTGTGTTTTTAAATTTGTTTTCAACAGTTTTAGTCTCAGCTATTGTTTTGTCTAAAATGGAGTAGTCATAACCACAGAGGGGTAGTATGGTCGAATGTTGGACGCACCTGAAAGTCTGAAGATCTAGATTCTGTTCCTGACTCTGCCACCAGCTGAGCTGCTGGCCTTACAAGTCACTTAATCTACTCAGTGCCCCATTTGTGAAATAGGCACAGTACTTCTCTACTTCACAGGGGAGGGGAGAATTGATGATAACATCAATTAGTGATTGTGAGGTACTCAGACAATCTATTAGTGGCAGCCACAGAAGTACTTAAAGAGAGAGCAGCTAGCACAGTAGATTTATCCATCACTCAAAATCTTTAAATCAAGACTGAATGCCTTTCTAACAGATATATGCTAGGCTAAGTGCAGGAACAATTGGGTGAAATTCTATTACTTGTGTGATGCAAGTCAGTCTAATCTGGTCATAATCTCTAGCTACGGGTGATTCCTTGGCCTAACTCTTCTTTCTTTTCCACTAGTCTACATCATTGGAAACTGCAGAGATGTCAAAAAACCAATGCCACTATTGAGTATGATCAGAGCTATGCTGATTGAGTTTGGAACTGCAGTTGCTGAAAGAAAAACCATACACTCCTGCTGATCCACACTCTCTTCAGAAATTACATTATGCTACATTAATATTGGTGTTTTGAAGTCGCTAAATTTAAATGATCCAAGTCCCTTGGGATCACAGAATCATTTTGCTGGTACTGGACAACAGAAAAGCTCCAAACATTTCAATGAGGATTATTGGCCTTAGTGGCTTCAATAGAGGGGGGTTAGTGTGAGAGCTAATTAACTTACATCCGAAATGACCTGATTCCAAAACTCTCTCACCAATAGCAACAACAAACCAACATTGACCCAAATGAAACAAATCAGAATCATAGTTTTAAAGTCTGAACTTAAAATGTTATCTATCCTCAGGATTCCAATGGAGCAGGAGCTCACATGGGCTAATCTCTGACTTAAGCAAGGGGGATAAGCATCGCTATTTTACAGTGTCAGTGCAACATGCAACACATGTTACAAAGCGACATGATGTATATTTTATGTACACACACACATACATATTACTGCATAATATATACACACTTATAGGAATATATATTTATTTTATCCTGACAACAAATACTAGTTCTCTTTTGGAGTGCCTGCAAAATAGATGCTGCCTCACATTAGCACAGGCAGACCAGGCTCTTATTGCTTTATCTATACCAGTGTTGCCAATATTTTACATATTTCTAAGAGTCCCTGCTCCTGGAGTCATGTGAATACATCAGAATCAGCTTTCTTTTAAAAAGGAAAGATGCTTTTCTAACCCTCATGAAAAAGGTTTAGAAATCCAACTTGAGTACACACAAAAACGTTAAAAAAATCCAGACAATACATAAAAGAAACAAAAACAATGTATTTTTTAAAAAAAACTCATGATTTTGGGGAACCCAGCTCGTAGCAACATTATTGCAGCGACCATCACTTTTCCACAGAGGCAGCTTGAAAGCAATTAAGGCTTTTCATGGCTCGTCAGGCGCACTCAGACCCCATCCACCCCAGATAGCTCCTCTAGGGACTGCACATCAGTCAGATTCTCTCACTTGGATGTAGGAACAGAAAACTCAAAACTATGCACATGAACCTGGATAACCCCTCCTACAACCCGGTGACAAATTAAAACAAGTGGTAGGTATGGATTTTTCGCTGTCATCAGCCTCACTTGTGAGTAATCTCACGCAGGGTCAATTTGCAATACAGCCACAGCGAGACTCATTGGCACTGCAATTTCAGCCAGCAGCACTGCTGCAAGCCCTCTGCAGTGTTCTACTAGCATTGTGCAAATTGCACCAATGTCTCTTATTCCAATTTGATACAAGAGAAGGTCTTAGGTCTGGTGAGAGGGAGATTGCTTCACTGAGCAGGGAGAACAAGAGCCAAGAAAATACACGTTGGGCAAATTTAATTGCAGCACAAAGCTGTATGAACTGACAATGCTGGTGCAAGCGTCCCTAAACTGTGTTCATAGATAAGGCTTGTGCAGGGCCTGCCCAGTGGCAGATCAAGATCCCTCATATAGATGTAATGAAAAGAGCAAGAGATTCATCTTACGAGCTAGTCACTAACATCCACCTTCTAATCAACGGCTCTTCAAACAGACCGCACAAATCCATATGCCACCGCTATCAATTAGCAAAACCCACTGTTTGCCTTTCAACTTTCTGCCCCCTTGCTGTTCACCCAACTGCTAGCTACAACGTCCCCATCAGCTTCTCCCCCAGGCAGATATTGAGCCTAGAACTGATTAGGAAGTCATGGGCCCAATGAGTAAGAGGGCTTCTTGTGTGGTACCATCAAGCAAACCCCAGGAAATAAGGATGTGTGCTTGGCACTTAGATGTGAACACAATCTGCTGACAAAGTCATGCCCCTCACATGGAACACGGCACGGCTCTTTGCACCAGAATGGTCTGATGCTAGCAATAAGGCAATACTTGGGCGAGCAGTTATAATGGGTTAATCAGACTCCCATGGAAGAGTGCCTGTTGCCATGAATGTTTTCTCATGATTGCCTCCTCTTCCTCCCTACCACTCAAATACAAAGTTTTTAAACATATGAAGGGACATAATTTAGCACCCTTATCCACATGTCCTACATAACCTAGCTCTGCTCTCTCCATCCTTCCCAGACTAGTGTTCCAATCCAAGTTTATTCACAGAATTTACACAAAAACATGCCTCTGGGACACCTCTTGACCCAGGTCACTGCGACTTTTATCTTATATTCAAGAGTGGTGGCCTTCACTCAGATACCAATGTGGTTAAGAGACCCTACCAATCAACATACCTGCAAAGTATAAAAGCCTATACTAGCAGATGTTGCTATGTAAGGAACTAGGAAATTAGAGCTGAGATTGGATGTTAGAGAGCCGGACTGAAGAATTTGATGTGCACTCTGAACTGGAATGGAGCAAGAGCTTCTGGTGAAGATCATGTCTGGGCAGTCAGGCATGCAAACTGATGCAGAGATTTTAAGGCCAGCTGGGACTTGTCAAACAGTTTTGATAGCTGTACAACAAACTACAAAATTTCACCCAGCTCCTCCTAGGTTGAGTCCAATAATTTGTTTGACTAAAGCACATCTTCCAAGAGCCATTTAAGTCTTGATATGGAGAAATCAAAACAGGCAGAATCCAACAGCTTGTTCCCCAGGTTAATCACTTCTTTTTTTTTTTTTTTTTTTTAAGTACCTTATTTGAATTTGTCTGGCTTTAACTTCCAAACATTGTTTCCTGTTACGTAACTGATAGCTCGCCAGTGAAGGCATCACAAATGTCTATTTTTATTTAATAAAAACTAGTAACAACAGTTTCAGTGTAATTAGGACATAGTGTCTGAGGCAACTGAACACAAGGCCCATGATGGCATCATTCCCCTCATCTGGGCATGGGATGTCTGGGGATGAAGAAAATGAACACAGAAAATGGCTTTTGGATTAGATGGCAATAGGGATAAAACACCCTTCCCCCATTGTCTCTTCCATGTCTAATCCCATCATTCATACACTCTTGTTTCTCCCAGTCTTCCAAATACCTCCCACAAGTCAGCTGCACTTGTATTATACATCCCCTTGCCCTTTGCTGGACCAGCTTCATGGTCTAGGCTTTTGCAGCCCAGAAGTCCTCCTCCCTTGATCTCTTCTTAATAATAATTATCTGTATTAAACATTCTCCTTCCACCATACATTGTAAGAGGTATTCGCAACTGGCCGCCCGTATATGTCTTGAACACTGAGTAAACGGCCCTAAGAGAAATGCTGCTCAAGGTCGCACAAGGTGATTGTAGTGGAGCTGGGAACTGAACCCAGATATCCTGAGTCCGATGCCAGAGCCTTCGTCACAAGGTTCATCCCTGTTTTCAGTGCCCTCTTTCTACGCACAGGATCCTCCCCCACTTTTGGAGGTTTGCATGTTGATGCATTTATACAGCCAAACATTCTGTAATGATCTTTGTGTTTTCAAATTAAGTAAGATCTTTTCCCCTCATTTGCTTAAATCTTCTTTGGGCCCACAATCCTAGTGCTCTCAGCTGAGTGAAGGAATAAGCTTCAGTTTCTGTAACAATGGGGAGGAGGGTGATGAGTGAGTACTTTGGAATCTGAAAATACACACATGCAAGGGCCAGATATAAATAGTGAAATATCAAGGTAAATGCTTGGAATTGAAGGTTCACAGGACTAATGTATTTGTTTTTCCTGCTGCAGAACTTTCCCCGCAGTTATCACTGTACAAATAAGGCCGTTCATACTAATTATCCTGATGTTAGCTTCTAGGGACCAGGAATCTAAGCGGTGCTCTGAATTTATTACAAAGTATCAGAAAATAGACCCCTCCCAGTTCTAAAAGGAACACATACCACAGAAGCCAAATCACCCTCCAATTTCTTTCCTTGCCACAAAGCCAATACTGTTGAGGTGGCCACCCTTGTAACTTAGAGAAGCGTTGAAGGGTTTGGTCAAAATGTATCTGTAACTCTTCAGTTTACCATCACTGTATGTACAGGTTATAAATCCACATTATTTCGATTACAGCAAGGAGATACAATGACGATACGGGTTCCCTAGCCCTTGGTACAGTGGATACATACAGCAAGAGACAATCACCATCCCTAAGGGACAAAAGTACGGAAAGCGAACAGCAGTGAAACAATCTGCTTTAAGTCGTACAGCCAGTCCGTGACTGAGCAGGGAACAGAGCCCAGTCAGGTGTTCCATTTCCCAGTCTATAGATGCGTCCCCTGGACCACACTGTCTCAAACCAGGAGCACACAACTGTACATCTATAGGTGATCTGCAACAAAAAGCCACTTACACAGTGCCTGGGATTTTTTTTTTTTTACTTGGTATTTATATAATCATGGATTTGCACTGTAACCCAATGAAGCGTATTAGAATAAAGACAACAAAAAGAAACACTTGTTGCTTAAGTTGTTATATCCAGAGTAGCACTCAGTTCCCGGATAACCTTTCAGGTAACAGCCAAGCTGCCAATTGGCTTGGATAACTGTCTCTCCTCCGCCTAGCAAAAGTCAACTCCTACCCTTATGGGCTGTTTCAACCTTTGTTTTTGATTTATTGTGTAGTTATTCCTTTTTACTCAAAGGGTTAAGCAACCTGTCAGATCCTCACTAGAAGCAACTCAATGCGCACCAAGAAAATCTCCATGCAATGAAAACAGCATAAACACAGGTCAACAACCCAGCCAGAGGCACTGGGGCATGAAATCCCTACTCAGAACCATCAGTCTCTCTCTCTCTCTGTGAGACACACATGCATGCACTTGCTGAAAGTCATCATACATCAGAATGAACTGTCACCAGAGCACAGTGAAAACACTCTTCTGCGATCAAGTCTGTGTTATCATACAGCTGCCCGCATCGCATCAGAGCGGTGGAGTGGCTAGGGACACAAAGGACTCAGGTTGACAAGGAAGCTTTCAAAAACAAATGCACCTTTAAAACAATCATTGAAGTTGCAGGAGCAACCTTTAATTAATTCTCAGCTTCTGCAAGCAGCAGCTCAGAGACACCTGGCAAGGGAAGAGTGTTTTGAATCTGCATACAGGCGTACTATATTACGAGCCAAAAATCAAAGCCATTTGGCTAGTGCTGGGGCAGTCTGCTGTTCTATTAATAGGATCAAAGAACAGGACAAGTTTGGCATTTCCACATCCTCTGCCTAGGGAAATAGTAAGTTTCAGAGATACCAGGCTCCGGATGGAAGAGGTAGAGCAGTGGCCCCCAACCTTTTGGGGCTGCCGGGAGCCCGGGGGCGGGGCTGCTCATGTGTCATAGGGCTGCTCATGCACCGCAGAGCCACGCAGATGCCTGGGGGCGGGACTGCACGTACGCTGCACTCTGGGGGCGGCGCTGCGCATGGGCCACATGGCCATGGGCGGGGCTGCTCACGCGCCATGCGCCCAAGACGCAAGAATGGCTTGGGCCAGCCCTGGTCACTCGGCGGGCGCACATAAATGCCCTGGCGGACGCCATGGTACCGACGGGCACCGCACTGGGGACCACTGAGATAGAGCAAACGACACCCTGCTCTTGTGAAAGTAACTCCTACATGCTGATTAAGAAAAACCTGGATGTCTTACATTCAGGGGGTCAGTTTTCCAATTCTTTTGCGGCAGGGATGAGGCTGGAAAGTAATCAGCTCCAGGGGAATACATATCATCAGCCAACGCAACTTTTAACATGCAGCCTTGGATGCCACAATGCTTGGTCCAGCACATTTGTACACAAGTCTGGATACCAAAGGCCAGCAGTGCAAGCCATGAAAAAATAACTGCCTGAGTTACTGAGAATTAGATCTTGGCAAATCACAGAGTGTGGGGTCAGAAAAGGCCAAGTGTGTCATCTAGTTTGACCCATGCCATTTTGCTGAGCTATTCCCTACATCATTCCTGGGAAAGTCTTATCTAACCTGCTCTGGAATGATGAGGATATAGGCTATGACAACAGAGTGCAAACAAGAAAAATAAGGGAAAGTGCTTCCAACCTTCACATTTTTGTCTTAACTATCATCCCTTCTAAGTTTAAAAAAGCTGGACACAGTCACAAAGGAAAAAAAACCCTACAGACAGACTCCAGGGCCTTTGTCATTTCTTACTACAAATTAAACTGAAGAGTGACAAAAAAACAATAATACAGGCATTCAAAATTCACCTGCAACTCCTCTGGTTTTGGCCTGAGTAAAACTGGCTACTGAAATTCATGCCACCAAGGGAACGACAGTCACTGAAGTTAAACAGATACAATAATGCCCTTCCTGTATGTAGTCTGAACAGGAGCCTACGCCAACAAGTATTTCCGAGGAGGCAATTAAGAAGGCAGCCTCTCCTGCTTTATTGCATTACGCTTTCAGTGTCGCAAGGTTGCTAAGAGTCTGATTCAGTAATGCTGCCCTGTTGTCATGCCTTTATTTTTAGAGGCTAATCTTATTTAATAACGCTTTCCAAAGCCTCCTTGAATTCTTGAAACTTATACCTTCCCATTACTGGATTGTTTTAGATGCAAGAGATACAGGTGGCAAATCCAAGCAAACAGAGGGAAATAAATAACTTTGCTGCGGTATATACTCAGGACAGAGTATCCAGGACCTGGAATGTTTTCAAGTGTAGCAATAAAAAAGAAATCTAAGACTTCAGATGGATGTACTAAAGGTCTGACCAATAAGCAAGGAAAGAATAATGAGACTCCCGATCCCTTCAAGCCAATTTTCTCTTACACAGCCTTACTCATCTGAGACAGATGTGTGTATTTATTTTATGATTTGCCGAGAGAATTTATGCTATGTCCCAAAAATGTGAGCATGTCCTTCAGTATCCAGAAGGGAACTTCCTGTGGAAAACTGGGGGAAAATGTGCTTCACATATGAATCAGACACTGAAACGGACACCACTTCACTAGCAAAGAATGTGAGCACATGGAGCAGTGTTTCCAGTGGAATAAGTCACCAGTCTAAATCTGGAGTGTCCCTTTAAAGACCTATGCATGCACACTTGCCCAGGGCTCTACTGCTGATGGCGCAGAATGGACACTAAACGGAAACCGCTTGGATTTTTATTAAATCAGAGTGTGAAAGGCACTTAGATTAGACTGACCCTGTCGTGAAAGGCAAAAGCAGCTTCCGCTTAGGGACACATTGCTTCCAAGCCTGTGTGTGTTGTGTCCTCCTTATGTCCCAATCATGCAGCCACAATTGCAGCCCTTCTCCTTCCCTGTGGGGCTGCTATCTCTGCTAACCTCTCCAAAAGGGGCCGGAAAGGGAAGCAATGAGCTCCCTTTCCTCAGAACTGCCCTGTTGTGGAAGCGCACGCGTAGTGCAGTCTCCTATGTGGTGGCATGGTAGCTCTGCCTCCTGGGTGGCCTTCCAGAGGTACAGCGGCACTGGGAACGCTCCCTCTCGGGCTTGTGTCACATTAGTACAATCTGCCCCAGAACGATGAACCTCTGTGATGGGCCAGCAAGGACAGCTGCTTCCCACCCCCAGACTCACAATATAGACTCTTGAGCCCCAATGGAAGCGGAGCTGCCGCCAAACTCTTAGCCATGACTATAGAGTTCAGGGCAGTCCCCACTAGGGTATGAACCCAGATGAATGGGAGGCGATGGGTAATGGCCGATCCAGCCAAGGGTCCAATATGAAAAACTGGTCCAGTAACCCAAAAAGGCTGAGAATCATTGGGATTTGGGTTCTTTCTATCCGCTCCCACTAGCTCTTGTAGCTTTGCTTTCTCCCCAGCTTCCATGGGCAAGAACAGCTCTCTCTTCAACAGCTGTGGAGGATGCTCAGCAACGCTGAAAATAAAATCATCCTTCCTTTTACCGAGGTGGCATTTGGGGCCTCAAGGCATCCAGGTTTGAAAAATTTGCCTTGAGTGACTGGTCCAGGGTGACGCAGCTGATATGTGACAGGAATTGGAGCAAACCCCAGGAGTTCCAATGTCTGTTCTGTGCTTTAAGCATCACGCGGCATCTTCCACAAAAGCCTGGTTCAAACGGCTCTACATTAGGGCACCAGGATAGGAAGGATGATCTAGTGGGTAGGGCACTAAACTTGGATTCTAGAGACGTGGGTCCAAATCCCAACTCAGACCCAGGCTTCTTGTGAGACCTCATGCAAGTCACTCCAGCTGGGCCTCAGTTTCCCACCTGTAAAAAGGGAGATATAATTCCCTGCCTCCCAGAGGTGCTGAAGGCATAACAGCTGTAAGTGATTGTTAAGTGCTCAGATGGGATGGTGGAGAAGGCCATTTAAATTCCCTAGATAGTGGAAGTACTAGACAGTGCTGTAACAGCAGCTTTTAAAGTACCAACCACCCACAGTATCATCAGGAAGCAAGGGAGGGCTTAAGGCCTGCTTCCAGTCCTTGTGGCTACATCTTCACGACGAGTTTTCTCAGCAAAAAATATGCTAATGAACTCATTTGCATGATTTGCGTGAGTCATGATCTCATTTGCATATTTTCTGTCAATCCATTTTTGCGCTACGAGTTTCGCGCAAAAACAAGCAGATTGCTCTACCTCGTCTTGCAGAAAAAGGGGCTTTTGTGCAAAAAGAAAACATCCCCACTGCTTGTTTTTGCCCAAAACCCCTAGCCCAAAAACAGATTGGCAGAAAATATGCAAATGAGACCACAACTCATGCAAATAAGTCCCTCATTAGCATATTTTTTGCTGAGAAAACTCATAGTGTAGACATAGCCTGAGAGTCCCTGATAGAGAGCTATCCCAAACAATTTAACCAAGCATGCTAACAAGGGACTTTTCTATACAGGTGAATGTCATTAGTTTAGAACAGCAATGGGCAACCTTTGACTAGTGAGTGAGCCACAGGAGTGGCCTTCCTTCATCTCAGTGGGCCGCAAGAGTGTCACATCCAAGACAGTCTCTGAGATAAGGTAGTTTTGCTAACAGCATACCTAGAACTTGCAAGGTGCGCTGATTGAACCATGGCAGTGTTCTAATTGGATGCAAAGGGAGCAGCATATGGCTCTCTGTCAAAACTGTGCACACGCACTTCATGAGCCCTTATTTTATGTGCATGTTATGTTTGTACTACCAGTAGGGAAAAAAAAACAATGCAGACAAAAACCAGCAGAATCTGGCAACCCTATACATTGGCAACGGTAAACAAAAGGTCTCATGGGCCACACATAAAACCCCAATGGGCTGCATACAGCCCTCAGGCCATACGTTGCCCACCACTGGTATAGAACAATGTTTCTCAAGCTTTTTTTGTTTTTTTCCCCAATTAAATAAAGTACCCCTTTTTCAAAAAGAAAAAAAAAGTAAGTACTCCCACTACCTACAGTTTTCAGACACACAACAATTTTTTCTGCCATTGCAACACATTTGTTTAAACAACTTAATCGTAGCCGGGTGGGCGATGAAATTTTTGGGTGTAAAAAGGACAAAAATAATAAAGCGCTGTAAAACTTCAAACAAAATTTTTCTCCAAATTTCAGTTGTGTTGACGTACCCTCCCCGACTTCTCTTGAGTACCCCTAAGGGTACGCGTACCACTGGTTGAGAAACACTGGTTTAGAACATATGTTAACTATAATGAGGTTAATCATGATTTAGCACTCAGCATAAGCCAGGGCTGGCAGCTGGTCAGGGTTCACCACAGGGAGGAGAAGCCCAACGGAAGAAAGCCAATTCGCTGCCACAGGTTTATTGCAATTCTCTGAGAAAAGCTGTTGTAGCCAGATCGGTCAGAGGATATTAGAGAAACAAACTAGATGAAGTCATATCTTTTTACTGGACCAACTTCTGTTGGGAGGGGGAGAGAGGCTTTTGAGCCACACAGAGCTGTGTCAAAAGGCTATTTCCCCATGCTGATCCTTTTTTCAGGGTGTTGGGGGTTACCTGTTGCAAGTACGGAGAGGGGAGAGAGGTTAGACTTGCTGTAATATGCATCCACATTCAAAGGAGGAACCATGCTCTCTCAGACTGCAGGGAGTTTTCCCTCTCACCAAGAGAAGTTGGTTCAATAAAAGATATGACCTCACCCACCTTGTTTCTCATTAAGGAGAAGAGCCAGAACTCACCTTCTCTTGGACATATGCCCTTCTAATTTAGAGCTGTTCCCATCACATAGCATCACACTCACTCTAGACCGAGCACCCATACTTTGGGAGAACTATGGCTCTGTGAAGTTCAAAAGAAACACAGAAGTAAATGAAATATTTGTATTTCAAATAGGGGGGAGGGATAGCTCAGTGGTTTGATCATTGACCTGCTAAACCCAGGGTTGTGAGTTCAATCCTTGCTGAGGCCATTTAGGGAATTGGGGCAAATATTTGTCAGGGATGGTACTTGGTCCTGCTGTGAAGGCAGGGGACTGGATTCAATGACCTTTCAAGGTCCCTTCCAGTTCTAGGAGATAGGCAATCTCCATTAATATTTTTTTTTTTTTGTAACTCCAATGCTTCCTCCTCTGCAGTCAGAACAGCTACTAGCCACGCAGTCCAAAAAAGCATGGCTCCTACCTGTGAACGTGGATGAACATTATAGAGACTCTAACCCCCCCTACCTCTCTATCTGTGACAGGTAACACCAATCAACATACAGAAACAGCCTTCTGTCCAGCATTTTTCCTTTTCTCCAGTGCATGAAGAAAGAGAGAGAAACCAGAGCTCAACAAGCAAAAGAAAGTACACAAGCAAAATTTAAAAAAAAAAAAAAATCTATGCAAACTGGTGCCAAACTACAGAGTCATCACAGCAGCTGTCAATGTTCAGATGACTGTCTCTGGCTGAACAGAACGAGGCTACTCTCTGTAATAGCAGCACCATAGTCTAGGTCAGTAACAAATGGTACATATTTGACTAGGACACAGAGCTCTGCAACAGCAGTTACGTCTGACACAAGAGAACTCTTATTAAAGGATCAGTCCAGGTAATCGTATGCCATCTTGTCAGCACTCAAATATCTAGAATGAAAAAAAAAAATTACCCTTCTGATTCTTCCACCCTCGCCTCCTCCACCTCCTACCATCAAATCAATGGGTCCCGTATCTCCTCCGCCCCAACTGCTAAATCACAATCCAGAGAGCAAAAACCTCTCTCCTGGCAAACAGCCTCCAATTTGTTTCTTTCTTGGCAAGCTCCTCCTTCAATTGAGGCATTGCATAAAGGGACAGTTGTTCTGAAGGGTTACTTGGGGGCATGAATTATTGGAAAAATAAACAAAAGACTCATGCACAGACAATCGAAATTACTATTAAATAATTTGTTTGGGGCTAACCCTGGGCTGCGTGCTAGATATACAAAGACAGACAGTCCCCAGCCCTTAAGAAGTTTCAATCTCACACGATAGTATATTATTATTAATACTACTACTTATATTATGCGAATGGAGGGACCCCAGTCAGAGTCCTGACAAGTAAGCATGGAGACTATCACGTAAGAACAAACACAGAGGAAATGTGAAATCAAAAATCTCTCATAGTCAAAGCACATCTTAATGACACCATCTTACTCCCTCACAGCAGTTTTCATCTGCAGATCACAAAGCATTTTACAAATGGGAAAAAATGAGGCACAGGGACAGGAAATGACTTGCCCAAGGACAGCCCGAGGCGAGCACAGAACCCAAATCTCATGGATTCTGCATTCTCTCAACTGGGATCTAGGGATGTAAAATCCCATTTAACTGGTTCATCCAGGGGTTCTCAAACTTTGTGATACTGCAACCCCCCCCCCGGGGGGGGCCAGACCCTCAGTTTGAGAAATGCGAGGTTAACCAAACGTAGTGTAGAACTGGGTTCACCGATTAAAGTGTACGTGGGTGAGGGGGCCGCTCCCCCCACCTTCCATGGACAGGGGCTGCTCCCGCAGGCCAGAGCAGCCCAGGCCAGGCCTGCGCAAACGAGGGCTGCTCCAGCCAGCTGCACCATCCCTGCTTGCTGTGGGCCCTGCAGGGCTGGAGCAGCCCCCTACCTCTGGCGGGAGGAAAGCTGCTCCAGCCCCTACTGGCTAACTGGAACTGGTAAGCCTCACCTTAATTCCCCTCCTCTGATATATAGTATTTAATTGTGGCTTTTACCACTGTAGTATCAGAGCACTGCCTCACAATTTTCAAAGGGTCTTTCACCCATGAAACGCAGAGCTGAGCTATTACCCCATTTTACAGATGAGGGGACCGAGGCTAAGTGAACTTGTCCTAGGCACCACAAGAAGTCTGGGGCAAAGCCGAGATTTAACCCTGGTCTTCCATGTCCCGGACCAGCACTCAAACCCTTCTCTCATGTGGCTACTTTTAAAGTATCCCCAAAGTTTTCAGTACAGTTTTGCTCAACCTTTATTAACAGGCCATTTCTACACAGGGACTGATGATTTTTACTGGTCCCCTGGTTAGTCACCTAGATTTCATGGCCCATGTACAGCCAGAGGAAACTGGGAGTTCATCTCAGCATGTCTAATTAAAACACACCACACAAACCTTTTTCCTTCATCAGTTCGTCGCAAGATCAATTCCTGCTGAATGTTCCATCCTGTTTCCCTAACTGGTGCCAATCTTCTCTATCAGAATATAAGCTCTTGGAAGCTGGGGTGGTCTACTCTGTCTCTGTACAGTACCTAGCGCAATAGGGCCCCATTCTTCTTGCTCCCTAGCTATCGCTGTACTAAACATGATTCATCATAACAATAAAGCGTATTTCTTACCCCAGGATCGTAAACCCTGGAAAACAGAATCCTTAAATGGAAACCATGACGCCAACTTAAATGAAGCATCATAAACAGCTGCCTGGCTAGGATATTCAACAGCACCCGCTTCTTCTACAAGGTTTACAGTGCTAAGAGTAGGAGGTGTAGCTAACTTGCTCATTTATATTGGCAGAATCTCTAGCATACTGCTCTGTGCACACAGAGTTAATACAGAAGACCCTCATCAATCATATTACAGACCTCGCAATACCAGTTTGCCTAACTTCCCAGGCCCTTTCACTTCAGGCAAAACTTAAGTCATGGAAAACAAGCAGTCCGATGGCACAGATCACTACATTCCTCTCCTGGGAATGTACAGTAGGAATGACATAAAAGCTGATTTTATTGCATTGTTCAAATTCTTAACAAGCCAGCAACAACATTCAGTGCTTTTATTTCAAAAGGGACAAGGCTACACGGTTTTGAACCAGACAGTCCGGTATTTGAGCTATCTTTCTGGAAACAAATTGAGAAAATACCGGACATGTAAATGTCCGGCATTTTCTAATTAAGCAAGTTTTATTATTATCATGAGTATAAGTACGTAGCTGCATACTGTCTTGCTGGTAGACACGCTCACACTGCGTGAGCATGTCTACCAGCCAGGCAATACGCAACTACACAGTAGAGAGGAGTGGGGTGGGGCCAGAGCAGGATGGAATCCTTGGGGCCGGACTCACCCGTGCACCCCGCCAGGACCGTACGTGGGACAGGCAGCACCCCGGGATCTGCATGTGCCCAGGCCAGCCCCGCTCCCTGCCAGCCGGTCCCCCCTCCCCGCCCCCTTCCGGCCAGCCCCAGCCTCTCCTGGCCAGCCTGCCTCCCACCAGCCAGTTCCCCCCAATCTCCCCCGGCCAGGCCCGCTCCTTCCGACCAGCCCCGTTCTCTTCCTCCGCCCCGCCCCCCAGCCAGCCCTGCTTCCCGCCAGCTGGTCCCCCCACCCACCCAGGTCTGAGATTAAGTGTGTCTGGTATTTTTTTGAAACCATCTGGTAACTCTAAAGGCTATTTAAAAATCAACTTAATTTTTACAAATAGCAATAGGGTTACACGTGAATGGGAGGGTTCATCTTCTAAGCCAGTGTTTCTCAAACTGTGCTCCCCGGAGCCCTAGGGGCTCCGCGAGGTTGACAAACTGGAAATATCGATAGGTACAACACATACAATCAGAGGACCGCTGGGGCCCCGCATAAATATTTACGCATGTAAAGGGCTCCGGAGCCCAAAAAGTTTGAGAACCGCTGTTCTAAGCCAATAAAGAAGCACGCTGACAGTAAGATACATAAAGCTTAGTGAATGACAGGCCCCATCAGACACAGCACCAGGATCATATTGACCTTGCTACCTACAGTGGTGGGGATTCCTGGCAAGAGGTGAGAATTCAGGAGCTCTAAATCTTGCCTCCACCAAGAAGGTGGAACGCCTACCGACATGTAACTCACATGAGGTACTGAGTTCTAAGTGTAGGATATTTGGGGAGAGTGTGTTTGAGTGGGAAGTGATACAATATTTTCCCTCCCTCCCCACCCAGAAGGGTAGTTCCGGGAATAGCACCAAATGGCATTTTGGAGAGAGCTGCACATCCTGTACTCCCAGAGACAGATAAAGTCCAGGAACCTGGGTGTGTCGGCAGGTGGGGCTTTGCTTGCTTTCCAA